>NC_080784.1:67337386-67950719 GCF_028018385.1 Neofelis nebulosa | reverse complement strand
GTCACAGGGAGAGCAAAAAAACTAGGCCAAGTAGCAGCGGTGTAACCACCCGTGGCTGCGGTAAGAATGTGCGTTGGCACCAAAACGTGAGAGCATTTTCAGCTGAAGCCTTCTGATATCGCAGTTACTCCGCACAAGTGTAACCTTTAACTATCGCTCACTCTTGAAAATAAAGTGTGGTGAGGCATGATTTTGAGAATATGATATAAAAACATTTTCATATATATTTAATTTTTTTTTTTACTAACGTTCCTTATGAAACTTATTTTTCTTTCCACACTCTACCAGAAGGCAAAGCCACGGATAATTATCAGATTTGAATAAAACTCTGAAATTAGATGTTCTAGGGGCATGTTTTCAAACTGGAAGATAAAATGTTCTGATGGGATTCAAAAACAGAATTTAGCTTCAGAGGAAAGTGATAGACTATGTAAGACACAAGAGCAAACGAATAGCCACTTGCCACACCTGTTAATAAAAATGTAAGCAATTTCTAAATATATCTGAACTTCAAAATATTTTGCTACTAAATATACACCTATGATATCTAGTTTGTGATTCTTTCTTCAATAGTCCCATACCAAGCTTATAGTACTATCACTTTTATCCGTTTTCACCCAATTTCATTTTTATACATTGTTCAGTATATTTAAGAAAAATTTTATTTATTTTTATTTTTTTTAATGTAAATCAGTTTCTTTTTTTTTAATTTTTTTTTTAGCGTTTATTTATTTTTGAGACAGAGAGAGACAGAGCATGAATGGGGGAGGGTCAGAGAGAGAGAGGGAGACACAGAATCTGAAACAGGCTCCAGGCTCTGAGGCTTAACCGACTGAGCCACCCAGGCGCCCCAAGAAAAAATTTAAAGCTAATAATTGTTGAACCCAAATAATAACAATAACGATAATCAGAAAAAACACCTATTGAGTGTTCATTAATTCAAATTAATGAATTTTCATTAATTCTACCCAGGTAATAAAAATATGCTCAAACATCTACTATATTTAATAATAAAACCTAGAAAAAATGCTTATGGTGAGCTCTGTAAATAACGTATATGTACAGAATTTTTACCTTTGCAAAAATATACCATGTAAATCACTCTTTTTTTTTAAGTTATGTGCTGGACATATGGTAAGTATTTTACAACACTAGATCATTAAAATTTTATTTCTACAAATGTCTCCAATTGAGTTAATGTCTGTAATAGCTTAATCTAAATAAATAAATAAATAAATAATAAACATAAAGCAAGCACGTGTTAAGAATATAAGAGGCTAGGGGTGGGGCACCTGGGTGGCTCAGTCGGTTGAGCGACTGACTTCAGCTCAGGTCATGATCTCATGGTTTGTGAGTTTGAGCCCTGCGTTGGGCTCTGTGCTGACAGCTTAGAGCCTGGAGCCTGCTTTGGATTCTGTGTCTCCCTCTCTCTCTGCCCCTCCCCCACTCATCCTCTATCTCTGTCTCAGAAATAAATATTAAAAAAAAAAAAAAAGAGGCTAGGGGTGCCTGGGTGGCTCGGTCTGTTGAACATCAACTCTTGGTTTCCATGATCCCAGTCATGGGATCAAATGCCCTGATGGGCTCCACACTAAATGAGGAGACTGCTGGAGATTCTCTCTCTCTCCCTCTGCCCTCTCTCCTACTTGTATTCTCTCTCTTTAAAATAAAATAAAATAAAATAAGCAAATCCAATAGTCTGGGATAAAATAATAATATTCTAAAAATAAATCAATGAGCAGAATAACCACTGTTTATTTTCTTTTCAATTTTTTTAATGTTTTTATTTTATTTTTGAGAGAGAGACACATAGAGCATGAGCAGGAGAGGGGCAGAGAGAGAGGGAGGAACAGAATCTGAGGCAGGATCTAGGCTCTGAGCTGTCAGCACAGAGCCCCATGCAGGGCTTGAACCCACGAACCATGAGATCATGACCTGAGCCGAAGTTGGAGGCTTAACCAACTGAGCTACCCAGGTGACCCATAACAACCACTTGTTAAAGTATCACATAAAATGTTTTCAGATTAGGTTTGTTAGCCAGAGTTGTTTACCTGGCCAACATCCCACCAACTGTATTTATATCACTGTAAAGTAAAGATTGCTCAGAGGGCTCAAAAGTATTAAGTTGACAGTAGATTTTCTTCTATCTATTATCATAATAGAATATTCCCCATGTCAGTTTTGCTGTAATTTAATGGTTGCAAATTAATAGGCACAAACAACCTAAAGTATAATTTTAGTCCTTGACTGTTTTAATGTGATTATTTATGATGAAAAATAATACTTTATGAATGCACTGGTTTTCTTCTTAGAAATTCAAGTAGGCTGATGAACCAAGTAATACTACTTTTGGGAAGTGCCATTATGCCAAATACTCTTCAAAAGATAGATAAAGGGAGATAATTCAACTTCACCTTGAATGCTCACAACAATCGTGAGTCACCAGCATGCTGTAATGAGTTTTCACCATACGCATTCTGTCTTGTGATTAAATACAAGCATATTTGTCTTATAAACTATGTTGGGAAATTGAATTTTCATTAATTCTACCCAGGTAATAAAAACATGTTCAAATGTCCACTATATTTAATAATAAAATCTAGAAAAAATGTTTATTGTGATCTCTCTAAATAATGTATATGTAGATAATTTTTACCTTTCCAAAAATATACCATGTAAATCACTCTTTTTTTAGACAAAAAATTAATGTTTATTTATTTTTGAGAGAGAGAGAGAGAGAGAGAGCAGAGGCAGAGCAGAGAGAGGGGGAGACACAGAATCCTAAGCAGGCTCCAGGCTCTGAGCTGTCAACAAAGAGCCCAACGTGGGGCTTGAATCCACGAGCCATGAGATGATGACCTGAGCCAAAGTCGGACACTTAACCGAGTCACCCAGGATCCTGGTAATTCACTCTTAATTTGACTTTTTCCACTCATAAAGTTCAAGGCCTCCTTAAATCTGGTTCTACCCCATAATTTGTTCTCACTGTGTGTTTTAAATTCCAGGAAACATTTTTATGATCATATACTACACCTAGTTCATGAAACCTACCATGTACTTTATGATTATTCCCTGAGTTTGACATACTTTTAAGTCTCCAGCTATGTAACGATCACTAGAGCCACCAAATATCAGCTCAAATGTCATCACCTCTATAAAGAAAGGCTACACTATGTAACTCGGTTGGAATTTGTTGCTTCTGTGTCTGTGATCCTTTCATACCTGGCTTATATGTCTAGTGCAACAATTATTTTATTCCACCATGCATTATAGATTCTTTACTTCTACTTGTACTTAACTATACCTTTCTGAAAGTAGAGAACAGTCTTATTCTGTGTTAGCCATATGCCAGCACATGTTTGTTTTTGTGTTTGTTTTTACCTCAGTAAATATGTAATAAGTGAAAACATGAGTGAACAAACCTATTGTCCCTGTAGATTTTTTTGTTCTCCACAATGAAACCTCTTATTCACGGTAAATTTTGTCAATGTCCCTTTTCTAATAGCCAATTAAGAAATGAACAGATAAGTGTGAAGTAATACTGATGCGGTGTTCATGCAAGCGGGAAGGTAACTAGCTTCACACACATTTAAATTATAGCCATTGTAAAAAGCATTTGAATTAAATTTAGTTCAGTTGCCATGGAAATATGGATGGAATTAAAAGGCAGATTTAAAAGAAATTACAAATTGTAGCAGAATATCAATTACATGGAAGGTTTTTCCTAAGTAGATTCTCTTTTTTTAATTTTTTTTAAATGTTTATTTATTTTAAGAGAATGAGAGAGGGGGGATCAAAGGGCAGAAAGAAAGAGAGACAGAGAGAATCCCAATCAAGCTCCACACTGTCAGCATAGAGCCAAATGTAAGAATTGATCCCAAACACCGTCAGATCCTGACCTGAGCCAAATCAAGAGTCGGACACTTAACTGACTGAGCCACCCAGGCACTTCTTCCTAAATAACTTCTGAATGTATGGCAATTCAATGTTTCTTTAATGCATGTGATTGCTGACTCCCTAGGTATATGCGAAATCAGCTCTAATAGATAATGCCAAAGAGCTTTCCAAATGGTGGTAAAATTGACATTAGTACAAATCAGGTATAATGATTCCTATTTTTCCTAATCTTGTTATTATGTAGCTTTTTAACATTTGGCATTCTAGTGCATACAAAGTAGCATTTCTCTGTAGTTATAAGCTATGTTTCCTTGATAACTAATGAGGATTCGTTCTTTTCATAATATAAACTGCTGCTTCATTTTTTCTCGTCTCTGAAAAGTTCTTTTTAAAACTATGCTCTAGTTTTTTTGCTTCATTAACATCTGTCTGTTTATCTATCTATCTGTCTATGACACAAGTCCTTGTCAACTATTTGTATTGACTACATCTTGGGGGCAAATTTTTATGATTAGAACTTCTTAATTTTAACATAATCATGCTGTTTCCTCTAACATTTATTCTGCTTTTTGAAACAATTACATTATATTTACTGATTAACATTTGTATAATCGTAATTTGTACAATATTGGTTGCAATATATATGGATAGTATGTATATATGTATAAATACATACAGTTTTTAGTTAAATATTATTATAATAATTAAAATAGAAAAGAACACATCTTTCTCTTTATTCTACAGTATACTCAGTCATCTGAGTCAAAACTGTCTCTAGAGACATATTTTGACTTCCTATTAAAACATATTTGAAATTAAAACAAATATTTTGGTGTGCCTGGGTGGCTCAGTTGGTTAAGTGTCCAGCTTCAGCTCTGGTCATGAACTCGTGGTTCATGGATTTGAGCCCTGCAAAGGGCTCTGTGCTGACAGCTCAGAACCTGGAGCTTGCTTTGGATTCTGGGTCTCCCTCTCTCTCTGTTCCTTTCCCACTTGCACTCTGTCTCTGTCTCTCAAAAATAAATAAATATATTTAAAAGAATGAAAAAAGAGCCCTTCCTAAGACAGAAATATTTTATTCACTAATAATTTATTTTCTATTAAAATTTCACTATCACCAGAATGTTTACAAAAATTTTATTATGTTTACAGTAGAATTTAGTATAAAGGTATGTGTTAGATAAGCAAGTAAATTTAGGGCAAAGATATCCAATTGACACATAATTTTACTGCATGAAATAGGAAAGTGCTTTTAAAGAATTTTCATATTTAAAACATTTCATATGTAATATTACATTTCATATGCAGCACAAGTCTGGAAATGTGGACTAAGTTGAAAAATAAAACAAATAAAGATGCAGAACAATAATTAAACTGACTCACTCTTTCTGTCATATTCACCTCATAACCAGCTCTATCAGAATTCAGGTATCTGGGCAAACAGAGGACAATAGGACGCACTATGTGTAATCTGGGCTCTGCAGACAGTTGATAAAAATGTGTGGCATAAATTAGACTTCATAAAACTTTAAGAAGGTAACACTGCAGCTCCTTATCCCAGAGCCTGCAGTGAAGAGCCCATTTCTTTTAGTAATGCTTCACACATTTACACTATTTTTCAATTGCATTTCTGTATCAGAGGACTCTAAGAAAATCACAGAGTGATGACAATTCTAAATTCCTTTTGAAACTAAGTGCCCAGTTATTTTGCAAAGGATTCACCAAGCTTAAGACCTTTGGAATTATAGAGTTTTTTTTTTTTAATTTTTTTTAACGTTTATTTATTTTTGAGACAGAGAGAGACAGAACATGAATGGGGGAGGGGCAGAGAAAGAGGGAGACACAGAATCTGAAACAGGCTCCAGGCTCTGAGCCATCAGCCCAGAGCCCGACGCGGGGCTCGAACTCACTGACCGTGAGATCGTGACCTGAGCTGAAGTCGGACGCTTAACCGACTGAGCCACCCAGGCGCCCCTGGAATTACAGAGTTTTAAAGTGAGTTCTAACATTCTTTCCTGAACACACCAACAAAATATTGGTATGAGATTTTCTAAGTTTCATAGAGATGTTATACTTAGCACTGCCACTGTATATAAGCTTTTTAGTCTACATGCCTGAAGTAATATAAATAAGATGTCATCATCACTTGCCTAATTTATCATCAAATAAATTAGGCAATTGGCATTATGTAATATGATATGAGAATATTTCAGTAAAGGTATATAATGCCTTGCAGACAAAATGTAGGCAATAAATCAAAATAAGAAAGCTTGGAGTCTTATTTTTTTTGGTAGGCAAAAGAGATGCCCAATTGCTTATAATTTTTGTAAACCTGTCAATTTGATGACATTCAGATCACGTAGCATTCTTGTTAGACAGCAAGCCTCTAGTATTGTGCAAAAATGTGTTAGACACAGATCTATTTAATGATGTTGAAAAGGGTGTTATTTTAAAAATATAGCCTTCAGATGTGGAAATCACGAGGCAGATAATTTCAGTGTGTTCTGGGTCACCAGATGAAAAGATTTATGGAACAAGTTACTTCACAGGATGTGACAATGTCATTGGCCAAATTGAGACTATGAATATTAGAATTTATGATAAATAATAAAAGCTCATAAAATAATAAATGCTTATCAAGCATGGCTAACCTTGACATGACTCTGATTATCCTAAGTGCATTTTATTTCGCACTAAGCTTACTAATATGCCAGAGTCTGTGACAAATATTAAATAAATAGGTTTGGGGACTTTTCAAAAGAAATATGAATTGTTCATTCTGCTTTAAATATTTTTAGTATAGCTCTTCTATGGAATAATATTCAGTAATAATTAAAAAATAAAATTAACATTTTTCATGTATCGATTTATTTCAGTTTTCCTCAAATATTTGTTTTTACATCATTCTTTTTGATTCAAGCACTTAGCTTATAACTATCAGGATTAAAATCTCCCTCTGACTATCACATGCACACCTTATCTTTAACTATGGACTTTTCTTACTCCTAATTATTCTACCTATCTAACAGTGGTTGAGTGTAAAAATTATAACTAATGGATGACAGCTGGATCTTGCTTCATCTGTACCTGTTTATGGACTATGTTCATCTATTTATGTTATCTTCCTAGCATCTAAGATATTGATAAGATTCTGCATAAATGATCTCATTCAATCCATACAACTGCCCTTTTGAAGTAGGTATTTTCTCCATTCTTTTCTTTTTTAAATTTATTTATTTTGAGCGAGACAGGCAGCATGAGTTGAGGAGGGGCAGAGAGAGAGGGAGAGAGAGAATCCCAAGCAGGCCCTGTGCTACAGAGCCTGATGTGGGGTTCGAACCCACAAAGCTGAGAGATCATGACCTGTGTCAAAACCAAGAGTAGGGGAGGATGGCCAACATGGCAGAGAAGTAGGGGGATCTGTACTTCCCGCATCTCCCAAACAAAGAAGGGCTGAAGCCAAAGGACTTTGAACTCCAAGACTCTGGGAGGAAAAAAGATTGAATCTACCAGGAAGAAAACAGGACAACTTGAGAGACCATAGGTGGGTGATTGTGAATGGGGGAGATAAAATGGGCCACGTAGGCATAGAGGAGAGGGATCCCCTTCTGCTGAGAGACAAAGGGAAGAGAAAGAGTGGCTGGGGAAGCATAGGACTGTATCTGGACAAGAGAAAAAACATCAGGCCCGACAGAGAGGGATCCCATCTCAAACTGCAGGTTAGAGGATCTAACTGCAGATCCCGTCTTCAGACTGGGGCCTCCTGCCCTGCTTGCACACCTGGGGAGGTGGGGAGCCAACTCCAGGTTTAGTGATAGATTATGAGCGCAGTCTGCAGCAGGAGAAACCAGTCCCTTCCCCTGAAGGGCTGCAGCACAAGACAAAACCAGCCGGGACCTCATATCAGGAGATGCTTCCCCAGTACTGGGGTGCACGGAGCAGGAATTTAATTCCCAGCCAAGCCCCTGGGGCAAAGGGGTCAGTGAAGCAGGACAAACTGCCTCATCTGGGCTCGCAGCACAGTGAGGACAGCTCCAAAGGAATGATTTGGGACACCAGGTGGTGGAGAAGAGACTGGGGAGGTCACCATTTTTCTCCCCACCACCACCAAGGTGGGGCCCACAGTAGAGGTGGGACCAGCCTACACCAAACTATGCCCCTCTGCACTGGGTAACTGTGTATCTACTGGAGCAGGATAGACACTGTGGAACTAGACGGATAGCTCCTCCAGACCAGCACTGCAGCACTGTCTGGATTAATTCTAGGACAATTCTGGATATATAGATGTATTCTACATTTGCCCCCCCCCCCCCCCACCATTTCTCCTCCTTATCTCTTCCCTCTTCTAGGCTGGTTACTCTGGTTATTGGTTTGTTTAAACAGACATATTTAATCCATTCTCTTGATACATGTTCCACACCTCCTTCTTTACATTCCTTTCTCTCTCTCTGGAATAATCAAGCCATATAGCTTCTCTGTCTGGATAACTTTATCTTCGTTTCTTTCCCCCACCCCCCTCTTTCCTTACTTTCCTTTCTTTCTCTCTGGATTAAGCCTTTTAGTCTCTCTGCCTGATCAGTGTTCTCTTCTTTTTTTCTTTTTCCCTGCCCTTGTCATTTCTCTCTTTGCGTTCCTCTATCAGCATGGCCTCCACCCTGTACTTTACTTGTAGCTGGTGTTTCTGGTTTTCTGCTTTTGGATTGTTTTCAGTTCTTCATTTTTTTTGTTTTTGTTGGTTTGTTTTATTTGTGTGTTTTCATGTTTTTATGTCTTGTTTGTCCCTCTCTTTGCTTTCCTTCACAGGGCTACTTCAAGGAACAAATCAAGGCACATCTAATGGAGGGACCAAAAACATCACTATGAATAGGGAAATAAAATAACCAAAGTCACAACAACAGAGAGAAAGTAACACTCTCCAAAAAACACCTCCTGAAGGGTCAGGACCTGGACAGTGTATGACCCCCTTTAATATAACAGTGCTTACAGGTACAGAGCACATAACAAGCTTTTAAAACTCATAAGGGATAGAAAACTAGCCAAAATGATGAAACGGAAGAATTCTCCTCAAAAGAAATTCCAAGAAGAGGTGACAGTTAAAGAATTTTTCAAAGCAGATTTAAGAAATATAACTGAACAAGAATTTAGAATAACAGTCATAAAATTAATTGCTGGGCTTGAAAAAAGCATAGAGGACAGCAGAGAATCTATTGCTACAGAGATCAAGGTACTAAAAAATAGTCATGATGAATTAAAAAATGCTATAAATGAGGTGCAAAATAAAATGGAGGTAGCCACATCACGGATTGAAGAGGCAGAGGGGAGAATAGGTGAATTAGAAGATAAAATTATGGAAAAAGAGGAAGCTGAGAAAATGAGAGATAAATAAATCCAGCAGTATGAGGGGAGAATTAGAGAACTAAGTGATTCAATCAAATGGAACAATATCCGTATTACAGGAATTCCAGAAGAAGAGAGAGAGAAAGGGGCTGAAGGTACACTTAAACTAACAGCTGAGAACTTCCCAGATCTGTGGAAGGAAACAGGCTTTGAAATCCAAGAGGCCCACACAACTCTCTTCAGATGTAACTTGAATCAATCTTCATGACATAGCATAGTGAAACTGGCAAAATAAAAGGATAAAGAGAGAATTCTGAAAGCAGCTAGGGATTAACAGACCTTAACGTACAAAGGTAGACACATAAAGGTAGTAGCAGACCTAACTCCTGAAACTTGGCAGGCCAAAAAGGAATGGCAGGAAATCTTCAATGTGATGAACAGGAAAAATATGCAGCCAAGAATCCTTTACCCAGCAAGCCTGTCATTCAGAATAGAAGGAAAGGTAAAGGTTTTACCAAACAAACAAAAACTGAAGGAATTCATCACCACTAAACCAGCCCTACAAGAGATCCTAAGGGGGACTCTGAGTGAAATTTTACAAGGACCACACAGGACCAGACACATCACTACAACCATGAAACCTACAGACAACACAATGAATCTAAACCTATATCTTTCAATAACAGCACTGAATGTAAATGGACTAAATGCTCTAATAAAAAGACATAGGGTATCGGAATGGATAAAAAAACAAAACCCATCTATTTGTTGTCTACAAGAGACTCATTTTAGACCTGAGGACACCTTCTATCTGTCTATCATGCTACTGGAAGTCAAAAGAAAGCTGGAGTAGCCATACTTATATCAGACACACTAGACTTTAAATTAAAGGCTGTAACAAGAGATGAAGAAGGGCATTATATAATAATTACAGGGTCTATCCATCAGGAAGAGCTAACAATTATAAATGTCTATGCATCGAATTCAGGAGCACCCAAATATATAAAAAAAATTAATTATAAACATAAGCAACCTATTGATAAGAATGTGGTTAATTGCAGAGGACTTTAATACTCCACTTACAACAATGGATAGATCATCTAGACAGAGAATCAGTAAAGAAAGAGTGGCCCTGAATGATACATTATACCAGACGGACTTGAGAGATATATTTACAACTCTGCATCCCAAAGCAACAGAATATACTTTCTTCTTGAGTGCACATGGAACATTCTCCAAGATAGATCATATATTGGGTCACAAAACTTCCCTCAATTAATATAAAAGAATTGAGATCATACCATTCACACTTTCAGATCACAATGCTATGAAACCTGAAATCAACCACAGAAAAAAGTCTGGAAAACCTCCAAAAGCATGGAGATTAAAGTACAGCCTACTAAAGAATGAATGCATCAACCAGGCAATTAGAGAAGATATTAAAAAAATATATGGAAACAAATTAAAATAAAATATTACAATCCAACCCTTTGGGATGCAACAAAGGCAGTCCTAAGAGGAAAATACATTACAATTCAGGCCTATCTCAGGAAACAAGAAAAATCCCAAATACAAAATCTAACAGCACACCTAAAGGAACTAGAAGCAGAACAGCAAAGACAGCCTAAACCCAGCAGAAGAAGAGAAATAATAAAGATCAGAGCAGAGATAAACAATATAGAATATAAAAAAACAGTGGAGCAGATCAATGAAACCAAGAGTTGGTTATTTGAAAAAAATTTAAAAATTGATAAACCTGTAGCCAGCCTTCTCAAACAGAAAAGAGAGAGGACCCAAATAGATAAAATCATGAATGAAAATGGAATTATTACAACCAATCCCTCAGAAATACAAGCAATTATCAAGGAATACTATAAAAAATTATACGCCAACAAACTGGACAACCTGGAAGAAATGGACAAATTCCTAAACACCCACACACTACGAAAACTAAAATGTAAAGAAATAGAAAATGTGAATAGACCCATAACTAGTGAAGAAATTTAATCAGTTATCAAAAATCTCCCAAAAAATAAGAGTCCATGACCAGATGGCTTCCCTGGGGAATTCTACCAGAGTTTTAAAGTAGAGTTAATAAACCTAGCCTTCCCAAATTGTTCCAAAAAATAGAAAAGGAAGGATAAGCTCCAGACTCATTCTATGAATCCAGCATTACTTTGATTCCCAAACTAGACAGAGACCCAACAAAAAAAGAGAACTATAGGCCAATATCCCAGATAAATATGGATGCAAATATTCTCAACAAGATACTAGCAACTCGAACTCAACAGCATATAAAAAGAATTATTCACTATGACCAAGTGGGATTCATTCCTGGGCTTCAGGGCTGGTTTCAATATTTGCAAATCAATCACTGTGATACATGACAGTAATAAAAGAAAAAAGAAAAGAAAAGAAAAAAACCATATAATCCTGTCAATAGATGCAGAAAAAGCATTTGGCAAAATTCAGCATCCTTTCTTAATAAAAACGCTCAAGAAAGTCTGTAGAAAGAACATACTTAAACATCATTAAAGCCATTTATGAAAAGCCCACAGCTAATATCATCTTCAACAGGGAAAAACTAAGAACTTTCCCTCTGAGATTAGGCACACGACAGGGTTGTCTGCTCTCACCACTGTTGTTTAACATAGTGTTGGAAGTCCTAGCATCAGTAATCAGACAAAAAAATGAAATAAAAGTCATCAAAATTCCAAAGATGAAGTCAATTTTCACTTTTCGCAGACCACATGATACTCTACATGGAAAACCTGACAGACTCCACCAAAAGTCTGCTAAAGTTTCAGGGTACAAAATCAATGTACCAAAATCAGTTGCATTTTTATATACCAATAATGAAACAACAGAAAGAGAAATAAAGAAACTGATACCATTTGTAATTGCACCATGAACCATAAAATACATAGGAATAAACCTAACCAAATATGTAAAAGATCTGTGTGCTGAAAACTATAGAAAGCTTATGAAGGAAATTGAAGATGACACAAAGAAATGGAAAAGCATTCCATGCACATGGATTGGAAGAATAAATATTGTCAAAATATCAATACTACCCAAAGCAATCTATACATTCAATGCAATCTCAATCAAAATTGCACCAGCATCCTTCTCAAAGCTAGAACAAACAATCCTTAAATTTATATGGAACCACAAAAGACCCTGAATAGCCAAAGTAATATTGAGGAAGAAAACCAAAGTGGGGGGCATCACAATCCCAGACTTTAGCCTCTACTACAAAGCCGTAATCATCAAGACAGCATGGTATTGGCACGAAAACAGACACATGGACCAATGGAATAGAATAGAGAACCCATAATTTGACCCACAAAAGTATGGCCAACTAATCTTTGACAAAGAAGGAAAGAGTATCCATTGGAAAAAAGACAGTCTCTTTAACAAATGGTGCTGGGAGAACTGGATAGCAACATGCAGAAGAATGAAACTAGACCACTTTCTTACACCATTCACAAAAATAAACTCAAAATGGATGAAGGACTTGAATGTGAGACAAGAAACCATCGAAACCCTAGAGGAGAAAGCAGGAAAAAACCTCTCTGACTTCAGCTGCAGCAATTTCTAACACAACACATCTCCACAGGCAAGGGAATTAAAAGTAAAAATGAACTATTGAACACAAATGCTTCTGTACTGCAAAGGAAAAAATCAACAAAACTAAAAGGCAACCGACTGAATGGGAAAAGATATTTGCAAAGGACATATCAGATAAAGGGCTAGGCTCCAAAATCTATAAAGAACTCACAGAACTCCACACCTGAAAAACAAATAATCCAGTGAAGAAATGGGCAGAAGACATGAATAGACACTTTTCCAAAGAAGACATCCAGATGGCCAACAGACACATGAAATGATGTTAATGTCACCCCTCATCAGGGAAATACAAATCAAAACCACACTGAGATATCACCTCATGCCGGTCAGAGTGGCTAAAATGAACAAATCAGAGGACTAGATGCTGGCGAGGAGGTGGAGAAACGGGAACCCTCTTGCACTGTTGGTGGGAATGCAAACTGGTGCAGCCACTCTGCAAAACAGTGTGGAGATTCCTCAAAAAATTAAAAATAGAACTAATTTATGACCCAGCAATAGCACTGCTAAGAATTTACCCAAGGGATATAGGAGTGCTGAGCATAGGGGCACTTGTACCCCAATGTTTATAGCATCACTTTCAACAATAGCCAAATTATGGAAAGAGCCTAAATGTCCATCAACTGATGAATGGATAAAGAAGACGCAGTTTATATATACAATGGAATACCACTTGGCAATAAGAAAGAATGAAATCTGGCCATTTGCATCAGTGTGGATGGAACTGGAAGGTATTATGCTAAGAGAAATAAGTCAGGCAGAGAAAGACAGATACCATATGTTTTCACTCATATGTAGATCTTGAGAAACTTAACAGAAGACCATGGGGGAGGAGGAGGGGAAAAAAAGTTAGAGAGGGAGGGAGGCAAACCATAAGAGACTCTTGGTTACTGAGAACAAACTGAGGGTCGATGAGGCGTGAGGGAAAGGGGAAAGTGGTTGATGGGCATTGAGGAGGGCACCTGTGGGGATGAGCACTGGGTGTTATATGGAAATCAATTTGACAATAAATTATATAAAAAAATAAATAAACAAAATATATTTTGCATAAAACAAACAAGCAAACAAGAGTAGGATATTTAACCAACTAAGCCACCCAGGCACCCCTGGTCCATTCTTTAAAAATAGGAAGGGGGCACCTGTGTGGCTCAATTGGTTAAGTGTCCAACTCTTGATTTCAGCTCTGGCCATTATCTCACTGTTCCATCCTCGCATTGGGCTCTGTGCTGACAGCATGGAGGCTGCTTGGGATTCTCTCTTTCCCTCTCTCTGCCCTTCCCCCACTTGCTTGCATGGGCACATGCACTCTCTCTCCCCCAAAATAAATAAATAAATATTTTTTTAAGTTAAAAATAAAAATAGGAAGTAAATGTGAGGTCAAGTCCCACACTGAATGTGAAACTTACTTAAAATTTAAAAAAAATAATAAAAACAGGAGGTAAATGAAGACTAGAGAGTTCGTTAATTGTTTTATATTATCAGAATATGTTCTATTTTCAAAATTTGTAATACCATATTCAAACTGTGTTTGTATGTAAAAAGACCCTGTTTTATGCCATTTTATTTTATTTTATTTTATTTTATTTTTATTTTATTTTAATGTTATTCTTGAGAGAGAGAGAAAGAGAGAGAGAAGAGTGAGAGAGAAAGCCAGTGTGAGCAAAAGACAGAGATATAGAATCTGAAGCAGGCTCCAGGCTCTGAGCTATTAGCACAGAGCCCAACATGGGCTCAAACTCAAGAACCAGGAGATCATGACCTGAGCTGAAGTTAGATGCTTAACTGCTTAACCGACTGAGCCACCCAGGTGCCCCTAACCTATTTTAAGATGCTTTTCTCTACTTTTTTTCATTTTCTTATCTTTGCATTTTGCTTTAAGGTGTTTTTTTTTTTAAGGTTTTTATTTAAATTCCAGTTAACATAACAATGTAGTATGTTACACACAGTTTTAGGTGTAGGCAAGCTGGCTGTGACATCTGTCACCCCACTGATTACCAGGCTTGAGACTGCTGATCTGGCTGGTTAGGCACATGTCCCCTTCTCCCCTCACTGTGGCCTGCATGTCCCTCTGAAGCTGTGTGCTCAGCGGAAGAGGATGATCATCTCTAATAGAGGAAGACCTTCGTTCCTCAAGGAGATAGGAGTAGCTGTGCTCCCCTGCTGTAACTCCAAACATGCTCTCAAGGTCCCTTCTAAAATAGGCAGACACTTCTTAAGCATTTACATATCTTTTGAAATATTTAGGTGCAAATGGATACATTTTACCATATTCCTAAAGTCTGTGTATTGTGAATTACACTCATTATAGTTTTATAATAGCATTAATTTACATTAACATTATATATTTGCATAATTTGTTTATTCAAGTAATCTTGTTGTAGAGTTTAACACATGTCAAATACCCTGTAAAGGAATCTTACAACTGATGTATTTCATAATTGTTGACCAATACTAATTCATTGAATTCTAAAATAATGATTGTTGTAATGGCACAATATTTCCAAATATAATACTGACCGTGACAATGATGAAAAGAAAAATTGTATATACTATTATATTCAGGCATTATATTCCAATATTTACAAGAGGCTAGATCTTTACTAAAATCCTAGCAAGGTGTGATATAATCTGTGCTTAGTGCTTAATGCAGCCAGTAGCTTAAAAGCTTTCAATAGCAGCCTACATTCACACTGCTTTTCATTTACCTTAATCCTGCAGATGAATTATTGTCATCTGGGAATTCACTCCCCTTGGGAATGAAAATGTATCAAGTGCTTATGCTCCTTGCAAGATGTTTTAAAATGAATAACATTTACCTCTGCCTAAACCCCTCTCATATATTTCATATCATCTCTTACTCCCTGTTACAATCCCCTATGGCCCATTTCTACTCTTCTTTACATTTAAATCCTCCTCATATATCACTCTATTAAATCTTAGTTATCAAACCCTATCCCTAATGCAACTGTAGATTATATTACTTTGAAGCACTTTTTTGTAGTTCAATTTGTCACACAAGAAGACTTCCAGTGAGGTTTGTTGACAAGGTTGGGCACTGTAACTCAAGGTTTTCCAATTCAAAGATTAGGTTACAAGCAAAACATAAACTCCTTTGCTGTATGATGCTTTGCATGAATTGTTCACTCAACAGTATCATCCTGCTGGGAAATGTAGTATAAGTAAAAAAATGTGATTGATACTGCTATGAGTGCTCTATTATGTAGAAAATAATGGATGATTGCTCTGAAGCTGTAGCTAAACAAAGTAAGACTGTGTGGTGTCATTTAGTCCAAAAGTTGTAAATCTTTCCCCATTTTTCTTGCTGCCTATATGAAATTCAATACTTCTCATCTTGCATCTTTCAAAAAGAAAACAGAAGAAGGGAACATTAAAGAATTATTTTTAAAATATAATAGGAGTATAAATTGATGTAAAGAGAAATAAAATGTAGCTTTTGCTTTCATTCTGTGACAAAAGTGGACTCTGTCAACAAAATGTATTTTATTTAAAATATATTAAAAGCTACATTAAAGGCAAAATGTATTCTCTAATCCATTGAAACAAGTTTTTTATGCCAAATGAAATAATGATATTTTATATTTGAATAAATAATTTTATAGGTGTCCAAATATATGTCCTCTCTCCCAATCCCTCATTATCTCTACATCTATTTCAGTTCTGCCTCAATCTTTTTATCTGTCTCTAAGTATCATTCATCTTAGAAACTCTAATTTCTAAGAATTGCTAGATTCTCCAGAGTATTAAAAAAATAACTGTCAATATTTCTAGCAAGGAGTAAATAATTATTTTCAGAAAATAAGCATAAATTGGAGGAAGAGCAAATTTATGTCTAGCACTATGGAGAATGCTTTATAATGTCTACAAAGAAAGCCCTTAGTGAGTTAGTAGTATTCATTCCATATTACAAATAGATAAATTAAAGCTCAGAGAGGTTTTGTAACAGCTCCAAATCACAGAACTATCATGGGGTAGGGCAATGATTCTAACTCCTGTCTAATGCCCAAATTCATGCTCTTCTACTATACCAATCTGCCTTTTTAGATACATTGTATCCCATCACTACTGGCAGGGAATAAAAGACCTCTGAACTTATATTTGATCAATATGGGCAAGTCCACAATTTTTTAATATGTACAAATGAGAAAAGTAAAGTCATCAGTGATGGCTCTGTGACTATTTCTTTTGGCTTTTTTGAAAATAACTATCTATCCAAATACACATTGTATAATTTATATTGGACTTTGTCCCTTGAATTACTAGAAGAGAACCCAAGGATATCCTTAAGAAGTAGGTTACATAAGGCCATAGACTTCTCTAATGTGATCTCCACTTGATTTGGATATTGTTTTTGTTATACAGGATTCTGACAGTTTTACTGAGTAATAGGACACATCCCCAGGAAAACTGTCTTATTCCACATAGACATTCTTACATTTTCTATTTCTTCTTTTCTGTAGCTCCTAATATTCTCATTTTACTCATTTAGTGTTATTCTGATTTTAATTATGTGCATAAATTTCTAAAATGGATGCATTCACATCTCTCTCTCTGTCTCTGCCTCTCTCTCTCTCTCTCCATATATATATATATATATATATATATATATATATATATATAACCAGTACAGCAAGTTTTTGGAAACCAAATGTCACAAAAATTAAAGGCATTTATTTAAATGAGAGGTAAATTTGTTATTCCAAAGAAACTGGATTGTATCCTATAAAAGAGTAGAATATAAACATGAATTAGCAATGTTTGAAACTTCAGGGTTACAGTCAAAATCCATTATTTTCATTGCCAAGATCAATGTAATGAAACATAGAAGTTTTACACTTTCAGGTCTTATGTTTAAATCTTTAATCCATTTTGAGTTGCTTTTGTATATAGTGTAAGATTGGGATCCAGTTTCATCCTTTTACATATGGACATTCAGTTTCCCAGAATCATTTTTTGAAAAGACTACCCTCTCTCCAATGTATATTCTGGTCCTCTTGTTGGAATTCAATTAACTGTACATTCATGGATTTACTTTTGGGTCCTCTGTTCTGTTCCATTTGTCTAAGTATCTGTCTTTATACAAGTATCATATTATTTTATTTACTGTAGCTTTATGTACATTATGAAATCAGGAAGTACAATGCCTCCAGATTTGTTCTTTCTCAGGATCACTTTGGTTACTCCAGATCTTTTGTTGTTCTATATGAATTTTAGTTTTTTTTCTATTTCTGAAAAAAAAATAAATCCATTGTGTTTTTTATGGAAACAGCGTTGAATCATAGATTTCTTTGGATAATATTAGCATTTTAATAATGTTTGTTATTCTAAACCATGAACATAAAATATCTTTCCATTTATTTGTGTCTTCAATTTCTTTCATTAATGTATAATAGTTTTTAGTGTACAGTCTTTTACCTCCTTGATTAAGTTTATTCCCAAGTACATTATTCTTCTTGATGCTATTATAAATGGGATTGATTTCTTAATTGCCTTTCAGATATCTCATTTTAATTTATAGAAACATAACAGATTTTTGCATGTTGATTTTGTACACTGAAACTTTACTGAATATGTTCATTAGTTCTAACAGATTGTTTGTGGAGTCTTTGTAGGGGTTTTTGTTTAAAAGTTTATATCATCTGCAAATAGACTATTTTACTTCTTCCTTTATGATTTGAATACTTTTTTTCCCTTTGCTTGTCTAATTTCTGTGGCTAAGATTTGTAGTGATATGTTGGATTGAAATGGTGAGACTGGGCATCTTTGTCTTGTTCTTGAGCTGAGAGAGAAAGATTTCCATTTTTTTTTTCATTGAGCATGATACTGGCTGTGGGCTTGTCATACATAGCCCTTATTATGTCGAGGTATGTTCTTTCCATGCGTCATTTGTTGAGCATTTCTAGTATGAATGTGTCAAATATTTTATCTGCATCTATTTGATGATCAAGCGATTTTTTACTCATTTCTTCATTCTTTTTTTTAATGTGCAAATCACAATTTTATCTGCATATGTTGAACCATTCTTGCATTCCAAGGATGAATCCCACACGATCATGGTGTATGCTTTTGTTAGTGTGTTGTTAGAATCAGTTTGCTAATATTTTGTTGAGGAATTCTGCATCTATGTTCATCAGGATATTGGCCTATAACTTTATCAAAAACACAGGCAACAAAAACAAAAATAGACAAGTTGGACTACATCAAACTAAAAAGTTTCTGCACAGTAAAGGAAACAATCAAGAAAGTGAAAAGGCAACCTAAGATATGGGAGAAAATATTTTCAGCTCATATCATATTATCTGATAAGTGTTTAATTTCCAACATATATAAGGAACTTCAGTAACTCAACTTAAAAAAAAAAAAAAAACAACTAAGTAAAAAAAAAAAAAATGGGCAAAGGCCTTGAATGTCTCCAAAAAGATATAAGAATGGCTAATAGGTTTATGAAAAGGTATTCTACATAACTAATCATCAAAAATGCAAATCAAAACTACAATAAGCTATCTCACACTTGTTGGGATGGTTATTATTACAGTAACAAAAGATAAAAGTATTGGCAAGGATGGGGAGAAATTGGAATGTGCCCTGCACATTCATGGGACCGAAAAATGGTGCAGTTATTATGAAAAACATAGAAGTTCTCAGAAATTAAAAATGGAACTATCATATGATCCAGTAATCCAACTTCTGGGTATATATATCCAAAAGAATTGAAATCAGGATCAAAGAAATACCTGCACTCACATATTCATTGCAGCATCATTCACAATAGCCAATGTATGGAAACAACTCAAATAAATATCTTTTGACAAAATGAATGGATAAAGAAAATGTTGTGTATACATACAATAGAATATTATTCCACCTTAGAAAGAAGGAAATCCTATCCTTTGTGACAATATGAATAGACCTGAAAGACATTATGCTAATTGAAACAAGCCAGTCACAAAGACCAAGACTGTGTAATTGCATTATATGAGTTATCAAAGAGTCAAAAGTCATAGAAACACAATGGAATGGTGGCTGTCAGTTGATGTGGAGGAGGGAAAAATGAAAGTTGTTCAATGTGTACAAAGTCACAGTTATACAAGACAAACAAGTTGTGGAGATCTGTTGTACAACCTAGTGCCTATAGTTAACAATAAAATGTGGAGCATTTAAAAATTTAAGAGGGTAGAGAATTTATGCTGTGTTCCTAACAGAATAAATGAATTGATTAAATTAAAAAATAAAATCTGGTAGTTTTCTCTCTTTATCTTTGAAAATGTTACATAATTAAATATAGAAGGAACACCTATAAATAATTATATCCAGACTTAGGAACAAAACCCTTTGAATCTTTTATTTATATTGTTACTTATGGGATGAATTTGAAAGTTCTATAAATATAGATATAGTAAGGCCTGCATTGCTATAACTTACAAATGCTACTTCTGATTTTAATAGGATGTTAACATATAATCTCAAAAAGTTATTTAAAACGTATTATTTTGACCTCTAAGAGCTTAAAGTAAAAACATGATTTCAGAAAACTGTTTATAATTAAGCAAATACATTCATGTGACTGAATCTATGAATAAAATTATATTAAATCTTCCCCTAAAATTTTTCTCAAAGTTACATGCTGCTACATAGTAAGTGGTTCACTGATTAAAGGAATAGTAGCTAGTATTTTAATGTTGTAACTAGGGAAACATATTGAAAAATACTTGACTAACATTAAAAGAAAATCAGAATAGAGAATTGAAATTAAACTCTGTCTTACAACTTTCATCATAAAGAACAAAGAAAACTAAAGCACTCAGTTACTTGTCACCTAAATTATTTTTAAAGAGAAAGTGGATTACAAATTGATATTTAGCAGAAATATATAAAAGGCATAGAGAAGTTATGGTGGACATTATCCAGGTCATTAACTTTAGCTTTCTTTTATCTTTATCTACCTTAAGAATTTTCTTTAAAAAAAACTTTTTTAAATGTTTATTTACCGTTGAGACAGAGACAGACACAGAATGCGATTGGGGGAGGGGTAGAGTGAGAGGGAGAATCCGAATCAGGCTCCAGGCTCCAGAAGCTGTCAGCACAGAGCCAGATCCAGATCCGGGAC
Organism: Neofelis nebulosa; assembly: GCF_028018385.1. NCBI lineage: Eukaryota > Metazoa > Chordata > Mammalia > Carnivora > Felidae > Neofelis > Neofelis nebulosa. The sequence goes on along the minus strand of NC_080784.1, from coordinate 67,929,733 downwards.
TCCAACTCACAAGCCCTGAGATCATGACCTGAGCGGAAGTGGGCCTCCCAACCCAACTGAGCCGCCCAGGTGACCCAAGAATTTTCTTTTTAAATATTTGCTTGCAATGATGGTTGAACTAGTGACACCAAATATAGATAAAGATATACTAGTAGTCAGGACTTGGATAAGATCTTTCTCCCCCCTTGGATCCACCAATATCTACATATACTCGTTGATTTAAAGAGAAATAAGATTCCTTAGACAATGCTTTAACCTTGTTCAAGAACTCGATTGAGAAATAGGCATGCCAAACTAGAGTCCTCCAAGTATCAGGGGCCCTGAAACAAATTAGAATAATTAGATTTGTAAATGCATCTAACAAATCAGATTGAGGAGCAAGGGTAATAGTCATTCCAAGTACATCCAGACCCAATCTTAAAACAACCATCCTGTGGCATATGCGGACTGGGGGAACAAAGTGTCCGTGACTTTTCTCATAGAGAGCACATTTGATAAATCATGGTACTTGGAGTTCCAAGCAATTTAGCTATAACTAAAAATCCATCTTGAGCATCCCCACTCTATCCATATCTCTTTCGCTATGTAATAGTTTGTTGTTGTTGTTGTTTTGTTTTGTTTTGTTTTGTTTTGTTTTAAAAAAGAATGAATGGTACATTTTTCCCCATTACTTCATGATACAATCGGGAAACGTGGGCAGTGATGGCAAAGCATTTCTAGCACTAAATGGAGAAAACAGCCCAGGGATTGATGTTGGTGGCAGGGCAGTGAGCTCTTAAGGTGGCAGTAACCAGAGACTGCTGCAGAAAAGCCCTGCTCTATAGCCAGTCGCGCTTTGTAAGGGCGAGTGCTCGATACATACGGGTCTTTCTGGCAGAATCTTCCACGAAAAGAGAAGAGATGTCTTCATCCACTCCTGCTTCATTCTTTGCGATACAAGTGTATGCTCCTGTATCTTCATAGCGCACATTGCTTATATGAACCTCGCTGCCATTTGCTGAAAACAGAAGGCAAATGCAACTTGTAAACTCCAATTTCAGTTTTGGTACAGTGCTTTCCGATTACACAGTCAAGCAGTTCTCTTAGCTTGTCCTAATTAAACTGCTTTCCTTCCTACTTTCATGCTTTGGAGGCATGCCAAATTATTCCAAAAGCATTCAAGTGTTTCATAAACTGTGTTGTCATTCTGCTAACAGAGAACCCAAAACTCTGTATCAAATGCACATGCTTTATATTTTATATTTATTTCCTATTTCCTACTTGGTATAGGTATTTCATATTGATAACTATAATTCCATTTATTTATTTCTTTTTAGTATTCAAAATTCACTTTGTCCTAAGTTTTACAAAATTTAAAAATAATAACAATATGTTTTATATACGAGAATACATATAAAAAGTCTTCATAAAGGAATTAAGCCAGCTACATCATACAAGTATAGTGCAATTACCACTTGTCAAGTACATTATTGAGCGTGTATTAAATATCTGGAATTATAAGGTAAGGGAACTATTAAGTAAGGAAAACAGAAAGATAAAAACACATGATTTGTCTGCAAGATTTCAATCTTTTGCCAGGAATATATGTAAACAATATTATAATATGGAAATTAACACTGTCAATGTATAACCAAAGGGTTAAGGGAATAAGTAGCTCAACTTTTAAATCTTAGTAAAATAATTTTTTAAGCTAATCCCTAATTAATGAGTTGTATTCCCTAATGTGGATACCAGAGTATAATTAAAAACTGACTATATGTAGGAAATATACAAGGTGGTGTTACACATATTATGTGTTAATTGTCCTAAGTAATACATAATTATCAGAAGCAGAATCCGAGACTCAGAGAATGATCGTACATAAATCACTCAACTCAAAAGATGGGGGCTGGATGCCTATCAGACTCCCAAATCCAGTGTTTGTTGTGCTCATTTTTTTTCCTCTTTTACTTTATTTCTTTAAGTCTTTCTGTGTGTGCTTGTGCCCTTTATTATCTAATCACAAGAACACCATGCACCATGTCCTGTGTGGTTGTCTGGGGAAAGAAGGCAGAAAAACAGTGGGAAAAGAGCTTGAAATGCCAGTGGCTCTCAAGGGATGTGAATAGGAGGATATGGAGAGGCAGTGAGTGTTTGGGGAGAAAGAGCCAGACTACTTGAACCTCTTTCTCACTTTATAGATGTTATTACACACCTCCACCACCCCCCAGCCCCCATCCATTGTTGAGAGTCACTACTCCAAAAGGGAGGTTGGTGATTTGTTTTTGTTTTTGTTTCTTTGCTGTAAAAGGCCTGGTAAATATTTTGTGCTTTATAAGCCATATCATATCTGTGACAACTGCCCACTTCTGCCATACTGGCATGAAAGCAGCCATGGACAATACTTTACAACATGAGTGTGGCTGTGTTCTAAAGGCAAACAAAAACAAAGCCCCCCCCCCCGCCCCCCCAATTGACTTTATTCACAAAACAGGCATTTTCCCAGATCTGGCTTGTGGACCTTAGTTGGCAGACCCCTGCTCTGAAAAATAAGGAGTGCACATACATTTAAGCCTGCATCAGCTTCTTGTTTTACATGAAATATGGCTCTCTCCAAAGAACATACTTTTTCTTAAGACCCACAACTTCACAACTTCAATTCTCTAGATTTGTTTTGAAATATCGTCAATTTATTCCTTCCTTAAACTTTCTCTTCTCAATATTCTTATATGTTCTCCTAACCTACATGCCTCACTGTCTTCCTCCTTCTCTACATAATCCACCATTTCTAAATATTTTCTACTCTATTGCCAGAATGAGCAATTCCCTCGTCCATTTATCATTCTGACACACAGGCCTTACTAACTGCCCAAACTGCAACAAGCTGACATATCTCCACACTTGGTGTCTCTGTATCTAGTTTTTTTTTGAGTACATTAAGAGACTACTGCATAGGCAAATTTACAGATTTTGAAATTCACAGTTTTCAGTTTGCAAGATGTTCAATGCTACTTGCTATTTATTTCACCTGACCTTTATGGTTACATGCCTTTCATTTCCTGCTCCATTTTTATTTCAAATCTTTACTATGTTTGATGTTTCCCATCTTAATACTAACTTCTTAATCTACGCAAGTGACCTTGCTTTTAAATAATGAAATACATACATGTAATTAGAAAGTAAACTCAAATCATTTTGCAGTATACATGGTTATTAAATCATCACATTCTATTACCTTAAACTAACACAATGTTATGTCAATTATATTTCAGTAAAAGCTGGGAAAACGAGTTAGGCCAATTTCCTATTTCCATCTACATTTTTACATTTATTTACATTTCAAAGGAAACTCTCTCCTGTTTCTTTGCAAGGGAAATCAATCTCCTCTCTTTTCTTTCTGATTTCTATGATTATTTGGTCATCCTTCCTCACCTCCATCATCTCCACATCTTTTTCCTTACTAATATTCCTTCAGATTGATGCACTGTTTAGGAAAAAATGTCTTTATTTGCCCTAATTCTTACCCTCAGTGGCAGCTAACTTTTCTTTTTTCTTCCTTTCAAAACTGGAGAGATTTTTATACTTCCTACTTCCTTTTCATTTCCAAACCCACTGAAGACTAATTGCTACTATTACTGCTTTTTTAAATGTCAAAAGGCCAAACCTAATCACCTAACTCACAAATACATTTCAGTGACTTTCCTTAACCTTTCTATGCATTTGACATTGTTGAACACTTTCCCATACTTAGCTTTATTTTCTTCTGTAGAATCACCTTAATTTCATGCTTCCTTGTTGATTTTCAGTCTCCTTGTGTTATTTATCTTGATTTGCCTTCCAATTAAACATTTCTGCTTTTCTAGGATTTTACTTCCTTTCATTAACATATCATCCCATCCATGGACATAGTTATGGAGTCTGTGCCTAGACTTGGACCTCACATATTAATGCCAACTAAGCATTTGTTGAATAAATGGATAATTGAATAACTATAGTATTTGGTAATATGTAATCATATAGAAAGTCCTATGAAATTCAACACTCCAATGCACTCAGAGTTATCTCGTAGGTTGTGTTCCCCACTCACCTTTCATTTGTCACATTCTGTCAAAACTTTAGCTATTTTCTCGTTTTTAAAAATGATAATAGCTATCCTACAAGGGCCCACACTCTTTCAATATTGAATCTAGAGTGTAACCAAACCCCTGAATTTACCTCCCTGTATATTCCTAGAGGCAAAGATATAACTTGCCCATCTAATATGGCTTACTAGTATTAAATGGGCAAGAGATGACAAAATCAGAAACTAATTAGAACTTTCTTCACTTTAATTTGTGTTAATCAGATCAATCTTCTTCTCTTCTAAGATTATAGACACTAAAGATATGATCAGCAGATGTAAACATGTTGGTTTACTTATATTAATATGGAGATTTGTAGCATTCAGGTTTTAAAGGTCAAAATTACTTTCCCATGTCATTTTTGAAAAAAATAGTAGGTATTTCAAAAAAAGTATTTAAAAACATATATTGAAACATTCTTTGTCAAAGTGGAATAAGAATTGATGTCTGTGCTTATAGAAATAATGCCAAAATGAAAATACATTCATTTCTAGCAGTATGAATTGCAGGAATTTAAAGCAAGCAATAAAGAATATCATGTCATGCAACAGATACTCCAGTAAAATGACCTGTCATGTTCTACTCTTGATGGTGGAAATAAGATATACATTTTTCAACCTACTGGTATAATCAACGTATATGCAACTGTTTTTGCACAAAGATATTTTTTGTTTTCTACTTACCACATATTAATGATTATTATATGTGTAATAATTGATTAATTATAGTTACACATTAGATTATTAAAATTTAGGATATTTTATAAATTAGAATTCAATAATAATATTCATAACCTTAAAACAATTTGGTAATGTTTTTATTTTCCTCTGTCTTCATTTGCAAAGTATACTACAAAACATTCACTAAGGAATTTCCATATTATTTATACTTCCTATAATGTATTTTAAAAGTATGATTTAAACATTTAATTGGCCCCTGCAGAAAGGTATTCTCTGAAGACATCCATCTATTCTGTTCAGCATATCTGCTATAATCCATAAGACAAGTATTTAAAAGATACATAATATAATATTTTATTTATTGCTAAAATAATGACATAATTATTATGACAAGATTATTATTGAAAACACTAAAAATAGTAAAGGGCTCTATTTCAGATATAATGTGTTAGAAACAGCTATATTCTTTTCATATTCATGACATTTTGTTGTCATCTACTTTTTTTTTTAAGTCATGTAAACTGTGTTATAAATTTTAATGTAAAATTTCTACATGGTCATTTGAGAGGAGAAAATAAACTGAAAAGCACCTTGAAGAGTGAGTTGTTTGGACAGCTTTGGTGTAATATCGATTCCATTCTTCAGCCAGCCAAGCTGAGGGTTTGGTATACCCTCTGCATGGCACCTGAGACTTGCAGTTACCCCAGGTTCTCGAGCCTGACTCTCTGGATACACCCGGATCACTGGAGGGACTACAAGAAGAAATGGGAAAAAAGTAAGTTACTAAGCCATATTCTGTGATTTTCCAAAAATTGCAATATGATAAAATTGCTAATTATATATTCTAATGATATGTAATTCCACAGATCTTAGTTTCCAAATATCAATATCTCCAAAAATTTGCCACTATTCCTTGCATCAAGGTTATTATGAGACTGTGTCGGGAAAAATACAAGCTGAGCCTGGAATATCCTGTTTTGGTAATAAAGGAGGTTTTCAAAGGATGATAGAAACAACAATAAAATACAGAATCCAAGGGCACCTGGGTGGCTCAGTTGCTTAAGCATCTGAGTTCAGCTCAAGTCATCAGCTCACTGTTCATGAGTTCAAGCCCCACATCAGGCTCCATGCTGACAGCTCAGAGACTGGAACCTACTTCGGATTCTGTGTCTCCCTCTCTCTCTGCTCCTCCCTTGCTCACTCTCTGTCTCTCTCAAAAATAAACACATTATAAACAAAAAAATCTTAAAAACAAAATACAAAAGCCAGCTTAAAGGGGCTCATATTTGTCAAATATATGAAAATTTGGGCATTAAAATAATTAACTCTAAAGAACTATAAGGAACAAAATAAGACTTTAAGAATTCAGTTATAGGGTCCCCTGGGTGGCTCAGTCAGTTAAGCATCCAACTTCTGCTCAGGTCATGATTTAGCAGTTCATGAGTTTGAGCCCCACATCGGGCTCCGTGCTGACAGCTCAGAGCCTGGAGCCTACTTCAGATTCTGTGTCTCCTTCTCTCTCTACCCCTCCCCCACTCATGCTCTGTCTCTCTCTCTCTCTCTCTCTCTCTCTCTCTCTCTCTCTCAAAAATAAATAAAACATAAAAAAATTTAAAAAAAGAATTCAGTTATATAAACAAATAATGAATATATAAATGAGAAAGAACAAAAATATTTTCCTTACCATAGCATGTTTAAAAGATCAGAGTAACAATTATATTTATAGAAGCATCCAAAAAATAAAATATTTAGAAATATTTAGAATATTTAGAAATTAATTTAACCAAGGAGGTGTAAGATTTTTACACTGAACACTGCAAAATGAGTAGAAAGAATTTAAAGAAAAACACATAAGTGAAAAGTCATGTGTTTATTAATTGAAATAATTAATTAGTAGGACAGTAAGAATTGGTAAGAATTGTCTGTGAGATGACAAGACTCCAAAAAAGTCGACCTATAGATACAATGTAATCCCAATCAAAATTCCAACTGCATTTTTTTGCAGAAATGGAAGAGCTAATCTTCAGCTTTATATGGAACTACAAGGGACCCCAAATAGCCAAAACAATCTTGAAAAAGAAGACAAAACTGGAGGTCTCATATCTCCCAATTTTCAAATGTATATATATGTAGACAACACACACACATATAGTATAGTAATCAAAACAATGTGATAACTGGCATAAAGAGAAAAATCAAATCTATGGATATAGACTTGGGATGCCAAACTAAACCTATTAATCTATGGTTAATGGATTTTCAATAAGGATTCCAGAAAAGAGTCTTTTCAAGAATTGATTCTGAAACAACTGGATATCCATATGAAAAAGAATGAACTTGAACCCCTACCTCACAACATATATAAAAATTAACTCAAAATTAATCAGACTTAAATGTAGGAACTGAAATAATAAAACACTTAGAAGAAAACATAAGGATAAATTATCCTGACTTTGTATTTTACCATGGTTTCTTAGATATGACCCCAAAATACAAGCAACAAAAGAAAGATTAATAAACTGAACTCATTAAAATTAAAATTTGGGGTGCTCAAAGGACACTATCAAGAAAGTATAAACACAACTCAGAGAGTAAAAACATATTTGCAAATTATATCTGATAACATACTAGTATCTAGCATATATAATGAGCTGTTATAACCTAGCAACAAAAGATTAACATCCCCTTCCACACAGCAAAGGAAATTGTCAGCAAAATGAAAAGGAAACCTATAGAATGGGAGAAACTATTTGTAAGCCAGATATCTGATAAGTCATTAATATATAAATATACAATGAACTCATATAATTTAACAGAAAAAAAGCAAATAAAAATGGGCAAAGTACCTAAACAGACATTTTTTAATGAAGACATACAATGACCAACAGGTTAATGACAAGGTACTCAACATTACTCAACATTACGGCTTATCAGGTAAATGCAAACCAAAACCACTTCATATTTGTTAGGATGTCTATTTTAAAAGGCAAGAGATAACAACCATTGGTAAGGATATGGAGAAAACAGAGCCCTTGTACACTGCTGGTGGACATGTAAATTGGTACAACCACTATGGAAAATAGTATGGGGGCTCCTACAAAAATTAAAAATAGAACTACTTCCAAGTCAGTAAATTCTAACTTCCTGCTCAAGTAAGCTTTAACTGACACAGATTCCTTCTGAACTTTATCCTCAATATTCTCCCAGGAAAAATAAGATTGAATTTGTGTATCTTCTTTTACCCTGTGTCAGTTCTTCTGCTGATAGAAAATAATACCATCAGCAATAATACTTTAAGAGTAAAAACAATAATATGTTCATACATGCCATAGAATATTTGTGTTGTACTTCTTATAGTCATGTTGCTTTAAAGATGAGTCACAAAGAAGTTTGAAGCCTTCCCCAGGACACAGAGCTTGTTAGAGTCCAGAGTTGAGATGAAACTCCAGGAGGCTGTGATTCCTCAGCCAATGTTCTTTGCTTTTCATGCTGCCCCTAATCAACCTGGCTGATCTTGGTCTCTAATAGCCACTGAATTTAGCCAATAGGAAAAAAAATACACAAAAATCTGAAGGGTAGTAAAAACATGTTCCAAATTTGACTGATCAGTAATTCCTATGGCAATCAATCAATCAGTCAGTCAATCATAAAAATTGCCTTACAATCCAGCAATCCCACTTCTGGGTATATACCCAAAGGAAACAAAATCACTATCTTTAGAGAGATAACTGTAGTCTTATGTTCATAGCAGCATTATTCGCGATAGCCAAGGTAAGGAAACAACCTTAAGTGCCCATCAATGGCTGAGTGATAAAGAAAATATGGTATATATATGATGAAATATTATTCAGCCTTAGAAAGGACATTCTGTCATTTGTAAGAACACAGAAGGCATATTGTAAGTGAAATAAACCAGACAGAGAAAAAAAGATACTCTATGGATGACTTATATGTAAAACTTAAAAACAACAACAAACAGCAATAAAACCAACAACAGTAAGAAAATTATGTTGACTGCAACCTCAGAAAAGACCTAATACCAGACCATCTGCTTAAGCTGTTCTCAAATTCTTTAGTCGTCTCATTTCTCTGCTTATAATCTCATAACTCTATATCTCTATTTTCCTGTTATCTCATATGAAAACAAATGTTATTTTAAACCACTAAGTTTGAGGATAATTTATTGTTCACTAATCTCTCTCTCTCTCTCTCTCTCTCTATATATATATATATATATATATATATATATATTATCTGCACTGCCAGCGCAGAGCCCAACATGGGGCTCAAACCCACAAACTGTGAGATCATGACCTGAGCCAAAATGAAAAGCCAGACACGTAACCAACTGAGCCACCCAGGTGCCTTTAGCATTTGTTATTTAGAATGACCATGAAAGCATATGCACCCTGCATTTGCCTTAGTAATAATATGACTTGGTAAATAAAGAAAAACACTATGGTTTTCAGTGAAAAAATTTTCTGCAGGAGCTATCTTAGCCGAAGACAATGGACAGATATGCTCACCTGGGCCATTTTGCTCTTTGGTTAACTAATATACTTTGAACTACCTGATTTCTTTTATTTTCATCCAATGGAATGCCAGTCAAAGATGCAATGTGGGGGCGCCTGGGTGGCTTGGTCAGTTAAGCGTCCGACTTCGGCTCAGGTCACGATCTCACGGTCCCTGAGTTTGAGCCCCGCGTTGGGCTCTGGGCTGACAGCTCGGAGCCTGGAGCCTGTTTCAGATTCTGTGTCTCCCTCTCTCTCTGCCCCTCCCCTGTTCATGCTCTGTCTCTCTCTGTCTCAAAAATAAATAAACGTTAAAAAAAATTTTAAAAAAAAAAAGATGCAATGTGGATAACTAAACTGGGAGACTCTCTTTAGGATCTCAACTTTAGACCTAAGTTAATTTCACCACTGTTCTTTCTAGTGACTGGAGGAGCCATTGTATATACAAATTAGATTGACTAATGAATAAATGTCAGCCTTCCAGATTTACTGAAGATATAAAAGCAATTCAAACCAAGAGACTAGTTGAAGCCACAATCAGGACTATAGATATGTTTATCATCCTACTGTCCCCTTCTTTTTGGCTGTGTACGAGAGCTCTTAAACTAGACTCAAATCAACTCTGATATAGAGACAAAGGGAAGGAAGGGGTCCTCAAAAAGTCCCAGTAATCCTTTGAATTTGCAGCTGCTTCTTTACTTTGTGAATTGCCTTTAATAGTTTCAGGAGCAGAAAATATTAAACTTCCAAAATTCTGAACACCACATTTTTGCTACATCCTTTCCCCCTCTCCTAAATATAATTCCAAAGAAATGCAATACACACATCTGCAACAGCGATGGGAGTAAACCAAGCTCTGATTTTTTGTTAACCTCAATGACTATTTAAATGGTTTATTTTGAAATATCAAATATATTTTCAAAAATAGTCTTCATAAATTTCTGTACATGCTTTCTGGTGACCTAACACACGTATTTGGGCATTGGGTACATATCTAAAAGCCCAGGGTAATTTCTATTCCATTTTATTACATTGGAGGTTCAAGTAAATAACTTTTTAAAGAGATACAGTAATATACTTCCAGCAAAACCACATTACCATAAGATCTGCAGTGAAGAGACTTCTTTCATATACTCAGACCCAATCTTTAATCTCTTGACAACTCGAAAGTGAGTTAGAAGATGAGTTTTTTAAAAAGACTTTCATAGAGTGCCAAAATGGAAATCTACTCTTTCAGTAAACATTTAATAAAAGAAAGTGTATCTTACCACAAAACTCATAGCCAAAGTAAGGACCAAGGCTTCTTGAAATATTATTTGGAATAGCAAAAAATTGAGACAACCTACATACATTGAAAATTAGTTTGAAAAGAAGTACATCAGTCAACTCAATGATAACAATAGATTCTAGGGGCTCCTGGGTGGCTCAGTTGGTTGAGTGTCTGACTTCATCTCAGGTCTTGATCTCATGGTTCATAGTTTGAGTCCCTATAGGGCTTCCTTCCGTCAGCCTGTCAGCATAGAGCCCACTTCACATCCTCTGCCCCCTTCTCTCTTTGCCCCTTTCCAGCTCACACTCTCTTTCTCAAACAAAACAAAAAAACAAAAACAATAAATTCTACATCTTTTCTATTAAAAATTGTAGATATTATATGGGTCACCTACACTGTCACTGATACTCCCCAAAGAACAGCTTTTCAAATAAGATGTTCAATTTTCCCCCTGCATTCCTAGTTGTTTCTACCTTATTGATACATTTGCACATGAACTGAAAGGAAAATAATGAATAATAATTTTTGTCATATTGAACTTTTATACCCAAATATATAATATTACATTTTGAAAAAATCCTAATACTCATATTGTATGCTTCTTCTTTACTATATGGATACCAAGTGATTGTCTGAAAGCTATCTCTTAACTTAGACACCAAATTGAAGGATAAGTGATCGGCATAACAACTACTTAACCTCGGTGACAAGCTACACATTTAAAAGTAGGTTATTTTTCCCGGGATACATATTATGAAATATAAATGACGATTGATGGCAGCCTGAATTAAAAAGTCAATAACCCTCCAGAGAGCATTTCAAGTCATTTGTTACCGTCATTTTTAGTTAAGAAGTTCACTCTATGAACTTATCTTTCCTTTCTACTGGTATTGCATAAATAAAGAAACTGAGGAAGACCACCAAAGGGTTTTCACATTGGATTTAGAATATTATTTGTGTGTGGTATCATGAAAATCTTTAATTTTTTAAATGTTTATTTATTTTTGAGAGAGTGAGAGACAAAGTGTCAGTAGAGGAGGGGCAGAGAGAGAGAGGGAGACACAGAATCTAAAGAAGGCTTCCGGCTCTGCGCTGTCAGCAGAGAGCCTGATGCGGGGCTAAAACTCATGGACAGGAGCTCATCACCTAAGCTGAAGTCAGAGGTTAACTGACTGAGCAACTCCAGCGCCCCTATCATGCAAAACTTTAAATTACAGGTTCCCAGTATTTTAAGCAAAATGTAGTATGTAAAGGTTAGTGTCTATACACTGAACATTTTCTAATGATATTCAGTATAGCACTAAAATAACTCAGGAAGCACTTTAAACTGGTTGAATTTATTTGGCATAACATTGTCTAATAAAGTCAAATAATATCTATATTAAATAGTATAATATTATGTGCTTATATGTACTAAACATTTAAGTAGTTGAGTTTACATATTGTTCAAATTCATTCTATAAAATATAACGAAATAAACTTCTGTGCCTTAAAATGGAAGAGATCTAAGAGGATCCAAATATATGAATTCTATCCTTAATAAAACTTAAAAAACATAAAATAGGAGTTTTGAAATAATAATTTACAGATAATTAGTGAGCAACTTCTGAGTGTAGCAAATTGAGCTAGATGATGTTCTCTCTCCATCTTCCACATACTCTGTTTTATGCATTAACATATTGAGTGAATGTTGAATTTAGGTTTTGAATTTAGCCAAGTGAACACTGGAAAAAATGCATTCTTGGCCTAAACTGTCTTATCTGGTACTGATTATAAAATAAACATATCTACTGGATTTAACTACTTGGAATCTAAATATAAAGTCTGAATTCGGTGTTTAGCAGTTATATATAAGGTATATTTGGGGTCCTTGAAAAATAGTATTTTAAATGTCAAGGTCAAATAAATGTCAGTTCATTTATACTAATTTGAAGAGGGATTAATGATTCACCTTAAAAGGACATAACTTATGGAAACCCAACTCTTCTTTCTATAAGACAGTTAAAATAAATATCATGTGACTATATTGAACTAATATAATAAAACTGTATTTAATTTACCTGATGGTTCTTACAGCATAAAGTAAAAGTAATTGGATACTGTATATGGAGGACTAAGAATAGGTACTTAAGGCTAATACATTTTTAACTAATTATAGAAAATAAAATGGAAATGAGGTTCTGATACTAAATATTAAATTTTGAATCAAAAAAGTAGCTAAGCTAAAGAAAATATTGCATAATTAGTACAATTATATTTGTTAGATCTTTCTTCCTGGAAACTTTGGGGTCCTAATGGAATCATTTGTGAAGATTTATCAGCTCAAAACCATAAAGTATTGAATAATAATAGGTATGAAGCTTAGTAAAGGTTGATGTATATATTTCTTAAAGATCTATAATAACTTCATTGTATTAAAACATATCAGTGCTATTCTCAATATTAGGAGTGTCTAATAGAATCTAATAATCTTCCTCATCTAGTATTAGAAAAGATCTATTGAAAAAAATAGATCTCTATAATACTAAAACCTGATTTTTTGCCCCTTTAGCTTTCATTTTGTGATCTTTCTTTAGAAACTGCTGCACCATTATCAGAAAGTATAAAAACAGCATAACCTGGGTACTTTGGAAGCCTGATTTTGGAGTCAGGAAGCAGAGGTCACTGACCCAATACGGTGACTGCAATCTAACTGAAAACAAAAATGAATTTAAGGTGAATTGTCAGGTCACTGGTATGTAAACAACTAAACATTAGATATTTTTTTCTTTTTCTTGATGCCATTATCTTGCACTCTTTTGAAGGATTCTATCACTGCTCTTCCACAAATTATTCACACAGCTGCGACTGTTACAAAAGGTTCTAAGAAAGCTTGAGGGTAAGAATATAAATGTCTCTGAAGTAGTGCTGACTCACAGCGGCATCTGGATTGTTCTGTTTGTATTATGACTTCCTTTGTCATTAAAGCAACTTTCCTATGAAAAATTACAGACAGAGTTTAATAAATATTTTAAATGCTACTGAGCTTGTCCAATGCCTTTTGTCTCTGACATTATTAAAGCCATCAATTTCTCTTTAACTTTGTCCCAAAGCAGTCTTTTTATATTCATGACTTTCACACTGCCTCTTGTCAATATTACAAAACTCTCTGATCACATTATTGCAGCCTTCATAAAAATGTAGAGGATACAACAAATGTTGGAGGCAAAATATAAATAACAGCAACATACTTATGGTCATAAACTTTTGCAATTTTTTATTGGGTCTTCCTATTTATCCTACAGTATTGTAACAAATCACAACTTTTTAAGCTATTTTGAAAGGAACAGGAGTCTATCCTACTTTAACAAACTTAGATCCATTAATAGCTATCTTTAAAGTTAGTGGCCCTTTTAAGCCCCAATTTTGAAAAATCTCAAAAGCCCTCATTTACAGAAATGCTCTCTGAAACAAAAGAAAGCATAACAAAAGCATTCAAGGCAATAATATAAAATGTTATTTTTCTAAATCTATGAAAAAAGAACTAATGAAAAAATTAATGTTATGTCTGGTACATGATGTATACTTTTTTTTTCTTTAGACTGTATTTACTTTCATTTAATATATATTTAGTTTAAAAAATTGGGGAGATCTCAAATTAATTATTTGAGGCAGGGAGTGTGCATTATAGAACATTATAGTAACCACTCCACATGCACACCTGAAAATTTGAATGTATCTCTAACACTTATTCTATGCTCTAAGGAATAAAATATCCAATTTCTCTAAGTCTCAGTTTCCCCACTTGTAAAGTGTAAAACCCTTCCTAGGATGAAATTGATGAAAAGAAACAAAGTATGACAAGTTGAAATATTAGGTGTCTTAACTCACACACTTTACTTTCCAGAAATCATATTTTTGCCATTATTTGCAGAATGACTGTGACTTAATAGGAGAAATGACAAATGCACATAATTTTACTAGTCAATATCAATTGATTAGTAGAAATGGACATTTTGAAGACCTAAATTGGAAGTGGCCAAAACTTATGTATGGGTTCAATACAATATAAAAGCTATAATTGATCAGCAAAATCTGCCAAGACTGGAGAAAGGGAAATGGAAGCCAAGAAACATTTTGCAAATTTGTTTAATTTCAATATACAACATTAGATATAAACCCTATCTCAATACAATATGTAATGAGATATATTCAAAGCTGTCTGTAACTATTCTAAACAGGTTAAGTGAATCTTCTAAGCTCTTCCTCAATCACATTTGTACCCTATTGGTCACATAACAAGTAAGTGTATGCTTACTCTGTAAAAAGACTGTGTTTGTGACTAAGAAGTAAGAAAAACAATTGTATTAATTAGAGCTCAAAAAGATATAGAAAATATGTTATTCAATATAATATTAAAATGTGTGGCCAAAAAGACAACTTTCCTTAAAGTTATCATTCTACCCAGACCTATCTTCCACCATTTGTATAAGGAATTGTAAGAACTTTAAATATATGTGAGACCATAAAATATGAAACACTTTGTATCAGACAGGATCACTCAATTTACAGATCTTAGATCACACCCTGGAATTAAATCATTTTGGAAAACTTACTCTAAATCTTCCAGTGTGTGTTTCTTCACTCAAAAAAAAAAAAAATGATGATGAAACAAAGTGATGGCTCTTTAAAATATAAAATGCTTTGCAAATGGAGAGGAATACATTTATGGTTAATATTGTTGATTCAAATGTTGGTGGAAGTCTTCAATAGAGAAGATGATGAAAATAGCAAATATAAAATAATTTTGTTCAGAGATTTTCTTATTGCAAACTACTCTATGTAAAAAACAAAAAAGAAAAAAATCTTTAGGTTTATGGGGTTAAATTCATCTACAGTTATGCCAATTTAGCTAGTCCACAATTCCACGTCAGAGATATATACTTTTTATTACGGATTGACCTCCAGATTTGGCAATGTGAAGTAATTTCTTAAGAAACTACCTATCAACTGATGAATGGATAAAGAAATTGTGGTTTATATACACAATGGAGTACTACGTGGCAATGAGAAAGAATGAAATATGGCCCTTTGTAGCAACATGGATGGAACTGGAGAGTGTCATGCTAAGTGAAATAAGCCATACAGAGAAAGACAGACACCATA
This sequence comes from Neofelis nebulosa, assembly GCF_028018385.1. NCBI lineage: Eukaryota > Metazoa > Chordata > Mammalia > Carnivora > Felidae > Neofelis > Neofelis nebulosa. The sequence continues at coordinate 67,914,027 of NC_080784.1, read as the reverse complement.
TGTTTTCACTCTTACGTGGATCCTGAGAAACTTAACAGAAACCCATGGGGGAGGGGAAGGAAAAAAAAAAAGAGGTTAGAGTGGGAGACAGCCAAAGCATAAGAGACTCTTAAAAACTGAGGACAAACTGAGGGTTGATGGGGGGTGGGAGGGAGGGGAGGGTGGGTGATGGGTATTGAGGAGGGCACCTTTTGGGATGAGCACTGGGTGTTGTATGGAAACCAATTTGACAATAAATTTCATATATTAAAATAAATAAATAAATAAATAAATAAATAAACTACCTAATTCACCTAGAGCAATTTTTATGCATGCTAACACACTGAGGATTATAAATATAATTTCCTAATTTCAAAATGAGCTTTTTGATATTAATCATAAATGCAATCTACCTGTAATTAGAGATAGTCATGTAATACTAAGCCATAATATTAATTTACTAAAAGTGTACAGATAGTTCATTTGAAAAAAGACACTCTTTTTATAAAATTTTATTTTTTATTTTTTATTTTTGAAAATTTATATCCAAATTAGTTAGCATATAGTGCAACAGTGATTTCAGGAGTAGATTCCTTAATGCCCCTTACCCATTTAGCCCATCCCCCCCTCCCAAGTCCCTCCAGTAATCCTCAGTTTGTTCTCCATATTTATGAGTCTCTTATGTTTTGTCCCCCTCCTTGTTTTTATATTATTTTTGTTTCCTTTCCTTTATGTTCATCTGTTTTGTCTCTGAAAGTCATCATATGCTAAGTGAAATTAGTCAGAAAAAGACAAAAATCATATGACTTCACTCATATGAGAAAAGACACTCTTGAATAAAGCAGCAGTAAGCTTTGTTTTAAGCAAACATTATTTTATTTATATTTTAATGAACAGTTATCAAAAGAAATCTTTAAGTTATAAAACTACAAACAAAACTCTGGCCTCAAAAATTAGCTTACTAAGCATAAACCTTATTAAACAAAGACATACATATGACTACTTTTTATTAAAATACTTTATTATTTAAACTTTTCATTGGTAAATTGACAAGGACCTTTTTTTAGAATTTTTAACTTTTTTATCTGCAAGAAAAACCTTCATGGCATACATAGAAATTTGCTCTCAACAGAGGAGGACTATGCTATTTTAGTGCATTTGATAATTTTTAGAATATCCCCTAACTTAATGGACAGTACATGGGTTTTTTCCCTTCTAGTCAAAACCTAATGATTTTATCTTACACAGGCATGATCAGAATCTATCCGTGTTTCATCTAAGTATATGAACCACATGAAACCAGACCAATCAGTTTGAGGTCGATTTTTAGCACGTACAGCCACCTGTAGGTGGAAACGTCTTAAGCTTCTTTTTTTTTTATCATAAAATTAGCATATTAGTACCTCAAAAGATTTTTGAGAGAAAGATATCATGTATGTATAAAAACCATCAAAATACTGAAAAACAGAAATTGCTCATTCATGTTGGCTCTAATTTATTTCTTTTTAATTTCTTCTTACTGATTTCTTAATATACTGCATATTTATTATTAAAAACTCATAATATATAAGAGGAATATAAAATATTAATTGCCTGTTTCATCACAGATGTTTGAAATGACCAGTTTTAACCTTTCAGTGTACTTTAAATTTTACCTCTATCCTTATACAGTGTATACAAATGTTTGTTACTCAGATAGGAACTTATTCTTTATACATTACTTTTGATTTTTTTTATTTTAGATATCTTAGACATATTTTAGGACAATATGTGTAAATTAGTTTATTGTTTTTAATAGATTAATTTAATAATTTTTACAGTAAGGGTTATAATAATGTATTCAACAATTTTAATGATGACTAGGGGTCACAGTTTCCCACTATTATATACACAATTGCGCATAAAAATCATTCTTGTACCAAGGCATGCAGGTGGCTCAGTTGGTTAAGTGGCTGACTCTTGGTTTCGGCTCAGGTCATGATCTGAGGATTTAGTGAATTCAATCCCCACTTTGGGCTATGTGCTGGCAGCAAGGAGCCTGCCTGGGATTCTCTCTCCTCTCTCTACCCCTGCCCCATCGTGTTGTCTCTGTCTCTCTCAAAATAAATAAATAAGCATTAAAAAAAAATCATTCTTGTACCTACATACTACTGTTGCTTTCAATTTTTCAGATTATCCGAATCAAAGAATTGCTACATTAAAAAGTACATACATTTAAAATTGAATGTCAGATGACTTAGCTAATATGTACAAATCCCTTCTCCCCAAACTAACCAATGTGTGGGAGGGTCCACTTTCCACAAATTCACCTGAAATGCATGTTATTATTGCTTTAATTTGGCAAATGGTTTCTCATTTTAAATAAATTGAATTTCACTGATTGCTACTTGAATACGTTTTCCTATACTCATTAGACATTTTGATTTCTTCTATGAAAAGGCCTGTTCACAGCTTTTACCCATTTTTCTTGTAAGTATATAGGGATACATATTCAACTAGAGAAACCTATAATAATCTTTTATCCCTTATTTGTGTGTAAATGTTTTATCTAGCCTATTTTAAATAATTACAAAACAGAATATTTTTATTTAAGGTAACCCATGAAAGTCTCTTTTATTACTACTGGATTTCTTGTCTTGCTAAAGAAAAATGCACACATGTTGCCATCTTCAATTAAATAAATGTTTTCCTGAACAATGAACACCCTAAATTTATTTTTCTTCTTAAAACAATTCTATTTATAATTAGATTACAATCTAGTTTATAATCCAATTTTTGGATGAATGTTTAAAATTTTTACATATAGTGTGAAGACACCTAATTTTCTTTCAATGATGTTGATTATTTTTTATACATCATTCAAGAATAAAGCAATATATTCTCAATAATTGGATATCCTTTCTTCATCACACTGTATAATTTGTCAATCACTATATATATTTCCATTGTACATTTTCTGTGTTTATTTTATTTTATGCATCATATATGCATACATATATTTTCACACTTAAAATGATTTTACAAATTTACTGGCTGCATTTCTTTCTGGTAATTTATTCACCTCATGAATTTTACCTATATTCTTTGGTTACTGTAGATTTAAATTAGGCTTTATTATCCCTTACAACAAATTCATTCACACTAGTGTTCATCTTATCATTTTCCCCCCACGTTTATTCTTTTATTAGAAGACATTGAGGGAGCGTAAAGAGAAAAAGGAGATGTAGGGAGGAAGAGAAGAAGAAAGAAAAGAAACAGAGAAAGGGAAGGAAAAATGGATCCTTGGAATTCCGGTTGAAACTGAATTAAATGCACAATTAAAGAAGCTGTGCAATTATTTTAATATAGGATATCTCCCAGTCTAAGAACGTAGTATATTGCTCCATTTATTAACATTAGTTTTGAAGTCCTTTAGTTAGATTCTGGATTTTTTCTACTAAGTTTTTTAACATTTTCCTTTTTTGCTGTTAATGAGAAATGTGTTTCTATATATCCATAAGTAGTTAAGTGCCAATGAGCACTAATTTTCTTTTAGTAAAAAAAGCTTTTAGATATTTGATCTCTTGGGATTCAAAGGTAAGCCATCATATCATCAGCAAATATATAAAAAAAAAACTGTCAATCTTGTAATATTTATGTTTTTAAACTTCAAAACAATTTGAATGAGGATTAATTATGGATGATAGATGATAGTATGGCTTATTTTGGTGTTAAAGGAAACATCCATTATATTAGGTAGCATTTTAAAAATAAGCATTGTAAGGTATGGATTGATTTTTTTGGTATCTAATTTAGTATGCTATGGTATATTAATTTGACCAGTTATGTTTCAGTTACTTTTCAGCATTATATATATATATATATATATATATATAGACATGAACACATATGAAAATGAATATATATGTATATACATACATATAACTCAGTGAGTATGTTTGAGATATATATGTCGTATTTAGATTATAGATAGATGGATGGCTGGATGGCCATAGCATTAGTTCTGTCATCTGTCTGTCTACTTATATCTAAACACAACATATATATCTCACATATACTCATGGGGTCATTACAATCTCCATTCCTTTGCTTAAACTTTATTCATTTAATCTGTCAAATATTTTATAAGTTTATTTATTTCTGAGAGAGAGAGAGAGAGAGAGACCACACAGCAGGGGAGGGAGAAAGAAAGTTGAGGGAAAATCCCAAGTAGGTTCCACACTGTCAGCAAAGAGCTCGATGCTGGGGCTCAATCTCATGAACAAAAATCATGACCTGAGCCGAAATCAAGAGTCAGATACTTAACAGACTGAGGCACCAGGTGCCTCAAAGTCTTTTTTAACTATATTTTAAAATCCTATCATTATACCTTTATCAAAGAATCCTTTGAGTTTTATATTTTGCTTGATGCAATTTTACTGTATATATTGGACACATAAAAAGTTTTGATTCTTATATGTTCTTTGTATGTTGTATGTTTTTACTACGGGAAAATATTTTTCTTTATTCTAGTCAATGAGTTTAGCATAAATAAAACTTTAGCAAATATAGGTACATTACCGTTGATTTAATGTAATTTATTTTCTACACATGTATTGACTAACCACTTTATTATCAATATATTTTCATTATTTCTTTTTTGGTGTTTGTTACAACTATTACATAACTGAATTTTTTTACCCAAACATTCAATTTGATGCAGAAGTTCAAAACACATATACCAATTGTGATACACATGATAGTTTTTTTTCAATTTTCCATTTTATTTTAAACTTGTACATTGTTGCTGTTTCCTTTTTTTATTTTACTTTTTTAAAAAAATTTTAATGTTTATTTTATTTTTGAGAGAGAGAGACAGTAGGAGGAGGGGGGGCAGACACAGAGGGAGACACAGAATCTGAAGCAGCTTCCAGGCTCCGAGCTGTCAGCACAGAGCTTGATGCAGGGCTCTAGATCATGACCTGAGTTGAAGTCAGCGCTTAACCTTTTCTTTTTCTTACCTATACTTCACTGATAAAGTTCCTTTGTATTCCTTCTTCTTCAGTTCTATTGCAAAATTCCTGTGTTTAGCTATCATATGAAAATCTTATTTGTCAAGTTATACCTAAGAATTAAATAACAGCTACTCCTACCTCAGGATGTAAGACCACCCCTATCTAAGATAGAGTTTTAGAATTCTTTTGTTTTCTTGCTTCTTTTTACTCCTGACATCCACTTTCCAACCTAGAAAAAGTAAAATAGGACCAGCAAAAACTCTAACTCAATCACATCATGGAGACAGGAATCCTTTTATTTTTCTGGTATAATTTAGGGATTAGAATTTAGAGATATATGAGCTGTCTGAGAAATAAGCAGATATTTGGCTATAGGAGAGATGGTCCAGTTTGTAATTACACAGATTTATGTCATCCTTCCCATTGCCTGCTTCTTGTAATGTCATACCCTTAGTTGGAGGTTACTATTTTCTCTTTTGTTAGTGTTAACATATTATCCTTCTGTCATGGCATTATCATTGATTCATATCTCATACCTTATACAAAACCCAACTAAAAATGTACTATAAACTGCAGAACGTAAAACTGTAAAACTTTTAGGAAAATACATAGGAAAAATTCTTCACTATCTAGGAATCAGCAAAGAATTATTAGATTTGACATAAAAGTACTATTCATTAAAAAAAAAAAAAAGGATTAATGGACCTCACCAAAATTTAAAACTATTGCTCTAGAAAAAAAATCTGTGAAATGGATTAAAAGACAAACTACAGAGTGGACAAAATATTTATAAACCAGATATGCAACAAAATAATATCTAAAGAACTATCAAAACTCAACAGTAAAAAAGCAAGCAATTCAATTAGAAAATGGTTAAAGGACATAAGAAGACATTTTATTAGAGGTGATATACAGATTGCAAGTAATCACATGAAACGATGTCTGGCTTCATTAGCCAATGCAAATTAATATGACAATAAGATTTCACTACACATATCAGAATGGCTGAAATAGAAACAGTGATGATGCCAATTGTTGGCCAGGATGCAAAGAAACTGAATCACTCATACATTGCTAGTGATAATGTAAAATAGTATAAGCACTCTGTCAGTTTCAAGAAAAGAAAAATCTAAACATGTAACTACCATATGACTTAGCAATTAAATTCATGAGTATTTATCCCAGAAAAATGAAAATTTGTGTTCATATAAAAAATTCTACATGAATACTTTTTTTAATGTTTATTTATTTCTGAGAGAGAGAGAGAACACAAGGGCAAGGAGGGGCAGGTAGAGGGAAGGACAGAGGATCAGAAGCGGGCTCTGCACTGACAGCAGAGAGCCCAATGCGGGACTTGTACCCATGAACCATGAGATCATGACCTGAGCTGAAATCGGTTGCTTAACCAAATGAATTAACCCCTACATGAATACCTTTTACAGTGTTATATGTAATAGAAAACAACTGGAATCAGCCTAAATTGTCCTTCCACAGGTAAATGAATAAGCAAACTTTAATATATCCATACCATGGAATACTATTCAAAAAAAAAAAAAAAAAAAGGAACAAACTATTGATACACACAACAACATAGATGAATCTCCAGATAACTGTGATCCATGGGGAAATAAAACCAATCCCAAAATGATATACTATGCCATATTATTTCATTTATAAAACATTCTCAAAATAATCGTATAAAGGGGGAGCAGATTAGTGATTGCTGGGGGTTAATGAGGGCAGAAGAGAAGTGGGTGTGGCTATAAAAGGGCAACATTAAGGATCCTTGTGGTAATGGAACAGTGCTATATCTGCACCTGTTAATGTTCTGGCACATATCACCTGCAATATATAATCTGATCAAACCCTAGAGGTCAATGGATATTACCACCACTTTCTGCTCCTTTCCTCTCTGAAGTATTGTCCCTTAATTAGCATATATTTTTAACGATCAAACTCTTTAAACTACTCAGTATTACCTTAGGTAATTTGGCCAGAAAGACAGATTGTTCCAGCCAGGTGTATTGTAGAAAATTGGAAAAATTAAAGATAATAACTTAGAATTATTGAGAAGAGCTAATCTAAGCGTCTTTTATATAGTCTGTTATTATATATAAAAAAACCAAAATTAAAAAAAAAATAAATATTAAATTCAGTTATAATAGTATGCTGAAAGGTACATATTCAAATTTTTACATGTTAAAAGTATTTTCTGCACATTAAAATAGAATAAAAGAGAGGGATGCCTGGGTGGCTCAGTCAAGTAAGCCTCCAACTCTTGATTTGGGCTCAAGTCATGGCTTCCTTGATAGTGCAGAGCCTACTTGGGATTCTCTCTCTCCCACTCTCTCCGCCCCTCGCCACTCATACATGTGTGTTTCCTTTCCCTCAAAACAAATAAAAAACATTAAAAAATAATAAATAACGAGACACAATGATTCATCCCTCGCCATATAGGTAGTTATTGCTTAATATTTTTAGCAGAATATAGTATATAATATTAAAGTTAATTTTCTTCATTGATTAAATTTATTATTATTCACAATTTATTATTGATTAACAGCTTAACTAAACTTAATTCAATAACCAATATCTATTACAGGAAGTATAACATTATTAATTACATACATAAAATATACACATAAATACATACATATACACACATAAACACACCCATTCACACAAATACTATTTTTAACACAAGTCTAGTATTTGATGTGATAAAATAATAATTTAAAATAATCACAAAACTAAGGAATTATATATTTTGAAGTATATTCCTATACATGTAAGTCTCGGTTTTCCTTAAAAAGAAACTGTAGTTTTCAATTTTATCAATAGATGGCACTACTATTTACCACATTTTTTGCTACACTATAACATAAAAAATTTGCTATAATACATCAGTTGATTAAATAATATATTTCCTTCTTTCTAAAAACTTATATTCAATAAATAATTATTATTCCCTTGACATGGTGATATAATACTTTAAAATATTCACTTTCAAAAATGATAACAGTTTTTAAAACCATGATAATTACTGTAAAATTCTTGGTATCATTCACAAAATTTCCCAGATAGTTTCTAAGAAACATTTTTTTTATTATTATTATTATTATTTTTAAGACAGTGTGATTTAAATGAGCATTTGCAAGAAAGATGACCACTGTAGTTGTTGGGAATAGTACTATCATTGGGTGTTTTGCTTATTACTTGCTTTTACTTTAAAATAGCTAGTGGTCTTAAATGAAAAAGTGATTTAGAGGAAAATTTTAAAATTTGATGCCACATGTAATCTATTAATAGTGATAGGGCACCACTGATAGTCACAAATGATCTATTTTTCATTGTTAATCCCTTATGTGTATATGACAGACAAAATTATCTGTATTTTGCCGTGAAGCATATTCCCAAGTCACTATTACAGATGTCAGTATATAGCACTCCCTCTGCTTACCCTCTGGCAAAGCTTACTTAAACTAATTTGTTAGCTGGAAATGTGGAGCGGGAAGCAAAGAACTTCTCAGGCCACCTTATGAACAAAACATAATCAGAGCCTTCCAATCCATACTGCCTTCTCACTTTCTTTCATCATATCTTGTCTGTCATCATCATCATAGTCATCATAACTAGCAGTAACAACATCTTTTACCACTTGACCAATATGGAGCCTTTATATATGTCATTAAACTTCAAGAAGTATGCTTGCCTCATCATCTAAACTAAATTGAAACCTCCTTGTGCTTAATATAGGCTCAATAAATACATTAAAATAAATACCTATGTAGATTTCTGAGGGAAAAATGCTATTGCATAACCACACCTTTCTCTTTGACCTCATCTAAAATTATTAGCCTGCATGAGTGTCAAACCTGCTAAGAGAAAATGTACTCAAGCTAGCATGTGTCCATGGCCCATTTCAGAAAAGTCCTTCTTTGCACTTTACACACAACTTTTTGGATTTGTATGATACCTCAAATTTCAAAAAGGCTGTACGGGTAGGAGTTATGCCCTTGTTTATATCACCACATTTAATTAATGACCTTATCTGTTGTGTGTTTAATTCAAGCAGTGATTTCATCATTCTGAGACTACTATGCAAAAGACCTTTGAACATCACAGGTTTGAATTGCACTGGCCAACTTATATGCAAGTCTTTTTTGGTAAATACATACAGGACTGTAAATGTATTTTCTCTTCCTTATGGTTTTCTTAATAAAATTTTCCTTTCTCTACTTTACTGTAATATAATACCTTTAGTATACGAAATATGTGTTAATTAATGATTTATGTTATCAGCAAGGTTTCCACTCAATAATAGTCTGTTAGTAGTTAAGTTTTGGGGGAGTCAAAAGTTATATATAGATTTTTCAACTGTGAGGGGGGGCTCACGCCTCTAACCTCCACATTATTCAAGGGTCAACTGTATATTGAGACACAAATACCACAATTACATGTAGAATGGCCAATTTTCATCAGCCCATAAGCCATTAAGTTGATTATTTTTAGTTTGTCAAAAAAATTTTTTCTAGTTCAAAAAGCAAAACAGATCAATATAGATATGCTGACTGTTTGCTATTTGCAAAGTACAAAATTAAACCTATGAGAAAGCAAAGAATTTATGAAACTTGACCCTCATTTTTTGGATATCTAAATGCAAAGCTCCATATACATTAAAACCCTAAAGAAAGATAGTTTGAAAATCAAATTCATTGCTTCTTTTAAATTTTTTTACTGTTTATTCATTTTTTGGGAGAGAGAGAGAGAGAGAGAGACAGAGTGTGAGTGGGGGGAGGGGCAGAGAGAAAGGGAGACACAGAATCCGAAGCAGGCTCCAGGCTCTGAGCTGTCAGCACAGAGCCAGACGAGGGGCTCAAACCCACAAACCATGAGATCAAGACCTGAGCCAAAGTCGGATGCTTAACCGTAAACTTCATTACTTCTAATGAAAAAAATATGTAGTAAGCAGGGTGCCTAAAGTGGAAGAGATTACTATGAGCTGAGGTGCTCATGGATATCTGCATGTAAAACATGAAACATGAATTGAGTCTTAGAAAATGGATCTGACTTAAGTCAGAGAAAATAAGAGGCTGACCCATGCCAGTACTCATGCTCTGATGGCTCCAAGAAATAAAGTGCTACAAGAATAAACTTCATTGAAAAAGAAATAAAGACTGGGCAGTAAAAATCATGTAAACGAATTATGAGAATCACTCATTAACAAAGAGGTATTAATAAAGGGGTATTAATTTGGAGAACTCATCCAAGCCTAAATATGGAATGTGAAAATGTAATTCTATATTTTTCCAAAGCACCAGAAAACAGTATACAATTGACTGAATTACTGCTACATATGATCTTCTGTTTCATTGTTAAATTAATTTCTAAAATGTTCTTTCTATTTGGTCAAGTTTAAAAATGATACAGGTATCAAATAATGAAATCACACTTACTAACATATTGTGTGGTGTAATATAGTGTACTAAATGACATAAAAATTACTTAAATGAGTCTAGTCATGATTTGTCATACTTGCCTGCATTTTACTCAGCTATTGTTTCATAATTTAAAACATCTTACTATTTTGACTCAAACTACAATTTGAACATAATACAAAAGAAAAAATTATAAATAACACATATCAAATGAAAAATTCAAAGAAACCCCATCACTAGTAACAGTAAACAGCACAAGGGAAGAGATGAGACAAATTCATTAACTTAAAGGAAGTAAAATTTATTTTTAGAACATATGGATTAACAAGTACACATGCAAATTGCAAAAGGTGCTTAAAATCTAATTAAGCTATCTTGAGAGTTCCTTCATGCTAAATCTTTAAGATCAAATAAGCCTCATTATCACATTAACCTTCTTTCGACTCTCTTGTTATACAAGTGTCATTACATTAATTAGTCATTATACTGTTCTTTAAGTGCTGGCCACCTCATGAGTGTTTTGTAACATTACCTAGTACTTGTATACACAGAAACAATCTATGAAATATCACTTCTATGGACAGGTGTAAACCAGTTCAGTAAACTATGCCTTGCTAATTTCAACGTGCATGTAGATATAATAAGATTATAATCTTATGAAGGAAAATACTTTTGTAATATTTAAAAATAAGATTTAGTACATGTACTTACCCATGAAAGTATATAAATACATTCACTTATACCATAAAAGAATTCTGGCTGAATAAATTTAGGTCTGAGTCAATCAAGGGTGAATACAACAGTATCTGAGAATGAGTCATCCACCTGAAAGATTTGCTCCTATTAACAAAAGACTCCAAAGAACTCTGTGTTCCTGTCGAGGATTGTATCTATCCCCAGACCTTAGTAAATCCACAAGTAAGAAGAGGGATGAAGTGTCTTCTTGTCATGCTTTAAGAAAGACTGAGCCTTTTCAGTTCATCCCTTCTCATATTTTGGGTCTGTCTGTAAAGAGGATGTGTATTATTCTGCTCTTGGTTAAATCAGGTATCAACTTTTGTTTTCTTGTGCTAAGGTCTATACCAATGCTCATGAGTTATTGGACAAACTAAATTATAAAAATTAAACAACTGTCACATATCTCAAACACATTCTCTAAGCAGCTTTTCCACAATGTAGATGATATTTTGTCCTTTATATGACTCATTATCTGTCCCTCACTTGCTTCCAAAGACAAGATCAGGAAGGGAAGAAGCTGGTGTTATTTACTGATCTCCTAAATGCCCAACATCTGATGCTTTGGGAAGCCTTGACAAATTTACAGAGTAAAGTTTGGTTGACATGATAACACTAGGGTTTTGAAATGGCTCCAGTGGGTAACTTAACTCTGATAGTATATGCTTTGAGGGTGATTTTCTATGGAGAGAGAGAGTAGGAAAGTAGGTTTCCATATGCTGCAGCCTTAGCAAGTGGCTTTAGGCCTTAAGCTTTAATAAATATGGGCTAATTAGATTTGATCCCATTGGGTGACTTTTTCCCCATAAATGAATTGTTGTGTTTATGCAGGCAGAACTGTGTCTAACAAATACAGACCTTAAGAAGTGGGTCACCCTGTGTATGGGCTTTAATAATTCAATTTTGAATTACAGAGGTGCACTTTGATCTGGTATTTTAATCAAGGCTGAAGTAAAGGTATCAGTAAGTGGCTTGTGCTGTGTTTCTCAACCATGTCTGTGGGAAGCATTTTTGTGTTTTTTTTTTCTCCCTAATGCACAGGCAGCTAATTTCCATTAGTGTTACAAAGTGCTAAGTACAGGTTATTGCTTTATATTATTAGTGGCATATCTAGGTAGGCAATACTAAACTGACTACCCAAATTTCATTAACTACCTTTTCATTACAAAGGGAGGAATCTTGCAGGGATTACTAATATAAAGAGAAGTTTTTTCAAAGACTCTTAAGCCCCAGCCCACTGTTAGTGATAATAAGTTCTCTGGCTTCCTTATTTATATAAACTCTGATCATGGCTTTAGATTGCAGAGATCTATAATGTGTCTTCACCCAAACAAATATTATATATTTTATTAGCAGACAAATGCAAAATAAAAAAAAAATCTTCATTCTAGAAAAGTAAATCTCAAGGGCTGGATAGAGGAACAACTCAATGAAAACACTGCTAACGAAAAACCTAACACGACCTTTGAACTTCTATACCTCCACTGTCTCTAAGAATTACATTTGCTCAGGATGCCAAGGAGGAAATGAAATAATTGAAAAATATACTTTAATTCTCTACCAGGACATGAGTAGTAGAAATTGAAAACAAAAGAAAGGAAGAAAGATTGACTACACTGGAAAAGAGAGATTTACCTAGGAAGACATTTTAGAAGACAGAACAGCCTGATATCAAAAGGAAAATTAGATCTTGAGGTCCAGTGCAAACACATCCGCCCACACTGTACACACACAGACACACACATACATGCCCATATCATGAAGAGGCGGCTCTTAAAAAGGATATCGGTAAAAAATGAGGAAATGTTTTAGTTGTCTATTTAAGGTAGTCCCTCACAATCTGACAGCTGAGGAGAATGGGAACATCTCAGAGAGCAGACTACTAGATTCCTCAAAGGGATCCTGAACCAGGAGCTAATGACAAATATTTATTTATCTAGTCATATGTATTTATCCAGCAAATGGTACTGTTTTAAGTACCAAAAGGCAGAGAGAGAAAGAGAGAGAGAGAGAATCTCCTCCAGTGAGGGAAGACCAAAATTAAATTATAAACAGGGGTGCCTGGGTGGCTTACTTGGTTAAGCATCCGACTCTTGATTTCCGCCCAGGTTAGGATCTCACGTTTCATGCATTCCAGCCCTACGTTGGGCTCCACATTAACAGTGCAGAACATGCTTGGAATTCTTTCTCTCCCTCTCTGTCTGCCCTCTCACCCTGCTTGCATGTTCCATCTCTCAAAATAATCATTAAAAAAAACCTATAAACATACTAAATAAGTAATCCACCTTACTTAATTAAATCTAAGATGCCATTATTTATATACCAATAACAAAGAAAAAGAAAGCTTCCAGTTTAATAGACACATTGCTTCCTATAACCCTAGATTGTAGAACATATCCCTATTTCGAGGATGTTAAAATGCCAGGGAAAAAACTTAATGCAATACTATGTTAGGATGCATGAAGTTATTAGAAGGTAATACTACTATCCATAAAGTTGTCAGTGACTGCAAGTGTGAGAAGGTGGAGACTAGTTATGGTTTCAAATTGTGTGGTCTGCATAGACTTCATTTAAAAAATGCACATTTAACCAAAGAGTTGAAGGAGGTTGGAACTGGGCCTGGTGAGGATATAGAAAGTATCTTCAGGCAGAGGGAATAGCCAGCTGCAAACACTTGCTATATTTAAAGAAAAAAAGCACATTAAATACCTGGAATGGAGTTTGCAAGGGAAAGAACAGCAGGATAAGAAGACACCACAAAATCCGAACATTTAGCATTTTGAAGGGCATTTGAAAGACTGGCTTTTAATCTGAGTGATTAAAAGGGGTCACTATAGGATTTTTTAAAGTGTTTATTTATTTTTGAGAGAGAGAGATAAACAGAGAACATAGGGGAGGGGCAGAGAGAGAGGTAGACACAGAATTCCAAGCAGCTCCACGCTAACAGTGTGGATTTGAACCCATGAACCATGAGATCATGACCTGAGCCAAAGAAATCAAGAGTCAGATGGTTAACCGACTGGGTTTATCCTAGGTGCCCCAAGGATTTTAAGCAGAGTCGGGACATGGTCTGACTTCATAAATGTGAAGTTAAGGATACACAAAAATAGGAATAATCATATTAAGTGGGAAATACTCAAAAATGAGAATAATATTTCACAGATCTCTACCAAATGTTTACACAAATTGTGGAAAAAATGTTAGAAGACAGAAGAGCAGCATAAAAGTCTCATGACATCCCTGGATGCATTTCAAAGTGACAGTCATTACAGGTGGTCATGGAGCTATCCTCTGCAACCAAGGACACATAACCAGGAAATCTATGGAATTAAGACTCTGAGAGAAGAAGGATCCAAGATGAAACATGCTAAAGGAATCTAGGCATGATAATGATGGATCATGTCTGGGCAGAGGTTTGATATTGTTCTAATGGAAAAATAACCTCTGAGTGGGATTACTCAAATCAATAAGGAGAAGGTGGATAATATTTGTTTGAACTGTGAATGTTTTTGGCAGGTTCAGATGCAATATTTTCAAATCTCTCACTGAGACAGATCCCACAGGACAACATATAGAGAAATACATGAGAACAAAAACGTTTGGGCCAGAAAGAAGAGAGCAATAAAAAAGAAGGAAGACACTTATTTCTAGCATACCACCCTGCCAAAGGAAAAAAAAAAGAAATAGTCCAAATTAAGAAGATAATGAAGTCGGTGAACCTTCCTGAAATAAATAATGGAAGAACTAAGAGAAAGAGAGCAGTAGAAGCAGGGGAAAGTGTAGCAGAAATACATATAGCACAGGTCTACAATCCTTCTAAACTGAGGAAATGACATGTCGTAGAGCTCCTGGTGAAGTTTAGGTCTGCAGTAGTCCCCTGAAGGCACAGCTCTCAGAAACATTAATCTCAGGTTTAGTTTCAGAATCAGCTAAAGGATATATGCCAGCTGAGACCAGGCCTTATGGACTTGGTTTCACAAATACAAAGAATTCCTTGGGGCTCCTGCGTGGCTTACTAAATTAAGTGTCTGACTTTGGCTCAGGTCATAATCTCCTGGTTTGTGAATTCGAGCCCCACATTGGGCTCTATACTGACAGCTCAGAGCATAGAGCCTGCTTCGGATTCTGTGTCCCCCTCTCTCTGCCCCTCCTCTGTTCACTCTCTCTCTCTCTCTCTCAAAAATAAACATTAAAATAATTTTTAAAAATGCAAAGAATTCCATTGTGACACTGGGTCCCAAAATGCCTGTTCCTAGAAGACAATATGATTATCTTAAATGTTTTCTATACCATTTGATCTTTCTCCTAGAAAGCTTATGAGCATGATGCTCTTGTGGCAAAATCAGGCTAGGTGCACACTAAAAGTATTCCCCTTTCTTTCTGAGCCCAGATCCAGCTTATCATTCTCAAACTCCCTTACAAAAGAATGTATAATTGTGAATACCAGCAAGTGGGCAAAAGTGCTATCTGCTACAAGTGCTACCCTATAAACCTCCCACACAATCCTTCATGTGTTGCCTTTTCTGTTAACCACTAAAAAAACACACAGAGGATCTAGTGGAGGACTCGCAGGCTTTACGGAAGTGATTCTCAAACTATCTGTGATTGGAGGTTTGTTTTCTTCAATCTCTACAGTTATCAGATAATAGAATCCTTTCCATAGATGATGTAGAAATATGCAATTACTATAAATTTTTTTGAACTTACTAATAATTTCTATACTTTGTTTTATGGATAGGTAACAGATGACAGATGACAACCCAGCAATAGCACTACTAGGTATTAACCCAAGGGACACAAAAATACTGATTCAAATAGTTCACAGACTATAACAAGGACATGCAGTAGCATAGCCTTACATAATACTCTCGTGTGCTAGACATAGAAGGATCCTGGATTACTGAATGCATCAAACAGAGCCCCTCTACAAATCTGCGGTTGGACTGTGGTAGAAATGAAAAATAAACCTGATAAAGATACGATGTTGGTTAAACTGATGTAACAGAGCAAAAATACAGTCATGGCTTCAATAAGATATAAATTCTGATATGTAGTCAATATGAGTGGCTTGATAGTATATATAATAGAGACTCAAATACAGTGGTTTAAGCTAAATATAAGTCCTTGTAGATGGCCAAAGGATGGTCTGGTTACTTGATCTTGTTACAGAACCCAGTGTCGCTGACAAAAATTACCACAGGTTTACTGGCTTAAAGTAACATTTCCAGAGGCCAAAAATCCAAAACCTATTTTAGTGACCTAAAGTCAAGATGTCGGCAGGGTTGGATCATTCTGGAGTCTTAGGGGGCAGTCTGTTTCCTTGCAATTTCTGGCTTCTTGAGACCACCTGCATTCCTTGGTCTAAGACCCCTTTATCAAATCATTCCAATCTCTACCTTCCGTTATCACATCTCCCATTTCCTTCTTTGACATTTTTGCCTTTTTTTGTATGGGAATCCTTATATTTACAACACACCTGGATAATATTGCCAACTCAAGATCCTTAACTTCATCACATATGTAAGTCTCCTTATAAACCATATAAGGTACCATTCATAAATGCCAGGAATTAGGATATGGATATCTTCTGTGAAGACATTATTAAGCCTTCCACACCCAGAGACCTTCTATTATTTTCTTCTGCTAACTTTTAAACATGACTTCCTTTCTCTAAATTGAACATCATTCCTCAGCTACCACTGTCAGATCCATATTCCAATAAGCAAAAACAGACAAAAAGAGAAGGGAAAGCACATAACCTCCTTTTTTATGGTAAAATCCAGATATTAAATACATTAGATAGTATCACACTCCATTGGCCAAAACTCTGTCATGGGATAATACTTAGCTTCAAAAAGATCTGAGAAATATAGTTTTAGGTGGTTAGCCATGAAGGGCTAAAATTGGGCCTCTGTCACTAAAGAAAACTAAAGAAAATTAGGTGGTAGCTAATAGTCTCTTCTTCACACCTAGTCACAAAATTAACATATTTTGGGGTGGTTATGATCAATTATATATTTAGCCTTGAATATTGAGCATTGAAAAACTAATATAGAAAGATTCATACCTTGCCACAGCCAAAACAAACCTTTTTTTTTTCTTTTATTGTTATTCATTCTCCTCCCTTCATATACTGAGTACCTGCCATCCTCTTGGTAGAATTAAGTACTGGACACTGAGAACAAACAAGTAATACCTGAAATTTCCAACTGTATTTCATATAGTGTTGATGCTGCCAACATTAGCCATGTCTACTAACTTTCAGAAAGTTTATACACAAGGGTCATAAGAAAACTTGCCTTTAATTAATAAAACTTCTCAGTCTTTTTAAAAAAAATGGTTCCTATGAACCTTCTTTCACTGTTAGTGGGAAGGCAAACTGGTGCAGCCACTCTGGAAAACAGTATGGTGCTTCCGTAAAAAGTTAAAAAAGGAACTACCCTACAACCCAGCAATAGCACTACTAGGTATTTACCCAAAGGACACAAAAATACTGATTCAAAGGGATACATGCACCCCAATGTTTTTAGCAGCACTATCAACAATAGCCAAATTATAGAAAGAGCCCAAACGTCTATTGACTGATGAATGGATAAAGATGTGGTTTTTATATACAATGGAATATTACTCAGCCATAAAAAAGAATGAAATCTTTCCATTTGCAACAATGTAGATAGAGCTAGAAAGTATTATGCTAAGCAAACAAGTCAGTCAGAGAAAGACAAATACCATATGATTTCACTCATATGTGGAATTTAAGAAATAAGACAAATGAACATAGGAGGAAAACAAAACAGAGGCAAACCAAGAAACAAAACTCTTAACTATAGAGAAAAAACTGATGGTTACCAGAGGGGAGGTGGGTGGGGGGTGTGTTAAATAAGTAATGGAGACTAAGGAGGGCTCTTGTGACGAGAACTGGGAGTTGTATGTAAGTGAAGAATCTCTAAATTTTACACCTAAAGCTAATATTACAATGTATGTTAACTAACTGGAATTTAAATTTTTTTTTTTCAACGTTTATTTATTTTTGGGACAGAGAGAGACAGAGCATGAACGGGGGAGGGACAGAGAGAGAGGGAGACACAGAATCGGAAACAGGCTCCAGGCTCTGAGCCATCAGCCCAGAGCCTGACGCGGGGCTCGAACTCACGGACCGTGAGATCGTGACCTGGCTGAAGTCAGACGCTTAACCGACTGCGCCACCCAGGCACCCCACTAACTGGAATTTAAAAGAAGAAAACAGAGGGAAAAAAAAAAAGGTTCCTCTGAGATTTAAAGTCATGATAGAAAATGTATAGCAGATAAGTCCTCTGCCATAGATAAATAGAACAAATATGAGTGGTGCTTGGGTGGCTCAGTTGGCTAAGCATCCAACTCTTGATTTCGACTCAGGTCACAATCTTGAAGTTTGTGAGTTCAGGCCCCACATCAAGAACTGTGCTGATGGTGCAGAGCCTGCTTGGGATTCTCTCTCTCTACCTCTCTCCCTGCCCCTCCCGCACTTGTGTGTGCTCTCTCTCTCTCTGTGTCTCTCTCTGTCTCTCTCTCTCCCAAAATAAATAAACATTAAAAAAAATAAGAAACAACTGCTGTCAAATGCTGGGAAACCACCAACAGAAGATCATGATCCCTGAAAGAAGAGAAAAAAGAAAACAAACGAAGTGGGTTTATAATTGCCTCAACTTTCTGCCTAGAGACATTTAAACTGATTCTAGGAAGAGGAATTGAAGGGTCTTGCTATAATAAAAGAGACTGGAATTCAAGAAAGCTTGAGACCTGGAATTTGTAGGGCAGATTTCCAAAATTGAGAGAAATATGTAGAGATAGAGATCTACAGGAATCCGAATAGGTGTCTGTTGGGGATGAAACTCCACAAAGTAAGGCAAAGTTCAGTGACTATAAAAAGAACTACAACCAGGGAGCTATAAATATAAATTCTCCAAGAGTTTGCTCAAGGATAGGTGTCATTTGAGTTAGATTAATCAGACTCTGAATGGAGAGACCTAATAGAAGAAAAAAAAAATTAAAGGAACCCCATTAAACACCTCCTAGAGACCCCAGAAACACTATATCTTGGAAGGATAGTGAAATAAACCCTAGTGTGAAGGTTACTCTAGATATAGTCAAATATAATTAAAAAAAAATTGTCAAAAAAGATCTAACAGGTGTGCAGGTAAGTTAATGCCAAAGCAGCACTTCTCAAGAACCCTGCAAATCTCTCTCACCAATTCCCATCATCAAAAAACAAAATAAAACAAAACAAAACAACAACAACAAAGACAGATGTAAGAAGAAGAAGGAAATGTGATTCATATGCAAGAAAAATATTGATGAATAAAGACAGACATAACATTTCAGAGGTCATGAAGTTAGTATACAGATTTTTAAAATATCTGGTACGGATAGGTTCAGATATTTAAGGGGAAACATGAACATAATTAATGAGAAAATGGAGATTATGAAAAAACAAATGAAACTTCTAAAATTGAAAAATATATTATCTGAAATACATTTTTATTTTTTTTTATTTTTTTATTTTTTTTAAATTTTTTTTTTCAACGTTTTTTATTTTTTATTTATTTTTGGACAGAGAGAGACAGAGCATGAACGGGGGAGGGGCAGAGAGAGAGGGAGACACAGAATCGGAAACAGGCTCCAGGCTCGGAGCCATCAGCCCAGAGCCTGACGCGGGGCTCGAACTCACGGACCGCGAGATCGTGACCTGGCTGAAGTCGGACGCTTAACCGACTGCGCCACCCAGGCGCCCCTGAAATACATTTTTAAAAATAGTTTGGTTGGGCTTAGTGGAAGATTATACATACAGAAAAACAGAATTTTGACTTTGAAGTCAGAGCAACAGAAACTATCTAAACTGAAGTATAGTGAGAGCAAAGCATGAAGAGGAAAACAAATAAAACAGATTTTAGTGGACTATGGTAAAATGTCAAGCAGTCATGCATATCTGTAATTGAATTCCTAATGGAGAGAGAAAGCAGAAATCTACTTAAAAAAATCGCCAATTTTTTTTCCAAATTTGTTGAAAAATATATATTCCAAAGTCCAAGAAGTTGAATAATCCCTACAGGATAAATACAAGTAAAGAAAACAAAACCAAAACATGTTAATAATTAAATTGCTGAAACCCAGTGAAAAATTGAAAATTTAAAAAGCAGCCAGGTTGTGGGGGGCAGGGAGGAAAGCCTGGAAATATAACTGACTTTCCTTTACAAACTATACAATCCAGAAGATAATACAACAACTTCTGTAAAATGTTGAAAGAAAAACAGAAAACAAAAACTGCCTATTCAAATTTCAATGTCTAGTAGAAATATTCTTAAGTGAAGAGAAAAAACAAAGGCTAAGACAAACAAAGGCTGAGAAAATTGTTAAAGGATTTTTTGTAATGTATTTATTTTTAAGTAGGCTCCACACCCAGTGTGGAGCCCAACACGGGACTTGAACTCATGACCCTGAGATCACGACCTGGGCTGAGATGAAGAGTGGAACGCTTAACCGACTGAGCCATCCAGGTACCCCAATGGATGTTTATTAGGCTAACGGAAAATTGAGAAATTTGCATTTATGTGAAACAATGAGGAGGATCAGAAACTTAAAGTAAAAGTTTTGTCTCTTGTTTTTAAAAAATAATCTTTCTGAAGGATATTTACTTATTAAAAGCAGAAATAAAACAATATGTTGTAGAGTTTGTAACATATATAGAATTAACTATTTGACAATATTATCACAAAGGATGGAAAGGGAGAGGTCAAAGATTTCTGTTTTAAGGTTCTTCTTTCAAATGTGAAGTAATAAAATATTATTTACAGATACATGGTGATAAGTTAAAGTTGCATATTATAAATATAGCTTACAGCTGCACTTAAAAAATTAAACTAAGAGGTATAGCCAATAAGCCAATACTGAAGATAAAATGAAATTCTATTGAAGTTGGATTGAAGTTATGCAATCCAACAGAAGGCAAAATACAAGGAAATAAAGAACAGATGTGACCATTTGTAAACAAATAGCAAGATAGTACATTTAAATCTGATGGGAATTAGATTCTCATCAGATAAAGATGTAGACATTATATCAAAGCCATAAACTTTTCAAAGACCTCTCTCATCAAGAGGGAACAAAATAAGAAATAAGGGAAGAACTTGACTCCTGGAACTTTACTTGTAGTTAAAACATTTGGACTTTCTTTAGACTTTATGTTCCAGGGCAGAAGTCTTCAATTTTGGACATTAATTATTTTAAACTAATTTCTTTGAAACTTTAATCTTTAAAATTTTATGTATCTCTGGGAATTTAATAATTAGATTATATCTATTAAATTTTGAGCATCTATATGCTCTTGCTGTTGCATAATTGCAGTATCTTGATGCCATGATTTAATCTAGTTGCAGAAGCTCTGAAGAGCTCTATTGAATAGTATAACTGGACATAATTTAGCATGGGTAAATGATAGAGACAGATAATTTTCAGACTCTGGAGTTAATGAATTAGTGTAATGTTTTATCACATTTCAAAGACTTCTGGAAGCAAACATATGGTGCCTACCAGTAGCTATCAAGGGTGAGCTACCAAAGGGCAGCAATTATTACTAATAACAATTACCTTAAAGTAAGAATATTCCCCAACATGAGAATCCCCAAAAAAGCACCTCTGAGAACAGAATTTAGGTTCGTGTTTCCTATTTGGGATGTGATCCCAGGAGACACAAGTTAGAGACCAGGAAAATAAGATGGAGGAAAGAAAAATAGCAAAAAACAAAAAAAAAAAAAAGCAAGCAAACAAAAATCAATAAATGAATGAATGAATAAATAAATACGAATCATGTAGACTGCATCTCAGAATCTTCCCCCTGAGTGAGTGGGAAGCTGTGATTCTTACCTTTTGACTTGTGTCCCTCACTGGTTAAAGAGTGTCCTGGGAGAGGTTAAATCCCTGGCACATCTAGGCTGCCTTGAGTACAGCTGATAAAGCCTCCCGCATGGAATATAATTCTTAGGAAGAGTGGTTTGGGACTGGCTCCTGTAGTATCAAGGCATCAGGGGACATCCACCACAGCTGAGGTGGCCTGGGTGGGCTTTGGGCAAGACATCAGTACCATCTGCTGCCAGGCCTCATGAGAGGGATGACTGATCTGATGCATGGCTGATCCCACCCCCTAAGAGACAGCCATTTCCCAAGAACACTGTGAACTTAGTTTCAAGTCAAAATTAAGGGAAGAAAGCTGGAGTATATGAGGAAGGAACACATATTCCCACTTACCATTTCTCTAGGGAATAGCATTTCTAGAGCAGTAATTCTTCAGCTACATCATCTGAATCATCAGGAAGGTTTGTTAAAACACAGGTCACTCTCCCTCATGCACAGAACTTCTGATTTAGTACTCGTGGGTGCACCCTAAGAATCTGCATTTAAAACCCATTGCTGAAGGTGTTCGCCCAAGAACCACAGAGAATCACTGAGCCAGAGTAACCTTCAAGACTCTTCTTTCTCTCATCCATTCGTAAGTCATAGAAGAAGGAGGAGTGAGAAGGGGGAAGTAGGCCTCTTACCACCTGCTTTCTGGATCTTACTGCTTGCGGGAAGGTTTTATTCCCATCTGCACTTTGGCAATACAGAAAGTTTGGCAGGGAAGGCTGTCTGTGACTGGAGGAGGAAGTTCAAATCTATGATGTAAGAAGAAGCAGGCCACTGTTGCCCAGACCTAAGCCACTTTCTCTAAATAGCTTTGTCAGTAAAGAAGGTGACGCTTCCATATATACATCTGGCTCTAGTGTCTTTCTTTTAGAGTTTTCCAAACTTTGAAGGAGAAAAATGGGGTGTTCTATATAGACATCTTATAAAACCAGCAATATTGTGCAGACATTTCTGACATGAGCAGGAAAAAGAAATCCAGTTGATATTATGTGTGAGGTTTTAAATAATAAGAACAAGAGAAATAACAGCATACATATGGGTCTACTGTGAATATGGACAAGCTTTTTGCCCAGAGGGTAGTGTAAACACTGAATGACTTTTAAAATTTCAAACATTCTGTATCATAAGCTGAAGATCTAAAGACGATTCGCTTTATGTAAAAAGAAAAAGAAAAGCATGAAATGACTTCCACTGGCAGAGTCAAGCTCCTTTGATTTATACATAATGTTTCTTCTGACAAGGACACAGAAGCACTCTCATATTTCAATAATCTAATTTTGCATTGTTTGAAAAGAAACAGGGCTATTGATAGACTTATTTGGCTTGCACCCTGGGATATTTAAATAGACTTTGCACTTCAAAAACACTCTTTCACAAATTCCAATAACTTGTGGTATTTTCAGAGCTTTTTATGGTAATCAATGATATATTTTATTTTTATTACTAATTGAAAGATTGTTCAGACAAATATGTTAAATTTTCTATGAAAACTTAATTTTCTAAAGGCCTTTTTAACCTTTTCTGAAAAGTGGATGAAGAATAGAAAATGAGTTAAACCAGTTTAGAGATTTATTGGATCTATAAATGTGCCATTTGGCTAATCTAATTTGCATTTTCTTGCATTTTCATTGTATTTTTCCAGTGTCACAGCTCATTTCCAACTATTCTTTTGTTATTGGTCTATAACAATATTCTGAGTGATCTCAAGTTTACTGTACTTATTTATACTCAAAATATATGTTTAAAGTTATTATCCCAAATATAAAACACCATAAAATCAAAGGAAAGCAAACCACCAAAAAGAGGAGAAATCACTTGTTTAGCAAATCACTTGTAGGGTTGTTGTTTTATAGAGAATCTTACTATTTCTAAATAATTTTATAAAGTATCATTGTTCTATTACTGTTTTGCAAAATGTTTTGACAGACCAGACATTTTTTTATAACAAAGATGGCTATTTACCTACCCAATATTTATTCTTCTTGTAAATAATTGAACTGTTAATTGTTGTGGATGTAAAACAAGAAGGTCGAAGAAATATACTTTAATCTCTGCATTTAGAGAGGGTCAATGTAAGTTATTGTTTATGCTTCCATTGGTGTTATTTCAAAAGTGCTCTCTCTTGGGGCACCTGGGTGGCTCAGTCGGTTGAGCGTCCGACTTCGGCCCAGGTCACGATCCCACGCTTTGTGGGTTCGAGCCCCGCATCGGGCTCTGTGCTGACAGCTCAGAGCCTGGAGCCTGCTTCGGATTCTGTGTCTCCCTCTCTCTCTGCTCGCCCCTGCCCCACTCTGTCTCTCTGTCTCCCAAAATAAACAAACATTTAAAAAATGAAAATAAAATGGTTAACATTAAAAAAAAAAGTAATCTCTCAGATGTTCTCTCAGGTGTTATTTTTCCTTCTTCTTTCTTCCTTTTTCCTTGTACTATGAACATGATGATTGGAATTTCCACTGCCATTCGGAAAACATGGGATGACATTGAGAATGGAAACCATTTCTAACCACAATGGGGGAAGAATAGGATAATGATGACATTGTGGAGTAGCCATTTTGAAGCACCTCATCTGAACATTTTTTATGCATTAAAAAAACACATTGGTATCTTCTTTAAGCCCCTGTCATTTTGGTTCTCTGATATCATGCCTGAAGGTAATCTCTTACTGATATACATCTAATACATTTTCTACTTAGCTTCTTGGCTTCTTCAAATAGGTTTAAAAATTAAAGATGATCCTTGAAATGCACTTATTATCTTCCCTCATTGATAAAAATGCGGTAGAACAAGGTTTTGATCTACTCTCGTTGGTTTTGATGAATTAATGTTATTCTTCCCTTTGTTTCTCCTTTTCAGCTAAGCCTGGAACTGTCAAGTTAGATTTAGAACAGCTAGCTCCCTAAACACCTATCAAACCTTAGTGATTCACACGTTCCTTTATATAAACTTGACCTAATTAAAAGTGTTTCTAATAAAGAGAAATTGCCATATGTCTTAAGAGAATGCTTTGAATGGGGCACCTAGGTGGCTCAGTTGGTTAATCACCTGACTCTTGACTTCGGCTCAGGTCATGGTTCAGGGGATCAAATCCTATGTTGGGCTCTGCACTAACATTGCAGAGCCTGCTTGGGATTTTCTCTCTCTCCCTAGAGACTGACCCTTCCCAGTCTCTCTCTCTCTCTCAAAATAAATAAACATTAAAAAAAGAAAAGAAAATGGGGCCCATGGGTGGCTCAGCCCGTTAAGCTTCTGACCATGGCTCAGGTCATGATCTCTCAGTTCTGGAGTTCAAGCTTCGCATTGGGCTCTGTGCTGACAGCCCAGAGCCTGGCACCTGCTTTGGATTCTGTGTCTCCTTCTCTATCTCAGCCCCTCCCCAACTCACACTCTGTCTCTCTGTCTTTCTCAGAAATAAATAAACATTAAAAAAAATTAAAAACAAATGCTTTCAGTGATGGTATTACATTTCATTCTCTCTAGTACCTCCTCCTGGTAGTATTTGATCAACTTGGAAACACCAGTCAGGGTTTCATTTCATTTCACATTTTTCATGCTTTCACTGCTTTCCTCATCTACCACTTTCCTTACCTTACCACTTATTCTCTGGTCTATCATTATAATCATTCTCTTGTAAACTTGTTTAGTTTCCTCATGCCTATTTCTCTCCCAGTTACTCACCTGACAAAATAAAATGCAGGTTAAACCCAATTCCCTTCTTTCCAGGATTGCAAACTCACAGCCGACCACAACCGAAGGAAAACATACTAATATATATCACCTCGAGAACACTCAAAGATCTGCCAACATTCCAACTGCCGCCTGCCATTTCTATCACCCTCCTGCCCTGCAAGATAATTGTTTTCTATCTCTACCTCTCCTCAAACGGAAACTCTCACAAACTCCTTGCTTTCAATAGTTGGTATTCCCGACCGCACTGAAAAAATCCAAGCAATGCAAAGAGGATTATTTTCTCATGCTCTCTCCCTGAGCATCTGTTCCCAAACAGTCTGTCTTGCTCAGTTTCAACAGATTAACTATTCATCTTCCAAAGACCAATCCTTCCATTTCTGTACTAATCACATCAACTTTTTAAAAACTTGACTACGGCAATTTTCCCTTTTTTCTCTTAAATGATCTGCTTTTCATCTTTTACCATATTATTCACATCAGCAGAAAAGATTACCATATCTGCAATTTTTATAAGTTCCCTCCCCCCTTTAACTCCACATCACTCTCCAGCTACTGCAGAGTTCTCTCTCTGTTCACTTTCAACCAGTGTTCAGCAATAATAATATCATTTTCCCTTTTTCCAAACCCCATGCCTTCATAAAAACATTTATATGAAAGATTCTGAAACAGATTAAATGTAGTAGGAGGTAATAGAAAGAGATGGGTTTTACTCCCAGGTTCAGGGATCTGTGTTTCTAGCAGAGGGACAGCATTAGATCTCAGCGGCAGTCGCTGCTAATATTGAATTCCTATAAATTAATTCATAATATTGAGACTGATGGTCATGGCTCTATTGCTGAGACCTCATTGTTCCTTTATTCCGTTATTCCATCTTCAGAAAAACCTGAGATCAGAGAGTAAGCAGTTCATTCACAGGAGGGGATGAAGTAGGGAAACTGCATTTCTCCAGTACTGCTCAGGGCATATCTTGCAACATGAAAGCCTGCAGTTTGGCTCAAAGTCTTGTTCCTAGGCTTCCCAGCTGGAGCATGGCAAATGAGTAAAGTTGTCTGAGAAGTCTGCTTCAGACATCAATAAGGAGCAGAAACTCCTAAAGAACAGTCATTTGGAATGATTCTCAGGCCCGACCATGCATTACAATTACTAGGAAGCTTGACAAAATGCAGATTTCAAATCAACTTCCATAAAGTGCTGGTAGAGTCCAGCGTTCTACAATTTTGATATTTTTTTCATGTGATTCTGATACAGTTAGAACATGAAACATGCACTACTTTAGAAACTAGAAACCTGACCAGTTGGTCCTTAGACTGAGAGAGTGAGTATAGAGGAGAGAACTAATTGTTAGCCAAAACAAAACTGGAGAATCTCCAACAAAACAAAGATAACAGCTCAGAGCATTTGTCTTGTCAAATAGGCCATTAGTTTGTAAACAATCACAACAAAGAGGGAGGAAAGTACCAGATTTGCAACAATAGCCATTTCCCCAGGAATGCAGCAATTAGAGAACATCCCCTAGGCAGACTTGTTCTGTCCTCTCAAGATTGTATATCCTCAGGTAGATTGTATCCAAAGCCCAACTCCAAACATCTGGACCACTGGGAATAACATGCATAACCTCCCTTGTACCTTGTCTGCCCTCTTCACTGGCTTCCTTGAAGGTTGGTTTTCAAGCCTTGACCCACGTTAGTTACAACTGGGTTTACATTAGAAAGCAAGGCCTAGATCTGCTTCTGTTGAGTGCCCACAACAAACCATAAACTCTCCAATCTTTTCAAAGTTTTTGCCAATATTTTAAAATTGATTTCTCAGGACACACTTACAATCACACGGTGCTCATTCTAAGTCTTCTTTTCTCCACTTGTTAACCTCAGCTACAAGGCTTAATCCTCAATAAGAGTATTTATACTCATTCTTAAAGTGACCCCATCAAGCTCAAATTTATGGCTTTTAATACAGTTTATGCACATTGATATTATATAAATATACAACTTGGGCTGACACCCTCCTCTGATCTCCAAACTTGCATACTAAAGACTTGATTTCCATTTAGAAATTGTATTGTCCAAAGATATATATATTCATTTCACTCAGTCTCCAAATGTGCTTC
Organism: Neofelis nebulosa; assembly: GCF_028018385.1. Taxonomy (NCBI): domain Eukaryota; kingdom Metazoa; phylum Chordata; class Mammalia; order Carnivora; family Felidae; genus Neofelis; species Neofelis nebulosa. The sequence continues at coordinate 67,886,152 of NC_080784.1, read as the reverse complement.
TTCTATATTCAGTTTATGTCACAAGGATATATGTAAATGTTTCAAATTTCTTGTTTTTTTTAAACTCTCTTTTATATTTACATGCCATTCCTCAATAATATCACCAGATCTACTTTCAAAATATATTTCAAATTTAACCGCACTTTACCTTTTCATCATTAACACTATATTTTAAGCCACAATTATCTCTTCCCTAGACTATTAAAATAATTTTTTTAAACAGATCTCAGTGCTTCCAGTCATTTTAGAATAAATCAGAATATGCCACTTCACACACTAAATACTTAGAATGGGAATCCACATATTTAATTAAGTCCACAGGGTTCCACATGATCTGACCCCAGACTACCTCACCAAGCTCATATCTGCCACTCCCCTCTTAATTCAAACCAATCACACTAGCTGAAAAGCCCAGTTAGTTTCTGTCTCCTTTTAGTAAATCATAAAGTAAATTAACATATATATCAGTATGAAAGTAAATTGGTATGAATTAATGTGTCATACATACCATCCTGTATCATCAATTGGCTAAATAGCTAAAACTTGAATTAAATTAAAAAAAAAAAAGGCTCTGATTATAAGAATAATATCAGCTTACATGGCAAATGTCCAAAGTCATTTAGTTAATTATTAAAAGTATAACATTTGCTGAACATAAATAGCAGTTTTTTGTATCATTAATAAGATCAACCAGATAATCTGATTAAAATTTTAACATGCTTAATATTTTGTTTCTAAAAGGTATATGGTTGCCTACCTGTTGATATTTAGAGCTTAAAAAGTAATTTAAATTTCTTATGCTTTAATTTTCCAGTTAAAATGAGTTACTCTATAACATTTCAGAATGAGAAAAGTGGTACAAATTTATAACATTTACTCACTCAACCACCCCATTTTTAAAAATTTATTTATATTGAGAAAGAAAGAGAGCACAAGTCGGGGAGAAACACAGAGAGAGGGAGAGAAAGAATCCCAATGAGGCTCCTCCACACTGTCAGCGTAGAGCCCGATGAAGTACTTGAACTGACGACTATGAGATCATGACCTGAGCCGAAGTCAAGAGTTGGATGCTTAACTGACTGAGCCACCCAGGTGTCCTGCACTTTTTTGTTTGTTTTGTTTTGCTTTCAATTAAAAGGTTTTACATTAACAATAATTCCCAAAAGAAAACAAAACAAAGCTTATACTTTGCCAAAACTCAAAGAAAATTGAAGATTTACCTTCCTAATCAACTGTGATATTCTTTGAATATATAGTGAAGCATAAAACAATAATAGCAACACCATATTTCTTACCATTTACTTGGAAGATGTGAGTCTGAAAGACTTGTTCATAACCATCTGCATAGCAGGTGTAATTGCCCATGTGAGTTGTGGTAACCTTAGTAATATACAAGGACCCATCATCTCCAAAGTCCTATAGAAATAAAATAAAATGAAACAAAATGAGCTGTTCATATTTAAAATGTATTTGAACAATTCACTTAAAAAATAAACGTGTACTCAGAAGCAAAGTAAATAGACTAAAGTATTGTTTTTAAATTATCCAAACATCACTGTTAGTCTTTATAGGGATGGAAGACCTATAATTATCATTTCTCAAGATATGGTTTGTTTAAAAAGTGTAATTTCACTCATACATACAGATATTTTTTGTACTTATTTGAATTATATGAGTTTATATATAAAGTCAGTTTCCACATATTTTTTTTCTAATTTAGCTTACAGCAGTCTCCCCTTATCCATGGTCCCGTTTTCCCCAGTTTCAGTTACCCGTGGTCAACCAGAGTCTGCAAGCAGATGATCCTCCTTATGTAACATCAGGAGGTCAGTAGTAGCCTCACACTAAATCACAATGTCTACATCATTCACCTTGCTTCATCTCATAACATGAGCATTTTATCATCTTACATTACAAGAAGTATGAATGTGGTACACTAAGATATTTTTGGAGAGACCATATTCACATAACTTTTATTATGGCATATCGTTATAATTTTTCTATTGTATTATTAGTTACTGTTGTTAACTCTTACTATGCCTAATTTATAAATTAAACTTTATCATAGGTATGTATGTATACGAAAAAACATAAGTGTATATAGGGTTTGATACTATACAAAGTTTCAAGCAGCCACTGGGGGTCTTGGAACACAACCCCTGAGGCTGTCCATTTTTAATTAATAACTAGGTAAAATGACTTGTTTTTATTTGTAGCTAAAACAAATAGCTCTTAATTATATTCTTTACACTTATAATTGTCCATTAATTTTTATATCCTTTAGTTATATATTTACCCAGAAAAGAGATGATGAAAGCAGTATGGTCTCGGAGATAAAATTTATAGGTATATTGATAGAGTACAATTTTTTAAAGCCCAGAAACAAATCAATAGAGTAGAGCAAAACAACCATACCATTTCAAAACCGTGGGGGCAAATGTATGACCATTTTGGAAAGAAGAAAGAAAAAACAAAATCTCACAGTGTTTGTCAAAATCAAATCTAAGAAGCACCTCTGGAACAGCAGAGTAAATACCAGAAAATCTTCTCTTCCACAAAGGCAATGAATACTCTGCAGCAATTGTCAAAATCAACTTTTTCAGAAACTTTATCTGTTTGGAAATAGATAAAAAGGGCTTGCACCAAACTACAGAGCATTTACTCCAAAAAAGTAGTTGAATCTCAGTAAGAACAAAGAAATTTGTGGCATCCCTCTCTCCACAGCTTCATGGATGCCTTGAACCACCAACTTTGTAATTCTGCTATCTGTGAAAACCATCATCCTAGCAGGCACCAGAGGGGGAAGAGCAGGCTAGGAGCTCTTCCAAGGTCCCATTCCCAGAGAATTGTCACCATTTGACCTATCTAGCAGCCCTTTGGGAACTTCCATTTTTCTGACTTTGTTTGTTTGAGCAAGGCTTTGAGTCCTATCCCAAAGGTCTGTATTGAAAAGAAACAACAGCAATTGTTTAACATTACAGCTTCTTGTGAAGGAGATATTAATGTGGATAACAACAGGTGTACCAAACAAAATAATACAAAGTAAAAGAAACAAACAAAAACTTAAAGGGAAAGTGGGAATGGGATGTCAAGAGAAGGATATGAACAAATCTACATATTTCTGGGAATTTAGAAGTCCATAAAAATGTGTAGGACTGTGTGCATGCCCAAAAGAGATGTGTTTTCTTTACATTTTAGACTTAGGGAAAGAATCCCTAATCTCTCATCTCTGATTGATATTGAGGTCCCATAAGGACAGAAAGTGAAGGCTAAGGCAGACTTGTAACTGCCTATGGGAGCATTCAGTTTATAGCAAAAAGCAGAAATATAGCCCCTTGGCCTAGTCTGGAAGACTTATTGATTCAATACATTTAATTAAATATCTGTTCAATCATTAGCTCACCACTACACTGAGCAAAGGTTTCAGTGATTAAATATAGCAAACTCAAGGAGATTGGATACATTATACTTCATCAAAATTAACAACATGTGCTTCCCAAAGGATACTATCAAGAAAGGGAAAAGATCTCCAACAGAATGGAAGAAAATATTTGCAAATAATTTACCTCATAGGAGTTTGTATCCTCAATATATATATATTTAAAAAAAACTGTTACAGTTGAACAATAAAAGGGCAAACATTCCAATTAAAACAATGAGTAAACAATTTGAAGACATACCTATCAAAAAAGAATTACAAATGGGCAATATTCACATACAAGTATAATCAGCATCATTAGACATCAAATAAAAATAAAATATTTTTTATTTACAAATACAAATAAAAACCACTATGAAATACCACTTCACACCTGCTAGGATGGCAAAAATATATAAATAAATAAATAAATAAATAAATAAATAAATAAATAAATCAGACAGTCAATAACAGTCATTGAAGAGGATGTAAGAAAATTGGAAACTTCCAACATTGTTGGTGGAAATATTAAACAGAATACCTAGTTGGGATGACAGTTTTGGCAGTTCCTCAAAAAGTTAAACAAAGAGTCTAATATGTCTAACAATTTCATTTGTAGGCATATACCCAAAAGAATAAAAATAAATAAATAAAAATTTGTGCACAACTGTACATGAATGTTCATAGTAGCATTACTTGTATTAACCAAAAAGTGAAAACAATTCAAATACCTATCAATTCATGAATGGACAAACACAAAATGATATGTCTATATGTAATAGAATATTATTTGGCTATAGAAAGGAATAAAGTACTGATACATATTATAAAATAAATGAATCTTGAAAACATTACACTAAGTCAAAAAAAATGAAACACAAAAAGCTACAAATTGTATGAGTGTATTTAAATTTTTTTTTCAACGTTTTTTATTTATTTTTGGGACAGAGAGAGACAGAGCATGAACGGGGGAGGGGCAGAGAGAGAGGGAGACACAGAATCGGAAACAGGCTCCAGGCTCCGAGCCATCAGCCCAGAGCCTGACGCGGGGCTCGAACTCACGGACCGCGAGATCGTGACCTGGCTGAAGTCGGACGCTTAACCGACTGCGCCACCCAGACGCCCCTGTATGAGTGTATTTATATGAAACGTCCAGAATGCCAAATCCATAGAGATAGAAAATGGCTACCAGGAGCTGAGCAGAAGGGGTGATAGGAAATGAGTGCTAATAGGTTGGATTCCTTTTTGGAATGATGAAGATATTCTAATCTTTGATAGTGATTATGGCAACACAATATTTATTTACTTATTTATTTATTTTGGAGAGAGAGCACATGCAAGAGCGAGTGGGAGAGTGGCAAAGGGAGAGGGAGAGAGATAATCTTTAACAGGCTCCACACGCTCCACACATAGCAGGGAGCCCAACATGGTGCTCTATCTTTTTTTAATTTTTTTTTTTTAATGTTTATTTATTTTTGAGACAGAGAGAGACAGAGCATGACCAGGGAAGAAGCAGAGAGAGAGGGAGACACAGAATGTGAAGCAGGCTCCAGGCTCGGAGCTGTCAGCACAGAGCCCAACACGGGGCTCCAACACACGGACTGTGAGATCATGACCTGAGCCAAGGTCGGACGCTTAACCCACTGAGCCACCCAGGCCCCCCTGGCGCTCTATCTTACCACCATGAGATCAAGACCTGAGCCAAAATCAAGAGTCAGAGGCTTAACCCACTGTGCCCTACAGGTGCCCTATGGCAGTACAGTTTTGAGAATATACTAAGAGCCACTGAACTCCATATTTTTCAAAGGGGTTAAATTTATGGTATGACTATATTTCAAAGCTGTTACTAAAAATAAGTTATATATGGAATACTTAAATATAAAATATATATGTTAAAATAAAACTATATATAATTTTAGCTAATATAATCTTTATTTACTTTAGGAGCTCCTGGGTCACTCAGTCAGTTAAGTTTCAGACTTTGGCTCAGGTCATGATCTCACCGTCCGTAGGTTTGAGCCCTGCATCAGGCTTTGTGCCAACAGCTCAGAGCCTGGAACCTGCTTTGGATTCTGTGTCTCCCTGTCTCTCTGCCCTTTCCCTACTCATGCTCTGTCTCTCTCTCTCTCAAAAATAAAATAAAAACATAAAAAGAAAGAATCTTTAATTAGTATAAAAATTTAGAAATCAAAAAAAGTGGGGTGCCTGGCTGGCTCAGTTGGTTAAGTGTCCAGCTTTGGCTCAGGTCATGATCTGTGGTTCCAGCCCCAGGTCAGGCTTTTGTGTTGATAGCCCAGAGCCTGGAGCCTGCTTCGGATTCTGTGTTTCCCTCTCTCTCTGCCCCTCTGATGCTCATGCTCTGTCTCTCTCAAAAATAAATAAACGTTAAAAAAGTAATAAAAAATAAATGTTTAGAAATCAAAGAATGACCAATATCCTTATGTAAAAAATAAACACTTCTGAATTACAAAACATGGTAAGCATTAAAAGAAAGAAAATGAACCTCAGGTTATCTATGCAAAATATACATAAAAAATACATTTTAATCCTCATTTATGTAACAGTTATTATATGTCAGATACTGCTCTAAGTAATTGATAAATATTGATATATTTGGTCCATATAACAAGCCTATGAATCTGCTAAAGAGAATCTGTTAAATTCCTGCCACGTTATAGCAGGGGATATTAAAATGTTAAGTAATCCCCTTAGTTTCTTTTGGCCCCTAATTAGTAGAACTAGCATTTGAAGCCAGGTAGGCTTACTCCAAGGCTGTGCTTTAAACCCCTCCACTATGCTGCCTTCCTTGTCAATCATAGATTGAACTAGAAATAAGGACAAGAGAACAAAGAAAAAATTCAAGATAAAATGTCCCAAAAAAGGAAGTCAATTATACCGTTAAGTTTGAAAGGGCCAGATATATAGTGAGAGCACATATGGAAAAGGAAGAAGGAAAGCTGATAGATCTGAGGCTTAAGTCAAAAGACAAGAGTATTTAAATAAGTCAACAACTGTGTCTCTTCCTTTTCTCAGCAGCAGAAAAGGAGGATGACAAGAAGGGTGCTGTTGTACTCATTCTTCTCAGGATGCAATTGACAAATTTTCAACATCTTTTACAACAAATATTATTAAAGTGTTTTTTGTTTTTTTTTTTAGTTTTTTTTCAACGTTTTTTATTTATTTTTGGGACAGAGAGAGACAGAGCATGAACGGGGGAGGGGCAGAGAGAGAGGGAGACACAGAATTGGAAACAGGCTCCAGGCTCCGAGCCATCAGCCCAGAGCCCGACGCGGGGCTCGAACTCACGGACCGGGAGATCGTGACCTGGCTGAAGTCGGACGCTCAACCGACTGCGCCACCCAGGCGCCCCTAAAGTGTTTTTCTATACGTGCGGTGATGATTAGGATTTACCCTTTAAGGATTGTTTACTGTTTCTTTCAACTTTTAACTTTGGAGTTTGCTACTTTTCATGGTAATTCTCCAATTTTTTAATGCATTGCTTATCTTGTAATTTTGTGTGGAATACTGTAGTTTGGATTTTTTTTTTTCCATTATAGCAGCTTTATGATAAGAAAGACTTTTTTTTTTCATTCTGATTTAAAATAAATATTTCCCAGCATTTCTTTCTCATTTCCTAATGTTTGTAGAATTACATTTAATCCTTTAACATTTTATTTTTATTTTATTTTTATTTTTGTGAAGTAAGCAATCACCTTTACATTTTACCTAAACCGTAATTAACTGTGTCAGCAGCATTTGGTCGGGAAACTCCCTGGCCCATTAGTGATTTTTTTTTAAATCCTTGTATTGTTAAAATATCATAGTACCCAGTGACTTACGAATATTCATACAGCAGTGCTCCAAAAACATACCTTGTATGTTTCTGACTTTACCTATATTCAAACCATGTGCATTTCTTTTAAAAATAGATTCCCTGTAACTGATTCTCATACAGATTGATTGCAATCAAGAAAATTACTATGAAGCTTTTGAATCTGGGCCCGAAAATAATGAAAATGTACTCTCAGTCAAGAGAGAAAGAGACAGAGAGGAGACAGAAAGAGGGAGTGAGAGAAGGAAGAAGAATGAGAATGTGAACAAGGAGGAGAGGGTAGAAGAAGGGAAAAGGGAAAAATAAAGAGAAACAGTGGCAGAAAAGAAGGAAAAAAATATACTGTATGCTCTGGCAATCATATTATTTAGCTGAAAAATAATATTTCTTTAATAACTGCCAAATAAAATTAAACCCCTCTACATTATATAAAATTAATCATACCACATATCTATAGCTGCCAGGCGGAACTTTCATAAAGCTACAGGGGAAGGCTCATGACCCGCACAATAAGAGAGGATTTGGAACTTGATCCTCAACAAGAAAGTAGCTGTGTGATACACATGTGTGATAAAACTCCTTGCATTACTGCAGGCTGCCTTTAAAAACACTGCTCACTCTTAGTGCAGGGCACTTTGGCTAGAGAATGGAAATGCCAAACATAAAGACAGAAGCTGTGATTCTGGTTAACACTAAGGCAGATAGTTGACATGCGGCAGGACAAAATGTGGGAAAGCCAAACTTCTGTAGAAATCAATTAATAATGGTTAGAGTTACAAAATATTTTGTGAAAGATAAGTACAAAAGTAACAATTGATAACCTAATATATAAGAGTAATATACCCAGTGTGCATAAGGTGACAGGGAGGCAGGGGGGCATGGTCCTGGAAGAAAGATTCATCCCAAGCAGAACAAATCACGGAGACCAAATCAGAACAGAAATGAATCCCTTCACTGAATAAGAATAGTTGGAAATAATTGTAAAAGCCCAAAGAATATTTGATATTTTTAATTATTTTTATATTTCTATATCCCAGACTGTCAATAGGTATTTTAAAGTATATTTTCAAACAATCTTTTTTAAATCTCCATAAAATCTGAAATAAACAACTTTTCCATGTATTGTTCTATATAGCTACCTAGAAAATACGACTCTTCCTTGTCTACTATAATTAAGACTCCTTCACCTAATGATGTGAAAACTATCTGAGAATATAACTTTGAGAATGTTTATTTAAAGTATCGTATTGCTATCTCTGTTACTCTGCAACATGAAATTGCTTTAACTTAGAGTATTTTCTAAAATAGCATATGTGTGACCCCTTCTAGTCTATATTTATGTTTTTCTCTTTCTTCTAAATGGAAGCAAAATCTTCCAGCTTCAATTTCTTTCAATATACAACTTTATAATCACCTTTTCAGACAGCTTTTCTATATAAACAAGACTTGAATATTCCCTCATCACTTTGAGTAAAGCATGGATCTTTTCACTACACTAAAATTAAACCCAATAAATATTTATTTAGCACTTAAATATGTCGGGCACTGTGCTAAATAATTTATATAAATTATAAAATTTCATCCTTTAAAAAATCTTTTTTAAATGCCCTATTATTGACTCCATTTTATATACAAGAAAACTGAAGTATGCTGATGCTAAGTTTGAGGTCACCAGTTCTTATGGTCTGAATGTTTGTGTCCCCTTCCCAATTTATCTGTTGAAATCCTAATGCCCAATATGATGGTGTGAAGAGATGGGGCCTTAAGGTGATTAAATCATGAAAGTGAAACCCTCCTGAATAGGATTAGTGCTCTTTTAAAAGAGACCCAACATAGACCCCTCACCCTTTCCACCACTTCAAGACACAGGGAGAAGCCACTTGCTATGAATCAGGAAGAGGGCTCTCAGCAGAATATTAATATGGTGTGGGGGATAAGCTTAGGAATCCCTGGGCTTACACCAATGGGTTAACAAGGCATAAAGAAATACAAAGTCATAAAATGCTCACACCTGAGTTTGGGTAAACCAGTTTGGCACTCAAGAATAGGGGGTGCAAAGACACCCCAAGAATAGGCAGGTGCAAAGGTGCCAGGAATCGGGCGGTGCAAAGGCACCCCAAAACAGAGAGGGGGGCATAACCCTCAAAATAGAGATGGAGAGGCAAAGGCCTAAAATAAAAATGGTGCAAAGGTGCTAAATACACAGGTATATGAAATGAACAAGATTAGATATTCAGAGTGGAAGCACCCCCAATTTAGTACTGTAGCAGAAAAGCTGTTTTCAAAGGAGTATAGGTCCAGGTTAGGTAAATTGGTGAATTAGACCACAGACGGCTATGCTGCAGGCAAAGCAGTCAGCAGAGATGGTTAACAAAAGAAAAGGTGCCTTGTCAACCCTGAGGTTATTCCTGCTATCTGTCTCATCCCCTAGGCTAAGATAAACAGAGGTGCTGCCTCATGTGTGCTGTAAACAACCCTCCTCCAGACTGCCTGGTGCCCGGATTTTGCTTTGTATTAACCCAAACCCCTAACCACGAATATCCTCAAGACCCCCCTTTCCCCCACATCCACAAGTTAATGTTCACAGATTCATTGTCCCTTTGTGCACGTCCATCGCCCATGCTTGTAAGCCTTCTGATCCTAATAAAAATGGGGCAAGGACCCTTATTCGGGGCTCTTGTCTTTTTCCTGGACATTAGCCATCTTCTCGCTTTAATCCTGCATCTGCTCTTTTGCTGGCCAAAAGAGAACTTTAGACTTAAAATCTATGACAACATGGTAATGCTTTAAACTTTGATTTCTCAGCTTCAGAACTGTGAGAAATAACTTTTTATGGTTTTTGCTACTAAGTCTTTAGTGTTTTGTTATGGCATCCCAGTGGACTAAGACACCACCAAAGCCAGGGTATAAGATGAGCATCCCAACCATTGGACTGCAGAATCGAACTACCCTTGTTATTATGCAATGAAAGTATTTTTTTTTAATTTTATTTTATTCATTTGCCAGGGGGGGAAGGGGCAGAGACAACGCACACCGTCAGCACAGAGCATGAACTGTGAGATTATGAGTTGAGCTGAAATCAAGAGTCAGATGCTTAATCAACTGAGACACCCAGGCTCTCCTTGTTATTATGTAATTGTTAACACATCTTCCTCTTTCTAGATTTCCACTATTTTAGCCAAACCTCAAAATTACCTTTGAGTTTTTAAAATATATATGTTTTAATATATATATATAAATAGATACACTATATATAAATATATATAGACACATCAATCATACGCTTTACCTCCATCCTGATTCAGCTTTTCTAATCTTTTAATCTTTCATTTTCTCAGCATTTTTCTAATCTTAAATAGATGAAATCAAATGTACAATTTTGATGCTTGACCATAGTTGAGAATTATGGCCTGAGAATAGGCACTCTTTGAATTCAGGGACAAAATTTTCCATTTATCCTGAACCCCCATTACACCTTTATGATCTTACTGCCAATAGAAACTCCATAAATATTTCTTCAGTGATTAAATCTTTATAAGCTTCTACACAATTAAAAAGTTGCCTCAAGGCTCTGATGTCTGGAAAGTCAATAGAAAAAAAAACTACAACTTTTAAAAAAATCATTAATTTTGTTGAGTTGATTGCTTACATTCTTTCCAAAGCAGTAAAAAAGAGAACTGTGGTTAAAAGTAAAATCTGTAACACATTTCAAAAATTTTGAAAAAATATTGGGGCTACTATTAATGATAATCAATTATGTAAGAGTAAAAATTAGAACATTTAACAACCTATAAATGGTAAACACTGACCACTCTGAATATATAGGGTAGCACATGTCAGTTGTGATTATACCAGAACATAACAAATGAATTTCAGGCCTATATTTAACAACAAGCATTTGTTCCAATCTGAAAGAAAATTTCATCCATTAAAAAATGGCAAATTTTAAATTTAAAACTTACTTTCCTATTTTGTATTACGTTTTTCTTCATAGTTCTAGATTACATGGTAGCAGTGTTACTTTACTTTAAACGAGGCTTTCTATGTAATATACATTGCTTCAATATACACTCACATTAATGTAATTTCCTTTGTAATTTTGATTATGCTAGAGTGCTTTTACTTTGTAAACTTGTACAAACTATTTCCTAGCTTTTTATGTGTATAAAATATGTTTTCATAAAATAGCAATAAAAGTAATTTAAGCAAACATCTACATTTTAAAATTGACTAAGTACTATTATCTCATGATTTATGTGATTTTCTAAAACTCTGGTAGTTTCTCATTAACCTATTGAGATATTTATTCCATCATCAATAAATAGCACAGTGAAATATAAAATTCAATAATGTAAATATAGTTTGTTAAATACATTATTTGTAAAACTTTTTTACAATTTTGTAAATTGAATTTTGTAAAAAATTCAATAATGTAATTTAATTTGTTAAATACATTATTTGCAAAACTTTTATTTTCTTCTAGGGGCACCTGCCTGGCTCAGTCAATTAAGTCTCCGACTTTGGCTCAGGTCATGATCTCATGATTAGTGGGTTCAAGCCTGCATTGGGCTCCCCACTGACAGTGTGGGGCCTGCTTGGGGTTCTCACTCTCCCTTTCTCTCTGCCCCTCTCCCAATCGTGTTTTTTCTCTCTCTCAAACATAAATAAATAAACTTAAAATAAAAAACAACTTTTTCCTCTAAAGTAAGCCATTTCATGTGTTAAAGAGATACACTAGAAAATAAGTAAACTAATATGGACTGAAATTATTATTTCAAGTTAACAAGCAAACAAAAGTCAAGCAACTACATTCTTTGGTGAGAAAAATCAAAACCAAAATCATGAAAGCTATGTAAAAAATATTATTTGATATTTATGTGAATAATTAGATTAATTATATTTTATTTCACTGAAGAAAATAACCCTGCACTAATTTGAAAAGATATATACATCCTTATGTTTATTGCAGCATATTAACAATCACCAAGATATAGAAGCAATCTAATATTCGTTCATAGACAAATGGATAAAGAAGATGTGGTTGGGACACGTGGGTGGCTCAGTCGGTGAAGCATCTGACTTCAGCTCAGGTCATGTTCTCATGGTTTGTGAGTTTGGCCCACATCAGCCCAGAGCCCACTTCTAAAAACTCTGTCCCCTTTTCTCTCTGCTGCTCCCCTTCTCACACACATTTTCTCTCTCTTTCTGTCTCTCTCTTTCTCTATCTCTCTCTCTCAAAAATAATTAAACATTAAAAATATTAATTTAAAAAAAAAAAAAAAATATATATATATATATATATATATATATATATATATAATGGAATATTACTCAAACATAGAAAAGAATGAAATCTTGCCATTTGTAACAACATGGATGGACCTAGAGGGTATTATGTGAAGTGAAATGAGTCAGAGCGAGATAGATAAATACCATATGATTTTACTTATACATGTAATATAAATAATAAATGGACAAATAAAGCAAAATAGAAACATACTCAGATGTTGAGAACAAACTGATGCTTGCCAGAGGGGAGGGAGTTGGGAGACAGATGAGATAGGTGAAGGGGATTAAGTGGCACAAAGTTCAGTCATAACATAAATAATACAGGAAGACATAACGCACAACATAGGGAATATTGTCAGTAATATTGTGACTGCTTTGTGTGGTGATAGCTGATAACTAGACCTGTCATAATAACACTTTCATAATGTATATAAATATCAAATCACTGTGTTGTACAGCTGAAACTAATATAATATTGCATGTCAATTATTCTTCAATAAAAAAGGAAAGAGACTTACAAAATGTTTCCATTGATATAATAGTAATAAATTAAAAATGTCTATCATTTTTATAGAACTACTATTCAAAGGGTTTTATGTATATATGGATTCAGATTTGCCCCAAAGATAATAAGGATTAATTAAGTTTCAGAGTCCCTCATCTGTACATTTACAAGGATATGACAGGAACCCTGAAATGTGCGTATATCGCTATATGTTTCTGTATAATTTATAAATATATTGAAGTTTCTGATTTCCTGTCTTATTGTAATAAACATCCAATTTTGTATCTAATTGTTATTTATAATTTGTATTCTATTTCTTAAATAGAGCACCTTTAAACTACAGGTGTTTTATTTTTTTAATGGAATTTATAGGGTTTTTTTAAGTTTATTTATTTATTTTGAGAGACAAAGAGAGACAGAGCGAGACAGAGCGCAAGTGGAGGAGGAGCAGAGAGAAAGGGAGGGAGAGAATCCAGGCAGGCTCCACACTGTCAGCACAGAGCCCAATGCAGGGCTCAAGAACTGTGAGATCATGACCTGAGCCGAAAGCAAAAGTCAGATGCTTAACCAACTGAACCACTCAGACGCCTCAAAATGTGGGTGCTTTAAAACTTCAAGGTCACATAATGTTGAACCACCCCGATTATATGAATTCTTTATATTTTGGCAATATTGTACTTTACACATGAATAAACAGAAGTCAAAAAGATGAAGTAACTTATCTATGGAGATTTTTAGTTAATATCACAATATTCAAAACTAGGCCATCTGACTGTGAAGTCCAAGTTCTGGAAGTCCATGCTTTATGGATATAAGCATCAATATAGATGAATCTCCAAACACAATGGCAAATGCATATGTAAAATACAATATGACTCAATTTATGTAAAATTCAAAAGGCAAAAATTAACTGTATCTTTTAGGTATATATGCATTATACATTATATACATTTATGGTAAAAATAAAAAACAACAAATAACTAGTTAACATATAAGTCATGGTAAGAGTTATATCTACAGAAAAAGAAGGAGAATATAATGGGGAGGAGCCTATAAGCAGCTTCAAGTTTGTTGTTAATGCTATATTTTTTAAATGATTATTGGGTCCATAATCATCACTGCATTTTTTTTTAAGTGTACTTACTTTAAGAGAGAAGAAAGTATGATCTGGGGAAGAGGAAGAGAGAGAGAGAGAATCCCAAGCAGGTCCCTCACTGCCAGCACACAGCCAGATGCAAGGCTCAAACCCACAAACCGTTTTATCATCATCTGAGTCGAAATCCAGAGTCGGAGGCTTAACCAATTGAGCCACGCAGCAGCCGCCTGTAATTATCAGTGTATTACTTTACTTTAAGTTGTATACTTTAAGTTGAAGTGATTTTTAATGAATTGTTAAAAGCTAAACACACACAGTTAGGAGTATAGACCCCTGGGAGCACAAATGCTTGCAGTCATTTCTCCATGGACCTCACTATTTGCTCATGAAAAACACTGGGGGCAGTAGAGATCAGGGGAAGCATCCGTCAAGTGTAGTTCTGATGTTGTGTAACATAATGTAGTCCTGCTGCTGAGAAAAAAGAAACAACAGTTCTTGCCTGAGTCTTCTCCCCAGTGGAATAAAGTTTTAAACTGCCAAAGAAAGGCAGTGAATCCTGTCACTTTCTGTTGGTGAAAACTTATTGAGTTTGGGAAAGGGAGAAAGGCAAGAAATCTTCCTACTTCCAGAAAATTAAAGATCCCTTAACACTGGGGGCAGGCAGGATATCTGAGAAAACTCTGCTCAAAAGACTCAGAGACACATGAACAGCCTAAGCCTAAGGTTGAATGAGGAAAACATAGAATGCTTCCTTGCTCCTCACCACCCAGGATATCAAGAACCAGAAAATAAGCAACAGCAGAATACCACTAATGGGGAGGACAAGAGCATGGAGAGACAACTTCGCTGAGGCACAAAAGTACAAAATTGAAGGTGGACCAAGCAGAATCAAGAATTTTCTCAGATAAGCAATCTAGCTCCCACCTTAACCGAAAGGTACCACTAGAGGAACTTGAAACTGTCTAACTTGGTCTCTACTACCCCACACAGAATATGCGGATTTCAACAAAAAAATTATGAGACACACAAAATTGAAAGGAAAAATAATTTGTTGTTGAGAGGTGAAACAATCAAAAGAACTAATCTCAAGTATAAATCTACTGTTAGGAAAATCAGATAGGGGATAACATAACAATGATTAATATGTCACAGGCTCTAGTAGAGAAACTTGAAGACATTCATGAATGGATGGGTAATTTCAGGAGAGAGATAGAAGCAATAAGAAAGTGTCAAAATACATGCTGGAAATAAATTTAAACACGCACACAGTAGCAGAGATGAAGAGCGCCTTTGACAGGCTCATCAGTATGCCTGACACATCCAAAGAAAGACTCAGTGAACTTGAATATAGGTCAATAGACATTACTCAGATGGAAACACACACAGGAAATTAGTGAAATAAAAATTTAGAAGAAAGAGAGAGAAATGAGCATCCAAGAGATATAGGCCAATATCAGTCTAAATTGTGTGTAATTGAAATCCTAAAAGAAAAGAGAGAGAGAGAGAGAGAGAGAGAGAGAGAGAGAGAGAGAGAGAAAGAGAGAGAGAGAGAGAGAGAGAGAGAGAGAATGGAGAGAAAAATGCTTGCAAATGAATAGTCAAAATATTTTCAAAGATAACTAATTAAAAAAACAACCAGGAAATAAATTCATACTGCTGAAGACCAAAGATAAAGAGAAATGCTAAAGGTTGTCAGAAAAACAAATGCACATAATCAACTTTAAGGACCTGGAGAGCCTTCCAGGTTCTTGACACCAGGTATTATCAGAGTAAAAGTATCAACATATCTGAAAAAAAATATGTATAATGTAGAGGAGTGGATGATCTCCAACAGAGGTTAAGAAAAATCAGGGAAGTGAGGTAACAATATCAATATCAATTCTCCAACATAAAATAAGAGAAGTTCTCTTTCCCTGACCAAGGGAAGTTGGACCATTCAATCATTGATAACCTTATTGCAAATATCAGTCAATCACTCCATCAATTAATTGTTTGAGCATATATAAATAAAAAATGCATACAATTTTAACAGAAAATGATCAGATTCTGATGCTATTATATATTCAAATGATAAAACTAATCATCTCTTGGTATTTGTACCTAAATAATATTCATTTCCAATCACTTTCTTTTCAATAGAATTTGCTTCTTACTTTCAATGTAGTTTTGATAATTATCTTCCCAATATCTTCTTGGGTTGATTTTCATATTCAGTTAAATTGAGTTTAATATTCATTGATAGATATCTTAAATTTCACAGATTAAATCAGCAAATAATAATATGCAAAAATACACTCAGCACTATTACCATGAATCATCAGTCTTGAATCAGAAGAGCTCTGAGAACCAGAAGAAAGCAAACACATAATTCAAAAACCAATCAAGAGGCAGAAACCACACAGTAATTTGAGCATGGAATTTTCTATTAGAAATTACTAACTGTAACAATGAATTACAGTAATGGGTGATCGTCTACTAAAAGTACTCTAAACAATGTAGGAATAACAGATACAGGGGCAACCATTACCCAGAGAGGTGAGATAGTAAGCCTAAAGAAGAGACTCCTTTCCTGCATTGCTGACACCCAGGCTTTTGTAGAAGGTAGGCATGTCCATGGCTCATTAGAGAGTAGAAAATTCACTGAGCTGCAAAGCTTCCCAAGAGGTACAGGAGAAATTTTTCATAGGACATACCCTGCTGGAAACCCCCAACTGAGAAGTCACTTATGGTGTTGTTGGAGAAATCTACCCATGGGGACTGCCATGAGCTGTTAAAAATCATGTACTTTTAGAGTCAAGGGACTAAACCAGGAGTTGCACAAAGCTTTGGGACTAAAAAGTTGCACATAGTGCAGAAGTCTGCCAAGGAAAACACACCAGAACTTGAAAGAGAAGCCTTCCTACTGATGTGTTCTTCTAGTACTCTCTACTAAAAAAGGATGCCATCTGCTACAGGAGAAATATTTTCAAATATATTACAGAACTATCATTTAAGGGTGATTAGAGAGAAGACACAATGCATCAAAAAAAACATCAATTTTCTGTATCTTTCAAGAAAAATGCCAAATTAGGAAAACAAAAGGTCAGCGGTCTGATCTACTACAAGCCACATGTTTTTCACAACACACACTTTCTATCCTCATCATTCACCAATAAAGAGAACGAGAGGGGAGAGGGGATAACATATAGAGAATAAATTCAAAAGTATCCCAGGGCTGGATAAATTGTTATTTTCAGTTTGTGAAAATTCATCAAACTGTAAATTTGTGGTTTATGCATTTGTCTGTAACATTTTTAAATAAAGATTTAAAATAAAATATCCTTGTTGCAAAGTTTAATTTCTGATTATTAGTGACTGCCTGTGCGTAGCACTCCATAGAATCCATGTCTATAGCCCTATTAACACGTATTTCTCTCTGTTGTAATTGCCTATTTAATTGCAATGCTCTGAATTGAAAATAATTTTATTTCCACATCCTAAATAAAGGTTTGTTAAAAAGGAACTAAAGAATGAGTTTACTTTGGAAGTAAAGGCTTGTCAGTCATTCAAAACATGTTTTTCTATGACTTCTTGTATGTTTCCCATTTTTCCTCTACATGAAGATAATTGTCATTATATATGCTATCAGGAAGCTACTGCCAACAGTATTAATTATTTTATGGTAAAAACCAAATGACCCTCATTTAACTCCCTAAGTTCTTGCCCTTCAATGAAATTTACTAGTTGGACACCCAACTCATCCTCAATACTGAAAGTTGAAAAGTCTTTGCCCTTCAATGGAAAATCATCCCAAATCTTAAAGGCAGGTCTTTTTGACAGTGTTGTTAACATAAGAATCACCTTTTGTGGTAGACAGATTTCACTGATGGTCTCAATTACTTGCTTTTCTAAACAATGTAATTTGCTCTATATCTTTCTAGTCTTCTCTTTGACTTTTGCTGTTTTAGTTACTCTGGCTAAAGTGATTTAGTAAATGTGATGTAAACAGAGACTTGAAAAAAAGAAAAGTGCATTTCTGCTTGCCCTATTACATGACTTGTCCTTCTCTCTTCTGGATTCTTGCCATTAACATAAGCACACGCAGATTAGCCTCCTACAAATTGAGAGACCCTATGGAGTAGAGCTAAATCATCCCAACTGAGGCTATTCAAGACTGAGCAGTTCATGGCTTACACACAAGTTTATTACATTGGACTGAGAAAATTAAGCAAGGTCAGTCTAGTTTAATCGAGATCATCAAGGTCTCCATGCTAACCCAGAACCTTGCAAGAAATAATGAATGGTTGCAATTTTAAGTCATTTAATTTTGGAATAATGTATCATGTAGCAATGTTAATTAGTGTAACTTTTTACCTCTGGCTGGAGTTTTCTCTTACTTGATTTTTTTTTCATTATTAAAATTTTGTTTGGTTTTGTTTTCTTAAGAAATAATGTTCAGAGCACTTCACTGGAGTTATTGAATAGGCAAACTGAATAAGAATCAAAAAGCCACATGTAAGAACATTAAGCGATCACTTGGATTTCTCAATAACTAGAGAGCATTTTTCTTCATATCAGCAATGAGAGATTATAAATCTAAATTGTATTACAACCAAAATAGAGAATATCATATACCATGAACTTTAAAATTACTTGGGATGAGTTAAGAGCTTATATTTAAAATCTATAAATGCTGAGCCTACTAAATAATACAATTGATGAAAAATGAAATTAACAGTTAAAAATTAAATATACAGTAGTAATGTTCTGATTTCATTAAGAAAGTTGCAATGTTTAAATAAAAAATGTTTTTAAAATCATTTGGAAGTCTTTTACAATCAAAAGGTGATAATTCGGGGCGTCTGGGTGGCTCAGTCGGTTAAGCGTCCGACTTCAGCTCAGGTCATGATCTCGAGGTTTGTGAGTTCAAGCCCCACATCGGGCTTTGTGCTGTCAGCTCAGAGCCTGGAACCTTCTTCGGATTCTGTGTCTCCCTCTCTTTCTCCCCCTCCCCTGCTCATGCTCTGTCTCTCTCTGCCTCAAAAATAAATAAAAACATTTTAAAAATTAAAAAGAAAAAAGGTGATAATTCAATAAATGTAGACTTACTGTTGTTTCACTATGTGTGAACTGACCCACAGGTTGTTATTAAGTAACATAACAAGTTTGATGACCATCAGTGAGGTAATGATGAACAGCCGAACAAAACTGAACAGTCTCATGTTCCATATCATTCTGCAAGTTAGGGGAAAGAACCTTATGATTTCATGATTAGTCATGAAATACTGTTTATATGAGAAATTTATTACTGAATTTTTCTTCTCTGTGCAGTTAGATGATAACCCTATTATTGGCTCAGTTGTCTTTCGTAAGTTAGGAGACAATGGGGAGTATTGTTCTAATTGCATGCACGACAGGTAAAATATAGGTCATATTAAAAAACAATGACTCTTTTTTTTACATTAATGCTGTCTGTTACCACGATAAGAATAAATAAGACTTTATAGAAAGATACGGGTTTAGAGTCATTGTGATGTCTGTATGTTTTATGCTTGTAGTGATGTCTCTGGTACTTTGTCTCACAGGATCCCCCTTAGGATCTCTTGTAGGGCTGGTTTCGTGGTGACAAATTCCTTCAGTTTTTGTTTGTTTGGGAAGACCTTTATCTCTCCTTCTATTCTAAATGACAGACTTGCTGGATAAAGGATTCTCGGCTGCATATTTTTTCTGTTTAGCACACTGAAGATATCGTGCCAAGCCTTTCTGGCCTGCCAAGTTTCAAAGGAGAGATCAGTCACGAGTCTTATAGGTCTCCCTTTATATGTGAGGGCACGTTTACCCCTTGCTGCTTTCAGAATTTTCTCTTTATCCTTGTATTTTGCCAGTTTCACTATGATATGTCGTGCAGAAGATCGATTCAAGTTACGTCTGAAGGGAGTTCTCTGTGCCTCTTGGATTTCAATGCCTTTTTCCTTCCCCAGTTCAGGGAAGTTCTCAGCTATAATTTCTTCAAGTACCCCTTCAGCACCTTTCCCTCTCTCTTCCTCCTCTGGGATACCAATTATGCGTATATTATTTCTTTTTAGTGTATCACTTAGTTCTCTAATTTTCCCCTCATACTCCTGGATTTTTTTATCTCTCTTTCTTTCAGCTTCCTCTTTCTCCATAACTTTATCTTCTAGTTCACCTATTCTCTCCTCTGCCTCTTCAATCCAAGCCGTCGTGGTTTCCATTTTGTTTTGCATTTCGTTTAAAGCGTTTTTCAGCTCCTCGTGACTGTTCCTTAGTCCCTTGATCTCTGTGGCAAGAGATTCTCTGCTGTCCTGTATACTGTTTTCAAGTCCAGCGATGAATTTTATGACTATTATTCTAAATTCACTTTCTGTTATATTATTTAAATTCTTTTTGATCAGTTCATTAGCTGTTGTTATTTCCTGGAGATTCTTCTGAGGGGAATTCTTCCGTTTGGTCATTTTGGATAGTCCCTGGAGGGGTGCGGACCTGCAGGGCACTTCCCCTGTGCTGTGGTGTATAACTGGAGTTGGTGGGTGGGGCCGCAGTCCAACCTGATGTCTGCCCCCAGCCCACCGCTGGGGCCACAGTCAGACTGGTGTGTGTCTTCTCTTCCCCTCTCCTAGGGGCGGGATTCACTGTGGGGTGGCGTGGCCCGTCTGGGCTACTTGCACACTGCCAGGCTTGTGGTGCTGGGGATCTGGAGTATTAGCTGGGGTGGGTAGGCAAGGTGCACGGGGGCAGGAGGGGCAGGCTTAGCTCGCTTCTCCTTAGGTGATCCACTTCAGGAGGGGCCCCTCTTCCGTGGGCCTCTCATCTGCGCTTGGCTCCGGAGACTCCGTTCTGCTAATCCTCTGGCGGTTTTCTGGCAGGTGTAGGTGGAATCTAAGTGATCAGCAGGAAGCGCGGTGAGCCCAGCGTCCTCCTACGCCGCCATCTTCCCTCAAGGACCAAATAAATAAGACTTTAAAAAATGAAGAACATTAAATAACTTCTCTAAGACAATTTATTTCTTTCAGGAAATGTTTGTTGGATACCTTCTTTTTGACTGGCCACTTTGAATCTCAGGCAAAGGCTGCGTACTTGTCTTTCCCTATGTCCTATGGGAAGGGATAATTTCCTTTTCACTAATCACAAAGAAAAAAGATATAATCGGTACTGAGGACCTGAATAAAGATGATTCTTTATTCTACTCCTAATCTTAAAAAAATTTTTGAACTCTCCAATCCAATGGGTGCTTACTTAGAACAAAGACATTTACAGAACTTATAGGATGCTGATTATTTAGCATTTCAAAATGTTTATTTTTTTTCTTTCTACTTATTCTTTCTGCTTTCTTCAGCTTTATTGGATGATATTATGCATTCACATGTGTAAACTTAACCCACCAAAACTATGCTTATTAAAGAAGCCTGGTTGATGCTTTTTTGTTAACAACACTTTAATTCTAATTATTTATTTAAGTCATTGACTTTCTGAAAAATCAAAACTTGAATTTGAAATCCAGCTTTGTCACAGACTGCTTTCAAGAAAACTGGAGAAAGCTGTTTCCACTCTCCAAGCTTCAATTTCCAAATATACAGAACGGGGTTGAAAACATTTGCTCACTTTATGTCACAAGTAGATCTGAGGAGAAAATGAAAATAAAATGATGTTTCGGAATGCACTTTGTAAATTACAGTAAAATAGGACATATGACCCTTTTAATGATAAGGAATTACAAGTTTGTATATTAGCACATCTAATTTTGCACGGATTGAAGGTTTCCAAATGGGAGGTAAACATGTTAAAGTAACAATCAATATTATAATTACTTTTAGCAGTTCATTCCAACATCACCAATCAGTATAGTTTTCATACAGTTGGTAAAATTAAGATGTTCTGAAGTTCTTTTATAAATGCAGCTGTATATTCTTCTGTTTGGAAGGACTGTTTCTCTCACGGTTCCTTTTCTTTGGTCTACAAAGGCTCAGATAGCTTCGTTGTTCGGATGATAATTTCACATTTAGAGCAAAATGGTAAAGAAAAGCGTAACTGAGAATAAAGCGATACTTCCTCATTTGAGATTTTCTACACATTTCTAAACTCATCAAAAAGGATGAAGTAAAAAGTCATAACTAAGAATCTTAAATAATTAGTATATATTCTTTAAAAACATTTTTTACCTCATGTTAACATCTGTAGGAGAAAAACCACATGTGATATAATAATAGAAAATGTCATATGAGAGTTTTAAATTTTATATCAAAAAAGAATATATGATTGCCTATGCAGTCTTGTCTCTTGCCATCAGGCTCACAGAGGCCTCTTTTGATTTCTTTCTAGCAGTCCAGAATCCTTTCCACCCTGTAGTGCTCACACCTATTGCTAAGTGCACACCTTCCAGAACATCTCCTATATATCCTTGAGATATTACACTAAATCTCCTGTTGGATAACATAAATGAAGTCCCCTCTGTATAATCTATCATATTACTCTATACTTTTTATTCTTAACTTTTGGTACAATCGCTATTAGCTTTTAAATTTTATGTGACTATTTTTAATGATCTATCTCCATAGTCTTATCCACGAAGGCAGGTAGCATGTAGTTCACTACATGTCTTCAGCATGTAGCACCATGCCTGGCATATGGGAAGAGTGCAATAGACATTTGAATGTGTTAATAAAATAAATCAATAATAATTTCTCTTTTTCAAATTTCCCAAGCATTTAGTTGGAAAATTATTTATTATAAACAACATTTTAAAGTCTATATCATGCTGAAAATAAGTTTATTTTACCTTTGATTAGACTTTTTATTAAGTGATAGATCATTAAGTGTTGCTATTTAGATTTATTAGATAAAATTATGCTGCAGCATTCCGGTTTTAAACCCAACGAATATACTTAAACCTTAAATTATTTATTTCATTGGATTCCAGAGCATTTTATTTATTTATTATTTATTTATTTATTTAAGAGAAAGCGAGAGAGTGTGAACAGGGGAGGGGCCAGAGGGAGAGAGAGAATCATAAGCAGTCTCCATGTCCAGCACAGAGCCTCACGTAACGCTTCATCTTACAACCGTGAGATCATGACCTGAACTGAAATCAAGAGTTGGCCGCTTAATTGACTGAGCCACCCAGGCACCCCTCCACAGCAAATATTTTGTTTAAAGATGGTTATCAAAATTAAATTCAATCCTGATACGTCATGGGGCTAGTTTTCTGGATCGAATTAGGTCAAGCTATCAAGAACAGTGACTGGTCTAATATTTTTTCCTACTTACATGTCACTAAGTAGGCCTGCTCGAGTTCTGTGAATGCTGGCGGAAGACATGAGATTCCTGGGTCAGTGACAAAAGTCTTCCTTATTTGTAGTGCAGCAAGCAGCATGAGCTTCACACTTTTATCAGTTCCCCTTGCCCCGTCAGCCTTATGGGAATGATGCAAAGCAGCCCGGGTGAATGCTGCACATAGTAAGCAAGCCCAAACTCTGTTTTGGAGGGAGACACTATTTCCATTTTCAAGGACTGTATTCTACACAAATACCCTTACAAACATAGTCCTGAACAAAAACCGTCAGTGCCTCTGTTCAAAAGACATGCAAAAATGTTTAACACTCAATGGAAAATTGTTTTTTAATGTACTCCTCATTTAATGGAAATCTTGCAGTTTATACTTTGAAATAATCATTTTATTCATTTTATCAGAGCAGTACTGTGTCAGAAAACTTTTATTTCCATATGTATATTTAAGCACACTAAATATGACACCAATTAAAGCGCATACTGGTTTGTTGAAACTCTTCTCGCTAATAAAAAATAGATAATACGCAGCCATAGAAATGTTGAATGTCGGCTTTCCTTCTTTTGGATTATATTTCTAGAGCCAATCATGTTGCACATTTGTAAAATGCTCCGTTGCATGTGTAAGGGTTACATATGCTCTAATCACAGAACTACGCTTTTGTTATAGAATGCTTAAGCTGGCAGAAGTGATAAAGATGAGATAGAGGTGTACATCACGTAATAACATCAAATATAATATCTCTTTTACTTTCCCAACGCATGCTGCTGGCCTCAGAAGAAAACTGATTCTATCCTTGCTTCAGCCCAATTTTGCTTTAAATTTGAAAAATTTGAGGTGATCGCATGGCTGAAGTCAGTAAATGCAATCCAGGTTTGCAAAATCTAGAAAGGACTGCTTTAAACAAGAGAGTGGGGGAGGATCATTTCAGTGGGGATAGCACATCACCCCTGCCATGGAAACCTAAATTCAAAATCAAATGGTGAGGGGTTGAAATTGAAAATGAAGACTCTGCCACAAATTTCATTCTTGAAATGACAAGGCAGCTTCTTTGTAGTGATATGAAATTACTAACTTAAATCAACTTCTTCCATAATTTATTTCATTTATATTTTGGTTGTGGATGAAGTTTCTCTGTAGAGATTTTATGTGCTATAGTTTTTGCATTGCAATTTCAGGTGCAGATATAATGAAAAATTGACTATCTATTTTCTATAGCCCCTTTTCTCATTCATAAGACGAAATAACCAACATAATTAAATTTTAAATTATGAAAGACATACATAAAATTACTTGTAAGATAACTCAATTCAGTATATTTATTCCATCAAGGAATAAATGGACACAGAAGATCTGAATAATTTGCCCAAGGTCATAGAGTAGGTGAGGTCAAGAGATGAAAAAAATATAAACATAACTTCCTAGATCAGTCAATTATTTAAATCATCATCTTAAGGCTTTCTTTGCAATTTAATCATTAATACTCTATGAAGAAACCTGAGATATCTTTTTCTTCTATTCTTTTTTTTTTTTTTTTAGACCTTTGCCTGAAATAGAATATATGAAAGCCATTATAACAAATCTTCTAAGTGAAGACCATGTGTTTGGACTAGAAGGAAAATATAGATAAAAGCCTTCCAGTGTGACATCAATGGGTTAATGGGTCCCAAGTGAGAGCTGGGGGCCACTCACAGTGTTAACTTGAGAATAATGCTTTGGACTAGAAGCCATTTTGGCCAGGTGTGGCAGGCTTTCAGCCAAAGATGAAGAATCAGCAGAAACACCTTTAGATCAAATTATGAGAGCAGAGCTACAGCAGAAACAGAGACAATGGAGGAGGGGTGTCCAGAACTCTTGGGGATACTATGCCCATTCCAAGATGCTTCTGAAGCCAGGATAGGAGAAGTGGCATTCAAACACTAGAAGGTAAATATATTTTCCTAGATATCTCTAGAGCTATTAAGGTGGGATGCCTGGTGAAAATGGGACAAAGGTACATAAACCTGGTGCTGGCAAAGCAGTTTTGAGTATAAATGGAAGGGACTATGTGCTAAGCAGTGTGGGGCGCCTCATGTGGATCACCTTTTTCCATACTGACAAGATTCCTGGGTGGTGGGCAAGATGAGCCTCATTTTACAGAAGAAAAAACTAAGGCTAAGAGTGGTGAATTCCCATTGCTAGGAAGTAGCAGGGCCCAAAGTTTGAGCCAACCTTGGTTGGTGGGCTTGTTTCTTTTTCATAAGGTGCTTAGCTACAGCCAGGTACCTGCTTTTGGAAGCCTAGTGGATACAATAAAAGGAGCAAGAAACAGAAGCAACATTTTGAGAGAATTTGCCACAGACCTGAGCTGATACACAAGGAGGGGGTGGCTTCCTGATACAACTGGAAAAAAAGGCACAAAATAGGCACAATGTGGGTGGACAGTCCAGTTACTCAGCTGTGGTTGGGACAATGGGTGAGAAGAGAAACATTTGAGGGATTCTCAGCTTCTCAGCCTGAATGTGGATGTTTGGATTTCCTAGTCATCAAGGAAGAAGGAAGAGAAGTGATTTTCCATTTCTTCTCAGCACCAGTGAAGCATTTACTGGTTGAGTAGGTGGGGGAGAGGCTGGTGAGGGGTGTGAAGAGAAGGCATATTTTTTTCTTCAGTGGCCAGTGGAAGGCAGCCACAGCGCAGCACCACTCCTTGGCACTGGGGTAGCCAGATCTCCTACCTCCCAGGGAGCAACATAGGATGTGGAGGGCTGGTGGAGTCACCGACCAGGTCCTGCATGCAGCCACCACTCCCACGTGAGTCTGAGGACATTCTGACATGTCTCAGTAGTTATCATACAGTATGGTGTGCCTTTCCATTAAGATGTGGACTTCACGAGGGCAGGATTATATCTTTTTTAAAAGCTATGGTCTTAGGTCAGATTTACCTATGAATATACTCTGAGGATCAGTTGGGAATGTTCTCAGGAACAATACCTGTTAGAACATGAGGGAA
This sequence comes from Neofelis nebulosa, assembly GCF_028018385.1. NCBI lineage: Eukaryota > Metazoa > Chordata > Mammalia > Carnivora > Felidae > Neofelis > Neofelis nebulosa. The sequence goes on along the minus strand of NC_080784.1, from coordinate 67,859,743 downwards.
AGGATGAATGGTGATGGGATTAGAACAGAGGCCATGGGGAGCTTGGAGTGTGGCTGGATACAGGCTCATGACATGACATGTCCAGGAGCAGGACGTATCTATTTCTATTTCTTTAAATGAATTTTTAAAATATTTTAAAAGATCTTTATAAAAGATTAAAAGTAAGTATGTAGTAAGTATGTAACTTACTACATACACTCTTATGATAACTGTAGCCTTTAGCACTAATTAGCTAAGAATTAGCAATATGTTATATGTTTTTGTTCATAAATGAATTTTTTATCCATTGTAAATATTCATGAAACACTCACTAGGGAGTATACGGTATTCAAGGTCCTCTGTATACCAAAGTGTACCAACTAACCAAGAAATTGCCATCAGGAAGCTTAATTACAGTGAGGACAATACAACAGTAAATACAGACAAGAACTAATTTCTTAGCGCAAAATTATGGAAAAAAAATTTAGGGTGGAAAAGTTATTTTGGATGGAATGGTCATATAAGGCCTCTCTGCCAGGGCTTATCTTACTAACGAAACTATAAGCTTGAAAAGGAACCAGCCATGGGAAGGGCCAGAAAGAAAAGAGAGAGATGCTCAAGCTCAAAGCCCCAAAGGCCAGAGCCATTGGAGTTAAATCTGTGAATATCACAGCACTTACTTCAGGCTGGATGAGTTCATCTGGAGAAAAGAGAAGGGGGTTAAATCTGGCCGTGCCAAAATCTGTAGATTGTTAGTGAAGGACGAGTTGGCAAACAAGAAGACTCAAGATCCTCCAGAAGCACAAAAATAAAACCAGCAATGTGCCAAGAGAGAAAGCCAAAAGAGAAAAGAGATTCCTCACATTGTGTGCCTTCTAATAATTAACAACTTTTTTTTTTTAGCATTTGTTTATTTATTTTTGAGAGAGAGAGAGAGAGAGGAGAGAGCGAGTGAGCACAAGCGCGAGAGGGGCAGAGAGAGAGGGAGACACAGAATCCAAAGCAGGCTCCAGGCTCTGAACTGTCAGTACAGAGCCCGACTCACAAACCATGAGATCATAACCTGAGCCGAAGTTGGACACTTAACCAATTGATCCACCCAGGCGACCCTAATAATTAACAACTTCTAATGCAGAACTTCAATTAATTGCCAAACATGAAAATAAAATAAATAAAAATAAAAAAACAAAGTATAACTTCAATATTACTTTAGAATAAAGGAAAAGCAATAAAATAATAGATACATAAAAGTAATTTGAATAATAACTTGAAATATTGTATTCATATTATTAAAAGAAGATGTTTTATGCCTACTACTTTCAGGATAATAAATAGTACATAATTCAATAACACAGTAATCAAAGAACAAGGATTTATTTCATGGTATTCATTAGTGTGTTTTTTCACTAAAGGAAAATAAAATCAGTGGCATTTTGTAAGGCTAGAATAGTCAGCTTTCTCTATTTTCCCCTTTACCAGAACCAGTGTATGATCAGGATGAATGAATTTGGTGCTTGAAATCCACGCTATTGTGTTCTACCATTGTGATATTCATTAGCGCCCGCTGCCACATTAACATAAACTTGTGATATGATTTTGTAGATTCTTTTAACAACAATAAAAGGTCACACAGTTCACTTGGACTTTGGAAGTAGGGAAGACACAATATCTTTATCAGGGCATTACTTCAATGAAGGCATATAAGGCTATAAAAGCTTCAGAGGGAATTTCTGCTTGTGAACTGAAAAACTGGTAAACAGTGCTGTAGGGGTCTGTTTCTGTAGGGAAAGGTATTGAAGTAGAATCTATTCTAAAAGCAAGAATTATGTGATGAAGACAAATCCCATACCTCTTTTTGTCTCAGAATTACCATCTACAAAACGGGAATGTTAGTGATAATCTTATAATATTAATGATGTTACAAGGTTCTATGATTCTATTTGTAAAATATACTGACAAATGTGTCTGCAACACTGCAATTGTAACATAAATATCTATTATTGGTGTTCTGTTATTATAATTTTAAGTAGTTTAACAACTCTACCTTATGACTGAATACTGAAATTCAGAAAAGCTTGGAGCTAAAAAAGGTACTAACAAATCCTTTTTTTCCCCTTTTTTTTAGTATTTTTAAATTTTATTTTAGACAGAGAGAGCACACACAAGTGGGGAGAAAAGGCAGAGGGAGAGAGGAGAGAGAGAGAATCTTAAGCAGGTTCCATTCACAGCGTGGAGCCCAACACAGAGTTTGATCTCACGACCCTGGCGTTCATGACCTGAGCCGAAACCAAGAGTTAGACACTCAACTGGCTGAGCCACCCATGCACCCTGGTACTAACAAATCTTTAACCAAGCCTGAAGGAAACTGTATCTATTGAACTCAAAATATAATCATAGAATTTCTTATAAACTAAAACTAATTATGTGACAATTCACAGTAGTGCATCTAGTGTAATGCTCTCAAAACTTAACATGGTGGCCTAATCATATACGTGCTCATAGGATGCTGATGCTCATGAAGAAGAAGGCCCCGAGACAGAAAGACTACAGAGTAGAGCAGGAAAACAGGGGGACCAGAAGGCAAAATCCCTGATAATGTCTTCAAATATTATCCAGTTTAAGAAAACATACAGGTAAATCCATATGCAATAACTTTTATCTGCATTTCAAAAATATTCATCTGAGTTTTCCTTTAAAGAACACATTCCTTCAGCATCTTTTAGATGAAAAATTACAAGTTTTGTTTCATATGTAACTTTTCCGGAACATATCTTGTCTGTGAAGTAACAATGTATGTAGAGAATGCAAAAAAATACAATTAAGTCTGAAGGTCATGTTTAAAATAGTCATTTTCTGTGAAGACTTTGAATTGAAACAAACATAAAATATGCAAAACATGAACTCCTAATGTAGCTCAATCATATTTCATATATCATCGACCAATTAATCAAATGAGTTTTAGGTTTATTTTGTTATTTAATCCTTATTACATTCCCAAATTCTTCTTATGTTTAAAGAAGGAAAATAGGGGCGCCTGGGTGGCGCAGTCGGTTAAGCGTCCGACTTCAGCCAGGTCACGATCTCGCGGTCCGTGAGTTCGAGCCCCGCGTCAGGCTCTGGGCTGATGGCTCGGAGCCTGGAGCCTGTTTCCGATTCTGTGTCTCCCTCTCTCTCTGCCCCTCCCCCGTTCATGCTCTGTCTCTCTCTGTCCCAAAAATAAATAAAAAACGTTGAAAAAAAAATTTAAAAAAAAAAAATAAAATAAAGAAGGAAAATAGTTGAGTGCTTAAATTTAAAATGTAGTATTGGCTTATACACAATAATTGCTATTTAAAATACTCTTGCTTACAATTTATTTGAACTCCTTAAAGTGGGAGTTTCACAGTGTGGTTTTTTATATTAGATAGGGCTAATATTTTCTGTGATATCTTGACATTCTTATTTAGTAATTATCTCAGAATTATACAAAATCAAGTTAATAAAATTAGTATAAATTTAAAGCTTAATTATTCTGTATGGATTCTGATAAACTTTCCAGTCTTATTCTAGTATGAACCAAATGATCTGATGTTGAGCAATTATGTGATCCTGAGAAAGCTGGGCTCCTTGAATTTCAGTTTCCTTATCTTTAAAAAAATTTGTTTAGCATTTATTTATTATTGAGAGACAGAGCATGAGCATAGGAGGGGCAGAGAGAGGGGGAGACACAGAAACCAAAGCAGACTACAGGCTCTGAGCTGTCAGCACAGATCCCGTTGTGGAGCTCCAACTCAGGATCATGACCTGAGCTGAAGTTGGTCGCTTAACTGACTGAACCACCCAGGCACCACCAGTTTCCTTATCGTTTAAAATAAGATTAGTAAAACTGAATTTATTTGATTAAATAAGTTTAGATCGGCAAATCTAGTATACTATCCATCACAAAATAGACATTAGTTAAAGTGGAAGTATAAAGAAGTAATTTAGCAGAGTGACAAGAGCAAGGATTTTGAAATCAGAACCTTGGAAAGGACTTGAATTCCATTCTCTACTCTTGGATTCCATTTCACAAGTCAACTTGGCTTCACTAATTAGTAAGAATAAAAATGTTTATGTTGCATAATACAAGCACATGAAGTTTCTGGTAAATTGCAAGTAATCACAATCATTGTCATTTATGACTGTATTCCAACAACCTATTCTCATTAATAAACCTTTTACCTATACTCTGATAAAACCATTTCTATATTGCACGCAGTATACAATACACTATATTTAAAATAAGTTTATTCCCAGAGACTATGTATTCACAGTCACTCCAAATTCACCAACACCTCTTCATCATCCATTGGTTGATGATCTCAAAAATATGGGAGTAAAAGAGAACTTCAATTTAAATATAGGATTGCAATCAGGTGTCCATTACTATCTGTTATGGAACCTCAATTAAAGAGATTCATTGAGATAATAGAAATTGTAACCAATCAACAAGATGAAATGATCATGGAGAACAAATAAAGGGGAGAATCTTCCTGAATAATTAGGAGTCCATATAATCCTTTCTTCCAGATTTATACACAATCTGTATTATATACAATTTGTATTATATACAATTGTATTGTATGATTTTTGCCTCTTTAAATATCAAAATCTTTAAACATAAAAAATATTTAGAATCATACAATACTCTTGTTATCTCATAAAAATATTATTAATTTTTCATTATAAGCATATCAATCCATGTAGCATGGAAAGAAATCTAAAAATAAGTGAAAATGGGATTTAATTCCCCTCATTAGATCAAATAAACATCATAACGAAATGGTACAAATATTCTCCATCTCTTCAGTGCTCCTATATTTATAATATCAGTGTACTTCCAATACCATCAACATTTTCCATAATCATGTGTATAGAAACTTTGCACTAGGCTATTATAGCAATACATTTTTTTAAACTGTAGCATGCATAGCTTTCCTTCTGTCAGAATTATTTTATTAAGCCACCTTTTAAAATTGTTTGGATTATATCTGCTACTCAGCAACCATATTCTCTTACTTCTGGTAATTGGACTTTTAAAAGAGCAACAATTCTCTTTCACCCTTTCTTTTTCTTTTTCTTTTTTTACTAAGTATATCTTCAGATTTTGTCACTTTATTGTGTGAAAAATGGAAATAATTGTGCTAAACACTTCACAAACCTAATGTCGTGTGTGAAAAGTGTACTATCCTCACTTTACAACGAAGAAAGAGGCTCCAAATCTCCTCAGCCTAGAGAAGACATCTAGTTAAAGGCAGAGAAGGACTTCATCATGGTAGAGCCCAGCCTTCACACAGCTCCTTATGGCAGGTCATGCATTGCCGTAGCTCAATACTTAAATCATGGTTAAGAACAAAATGCAACTTTACCACAGTGATATTTTCGTTTTTCACTTATTATTTTATAAGTATTATTAATGCGGATTGGTATTTCTGAGTATTTCCATAATTTGCTTCTTTCAACTTTTTTAAATTCAGTCCTCAGGGGATAAACCCCAAGGTTGTATCTGTGAAGCCCATGTTGAGATCTCTACATATTCATTACGTCATTCTTATGTGGGGCCATGCTAATCTTCTCTGTTTCATTTCCATTTTAGTACAAGTGCTGCCCAAGGGAGCACTCTACATATTCATCATTGTTTAAAATTTATGTAGTTTGCAGGGAAAAGCATACATTAGGAATATGTATAAACAAGTTTAAGTTTAAAAACTGTAACTATTTTATTTGTTTTATATTTAAGATAGGTCACCTGATTTTTGAGATATCTAGTTTGTATTATTATAGTCCGACAACACTCTTACAGGAAATTATTTTGATTTTTGTTGTCGTGGAAGTTGGTACTAGACAAGCATGTGGCTAGATAAACAGGGGCCAGAATGGTTTGGGCTACTACCAATCTAACCAAAGCTATATTCATTTAATGGATTTCTTGACACAGTGTTCACATTTTTTTTTTCTCCTGAAGCCTCAAGTCTCACTCAAGAAACTACCATGATAGGCATAGAAACTTTTTACCTACTTTATAGAGAAGATGTATGAGCTCTTGTATCTTCTCTTCTTTCTTATTTAAAATATACTCTTGTTTTTTTTTAATGTAATCTGCATATCGTTTGTATCAAAGTCTCAATGAGTGCTTGTTTAAAAATACAGATTACTTTTTCCAGCCCAGCTAATTACTAGATCTTGAGAAGGAATAAAGCACTTCACAATGAAATTCTCCCAGAGATGATTTTTAACATAAAATAATTTTTAAGACACACTTAACATACTTTTGTCTTTTTGCCTTTCTTAGTGAAAAAGTAAATAAATAAAGTTCCCCTACATTTCTAAGAAGGAAATATTTACTTTTCTTAAACATATTATCTCACATATTCCTTTTGTCACTCTTTGCAAAATGTCCTCCTTTATCCCCAGTCCTAATTTAGTTAAAAGCCCTTATTTATTGGCTTATGTAATGTTCATGTTAAGCCCTTTCTATCATGGCATTATTTGATCTAGAAGTAAAAGTTAAAAATTAGCCAAAAGATTTGGTTTTGTAAGTGAGATATCAGCAATTTTGTTAGCACTTCCTCCTCCACTTTTTTTGTCTGTGTGACTAAAATGTGTACATGATGTCCAAAGTGCAACCACCATCACAAAGGAAGGCACAGAATGAGGGATGGAGGAGCCCGGGTCCCGAGGCCACAGCTGATCAACCATTCCATCTCCAGCCTGTCCAATTTTTTTTTTTTTTCAACATTTTTTATTTATTTTTGGGACAGAGAGAGACAGAGCATGAACGGGGGAGGGGCAGAGAGAGAGGGAGACACAGAATCGGAAACAGGCTCCAGGCTCCGAGCCATCAGCCCAGAGCCTGACGCAGGGCTCGAACTCACGGACCGCGAGATCGTGACCTGGCTGAAGTCGGACGCTTAACCGACTGCGCCACCCAGGCGCCCTCCAGCCTGTCCAATTTTGACTTGAGTTATGAAAGACAAACACATCCTTACTTATTTAAGCCACTGTTTTTTGAGTTTTATCTTACTCGTATTCATATTCAGCTCCTAGTTAAGATGATGTATAGATTTGATCAGGAACAATTTCAACTTTATTTTTTAATTGTTTTGATCACAATGTTGTTCTGGAATTTCCATTGCCCTACCCTTACTCCATTTTCCCAGATATTTTGTTATTATCAAAGTTAGTACCTGGAAATTCTACCTTTGGGTAAAAAAATGGATCCTGGATACCATTGGATGTCATGAATATCTGGCATTTGTTGTTTCTACACCTCTATTCTGATTTTTATATGATATATTCATTTTCAGGCTGACTATATCCACATAATGGCTCCCATAATAGAATTTCTCAGGATATGACCCCAGAAGTATATCCTTATAAATCTAAGCAGAGCAGAAAGAGCTCAAAAAAATCTATCCATTCATCCCAAACTTGGGATTGATATTGACTACATGTTTTGGTTTTGGTGACTACGGTGTTATGTGTGCCCCATCTGGAACTAAGGATGAGGTCATCTTCATCCAGACCCATGGACACAGAGTCATGGAGAGATGGTTATCTAAGAAGATAAAGAAATTCTGGGCTGGCAAAATTAAAAACAAAGAAACAAACAAACAAAAAAACCCAACACTTTCCACTCTACTACTGCCTTACTTTTTACATTTTATATTTGCCTGGAATGCTACAATATCTATTTTTTTCTTAAGCACCCTCTTTTCAATACTTCAGTTGCATCCTTTAACCAACTATTTCTTCCTACATCTAAATCCCTTTAATATCTTCCATTGAACTATGCTTGTATACGAGAAACTGAGCAGAACTTTCCACTACTGCCTAAGGCAAGAGAGTTTGGAATTTGAGTCTAGTCATATAGTCTGCCTACTAGAAAAAGAAAAAAACAAACACAAAAACAAAATAAAAGAAAAAAAAAGATCCCTCTTCAGAAAAAGAAAAAAGAATCCACAGTGTTCATAACATATTGTTCTTACTATACACTATCCAATTAAAAATAAACCAGACAAGCAAATTGAAAAACAGGACCAAACTGAAGAGAAAAAAAAAATCTGTCAATAAAAACTAATACTTAGATGACTGAGCTATTGCATTAAGTAAATAAGGAGTTTACATAGGATGCTATAAATAGGATCAAAGATTCAAAGAAAAAAAAGGAATGACAAAAAAAATCTTGAGGCATGTGGGTGGCTCAGTCAGTTAAGCATCCGACTGTTGATCTCAGCTCAGGTCACGATCTTACAGTTGATGAGACACAGCCCATGTGTTAACTCAATCAACAAGACATGACAGAAGCTGTATAGCTCTACATCTCCCAAAAATTGTTTTTATTGTCAAAATCTTTTCCCACCAAGAAAGTTCACATTTTAGATGTTTTCAATGGTAAATCCTAGACAGACTAAGGAATGAACTAATATACCAATCTTACAAACACTTCCACAAGTACAGAAGAAAGCACCTCTCAACATATTTTATGAGCTCAGAAAAAATTTGATGTCACAACATGAGAAAAACATTGCTAAAATAGAATATTATAGCATTTCATAAATATAGACAAAACTGTTAAAATGTTAGTATTGGAAAACAGCAATATATGTAAATGATAACACATAAAAAGATAATATAGTATGAACAAATAGAGTTATTCCAGGAATGAAAAGTTAGTCTAAACCTTAAAAACTAAATACCATAATCTACTATGTTATCAGAATAGCATGATCACGTTAATAAATGAAGAAAAAAAAACACTGGACAATTTTCAACTCTCATTAATAATAAAATTCTCTGAATACCAGGAACAGAAAATAACTACCTCAATCTGATAAAGGATATCTTGGTCATTACAATAAATCATGCCCAATTTGCTTTATCCAGGAAACCAAGTTTGGTGCATATTATAAAATTCAACTTCCAGTAAAAGATTAAAAGAGAAAATTCGTAAGACCATCCCAATAACTGCTGAAAAAAATAATATTTGATAGAAAAGAATCTTTGATGATAACATTTTTAGGACATTCAGAATAAAATAAACTTCCTTTATCTGCCAACAGGTATTCAAAATGTCTAGAGCAAACATCCTATTTAAGGGTCAGACCCTTAAAGCTTCCTTTTGAGACTTGAAGAAGAGAAAAATTCCCATTATCATCATTTTCATTCAACATTTTACTGGAGTTTCTAAAAGGTGCAGTAAGTCAAGGAAAAGGAATAAAAGCAAAGACAAGAAAGATGTATTCACAGATGTAAGGACAAAATTATGAATTTTCAATAAAGTGTCAAGTGAAAATACATATAACATACTTGTGTCTTCAACATGAGAAATATTATTTATATCAACACTTAAACATTTATTTTTTAAATTTATGAATAGATTTTTGAGAAATAAAGAAAGCCTCAGTTCCATTCTAACTTTATTTCTAGAGTTTCTTGATAGACTCACAGAAATATCAAGCATCACAAGGGGTGGTGGCAGTTAAAATTATATGTAGATACACATACACAGACACAGACACACACCCAGTTGTATTTGAGATTGTATCTGGAACTCATCCTTGACAATAGGAATTTTCTCAAATTTTGGCCCATGTTTCATTTCATAAGATATTGAATCCAATTAGAAATTATGATATTAATGAATACCATTCCTGTCTCATTCTCAAGTGTACAAACAATGACAAAAACATTAGAAGGTGAATTTTTATTTATTTTTTATTTTTTATTTATCACTACAAACACGCTTTCATTCCAATTACTCCATTTTTATTTCAACATTTATGTGGTATTAAATTAAATACATGACTACCAAATGACCATATATTTAAAAAATTGAAATCTGAGGGATGCCTGGGTGGCTCAGTCGGTTAAGCTTCTGACTCTTGATTTTGCCTAAGTTTATGATTCCACAGTTTGTGAGTCAAACCTTATGTCAAGTTCTGCACTGATAGCACAGAACCTGCTTGGGATTCTCTTCTTTCCTCTCTCTTTCTGCCCCTCCCCTGCTTGTGCATTCTCTCTCTCAAAATAAATAAGTAAACATTTTTTAAAAATTTAAATCTAAAATATTGTATCTAGACTCTTTATAAAATATATTATATTATGCTTATTGCTCATTAAGATTATTTATAGTTTTTTTTTTTAATTTTTTTTCAACGTTTTTTATTTATTTTTGGGACAAAGAGAGACAGAGCATGAACGGGGGAGGGGCAGAGAGAGAGGGAGACACAGAATCGGAAACAGGCTCCAGGCTCCGAGCCATCAGCCCAGAGCCTGACGCGGGGCTCAAACTCACGGACCGCGAGATCGTGACCTGGCTGAAGTCGGACGCTTAACCAACTGTGCCACCCAGGCGCCCCAGATTATTTATAGTTTTTATATTAGTTAAATGAAATCCTTGTTTGTCAGGATATGTCAGTTATGTTATCAACAAAATCATTTCCTGTGTAATTTTTCATAATACTTTACTTTAAATTAGTTTTCGGTTCACATAAGACACTCTTAAATGCAGAGAAAAAACTGAGGGCTGATGGGGGTGGGGAGTTGGGAGAGTGGGCAAAATGGGTGATGGACATTAAAGAGGGCATTTGTTAGGATGAGCACTGGGTGTCATATGTAAGTGATGAACCACAGGAATCTTCCTAAAGCCAAGACTACAATGTATGTTAACTAACTTGACAATAAATAAAAAGCAAAATAAAATAAAATAAAATAAAATAAAATAAAATAAAATGATAAATTAGTTTTCGGTTCAGTTTTGTGTGTGTGTGTGTGTGTGTGTGTGTGTGTGTGTTATGGTTCATAAACAAAATAATAAAATGATGGTATTACATTTCATATCCCAAATGAGTGATTTCTGGCATGATATATTTCAAGTCAATGATAGATATCTACTTATTTCTGTTAAAGAAGGCTATCACTTTTCTTCATTAAGTGGAACCTCTAAGAGCAGATTTGTGCAGAATATCTTGTACCCTTTGCTTGGAGAGCTTTTATTTAATGTATTTGAGATACTGGATGTGGTAAAACTCTCAAGGACTTGCTTATACATCTCAAATTTATTATTTCTCTTTAATTAAATTCACATAAGCTCTTAGGCAATTACATTTGCAAGAGAAATTTTTAAGTGATGAGAAAGATTACAGGGGGGGATATAGAAAAGCGAAATTTTCCAATACTGATTACATACTATTTTACATAAGACAAAAGCAGTGGGGAAGATAAATGCTTACTCATAAGAGATAAGATAGTTATTACCAATTAAGAAAATGCATTTGAAGCAATTACTAAAGGATAACAGCAGTAACTCCATTCATATTTTGAATTTCCCCTGTCTGCCAAATTGAAGTGTGGACCTCTACTCCATAAGATACTGCACTAAACTTGATTTCCCCCTTTTTTATATTAATAGGACTACATATTAAGTTTTGAAAGCCTAAAGGACTTTCAATTTTGAAATCCAGAAATAAGCACTTTTATTTTGTTATTTTAATTTTTCTCTTCATGTATATTTCCACATATTTAAAATTTGTTTTAAAGATTGAAAATCAAGATATCTTCTGATATAAATATTTAAAGAATAGAGGAGAAGAGCCAGGATGGCAGAACAGCATGGAAGTTTTTTGTGTGTCTCACCCCCATGAAATACAGCCAGACCAACACTAAACCATCCTACACACCTAGAAAACTGATTGGAGGATTAACAAAACAATCTGCACAATCTTAACCACTGATTTCAGCAGGTACATGGCACGGAGAGGTGAACATGGGGAGAGAGAAGCAGGCGGCGGGCAGGGAGCTGCTTTTGCAGGCGGAGAGGATGGAGACTGGGGGAGGGGGTGAGAATACAGGAAAAGCATGCCTCCCCAAAAGCAGCTGGAGAGAAAGTAGAAAATTGGAAACAGCTGCAGGGACTAAACTAAAACAGGAGAAAGGAGAAAGGAGAGGGTTTAAATTCCATTAAGACTGTAAACAAGTGGAGTGCAGAGTCTTTAACTCCACAGCTCGATACCTTGTGGTGCTCTGGTGGGAAGGGCGAATCTCCAGGAACAGAGTGGGGTCCAGGAGGTTCTCGGGCCACACAGGAAGAAGCAGTTCCACTGTTGGAAGGACATTTGGTAGAGACTGTTGAAGCTACCTGGTCCCAGCAGACCCCAGAAGGTGGCCACATTTGCTGGTGCTGGAACAAGGTCGTTAAGGGTGAAGCCTGGTGCCAGATGTGTGTTGTGATTTTTCATAATCCCTGAAAAGCTGCTGCTACACTACTTGCAAACTTTTTCTGGGGCAGACTGGCACCTGGCCACAGTCTTGAGACACCAGCAGCAGCAGGGTCCAGCAATCATTCCTGGGTGCAGCTGGCATTCGGCCATTGCTTGGTGAGACCCTTCCACAGAGGGGTGGAACAGGTCAAAGCTGCATTTCTTCAGAAGTAAGGGGCCAGGGAATACAGGCACATCTGAGACAAAACTTGGGAGAGAGGTAGTGCCTGGGGCTTGGTCACGGACAGTGAAGAAAAAGCGGGTAGTGGACAAAAGCTGAAGACAGAGAACGGGTGCCCTATTGCTGATCATGGAGAACAGGGTTCACATACTAAAGACTGGGTAGCTGGGTGACGCCATTTTCACCACTCCCACACATGCACATACACACCTACGAGCGCCACAACAATCCACTCCAGTAGGCTAGCAGCGCCACCTAGTGGAGAGCGGATCCGTTAAACTGAGCCCCACCCAACAGGGCCAACCTTGCTCTTCAAGAACACAAGTCTCACCGCCTACTTAGTTTATGGACTATAAAGCGCTTCATAGTCTGACTTCTACAGGAAAATGAAGTAATTTCAGTTATATTTCAATCTGCAAGCAGGTCCATCTATTCAATTGTCTTTCTTTTTTTTTTTTTTGTCTTTTACAATACTTTCCTTTTCTTGAATACAGAAAGAGAAAAAATTCATCTTTATTTTGAATTTTTATTAAAAATATTTTTCTTTAAGTTTTTTCTACTATATTCTTTACTTTTGTGTAAATTTTTAAAAATCCTATTTTACTCCCATCATTTCATTTTAGAATACTTCAGTGTATTCATTTTTTCAAATTCTCAAATGATTTCCTTTTTTCCCCTAAACCAGACCTGCAAGAAATTTTAAGGGGGACTCTCTGAGGGGAGAAAAGATGAAAAATATATATAGAGAGAGAAATAACTAAATAAATACCAAAAGCAGCAACGACTAGAAAGGACCAAAGACACCACCAGAAACTCCCAACTCTACAAGCATCATAATGGCAATAAATTCATATATTTCAGTACTCACTCTAAATGTCAGTGGACTCAATGCTCCAATCCAAAGACATACAGCAACAGAATGGATAAGAACACAAGATCCATCTATATGCTGTTTACAAGAGACCCACTTTAGACCTAAAGACACCTTCAGATTGAAAATAAGGGGATGGAGAACCATCTATCATGCTAATGGTCAACAAAAGAAAGCCGGAGTAGCCATACTTATATCAGACAATCTAGACTTTAAAATAAAGACTGTAACAAGAGATGAAGAAGGGCATTATATCATAATCAAGGAGTCTATCCACCAAGACGACCTAACAATTGTCAACATTTATGCACCAAATGTGAGAGCACCCAAATATATTAATCAATTAATCACAAACTAAAGAAACTCATCGATAGTAATACCATAATAGTAGGAGACTTCAACACCCCACTCACAGCAATGGACAGATTATCTAATCAAAGTATCAACAAGCAAACAATGGCTTTGAATGACATACTGGACCAGATGGACTTAACAGTTATATTCAGAACATTTCATCCTAAAGTAGCAGAATATACATTCTTCTCCAGTGCACATGGAACGTTCTCCAGAATAGACCATATACCGGGACATAAATCAGCCCTAAGTAAGTACGAAAAGATCGAGATCATACCACGCATAGTTTCAGACCACAATGCTATGAAACTCGAAATCAACCACAAGAAAAAATTTGGAAAGGTAACAAATACTTGGAGACTGAAGAACATCCTATAAAAGAATGAGTGGGCTAACCAAGCAGTTAACGAGGAAATTAAAAAGTATATGGAAATCAATGAAAATGATAACACCACAACCCCAAACCTCTGGGACACAGCAAAGGCGGTCAAGAGGAAAGTATATAGCAATCCAGGCCTTCCTAAAGAAGGAAGAAAGATCTCAGATACACAATCTAACCTTATGTCTTAAGGAGTTGGAAAAAGAACAGCAAATAAAACCCAAAACCAGCAGAAGACAGGAAATAATAAAGATTATAGCAGAAACTAATGCTATCAAAACAAAACAAAAAAAAAAAAAAACAAAAAAAACCAAAACAGTACAACAGATCAATGAAACCAGAAGTTGGTTCTTTGAAAGAATTAACAAAAGTGATAAACCACTAGCCAGTTTGATCAAAAAGAAGAAGAAAAGGACCCAAATAAATAAAATCCAGAATGAAAGAGGAGAGATCACAACCAACACAGCAGAAAAAAAAACAATAATAAGAGAATATTATGAGCAATTATATGCCAATAAAATTTGCAATCTTGAAGAAATGGACAAATTCCTAGAAACATATACAATACCAAAACTGAAATAGGAAGATATAGAAAATTTGAACAGACCCATAACCAGTAAGGAAATCAAATTAGTAATAAAAAATCTGCCAAAAAACAAGAGTCCGGGGCCAGATGGCTTTCCAGGGGATTTCTACCAAACATTTAAGGAAGCGTGAACACCTATTCTCTTGAAGCTGTTCCAAAAAATAGAAATGGAAGGAAAACTTCCAAACTCTTTCTATGAAGTCAGCATTACCTTGACTCCAAAACCAGACAGACACTCCACTAAGAAGGAGAACTATGGACCAATTTCCCTGATGAACATGGATGTAAAAACCTCAACAAGATATTAGCCAATTGGCTCCAACAATACATTAAAAAAATTATTCACCACGACCAAGTGGGATTTATACCTGGGATGGAGGGCTGGTTCAATATCCGAAAAACAATTAATATGATTCATCACATCAATAAATGAAAAGACAAGAACCATATGATCCTCTCAATAGATGCAGAGAAAGCATTTGACAAAATACAGCATCTTTCTTGATAAAAACCCTCAAGAAAGTAGAGCTAGAAGGAGCATACATCGAGATCATAAAAGCCACATATGAACAACCCAACGCTAATATCATCCTCAATGGTGAAAAACTGAGAACTTTTCCCCTAAAGTAAGGAATAAGACAGGGATGTCCACTCTTGCCACTGTTATTTAACACAGTATTGGAAGTCTTAACCTCTGCAATCAGACAACACAAAGAAATAAAAGGCATCCAAATTGGCCAAGAGGAGGTCAAACTTTCACTCTTCGCAGATGACATGATACTCTTTATGGAAAACCCTAAAGATTCCACCAAAAAACTGCTAGAATTGATTCATGAATTCAGCAAAGTTGCAGGATATAAATCAATGCACAGAAATCAGCTGCATTCTTATACACCAATAATGAAGTGACAGAAAGAGAAATCAAGGAATTGACCACACTTACAGTTGCACAAAAACCATAAAATACCTAGGAACAAATCTAACCAAAGAGGTGAAAAATCTATACGCTGAAAACTATAGAAAGCTTATGAAAGAAATTGAAAAAGTCACCAAAA
Organism: Neofelis nebulosa; assembly: GCF_028018385.1. Lineage (NCBI taxonomy): Eukaryota > Metazoa > Chordata > Mammalia > Carnivora > Felidae > Neofelis > Neofelis nebulosa. The sequence continues at coordinate 67,844,060 of NC_080784.1, read as the reverse complement.
CAGGAAAAAGATTCCATGCTCCTGGATAGGAAGAACAAATCTTGTTAAAATGTTGATACTACCCAAAGTAATATACATATTCAATGCAATCCCTATCAAAATAACACCAGCATTCTTCACAGAGCTAGAAAAAATAATTCTAAAATTTGTATGGAACCAGAAAAGACCTGGAATAGTCAAAGCAATCTTGAAAAAGAAAGCCAAAGCAGGAGGTATCACAATCCCAGACTTCAAGCTATACTACAAAGCTGTAATCATCAAGACAGTATGGTACTGGCAGAAGAACAGACACTCAGATCAATGGAACAGAATAGAGATCCCAGAAATGGACCTACAAACATATGGCCAACTATTCTTTGACAAAGCAGGAGAGAACATCCAATGGAATAAAGACAGTCTTTTCAGCAAATGGTGCTGGGAAAACTGGACAGTGACATGCAGAAGAATGAACCTGGATCACTTTCTTACACCACACACAAAAATAAACTCAAAATGGATGAAAGACCTAAATGTAAGAACAGGAAGCCATCAAAATCCTTGAGGAGAAAGGAGGCAAAAACCTCTTTGATCTTGGCCACAGCAACTTCTTACTCAATATGTCTCTGGAGGCAAGGGAAACAAAAACGAAAAGTAACTACTGGGACCTCATCAAAATAAAAAGCTTCTGCACAGTGAAGGAAAACTATCAGCAAAACTAAGAGGCAACCAACAGAATTGGAGAGGATATTTGCAGATGACATATCAGATAAAGGGTTAGTATCCAAAATCTATAAAGAACTTATCAAACTCAACACCCAATAAAACAAATAATCCAGTGAAGAAATGGGCAAAAGACATGAATAGACACTTCTCCAAAGAAGATATCCAGATGGCCAACCAACACATGAAAAAATGCTCAACATCACTCATCATGAGGGAAATACAAATCAAAACCACAATGAGATGCCACCTTACACCTGTCAGAATGGCTAACATTAACAACTCAGGCAACAACATGTTTTCAAGGATTCAGAGAAAGAGGATCTCTTTTGCATTGTTGGTGGGAATGTAAGCTGGTGCAACCACTCTGGAAAACAGTATGGAGGTTCCTCAAAACACTAAAAATAGAACTACCCTACAACCCAACAATTGCACTACTAGGCATGTATCCAAGGAATACAGGTGTGCTGTTTCAAAGGGACACATGCACCCCCATGTTTATAGCAGTACTATCAACAATAGCCAAAGTATGGAAAGAGCCCAAATGTCCATCAATGTATGAATGGATAAAGAAGATGTGGTATATATATGTATACACACACACACACACACACACACACGCACACACACACAATGGAGTATTACTCAGCAATCAAAAAATGAAATCTTGCCATTTTTAACTACGTGGAATGAACTGGAGGGTATTATGCTAAGTGAAATTAGCCAATCAGAGAAAGACAAATATCATATGACTTTGCTCATATGAGGACTTTAAGAGACAAAACAGATGAACATAAGGGAAGGGAAACAAAAATAATATAAAAACAGGGAGGGAGACAAAACAGAAGAGACTCATGAATATGGAGAAGAAACTGAGGCTTACTGGAGGGTTGTGGGAGGGGGGATGGGCTAAATGGGTAAGGGGTACTAAGGAATCTACTCCTGAAATCATTGCTGCACTATATGATAACTAAATTGGATGTAAATTTAAAAAAAATAAAATAAGGTAAACAATTTATATAGAGAGAGTAATTTCCTATCTGCTAATAAAGCTACAGAAATTGGCTACAAAAAGAAAGAAGGAAAGTATAATTAGAAAGCATGAAAAATTATGTACACTTCAAATTTGATGATTTTATAATGTATTTTTTCATTCTCATATGTAGATACTTATTAAAAGCTGCTTAACAATGTGAGTAGAGCTACAGATTTATAGCAATATTGTATATATTGTATTGTATCTATTGTTTTGTTAGTGTTGTTGTTTACCCCTTTTTTTCTTTACTTCTTTTTTTAGAAATACTTTTTATTTTTATTTTTTCGCCACATTTTTATTTAAATTCCAGCTAGTTAACAAACAGTGTAATACTAGTTTCAGGTGTACAATATAGTGATTCAACACTTCCACACAACACCTGGTGCTCATCAAAACAAGTGCCCACCTTACTCCCATCTGCTACATCACCCATCCCCTTGCCCACCTCCCTCTGATAACCATCAGTTTGTTCTCTATAGTTAAGATGTCTATTGTTTTTTAACCATAGCACATTAAAAACTTTCATTCTTCAAAGTAAGTTAATTACTTTTTGTATGCTCATTACCTTAAAGTGTTTACATATATATATATGTGTGTATATATATATATATATATATATATATATACACACACACACACATGTATATATAATCTGTATCAGTTTCTGTTCTGTAGATTGAGTTTGTACCTATCTGTTGTGTACAAAATTGAATTCCAATCCTATACAGAAGTCTGATGCAGTCTAGATTGGACAAGACAGAGAAGCCCATGTTGTGGTGAATAACACGTAAGCCGCGTGGGGCCACTTTGGCCAGCATCACAGCCGCTACAGTTGGAGCCGTGTTAGGAAACACCAGTTTGTCATTCTAACTCTACTTTGTCAATAGCATGCACTATTTTTCATTAATGGGACAGCAGAATAAAATATCCATCATACGGGAATGACAGCCTTCAAAAAGTTCTTTTTAATCATATGCAAATTGAAGTCTTAATAAGTTGACCGTTTTTCCATATTTACCAGTTTTTAATAGCAGTATTTCACAATAATTTCAGGAAGTGTGCTTTTATCAGGTACCTTTGTGCCAATATTGACCCTCAGAATCTTAGTTGTTAATTATATTGAATTAATTTTTGATAATTCACCATGTTCAGATCTGTTACTATAGTAACTTAAGGCATAAATCATGTATAACCAGATAATTTTCCACATGGTAACTTGGGGTAATATAGAAGTATTTTTCTGGAATATTAAAATAATACCATTTCTATTCTATATGTAATAAAACATGTAATTTCATATCTGAAATGGAAATTATTATTATAAAAATTCTGAATTTATACTGATACTATTATACAGGTATAGACTTGGAATAGTTGTAAATAGTTTTATGATGGCATCATATGCCAAAATAACTGTTTTTTGTTTTTTGTTTGTTTGTTTGTTTTTTGGAGAGAGAGAGCATGAGCAGGGGAGAGAGGGGCAGACAGGAAGAGAGAGAGAATCCCAAGCATGCTCCAGGTTCAGTGCAGAGCCCCACACAGGGCTTGATCCCACAGTTCTAGGACAATGACCTGAGCAGAAATCAAGAGTTGGTTGCTCAACCAACTGTACCACCCAGGCAAATAACTAATTTTTTTAATGTTTATTTATTTTTGAGAGAGAGAGACAGAGCACCAGCAGGATAGGGGCAGAGAGAGAGAGGGAAACACAGAATCTGAAGCAGGTTCCAGGCTCTGAGCTGTTAGCACAGAGCCCAGTGCGGGACTGGAACTCACCAATCCAAACCATGAGATCATGACCTGAGCTGAGATGCTTAACCAACTGAACCACCCAGGTGTCCCTAACTCATTTTTAATTCAAATATAATACACAAGGAACAATTAGATTGACATGGATAGAAACATTCCTGTACAGACAAAATGGTATGACTTTGAAGCCAACAAATCTGGCTTTTTTTTTTTTAATGAAATGTTTCATGTTTTGCATGTCATCCTTGCACCAAGGCCATGCTAATTTTCTCTATATCATTCCAATTTGATATTATGTACTGCCAAGCAAGCACCAAATACGGCTTTTAATTCTGACTTTACTTCTAGCTCCCTTTGTATGATTTTGGTTAAATCAGTCTTCTTAGCTTCCATTTCTCATACTTAAATGGCGGGGGTGGGGGGTGGGAATGCACCTTTCTTTATTGAATTTGAATATCATGATTGAAGGAGCCAATTTAATATAACACAGCACTGTGTCTGTCATGTTAAAGGCACTCAAAAAATGTTAATTCCTCCAATATGTTTTTATTGAACTGATTGGATTTGAAAATCTATAGTCTCTATGTTTTAAATTATGGAGAATATTTTAGTTTTGGTAAGTGGTAACAAAACAACAATAAATTGTATTTAAAATATCAATGAGCCCTGATGAGTCTAAAGGATTTCTTAAGGTAGAAATGTTACACTCTAATCAGAAGTATGACCACCATGATAAAAACTGCTTAAAGGAAACACACGGATGGCAGCTCCATTTTTAAAATTATGCCTAAAGAAAAATTACTACATAAAACATAATTTCAAAGTATAATCATTTTACTTCCTCAGATTAACCAAAGATGAATGACGGCCATATTACTTTTAATGTGCAAAGAGATGCCAAAAAGGACATTTAAAATCACTTTCATCCATTAAGAGTAACATTAAATCCCAATGAAATTTAAGTTTTAATTTTATAATGCATCTCAATCTGAAACTTTCATTTCTAATTAGTAATTTATTCCTTTGAACTTCCTATCAGGTTGGCTGTGCCAATCTCAAGCCCTCGATTATAATTTGTCACTTACTCATTTCTGATGTCAAGATTCAGACTACAAATGGACAGCCATGTTATTCTGCTACCTGGATGTACCAAAAAAAAGTCACTGATCTCAAGGACCAATAAAACTCTATATTTTATTGACTGCTTAGCATACTCCACTCAATAGTATTTATTGAGAACTTCCTGTGAAGATATTATTTTGGTTATTATACGGTTACAAAATATGAATTAAGCACTGCCAGAATTAAGCATTACCAGTGAGCAAAGACCTTGGAATTTAGTGAGGGAGCTAAGGCAACGTGTATATAGATATGTGTTAGACAAAGCAGAAAGACATTAAATCAATAAATCATTAATAAAATCTAGGTTTGTGTTATATATGGAGATTAGTGATGTTTAGGGTACATCCAGGCAGCAGAACCCAATGGCTGTCTAACATAAATTTCACACAAGGAATTCTTCCTCCATCATTTTTTTTTTTCCTTCATCATTTTTTATGTGGCCTATGGGACTACCACATATATCTCTACTTCCAACTCTGTTTTCTATGCTAAGTTGCAGCAAACATTTCCAAACATATATTTTATTAGTAAGGAATGGTAAAGTTCCAAGAGATTATAGGAAAATCAATAAAGTCAACTTACTAAAAATGTTTTTAATGAGGACAGCGATCTTGAATAGAATAAAATGGGATTTTTTTTTCAAGCTATATGGGTACAAGTTTGGGTTGAATCGGTTTATGCCAAAATTATTGAGGAGTCAGGCTTGTGTTCAAAAAATCTATGTGTGATCTTTCAGGCCTGACCACAGGCAGTTACAAAAGTTTTGCTTGGCAGATATTGTAAGGGAGAGCTGCCTTTCCTACACCAGACTCGGAGCACAGCCAATGCACGGATGTTTCTGGAGAAAGTTACAGTCAGGAACTCAGGACCTCTTGGCCAGCCAGCCATGCTCTTACCTGTATTACCAGCCTAAGCGCCTCCATTCTCTACCCCCATCAGGAACCAATGTAAGAGACACCTGTGACAGACACCTCTGCTGAGATTTCTTTATGGGGAAAAGGATGGGGGAGGGACATGACACTTTTTTCTCCTTGTCCATTAGTAGTCTGAATCTTGACAAAGTATTTAGTACTTTGCCACTCCTAGCCCTTACCTTTCCTTCTCCTCCTCCACCCAGGTCCATAAAACTACAGGATCCTTTTGTTCAGTTTCTCTTGGGAGTGATATAATTACTTCCATTTTGGCTAGCGATCCACCATATCTGTGCTGATGCATCTGACCCTTGTCTGGTGCCATTTGACAGAGAAAAATGAAACAGTGGGAGATTTGGCCTTCCTCTATTTAGCCTGTTGCTTATAATTTTGCACTAAGTGACTAAAGGGTTTCATTTTGGCGTGTAGTGTCAATGAGCTACTGTGACACCTGGCCACTCAGCAATCTCCAGCTCAACTTGGCCCTTGAAGTTGTCTACCTTCTCTGAGCTCTTCTTAGCTGTAAAACTGAGATGCTGATGCCTTTCTATCATAAGAGATGACATAAGTAGATTTCTTAAGATAAAACAGACATTCAATAACAGCAATCTCAAAACCATAACTATAACTGGAAACTTGAAGGATCTCCAAAACAGTAAATAACAGCGATTGAGCATATGAATCATGTTACACTTTGGTTAAGTTTTTATAAATATGAACATTAGATCTTGCATCTTCAAACTACACATATTTTCAACAGGATGTCATTAGATGACTTCAAAGTCAACATATTTATGTAAAACATATTCTAATTCCAACAAGAAACTAACTCACTTTTTACCAATAGTACTGGGTACTATGTGGTACTAATAGTACTGTGCAATAGTCACCAGGACCCAAGTTTTTGAGTCCTATTTTGTTCCTGCTTTTCCCCAGGACAGTGCTTCATGTGCACGTATGAAAGAGACGGAACCTCACTTGCTATTTATACCTGTTATCTTAACAGGAATCTGACACAAAATGTCATCCTGCCTATCCCCAACATTTCTGTAACATATTTGTTCAATTACAAACAAATAAGCAATACTTGAGCAAATGAATTCTTCACAGGCCAAGTTAATAATTATCAGATGCACCCAGACGTTTTTCAGTATCAATTTAAAGACAAGAAAATTTCATTCCCTACTGTTGTCTTGCATACTAAGAGCAAGTATGGCAGTGGAGTTGGTTGATTCATGTCTTCTGAATATTATTTGTCCATTTCTGCCTCCATGAAATGTCCTTATAATTAACATTTATGCATATTACTTAGAATTTTCTGTTCCTTCAATTTCACAGTTTGTGAGTTCGGGCCCCACATCGGGCTCTGTGCTGACAGCTCAGAGCGTGGAGCCTGCTTCCGATTCTGTGTCTTCCTCTCTCTCCACCTCTCCCCCGCTCATGCTCTACGTCTTTCTCTCAAAAATAAATAAACATTAAAAAAAGAATTTTCTGTTCCTTCTAATTCTTCAAAACCAAAGTCTGAATTTCCCCATCAATTTTTTAGTCCACTAATTCATATTCCTTTCTTCTATCAATAATGCATGTGACCCACAACACTAATTGGGTCCTTGGTGCTGTGATATTTTATTCATTTAACAACACAATTATTATTCAAAATGCCATATAGCCTTCTTAGGCATACATAATTGCCACGATGTTTTGACTAGACAACTTTAATAATAAAAAATTAGGTATATATTAAGAAGTATAGTTTCAAATTTAAATTGCTGCCTGAATAAACTTGGTAATTAAAGCAAGCTGTATGAGATTTCAGCATATTACATAAGTGGGGTCTTTCTTAGGCATTTCCTTTAAGTCTTGATTTATTCTTGATTTATTGTATCCTAACTTCTCTCATTTAAAGTTACCTCCAATTTAGAAGTATATTGAAGTTTTATTTGACTCATATAAGATTTATTTTAACATGTGACAAGGTCAACTCCAACTTCAATGAAAACAATACTCTTCAACTGATCGCCATTCCACTGCACAGAAGTAACATTTTATTTTTAGAGGAAAATAGATTCAAAGAAACATGGTTGCCATGGTATAATTAGAGATAGGTGTGCACTGTTTCAGAGTCTTCAAAATTAGTATCATTTAAGGCTAATAAGATTTTTTTTTCAAAGTAAATTACATGACCAAATATATCTTTCTGTTAATGTAATTGTATTCTTTTGATATTCCTCACTAGATAGTAATTTTTATATTCTACTCTAGGAATTTGTGTCAAGGAAAACATATTCTATGTAATATTAAGAGTCTGAAATAGAACATTTTCTGGATAATTATTTTTGTGTTTTTCAGTTAGAAGGTGAATATTATATTTTCTTATGAAGTATTCATTGGTGTTATATATGCTTCACTAATTTACTTAAAAATTGATTTTTCACTTCTTTGATTATTAAAATATTCAGATATAATAGGATAAAATCTTATTAGTAAATGAACAAGGGAATTTAAGTCAGGACAAAAGGAATGGAGTAAATGTTCTTGTGAGGGAAGGAGAACTAAATCTTATTAAATTTTACTATTTATCTTGTGTTACTTTAAAGATGTATGTTTCATTTAATATAATTTTTTCACAAATCTATAAGGCAAGTTGCTGGAATGTCTTTTATTTTCTTTACAAATAAAAAGGTTGTGACTTAGAGAGATTTCACTCCTTGCCAACCTTCAATTACCAAGGCACTTTCACAGCAAACACTTCAGTGTTTCATGGATGCATATCTCTCTTGAGCCACAGATTATGTTAAAAGTCTCTGAATGTCTCAATACAGTAGAAGCAATTAAGTTCTTTCCACCCACCCCGCCAAAAAAAAAAAAACAAAAAAACAAAAAAAACCAAAAACTGATTCTAACACCGAATGTTATCACTAAATTGTGTAAATAATAGCTCCCTCTTTTTATTCAGTTAAATTGCTGGAAGTAAAAATCACATTTTACCAAAATATCCTGCTGGAGTGTGTAAGAACTGTAGATGCAGGCAGCTTAAAACACTGTTAGAGTAGCTTTAAAAGTGTTAAAACAGGGGTGTCTGGGTGGCTCAGTTGGTTAAGCATCTGACTTCAGTTCAGGTCATTTATTATCTCCTTCAGTTCAGGTCATAAGCTCATGGTTCATGAGTTCAAGCCCTACGTTGGTCTCTGTGCTAACAGCTCTGAGTCTGGAGGCTGCTTCAGATTCTGTGTCACCCTCTCTGTCCCTTCCCCCCTCTCTCTCTCTCTCTCTCTCTGTCTCTCTCTCTCTCTCTCTCAAAGATGAATAAACATTAAAAAAATAAAAGAGTTAAAACACAATTCTAGTAAAAATATGAAATGAGCAGGAGACAAAGTTTTATTTATCTCATTAATGAGGAAACCAACAGGACAGTAGAGCTAGTTTAAAGTCCATTTGAGGAGCAGAGATTTGTATAATTTGGGAAAGTCATGCTGAGGTAAGTTTGTTAAGTTAAACACAAAAGTGATTAATAAACAATTATTTTGGAGTTATTTTTTTCTATAGAACAAAAATCAATTGCGTCTCTTTTGGACAACATATATACAACTTAACAACACGCGTATTCAGAGTCTTTGTCCCAATAAGTAGTTAATGGGCAAATGTACATCCCTAGAGAATTAAATAATCTTCAGGTGAGAATGTTAGCCCATACTTCAGTATGGCATTGAAAAATATGGTATTGTTAAATAGCTTTGTAACATCACTGCTACGTTGTTTCCAGCAATTGACTCTAAAGCATCAGGCAGAAAATGGACCTCTAGTTGTTTACCTTAACCCAGAATACAAACCAATGTCACAACATATCATTGTGATCATGTTTATTTCAGTTTCTCTCTCTCTAAAAGTTAAATTGTCCTTGTTCACCTCATACACTGAAGATTGTCTTTATTTCTGAAGCCAACTTTTGCCATAAATTAAGTACCTCTTATCTAGAATAATAGATGATATAATATGGCCCCTATTATTAATCATACATATTTTTTGGCTTTGTAAAAATTCATTGATAAGTTGTCAAAGAAGCTCATTGAGCCTAAGTCATTAGACTTAAATATGCCATAGTGGAATAGAAATGAATAAAATAAGGGAGGATTTGTTGCCTTTGGGACAACAGCTAGTTAACTATATTAGACAAAAGTTGTAAAATCACAATGCATTTTCCTCCATTGAAAGAAGGTTTTGTGAATCACAATGTCAGTATAAATATGTTTGAACATTGATTATATAAATTTAAGAGTTTGTTAGAGTTCTCTGTCATAAATATAATTCATTTTCAGGAGGAAAAACAGTAATTTACAAGTAATTGCCAATTAACATGCTTCACTAATATAACTGATTTCACACACCTCTGCATCAACTTCCTTGAGTGAGCAAAAAAAAATTAAGAAATGATGTTCTTTATTAGTAGTGTTTTTATGTCCTTGCCTTATTTTAATAGTGTATACTGTTAGGAAGAAAATATATGATAAATCCCCAACCTCTGACAAAACCCTGCTAATTGAACAGAAATAGCAAATCCTTTAAGGAACAACAACATTGGATTTTACAACTTCTTTTCTTTTTGGTTAATCATTTCTCATAGCCTTCTTAAATTTCTCTATCTAAAACACTGAGTACTCACAAGTATACTATTGGTAGCTTCTATGAAAACTGTTTCAAGACAGAGATATCTATGATACTATTTCTTTATTTTATTATTTTATTTTATTTTTAAAATGTTTTTATGTTTATTTATTTTTGAGAGAGAGACAGAGACAGAGTGTGAGTGGGGGAGGGGCAGAGAGAGAGGGAGACACAGAACCTGAAGCAGCCTCCAGGCTCTGAGCTGTCAGCACAGAGCCCAATGCAGGGCTGGAACTCACAAACCGTGCGATCATGACCTGAGCCCAAGTCTGATGCTTAACTGACTGAGTCACCAAGGCGCCCCCTATTTCCTTATTTTATATTAAACCATAAATTTTGCTTCTTGTACAAAAGGAGAAAGATTAAGAAAATAAGAATCAACAATTACTGTTAAAGTGATTGGTTGTCTTTCTGTATTAAAAAGTCTGCACCTATTATGCCTTTAATTAGATAAGAAGATTTTGATTTTGAACCCTATGATTGTTGGTGGCTGTGAAGCAATTATACCATAGAATTTCTCTTTGGTTCTTTTAAAATAAATTGTGTAGTAGATGTAGCTCTTAAATCTGGTCATTATTTAAAAGGTTAGGAAGAAGTTAACTATAATTAGAGGGCAATGGAAAGTCTACTGTGAAATGAATGGTATATATTTTAGGAGGTCTGTAAGATCAGTTGGCATAGGTTATATATCCTTTAAATTGTGCTTGCTGTTCTCCTTTGCTATGAAACTAAAAAGTTGTTTAAAATTTTATAGATGTATTATTTGTTTAAATTATAGTTCTATCCGCAAATATGGACCAAGGTGACTGGACAAAGATAAACTATTAAGAGAACCAAGATTATTATCAAAACGATGCACTTAAATATCAACTTAGAGGTGCCTGAGTATCTTAGTCTGTTAAGCGTCTGATTCTTGATTTTGGCTCAGGTCATGATCTCACGGTTCCTGGTTTTGAGCCCTGCATCGGGCTCTGGGCTAACAGAGCAGAGCCTGCTTGGGATTCGCTGTTTGCCTCTCTCTCTCTATCCCTCCCCTCTTCTCACTCTCTCTCAAAATAAATAAGCATTTAAAAAATCAACTTGGGGCGCCTGGGTGGCGCAGTCGGTTAAGCGTCCAACTTCAGCCAGGTCACGATCTCGCGGTCCGTGAGTTCGAGCCCCGCGTCAGGCTCTGGGCTGATGGCTAGGAGCCTGGAGCCTGTTTCCAATTCTGTGTCTCCCTCTCTCTCTGCCCCTCCCCCGTTCATGCTCTGTCTCTCTCTGTCCCAAAAATAAATAAAAAACGTTGAAAAAAAAATTAAAAAAAAAATCAACTTGGGGGGGGTGTGTGGGTGGCCCAGTTGGTTAAGTGGTGGACTTTTGGTCTCAGCACAGGTCATGATGTCACAGTTCAGGAGTTTAAGCCCTGGGTCGGGCTCTGCTCTGGAAGCATGGAGCCTGCTTAGGATTCTATCTCTCCCTCTCTCTGCCCCTCCCCAACTCTCTGTCTCTCTCTCTCAAAATAAGTAAAAAATAAACTTAAAACAACTTAAACATCATGTTGTGTACAGGTATAGATAATGTTGGTTTCTCTTGTGTTGTGAAATAAATAAGTTAGTATACTGTTTTAGAATGATAAATATCAATGCTTGGTAAATATTAAGTATCCATCCAATGTTATTATTGTGTTATATGTTGTAAATGTAAATGTATACCTCGATAATCAAGTGCAAAAACCTAATTTTCTGTAATATATTCAAACCTTTTGTCAATATATTAATATACTGAAGCCCTTTATTAATCTATTGTCCTTGCTTGTTTATACACAAGGGACTTGCAATGCATTAAATATACTATGCTATCTCAAGCCTGATATATACTCTTTCCCAGTATACCTATCTGCCACTCCTTCATCTAGCTCTCGTCTAAATTGCAAGACTAGTGTATTCTTAGAAGTCTTCTGAGACTCTGTAACTTAAATTTGACTTCCCTTTTCTATTCCTTATATATTTGCACATAAATATACAAATGTACATATACAGATGGTCTCCAACTTATGATTTTTCAACTTTGCCAAGTGTGGAACTAATACACATTCAGTAGACCCGGTACTTTGATCTTAATGTTGATATTTTCCTGGGCTAGCCCTGTATAGTACCAACACTTCTAGTGACGCTGAGCAACAGCCGTGAGCCATAGCTTGCAGCCAACCACGCAATCACCACGGTAAACAACTCATACACCGGGGTAAACAAAATTGCCCGTACCCATACAATCATTTTGTTTTTCACTTTCAGTGCCATATTGAGTAAATTACATGGGAGGTTCAACATTTCATTATCAAATAGGCTTTATGTTAGGTGAGTTTGCCTAACTGAAGACAAATATGAGCATTCTGGGAAACTTTAAAGGAGGCTGGGCTAACCTATGGTGTTCAGTAGGTTAGGTGTATTAAATACATCTTCCACTTAAGATATTTTCAACTTAAAACGGGTTTATTGGGGGTGTAGTCCCATGGTAAGTTGAGGAAGATCTGTATTTAGGAAACTTTCATACTGCATTATCAATTTCATACTGCATTATTATCATTTCATACTGCATTATTTATTCCTTCAATCTGTGAGATTTTGAAGCCTGGAATGCTGTCTCTTTTAGGTATGTTCTCAGAATTTAACTGAGTACCTAGAAAAGTGAAGCAGTTAAATCAATATGTGTTGAATACATAAAGATTAAGCAATGACCAAATATGTGTTGCCCCTCATCTTTTTCTTGTCCCCCTTATTGCCTATGATAAAAGATTAAATTGAAACTGTAGTAAAAAATCAATATGCTTAATTAGAAATGTTATTAAAGAAATGGAATCCAGAAATTGTTGAGCTATGCTAGGCTTAAATGATTGATTGTAAATAAACATCAGTTGATTGATAATCCTGCAAGTAGCTAGAGTAAGTAAATAAAATCTCTAGCAAGATTTGAATATAAAAAGTGTACAAATAAATTCAATAATGCATAATTGTGAATATCAGAAATATCACTATGTCATTTGTTATTTGTACATTTAAATTTGATTATCTCCTATGTGTCAGTATAGTGCTAACTATTACATTATAACACAAAGTTAAATATGCCAAGGTCCTTGAACTCAGCGTTTCTAGTCTGGAGAAAAAAGGCAAGAATATTAACAGTTTTATTATGATGCAACAAGTATGGTAGTTACTGGAAAAAGAACTTTTAAAAAAGTCAAATTTAGGCATAAGAAGCATTTGTCTATTTGTAAAGAATACATTAGATGAAAATGACAAGGGATGGTTTTCCAGAGAGACAAGAATGTGTTTGAGAATGCTAATAATAACACAACCTAATAGAAAGCAGCTAGTGTTCTGGAGGGGCTTTAGGAAAGAATGGAATTGTATGAATAGTAGGAAGAATTAATAAACAGGCTTTCCAGAGTAAGCTAAATAATTTGAATCTTTTTTTTTTCATGAAAACTAGAAGACACCATTAAAGGTTTTAAAGAGCTATACATTTTATGAGAATCTGTCTGCCTGTGATATAAAGTGCATGTTTCAACTGGGGCGGGGGGGGGGGGGGTTGGTCTCAGTAGGAAAGGGTCAAGTTTGAAGGTGAGAATTGATAGGACCTTAAACTAAGACAGCCATAGTGGAAATGAGATGACAGAAGAGATGTAAGGTAAATAAAAAAGATAAATTCACAAGGTTTGGTGATAGATTGGATTTGAGGGGAAAATTGAGAGAGAACTCTAACATGACTTGGTTTTCTGGCTACATTTGCACGGAGTGGGAAACACTGGAAATGTCACAGCTTTTGAAATAAAGATATTGGTTTGGATTTCACACATTCGAATGAAAAAAAAAAAAAGAGAGCGAGAAATTTTAAATAGAAGTATAACTTAGAATGTGTCAACTTAAACATAGTAATTAAAGCCATGGGTTTAGACACATAATGAGGGGGAAAAATGAAAAAAAAAAGTTCATCAATTTAAGAATCTATATAGATATTCAGCCAAAGTTCATATTGAAAAAAAAAAAGAATGTCATAGTAAAGTTATGCTTCCAAATTAATATTTCTCATAAACCTATTTAAATAACATGATCTGTCATAACTTTGAAAACTGGACCTAAATTTTTAAAAATTAAAAAAAAATACATTACCAGGTACTCAACAAACTAGTATGTGACTATTTCATTCAGGTATCCACACATGAATACTTTTGTTTTTATATGTTGCTATTTGTAAGAATAAGTTCAAAAAGAATATGGCCAATGACATTTAAAAATATTTTTAAATTACTGATTTTAATACTTTTCTAAGAGGTGAATTGTAATATGCAGTGTTCCGTTGTATCAGCAGAACAAAGCAAGTTAGGAACAATACTCATTTTAAAGCAGAACACTCTTAGGCAATGTTTATGATTACGTGCAATTTCACCAATTTAACAATTATTGGTGGAAAATAAATGCATGTTGCGTATTTGATGTTTGTGGAAGAAATCCAACATCTTCAGCCTTGCCAATGCTCCCTGCTTTATTTGGCTTGGAAGATTTTGAATCATAAATATTCTCTAATTCCCCTTGGATTTTAAGAGCCACAGTGGCCTCAGGCTTATATTAAAAATAAATTAGTGATGAAAATTACATGGTGAAATACGTATTATATACCAAACGTTAAATGTCTACATTTTCAGTTAAGATGGAACAAGAAATGGATTGTTTATAGTCTAGAGAAGAAAAAAGTCAATACCGTTCTTTTTAATAACTAGTTTTGACATTATACTCTCATATGTTCTATATTGAAAGGCAACACTGTAGGTTTCTAAAAAGTTAAAATTAAATCTTGCTAATTAAATTGTTTTTATCAGAGATCTATAATTTTGGTTATGTTACCAAAGAATAACATAAGGGGTAAAAATGTCTGTCTTTATATATGAGAACTTTAAAATTCATAGATTTAAGGGAAAAAGTTATATCTTCACACTGCTTTAAGTATTAAACCTGAGAAACAAAGTCAGAATTCTCTGCTACTAAAATCACTTTCAGTCTCTGGGAACTAAGTATTCCTTAGGGATTTTACTTCTAAATTTGAAGTTCACCATATATTCTGAAATAAGATATCATAATAAGGTATAGTATTCTATAGTAAGCATTTAATGGCTTTAAAACTTCAAACATATTAAAATAAAATTAATAATAAAATAAAATTTTATTTTATTAAAGTTTTTAATTTGGATCAAATTTCATTATTATGCTTGGATACGTTATCTCCCAGTACTAGTTTGCCAACTATGTACTAGGAAATGTAATATTTAGAGACAAAAAACAAAACAAAACAAAACAAAAAAGCAAAACAAATCATCAAATGCAAACTGCCCACACCTGCATTTGGATTCTGATTTGAATTAAAGTGATTATTTCAATTGTCTGTGAGTGACTTATCTTTTTTCAAGAGAATGCTTTGCTTTAAATTTTTTTTTTAATGTTTATTTATTTTTGGGATGGAGAGAGACAGAGCATGAATGGGGGAGGGTCAGAAAGTGGGAGACACAGAATCTGAAGCAGGCTCCAGGCTCTTCAACAGGAGCCCCAACACGGGGCTCGAACTCACGGACTGTGAGATCATGACCTGAGCTGAAGTCAGATGCTTCACTGACTGAGCCACTTAGGCACCCCGAGAATGCTTTGCTTTAAGTGGAAGTTAATGTACATGGTGAGAATCACTTCAAATAAGCTGCAGGGATAGACAGAGCTGTCTTAAGAATTATCAGAAAAAAAATCATCAGACTACATGCAAAATATATAAATAAAACTTAGTGGAATATATATATTTTTTATTTTTTTAATGTTTATTTATTTTTGAAAGACAAAGACAGAGCGTGAGCAGGAGAAGGGCAGAGAGAGAGGGAGACACAGAATATGCAGCAGGCTCTAGGCCCTGAGCTGTCAGCACAGAGCCCAATGCAGGGCTCGAACTCATGAACCGCGAGATCATGACCTGAACTGAAGCCAGACACTTAACCAACTGAGCCACCCAGGTGCCCCAAACTTAGTGGAATATTTCCACAGAGGCCTATAAAAGCAAAATCAAAAAAATCAAGGAAGTAAATTGATGACTGATGAAACTACCAACGGAACAAAATTGGTGTGCAGAGATGCTCAGATTGGAATTCAGATGGATAATCACATTTAATTAATGCAGAAAAACAAAACAAAACAAAAGTGTAAAGAAAAAAGCAGAACATCTTACATCCTCTTAGATGGCCTCGGGTAGAGAAGTAGACATTGCTCTCCTGTTCCTCCTTTGTAACAGAAGGCTGAGCAGTATGCCTAACTAAACGATGGTATTTACCAGTCTCCCTAGTATAGTTATGCCAGTTATTGCGCATCAGTGACCCATAAACAGTTGTGGGACTTCCAGGAATAAGTTCCTTCATGTTTTACCTGCTTTGTACTCTTGTGGACCTGGATTACAGAATGATGGAATATAGATTGGTGACTGGAGTTCCAACAGCCTTCTTGACCCCTGAGATGACCTTGAAGATAAGAGCCATGCTCTTGGAATGTCAGAAAAAGAAGATAGAAGATTGAGATCCAGATGCTTCATGGCGCAATCATGCCAGCTATGGACAATATATTTCTTGAAAGAACAAACTCCTGTGCATTTAATCCACTATTTTTCCTCACCTCTTCTCAGTGCCAGACACAATTACTAACAGGTTAGATAGATGAAAAAGAAACAAAAATCACAGAACGCATGTTAAGATGGGAAAACAGTACAGACTCCACAAAGTCAATGTATTAAATTCACATGAACTTTTGACAGTTCAAACTTTTAATCTCAGTGATATAAGCCACAGTATCATTTGTAAGAAAATGGTTTTCATGCAGTATTCAAGCCAATCTGACTTTATGTAAATAGAGTGCCTGACATAGCAAATAATATGCAGCACCTAATTAAAGTTGAATTTCAGACAGGCAAAAAATGATTCTTGTAAAAGTATATCCCATTGTACATTTTGTATATGCCTGTAGTGAAAAAAATATGTATTGTATATCTGAAATTCAAATGTGTCTGTGAGTTCAGTATTTTGTCTAGTAAGTCTACTTTTAAAGTTGTTGAATGTTATAATGATATAAATTATATCAGGCTATTTTGAAATAATATTTTCATGGGGCTTTACATTTGTTATTAAGCATGATCAACAATGCCATGTTGAATCACGCTACTGATAGTGATAAAATAAATAGCTCATATTTTATGTGCAAGTTGATATGTGTCACTGAATTTTATGACAATATCTGCTTGTGTAGATGAAGAGACTGTACCTTAAATTGGTTCAGTCTATTCGTTGTGATTACATAGCTAATAAGTGGCAAAACTAGGGCTGGAATCTAAGAATCAGCTGGAGAGAAGAAAGGTGAACGGGAGAGTCATACTCTGTACCTCATAGCTCCCCATCTGCATCCCTGGTCATGGCTCAGCAGACCAGCATTAGGACTCAAGTTCAATCACAATAATGCCAGAAGTGTAGTTTGTGTGCCAAGTACTACCCAAAACAAAATGATGTAAATAAACCAATGATCTATTGCAGAAATTTAGGTTGAGGACTGAGGGCACAGATACTAAGAAAAATATATAAATATATAGTAGCTGAGTGCATTTTTAAAAACTTTTTAATGTTTTTATTTATTTTTGAGAGAGAGAGAGAGAGAGAGAGACAGAGCATGAGTGGGGGAGGGGCAGAGAGAAAGGGGGACACAGAATCTGAAGCAGGCTTCAGGCTCCCAGCTTTCAGCACAGAGCCCCAGGTAGGATTTGAACTCAAGGGACCCTGAGATCATGACCTGAGCTGAAGTCAGACACTTAACCAATTAAGCCACCCAGGCACCCCCTGAGTGAATTTAATGGCATATCTTTAGAGCAGGGATTAATACAAGATTGCTAAAGAAAGTTTCATCAGCCTGATTCCTAAGCTGCACTGAATAGAAAAACAAAACAAAAACAAAACAAAACAAAACAAAACAAAAAAACAACTTCCAGTTTTAGTGACTATAATTGGACCAAATTTGGTGGGGGCATTTCCCCCACTCTCTTATTGCTGTATGTGTCCTAGCATTGAATTCCTGTGGTTTTAGGCAGGTTGAGTGTTTCTGTGCTGTTGAAATATATATCAGGAGGAAGGAAAGAAAGAGGAGGAGGTTGGGAGGAGGAGGAGAAGAGAGAAAAGAAAGCCAAGAACCTAGTTTAACTGAACATTTACAGTATGATTCATACAGTGTTACCAGTTTTAAAATGCTTTATGCCATTAGCTCTTGTGCAAAAATGAGTTCATTCTACTGTTATCTTCAATTTACAGATAAGGAAGCTGGGCATAGGTGGGTTGAATAACGAGAGCACATCATTCCCAAGAGATTGAATATTAATTGGAATTCAGACAGTGTGAATCCCCAGCCTGTGTTGCAAACCACTGTCACTGCCTCCAGTAGTTCAGTGATGTTCTTTTATTTATTTGATACAAAACAGAAGACAGAAGATAAGCAAAATGAAAGTCTTCTAACATTAACAATATCAATCTGTCTCACACATAATAACCGAGGATATAAAATCTATTAGTAATGTATAGGGGCCAGAATTATTTGGGGTACATTTTTCAAAGGGTAGCATAAAATGACAGACCATCTCACTTCCATGCAGTGGTTAAGCTCAAGAACTAGAGTCTATCAGGCCATATAAACATTCCAGCTGTACCATTTATCAGCTCAACAACCTTGGGTGAACAACTCTCTAGCATAAATCCCCACATAGGTAAATAGGGATAAGATTCCCTGCTTCATGTAGTTGTCTTTAGGACTAATAAGATAATAAAGTAGTGACATAATGAGGATTAATATGAATCTAGCCTACTAAAAAAATAAAATTATATTTGCAGCTCATAGAAGGGAGATTAAAAGCAATCTCACAGGATTTCTTCTGCACTTAAAAATGAGAGTAAGTGGAAATAAAACAAGGGGTAGTTATGCTTTAAAAATATGTCTATATTATTTTAATCTTTTGCAATCAGAAAGTATGTATGTATTGCCTAGGTAAGTATATATTAAATCCTACCTAATATATATTAAATAATGAGAAAGAATTTTGAAAACTATCACTGAGTCAGTGGTTATAATTTTAACCTTACATAATTTAATGGTAACTAAACCCACTTTTGTGAAAATAAATATATACAAAGTAGGTCTAAAACTGACTCATATCTGAAAGGTTTGAAGTTCTCTTTGCTTATAAACAATGAATGTATTTTACTATACTGAGGTCATTTTGGTCTTTCAACACATCCAAAATCTATATCCAATGATGAAACATACATTTCAAGAAGATATAATTATAGGGGCACCTGGGTAGCTCAGTCTGTTAAACGCCCGACTCTTGATTTTGGCTCAGGTCATGATCTCCTCAGTTCGTGAATTCTAGCCCCTCATCAGGCTCTGCTCTGACAGTGCAGAACCTGCTTGGAATATTCTTTCTGTCTCTCTCTCAATCTGCCCCTCCTCGGCTCTCTCTCTCTCAAAATAATTTAACTTAAAAAAAAAAGAATATGTAATTTATAGATGTTTCTTAACATAGTACACCCGAAAATTTAATTAAACAACATTCTTAGAGGCAAACAATAGAACCCATTCTAGTGAGTTTTAAGCAAGAAAGACATTTAATGAAGATAGTAGGAAGGTCATAGAATATCCAGAACTGAGTGTCATCCTTATGGAATGAGAAGCCATCCTTATGGAAAAACGCATAAGCCACATGTTGACACTGTCCAATGAAAACCCAATTATACCTAAACACTGACCAACTCCAGAACTTTTATCACTAATGTCCTGGCAAGTAGAATCTGCTGCCACAGCACTTATAAGGAAGAATGGATGGAAGAGTTGCTGTAAAGTACCTGTAATTCCCTGTTCTTGCTTATGAAATGAAGCCTTTAGCAGTCTTTTTGTTAGAGCTTTATTTACATATATACTCCCTAACTGCAAAGAAGGCTAATTAAATAAGACTTTGGTTTCTACCTTGGGGAAGAAAAAAATCCAAGCATCGACAAAATATTTGAAGGGTGTTCAAAAGATGTTGAGTAATCAGAAGACACATCATATGTCCACTAGAGATAGTACTGACTCTCTGTGTGTATCTATCATCTATCTATCTATCTATCTATCTATCTATCATCTATCAAATAAACTAGAATAGTTTAACTATTATATAATAAATACAATATAATAATATGTATAATATACTATAATATATGGTTGACTATGATAGTTTATTATATTTAATACAGTTATGTATTTTAAAACTTTATAGTTTATTAACTATAATAAACTATACACTATATACAGATGGATAGAAATAGATAGATGATAGATAGATAGATAGATAGATAGACAGATAGATTGTTTATTTACATGGTGTGGTCCATATTTTAGCAGACTTTAAGCAAGAATAAGTATAAAACAAAACACAATAAGTAATAGTTTATAACTGCTTTATTTCACACTTTAGTTCTACTGGTAAATGCATTTAAATGAAAACTCCAGTAGTACATTGGGACATTAAATAAATATCCCTTTCAAAGATATCCCTGCAGTTTTATTTGGAATGCTGGCAGTTATGTGTATACTACAGATTATGAACATTTGTCCAACTTATTTAAATATGACTTGTAATGAAATTGAAACTTTCCAACTCTTGAAAATGTTTTTAAATTTCTTAAAATTTACCTGCTTTATGAAATGTAACCAAAATAACTTTAATAAAAATGTATTTATTGATACCAGAATTTATCTAATGCTCACATATATTTTAGACATCTAACTTATCTATAATCATTTTTCTAGGGATTTCACATTTCTAGAACAGAGTCAAAAGTTAGGAAGTAAGTAAAATAATTTACAAGATATATGCACAAGAATGTGCCCATTTTTACAATTTTTCCACAGGGTATTACTCACAGCATACCCTTTCTTATTCTTGAAACAATTCAAATGAGCTTATTTTAAGGTATTCAAACCACAGCACCATAGAATACAGGGGCCTCTGGAAATAACAGTGGAAAACATGATAGTAAGAATGAAGATAGAAAATAAAAGATAAAATGTAGACATAACAACATAAAAAGCAAACCCAATGTGGCTTTATTTAAGGCGATATCTCTCAAAGACTGTTGAATGCTCCAGAGATTATAGCTGTTCTAATGCACAGTGTTCATGATACCTTAAGAATTAAATATTATTCTCCATGTACTCTCCAAAGAAATTTCACAGATGTAAGCAAAGTTAGAAAAAATGTTAAATTTAAAAATTAAAATTAGAAAGCTTCTTTTTTGAATAATTTGAGGACATTAAACAAGAGTATTAGTAAGATGTAACATAGAAGTGACTCTCTTAGATCTGTGTTTTAGGGTTTCTTTATGAAGCAGTAAAGAATGAGTGGATAGGTGATGGCTTTCCCGAGCAATAATAAAAAATAACTAAAATTTATGTGCAAAGAGATCATAAAATCCCCAAATCACTAAGACAAAAGATTGCCCTACATCATTTCCATGGGCATCCCATAATGCACAATTTTTACTTCTTTTCATCATCTAGGATGATGTATACATTTTAATCCCCACTTGGAACGCATAGCATGGAAGAAACAGATGAATACCCTGAAGTTTGTTCTATTTCTGTTTCATTTTCAGAGCAGTAACCTTTCAAATTGAGTTTAGATTCTGAATTTCTAGGAGAGAACTGAGTGGAAAAATATATTCCAATTTCATTCTAGAAAAAATAAACCATTTGTTGCTTGATTGATATTTATTATTTCTAATACATTATGAAGAATTTGAAGCAAAAACCGCCTTTCCCCAATTTAACACCTCACAAGCTAAAGGTGGTTGCTTAACCATAATAGCAAATACATAAAGATTAATTGTTAATAATTGTAGAAATTCTGACAGGCAGACATTATTGGTTTAAGTTGATATGATACCACCAACACAGTGCTACACTACCTGCTTACCACACCTACACAAGTGATTTGGATAATTTCATGTGATCTATAGTGCACATCCTAGTCAGTAGTGTGGATATGACAATGTTCCAGTTCTCTTCTACACTACACCCAGTATTCATTAAGCTACTCAGACTTCACAAGGCCTAGAGTATATCACACGAAATACACAAATTATAAAGGAACACCTATGTATGTACTCACATTGATGTCTTCCAAATCTAAATTATTTAGAATAATATTGTTCCTTTTCCAGATGATGGGGGGTCTCAGTGCCCCCTGAATGGCACAGCTCAGAACAGCACTTTGTCCCACAGTTGCTGCTGTAATGCTTAGTTTCTGATCTTCAGGCAGACTCAACTGGATAACCTCTGCAAAGATAAAGTGTCAGTAATGTTGATGAGCCTGTAGTTTTATAAGGTTAATTACTATAAAGTTTCTGAATACTAGTAATTAAGGCTTTTAGTTTGAATAAAATTGAAAAAAGCTTGTGATGAAATGAAAAAAAAGAGTAAATTGTTTCCAATAAAAGGTCAGAATGACATTTCAATTTAATTGATTGACAAGCATCCTCATGAGGCAAAGAACTATTAAACATGAAATGAATATCAGAAGTAGAGTTATAATAAGCCTGGCAGATTGCACCCAAAAGAGAGATAAATTATTTAACTGCCAAATCGACATGTAGTGTGTCATCGGCATTGAAATAAAAATGATGTTGTTTATTCACTGATAGATTTATATTGTAGGTGCGGTGAGATCATTGCTGGCTGGCTTCAGAGAACACTAGCATAGCTGAATGGGTAAAATGCATCATTATGCTGGGAAACGTAAATTGACTCTAAAGGAGTAAGATTTATTTGGGAAGTTGAAGGAGGAAAAACTGAAGTTCACCAACCACACAGTAATTAAGTGAAATTCTGCCAGCTGCCTTTATCAGTCAGACAATGTTGGTATAGTACACTTGCTTCCTGATCCTTAAATTTTAAAGTTAAATATAATATTTTTAACTACCCAACACATTTCTTCTAATAATTTTGCCGAACCAGTAAATATAATTTGTAACTTGGATCTGGCTTTCCCTTTCTACTTTCAGACAATATTTACTAATTATGGGAATTAACACCTCTGTCATTGTCGATTATCATGAGAAATGACTGGATAAGCCTACCAGTTTTCTTCCACATGAAAGTTGCCCTTTAGTTTTCTCAGCTGACATTCACAGGCACTGTCTTTTCTATGCTATGACTGAGTCTTGCATTTTGACTTTGCTCAGTTTTAGCCAGGTTAGAAATATCACAAACCACAATTCTGAACTGAAATTTCCATGGGGGTAGTGTGGGGAGGAACAATGATTATCTTTTGTTCCTTTGTTGCAATTGACGATATTTTTCATGGGGGCATTGGGTAGAGAAAGTGATGGCTTTTAATTTGCGATAAATATGATCAGGTGCTATCCTTGCTGTTTCCTCCACAAGCCGCTTTCCTTTCCTTTCACCATTCTACCTTCTTTTTTCTCTTTCTGAATCATATGTCCTCTTGAGAAGGAAGAAAAATGCCAATCAAATAGTTTATAGAATGTAACTATTTGATAAACAGTTACTTTATTTTTTGGTGCAATCACAAAAAGCAATGTCAAAAATGGCATGCATTTTTGTAAACTAAGACCAGGATTAAACAATTCCTCACATGCACATGCTAAGTATGAATGTTAAATGATCTCTATTGTCATGAACCACTGTCTGCCACACCGTTACCTGATGAAAATAAATGAAATAAACTGACCCTTACATTGTTATATAAAATCTAGTTTCTAAATTTAAAGGCCTTAATTACTTAAGTCAGAAGTGTTTTGTGTTGTCAAAGAAGGGGGTAGGCATGCTTTTGAAACTGAAAAACCCTATGATACTCAGCCCAAGATTATTCTTTTTGTCATTACATCCAGAACTGATAGAAATAGGTAACAAGCATGTTGCTCAGTCATTTGTATTGGCAGCCTGATGTTGCCTAATGACATTCATCTGTGTTCACATTTTATTTCAGAGTTTCCTGAGTAATAAGAACATAGGCAATATGTTTAAGCTTCTCTTTAATACTAATTCTGTTATTATCTATTTATTTATTTATTTATCTATATTTTATATGTTTGACCAATTAAGCATAGAAAGCATCTGAAATTTTCAAACACAGTGTTCTTCAGGTTTTTTAAAATATGATAAACTTATAGAAAAAGAGAGAATTATAAGAGTAAAAACATCATGAGAGTATCATAAGGATTATTTATAGTTTTCAATAACATTTCTGAATTCCAGCTTCTGGTTTCTCATAAAATCATCCAAGAGACAATGGGGACATCTGGTTCTAAAATCCATATGTTAGCGTTGGCTATTCTGACCAATGCCAATAGCCAATAGCATTGGCTATTCTGACATTTAGCAATATAATTGCTACTAAGTCACTTTGGAATCTCTTCACTAACCTCCATCATTTGGTATTAGATCCCGGGGGATTCAAATCAGTTGTGCTTTTGGTAGTTATGCATTAACAATGCTAATTAGATAATATGAACATGTTAGAGTAAATGAAAGATAGGGCATAACAATGTGGGACATCTTTCTAAAATGTAATTTTTTTGAGAGGATGCATAATGAGAAACAAGAATTACTCTTCACCCAGGGTATATTAACAAGCACAGTAAAAATTTTTCTTTAATTTGGAGATTACATTTTAAAATGATTTTTAAAACTATCTCAGTGATATGTATTATTAAATAATGATACGTATTTTGAAAACTGTTAGAATTTTTCCTGCATATTTCATGTTACATATACATTTCTCCTCTTTCTAGTATATCACATAAAACTACATACACCAAGCCAATTGTGTTCACTTGCTACTTCTCAAAATCAAGTGGTTCTTTGCTTAAATATGTATAGCAACGAAATTTGTTTTACCTACAAAACTGTCATACTTATTTTACTAGTCTTTTTAATAGCTATTAACAAGCAAAGACTTAATCTCACAAAGTCACTGACATTAAACGTTTTTATTCTTATATTCTAAATTTCATTAAACCTGCTTTAATGGTAAAGAACATACATATAAAGCATATTGGATTTATGTTTTATAAAGAAATGGTGACTATGTCTAGATTAACGACCCAAAACAATAACTATGAATCAATCTGTAAGCCGATTTAACATTTATTTTAAGAGCTATTAGTACAGGTTGGTTGTCTCTGAGTGTTTGTGGATATTTAGTGTTCAAAGTTGTTAGTTCAGAAATTAGTTCCAAGGAAAAAATCTTGAAAATTTAATTCCTTATTAATTAGGATTAACCTACATTTTCATAGATATACATTAAATGAAAGCATATTTCATCCTATAGCATTCTATCCACAAACAGCTTATGCTAGTTATGTGAAGACAACTACTTTGTAGAAAATAAGATCTACCATTTTTGTACCCACTCCATCCTTTCAGCTCCAATAATAGAACACATATAAAAGTCTTTGAGTAAAATCACATACAGGCTAGGTTTAACAGATGGTACTAGATTTTTTGAAACACTTCAGCACTTCTTTCGACCTATAAGCCTTGTCTCCTAGTGGAGGACCTCTCAAGTATTCAAGGGAAGAAATCAGAGATCCAGCTGTGGCGTTTCCTCTAATCTCATCTTATGAAGACTATTAATGCCATTTCTAGATCAGCTTTTCTTTTGATTACTTGGGAAAAGGAAGAGGCAAGTAAAATAGTGTCTCCCTTTAGAACCCTTTCTGCACTTTCTCATTTTCACAACTTGACTTAACAGGAATATTAAGAACTCGTTTACAAAGGAATGAAAAATTATCTATACTAGCAGAACCTTATAACCAGAGAGAGACAAGTACAGTTGAGTACAACTTCAACCACAGTAGGTATTTTTAAAGCATTTATTCCAATAGAAACTAGGTGATAGAAATAGTAATAGGAACATGTGTAAAAATAGTATGTGTTCTTAAAATAGTACCAAAAAAGGAATAAAATACTGTGAATATTTGTGAAACACCAATTAAAAAGAAGATTTTAGTAACTGACTTAAAAATTGATTTAAAAATCAATTATTTTAAAATCATTAGAAAAATATAATTTATCATAAACAGGATTGTGTTCCTTCCAACTTCCTAAGTACATACTTATGTTGAATATTTTAATATCAGTTCTATAGTCTTATTGCCTTAATTATGCATATAATTATTATTATAGGAATAAAAAATGGAAGAAATTTTATCAGCAACATTTTCAAATTACATGTTTTTCCCTTCTCTACCTCATTAAAAGTAATTACTAATTAAAAACAGAAAAAATAAAATACTTAAGTAAGACATGCATCACACCAAAAAAGACACTTAGAAATCCTAAGTGGTGTAATTAATTATTCTCATAATAAAACCACACTTACTCAATGACACACTCCTTAACTAACTAGAAAATTCTGATGGTATCTTTTGTCAAGAAATAGGTAATTTCAAAATAAATGTTAATTCTTAACTAATTTAGACATGTCAAGATATACACTAATTTACTGTGATAAAATGTCTGGAATTTTTTAATACTAATTGCTTATCTGTAAACTATTGTATGTTTATATCAGAATATGCATTGCAAAAATAAAACAAAATAAATTTAATAAGAGATCTAGAAATTTTCCTTTGGTAGCAATGGATTAGATAATTTGGACTAACTCTTCTACTAAAGAAGTAACATAACAAACAACAACAACAACAACAAAAACAACCCTGGAATAAATACAAATACAAATTTTAAAAGACTATATGAGAGACATATTCTTTCTCATCCCTTCTTATTTTTATCTCATGAAAGAGATAACAGGACAGTGAGGAATTGCTCAATCTATGCCTTGGAGAGTACTGTAACTTTGAGAGATGAGATTGCACCTTGAGTCACAAATCCCTTTAGGAAATTTTCCATCTTGAGAACATGACTGAGGCTTAAAGCTTTTTGGTGGCTTTTGTTCCTCCAGGCATACAGGATACATGCAATAATGGACTAGATGCTGTTTGTACTTGAACTTGAAGATGTCTTACTCTGCAAGTGAATAGTATGGACTACAGCTCACTTTTATCTAGGTGTCTCATAAAATATAAAATCTTCCCCTGTATAGTAAAATAATATCATCCTACTCATCCGATCATTATTATAAGCAATTCTGAAAATAAAATTCCCAATAAACAATTAAAGATAATATGGCATTCACAGAGAGAAGACAACATGATGAGAATAAGCAGAAATACCATACAGTAGTAACAAACTCACCAGAATTATAAAATGTATTGTTTATGAAAATATAATCAGGTTAGGAAATTTGACAAAGACCTTAGACATGCAATCAATAAACATTATAAATTCATGGAAGAGCCAAGTAGAAATTATATAAGTAGAAAATGTAATAAGTGAAATTAAGAATTAAATTGTTGTACATAAGAACAGATTAGACACAGCAGAAAAGAGAATTAGTAAACTGGAGAAGAGATGAAAAGAAACACTACAGAATGAAAAGCAAAAAGATAAATAATTGAAAATATGGGCGAGGGTAACAAAAATAGGTTTGTGTGGAACCTCAAAAGGAGAAAACAAAGAAAATAAAACAAACGTAATACATATTTGAAGAAATAGTACCTGAGGATTTTCCATTGAAAGATACCAATCAACAGATTGAAGATCATCAAATGTGAAGCAAAGAAAACAAAAAACTAGAATAATCTACACCTAGACACTTAGTAGTAAAATTAAAGAAAAATCAAAGAGAAAGAATATTCTTAAAATTGTGCAAATAAAAAAATAACAGATTGCCTTCACAGCAAGTAAACTAGAAAAGTAACTGATATCATTAACAAAAACAGGAACAAGAAGCTAGTGAATGATATCGTATAGATGACAGAACAAAATAAAATCAATCTCAATATTTTATACATATAAATAAAAAAATAAATACATTTTTTAAACTTTTTTTTAATGTTTTTATTTTTGAGACAGAGAGAGACAGAGCATGAGCCCGGGAGGGGCAGAGAGAGAGGGAGACACAGACTATGAAGCAGGCTCCAGGCTCTGAGCTGTCAGCACAGAGCCCATCGCGGGGCTTTAACTCACGGATTGTGAGATCATGACCTTAGCTGAAGTCAGATACTTAACCGACTGAGCCACCCAGGTGCCCCAATAAATACATTTTTAAAAACAATAAGAACATTGATCTCTAGTAAACTTGTATTAAAGTAAATTCTGCAGGAGATTCTTCTGGCGAAGGAAAATGCTCCTAGGTGGAAGCTCAAAGATGTGTGAAGGAAAGCAGAGCAAAGAAAGTGTTTAAATGCAACTATTAAAGTTTAACATTATACCTTGACACTTCAAGAATGCCTGATAACATAAAAGAATATCTTCATAACCCTGGGGTAGAGAAAGATTTTTTAAGGCACAGATAAAAAACAAAAACAAAAAATCAAAATGACAACAAACAAAACAACAGCAACATCAAACTCACCACAAGGGAAATGATTTACAAGTTTAACCACATGATAATTTACATGATCTATTCCTCAAAATGTACTTTTAGGAGACCAAAAATGTAAGCCACCAAGCAGGAAAAGATACTTGTCATCCACGAAACAAGCTCATATGTAGAATGAATAAAGATCACCTAAAAATCAATAAGTAAATGACAAAGTCCGAAGAACCACCAAAGACTTGAACAAATAATCTATGAATTAATTAATCCATATGGCTAAGGAAAATCTAAAAAGTATTTAACAATATGTGTAATCAGGGAGAAGCAGGTTTAAGCCAAAACTTTCACACTGGCATAAATTACAAAGTCTCGTGATAGCAAGTGTCAGGAAGAATATGAAGCAACATAAATTCCTATATTCCTTGAGGGAGAATTCACATATATAGTTTCTTTCCCCATTGGTAAATAAAGTCTCTTCTACACAAACTTGCCCCGCCAGTTCATGTTTCCGAAGACAAAGTTATCCATGTGCCTTGTGGAAGCCAAAAATGAAACAGAGAAGGCAGAGTGTTTACATGCTATATATATATATATATTTATATATATATATATTTATATATATATATATATATATATATATAAATTATAAATTAATAGAGGTAGCAATGCATATATTTTCTAGATCTTTAATACATTAGACAGCGAGGATGAGGGTTGGGGGAAAGGAGAGGTCTAATTTGGGAGAGAAGAATTTGGTTTTGGAATTAGGATTTAAAAAAAATACTCAGTTTATCCTAAAAAAAAAAAGAATCCGTAGAGAGGAAAATTCTGAGAATACAAGTGAAAATGGAATTATTTCCACCACAAATTGTGAAGGAAACCAGAAGGAGTTATAATCATAAGAATAAATAAAGTATGTAGGAGTTAGTTAAAATAAAAAGGTCATTTTTTCCTGTGTCATTGGAGGGATCTAAAAGTTATGGGAAGATGTTTTAAAGAGACTTTTCAATAAGAGATTTTCTGTACAACTGAGCAAAGTTTCTTGTACAAAATTGGAAATTCATTTTGTCATCTCTTTATAATTCTGCAATAAGGACAATACAGAATTATAGACAGGACTATATTTTGATAACACTGCAAGACATCTTACATGTTACAATATTAAGTCACATTTTTTTTTGTCATGATTTTGATGCTCTTTCCATGATCTTATAAATGTAGTACAATTACCATTCAACTTTTCTCTTCAAGTATAGTTAATTTCTCTCTTTCAAATAAATTATATACAATTGAATTTTAAACTGAAATATGGGAAGAATATGCCTATTCATTCAGTGATATGTATGACAGTAACAATTTGGGAAATAATTCTTTTTTATGAGGAATAATTTCACTTTGAAATGTGACCTAACAAAATTGTATCCAACAAAGAGCTGGGTGATGATTACCCAAAGTAATCAAGTTAATTTTAACATTTCAATTTGGAAAACTTCAAAGGTAGAGACAACTGGATGATTTTAACATAGGTATATAAGCTGGAATAATAAGGTATTGAGATTTCAAGCTATATTATATCCAGTTTAAAATCTCTTTACGAGTGAGTGTTCCTTGGAAGACTGAGGTAAAAAATAGAAAGTAGCTGTCAGCATTTATTCAGCACTTACTATTTGTTAGACACTGTTCTAGGTACAATAAAACCTTGAATTGTGTGTAACCTGTTCTGCTAGTGTTCTGCAAGACGAGCAAACATTTCTAATACATTTTAACTTGATAAACGAGCGATGTCTTGCTATGAGTAGTATGTGACACGGAACATATCACAACTGAGCCAGTTGTTCCTTTCTCTCTCTCTCTCTCTCTCTCTCTCTCTCCTCTGTAGGATTGTGGGTGACAGTCTCCCATGCTTGGATGCTCTGTCTCAGGCTACAATGTTTCGCAGAAATTAGTGGTTTTTCAGAACATTGGAAGTTGCCCACAACTGGCACTAGTGTATTTTTTTGGCATTTCAAAGCACCTATGGACAGTTCTTTACTTTTCCACACAAGAGTAAGCTTAGGAATGCTTTGCTTCATTCTAGGCCAGGCTGCCAGCAGACATAGACCCTTCCTCCACTGCCTAATTGCCAGTCACATAAAACAGTGGTTACAAGAGTTTATTAATACTGTACTGTAGCCAATATTCGTGCAAGCATATACAATGGCTCCCATGCAGAAAAAGATTCCATTGAGCCAATACATAGCAGGGATTCCATTAGTGATAGTGAAGATCATCCTACACAATAAGCCTCCTCTCTCTTGTCTTCCTTACACCAGCCATGAAGATTTTCAAAGGTAAACGTAAGTTAATTTGTTTTTCTTTATATGTTGTATTTTCATTATTTTGTATTATATTAAGTACTATAAACTTAAAAAAAATTAATGTTTATTTATTTGTGTGTGTGTGTGTGAGAGAGAGAGAGAAAGAGAGGGAGAGAGAGAGAGAGACAGAGAGGGAGAGGGAGAGAGAGGGACAGAGGGAGACAAAGAATCAGAAGCAGGCTCCAGGTTCTGAGCTGTTAGCACAGGGCCCAACGCAGGGCTCAAACTTGTAAACTGTAAGATCATGACCTGAGCTGAAGTCTGACGCTTAACTGACTGAGCCATCCAGGCACCCCTTATAATCATTGTTATATGAATATTTTTGGGTTATGGAACAAATCATCTGAGTCTCCATTATTTCTTATGGGGAAATTCACTTTGATATACAAGCACTTTGGATTACAAACATGTCTCTGGAACGAATTATGCTCAAAAACCAAGATTTTACTGTAGTTGATTCATTTAGTCTTCACAACTACCCTAAGAGGTAATGATGTTATGATCCTGCTTTTTTTTTCCTTTGTCTCTTTTCCACTCCCACTCATTTGTACTTCTATTACGTGAGAAAGAGATCAATGAAACTTCACCAGCCATTTGGTGATCAAATAGGAACTTTCCCCAACGCACTAAGTATGGCTAATGCAAAGGGAAGAGTTCTGGTCTTTGATTACAATTACAGAGAAGAAAAAAAAATACTATTTTAGGGTATCTTGCAAAGCAATCATCTTAAAAAGATACACGCTAATGACAATGAAGTCTGAAGAGCATGGAGGATAAAAGCATGAAATACATCATCAAGAAGACTCACATTTGAGACATGACTTGGATACCTTTGATTTCTAATGCACACTATTCAGAAGACTTTTTTAAAAACACTTTTTACGTTTATTTATATTTTTGAGGGAGAGAGACAGCGTGAGTGGGGGAAGGGCAGAAAGAGAGGGTGACACAGAATCAAAGCAAGCTCCAGGCTCCGAGCTGTCAGCACAGAGCCCGACATGGGGATCGAACTTGTGAACTGTGAGATCTTATCCTGAGCCGAAGTTGGACGCTCAACCGACTGAGCCACTCAGGCACCCCCAGAAGACTTTTGACAAGTTATTTAAACTCTGTGATTTAAACTCTCAATTTTTCCATCTCTACAATAAAGATGGTGCCTAACTCTTAAGAATATTGTGAAAATATGATATTTTAAAATACTTATTACTGTGCCTGGTCTTTAGTAAATTCTGGATATGCCACAGCTGTTACTACTAACGAAGAGCTATTGAAGTATGTGTAAGTTAAAATAGGTCTCATTTTACCATGTATAGAAATATAACATTATGATCTGTTTGAAAAAGGCGCTGCTTATATAAATTGTATTGGTTTGATTTTCATTGATATTACTTAAACATAAGAAGAAAAATCCAGGCTCATGACCCATAAGGCAATTTAGGCTCTACTTTAGTTCTACTCTTACATACAAACTAAGTGCCTTTAATGTACTTAATATGCATGTTAAAAAAAACAAAGCCTATTGAACATAATGATAATCACTTTCTACCTTCAAAATCAAGAAAAATATAATGAAATGTTGAAATAATCAAATATCTTTCTACTGTACAATTTGTGGAATAAATACCATGTGTGATTTGAGAAAATCTGAAATTACTCTCTAAATGCCTAAATTACTGAATACATGAATACTGAATAAATCTACTATCTCTAATAATCTTTTAAAAGCTTCAGTATGATCACTTATAAATGGAATTCAGTGTAATAAATTACGAGGAGAAATTGCATAGACATGCGAAGGAAAGAATCTAACGTGAAGAGTTCGCCCGTGAATCCTCATTTGTCACTCAGGGCAAAGCAATCAGCTAATCACTACCCATTTCCTGTATGTTAACAGTGTGTTCAGTGCTGTGTTAAAAAGCTATTACAGATATAAGGATAGAATGTTAACCTGTGTTCGTTCCTTCAACTTATCTCAAGGAAACCCCAGGATGTTAATGTTGGAGTCAATCAAATGACACATTATTTGCTCTGTCTTTAATAGATTGAAATTTTGTCACCAATTTTTAGATTACAGTCAGTCGGCAGAGCTAAATGAATTAACTATTCCCTCCATGCAATGTAATATAGATTTTGAGCATTTCAGACTGGAAAAGATTTTAGTATTGTTTGCCTAATTAAAACAATTCAGGTAAAGGAGAAGATTGTTGTTTGCCTTAACACACTGCTATTAACTGATAAAACTGAAACTGGGATCCAGAGCATTCGCCTACACTATGAAGTTTTACAGTTAGAGTCTCCCTATTATGTTGCAGCGAATAGACCTGAAAGATGGAGAATTGAACGCTGGCTGTTCATTTTGGCAGCTCTTCATAGCTTCAGAAGACTGGGTCTCAGCTATGAGAATTCAGAAACAAATTTAACAATTCATCCAGAATTAATTAAGCTATTGGGGATTGACTGAGCTAATCAAAATCACAGGATACTTTTGTTTATAGTGGAATACCAATTTATTCATTGACAATTGGGAAAGCATCAGGTTTAGTAAGTAGTGTCAGCTGTGAGCCTGGGAATCTCCTTTCTAATGCACAGGTCAAAAGCTTTCAAGATTGATGAACAGAAAATTACAAAAAAGGGAGTTGGCTATTCTCAAGCCAGTCAAGCTCTAATCAGCTAATGAATTGCCCTTTTCAACTCTAAAGACATTTCTGTCTAGAGAGCCTTTCTTTTCCTTGTCACTTTCAAGTTTACTGACAAATTCTCAGCTCTTAGCCTCCTGTTTTTTTTTTTTTGCTTTTTTTTTACTCCATGCAAATGACCATATGTTTGCAACTAGAGTATTAACTCAGGTATGCTGTAAGAGTTGAGCATATAAGAGCCTTCTTCACATCAGTTAATGTTCCCGTAGTCCTGTGCTTGGCAAATGATGCCCACACACCAAATCAGGCCCACCGGTTGTTTTTGTAAGTAAAGTTGTATTGGAACACAGGTATATTCCTGTATTACTGTGTTGTCTATGTCTGATTTCAGTTATATGGGCAGAGCTGAGTAGTCATTACAGAAACCTTATGGTATACAAAACCTAAAATATTTATTCTCTGGCCCTTTATACAAAATTGCCTCATCATGGAAATACCACACTGCCGATTTTACATCCCTTCACCATGCTTTAGTTATTTAAATGTGAACTATTGGATTCTCCTTTCTAGGTTCACAATGCTAAGCATAAAATAATTACACAAAGAATACATGAAAATTGTTCCCATTTATATATGGGTGAATTTGTAAATTACCACTGTATTTTTTATCTTCTCTGAAGCTTCCATAAATAACGAAGGGAGGAGTTTCAATGACAATTGATGCTCTTAGAGTACAAAAAATAATAATAATGTAAAAGTGAGTCAAGTTTGTCCTTCCCAAATGTAAATTCCTAGTTCCTGATGGTAGCATCCTACTGGGTCTGTCTTCTCCAAGTTTATCATGTAGAACAATGATCATTTCTTCTCTCTTTTTAACATCCAATCAAAATACCAATTCTCAGGACACATTTCTCAGCCAGAAGGAAAGCAATCTGATTATCCCATGTAAGTCATTCACAGTACTAATCTGTGAACAAGCCTGATTTCCAAGAGAGAATTTACATTTTAATAGGGAACATTTTAATTCAAATGTGTCTTTAACCACCAAAATGCTTAGTAGAAATACTTATGAGAAAGAAAACCTTCTAAGGAACGCTTGTCAACTCTGACACCATTTTCTCACTAAAAAATCAGAGGGACCTACATCTGACATAGACAGCCTTAATGTTCCGCTCAGTTTGACCAAATTTTAGACAAAACCTGTCTAGATTATAGTTCTCTGACCTTTTTCTTAGAGCATTTGCTTTGAAAATTTGCTATTGGAAATTCTTTCTCTGCCCCTTAGAGATGTAAATCATCTGGCCAGTTATGCCACCCAGGAACGCCTTTCTCAAGGACCTCAGAGCCATCCCTGTGAAATGTAATCATCACGGAAGATATGTTCTTACCCCAGTCTCTCTGAGGTGTGAGGCTAACTCCAACAAGCAACCAATGAGCAGACACGCTTGGCCTCATCAAATTGACCAACATCATTTTCACCCCATTACCCTTCAGTACCTTTCAATTTGCTCACTGTGGTGCTTAGTAGCTCATTTGCCTTTTGTTTCAGTGGAGTTGAGTTCAGTCTTTCCCCTATTGCAAAAGTCTTCCTTGTCTTTTAGGTTGTGAGGTGCAATTTTTCATTGAAAGGCAGAAATCAGTTTTCCTTTTCTGAAAAATCATGGTATTTGCTCACCTTTACTTCCTACTTCTCAATCATGCTTAAGAGAGAGGAACTTTACAAAGTATTAATGAGGGGACGAGTGACATTTATTTATGGTCTATCATTCTGGAGAGGTCGAGAAATTGAAGAAAAACAGATTGTCCTCATTTATTTTCAGCTATCCCCCCAAAAAGCTATAATTTTAAGGATTTTTACAGGTTTTTGATTGTTCCTATACAATGGTGGTTTTTATCACTTATCAAGCTAGAAATACATCTTTGCTGAATATAAATACAGTTTAAATTACTTTAAATATGTACTTCTCTTAGGATCTTCCAAGCATAATTTTATACTATATCACTATCTTGAAACTACAGGTCCTTACAAATCCTATGTAAATAGAGTACAATTGGAAGCTCTCCAGCAAATCAAACGTTGTCTAAACACCCAAAAACTCAGATTTAGGGTCATTTATCCTCATCATCAAAACAAAGAAGATATGTGAACAATAATGCACTTTACCCAGTAATTTTGAATAGATATTCTATACACTGGCTGCTAAAATTAACACACTTGATTTAAATCATACAAATTGAAATGTGTTTATGGAAATTAGAACTTGCATGGCTTTAATTGAAATTCTATATGTATAGATCTCCTAATTGCTAAAGCATATTTGATTATTTGAGAAAAGGGATCCAGTACAAAAATGTCAAAATCTACATTTTGTGGCTTTTTTCATGCAAAAATCTGTCTTTCACATGAATTTGATATTTGCAGTAAGTTTCCCAATTTTTTGGAGATTTCACTAAGGTACTTTATCTTTATCTTGCTCATTTGAACAAATTTTGTGCACAGTACTAAAAACTAAATTCATTTTCAAAGAAGCTGCTGAAGTAAATCCAAAAAGATTTTTAGTAATTCTTAAGTAGTAAAACTATTTATTATAGGATCATATGACAAACAAGCAAACCATGTTGTTTTTTTTTTTTTGGTTTTTGTTTTTTTTTGGTTAAGTAGATAAAAGAGTGGGTCAAACTCATATGCTGATGAATTCTAGCCTTTGACACTATATTTATTTCTTTGTAACAAATAAATGTTACTTATCAAATGTCACTATTTTTATATTTAAGTCTGAGTTTTGTCTTATTAATTTGTGATACAAAGTGCATAATTTATCTTATTAGATGACATGTGTATATTTTTAATAATTATTTTTGAGAATATTTTTATACTTATTTTAAATTCATGAAGACTTATAACTTGTTTCAAAATTATATAAAATTAGCACAATATTTCAATACCTATTTATAAACTGTCAAACAGAAAAGTCATAGTATTTTAACCTTTATAATCTAATTCACTTAGAATCAAAGCAATTTTAAGATATGATGAAGCACTGTATTTCATATAACGTTGTCAACAAGAGTGATTTTGTTTTGGCTGATATTACTTAGTAAACAATCAAAAATCTAATAATTAATGCAAAAAAACACTCCATAGGTTCTCACTATTAATAGAAATTTTGTAATGGAAATGTATATTTGGCAAGATACTAAACTCAAAGCTTTACAGCATCAACATTCTAACAGAAACCACTTCCTTGGAAAGAAAAGATGAATGGAAAGAATAGAAATGAGGAAAAAATTGAAACGATTTGGTACAGCTAATTCATCTTATTACTCATTGACTTCATTTCTTCATTGCTACCCTAGTGTTTGATATAAATAATACTAGAAATAAAAAAAATGATCCATATCCCTTTTATATTTGCATGTGTCTTAGAAAAAATAACTTGTTCCGACACATAAAAACCAGAACTATTGGGGCGCCTGGGTGGCGCAGTCGGTTAAGCGTCCGACTTCAGCCAGGTCACGATCTCGCGGTCCGTGAGTTCGAGCCCCGCGTCAGGCTCTGGGCTGATGGCACGGAGCCTGGAGCCTGTTTCCGATTCTGTGTCTCCCTCTCTCTCTGCCCCTCCCCCGTTCATGCTCTGTCTCTCTCTGTCCCAAAAATAAATAAAAAACGTTGAAAAAAAAATTTTTAAAAAAAAAACCAGAACTATTGGGCAGCAGCATATTTGGGTTTTTCTCTAGCCACACCTGAGGGCCTGCCACTGCTGTTATATAGGTATGTCACCATACCAATGGCCTCCCTGATAGGCTTGTTTGGTTGATGTATTATATATTAAAGAGATATCTAGTGACCATGTTAGAAACACAAGTCTATGACAATAGTTTATGAAGAAAAAGGTAGTAAAGGTGAAGTCATGCCCCATAGATTTAATGAGGTTGAAACTAGCAGAAAGTTGAAAGCTTCTTTTTCAGAGAACCGTTTTCCCCTAATCTGCTATTGTGTATGTTCAGACCCCTCTAAGTAACGCACTAGCTGTCTGCAGAAGCCTGGACTCAAGGTCAACTGATACGGTTCCAGCCTATGAAAAAGCAAGGCTCTGCATTCCTTACCCAACTTGAATCCAAGACCTCATCCAGTTTATACCAGCTCTCAGAGCATGCCTGTAACCCCTTCTCCTTGTCCTAAGATAACCTCTGGATGTCAGGGGCTGAACCTTGCCTCATTTTGGTGTTGTCACCATCCCGAAATGAACATGGGATGTATGTTATATATACGTTTGCTCATGGTGCTTGCTCCATCTTTCTTCATGAGTTCATGAGTTCATCAATATGTATGTAATCTCAGCCACTATGATTATAAAAAACTGTTCTCTCCCTGCTCAGGGAGGCGAATATGAGTTTTGTCTTCCTTCTCTTGGCTGCCTCTCAGATAAACTTTCCTTGCCGCATCCCTGATGTCTCAGTGATTGGTTTTGTTGCGCATCAGGCAGACAGACTTGGATTAGGTCACAAGGGCAATCAATATACAGAAGGCACAAAAGGGGACTATTACCTTTGATAAAGAAACATTTCAGTGAAGACATGTACCATTCTGTTTGACATTGGGATGCATGTAAATCTGATCTTTGGGAGAACTCTTTGGGGCTTTAGCACCTGGTACTGTTGCTGCCCTTGTGAGACTCCACAGGAAACAGAGCCTCTCTCTCCTGACAGAGGTCTTGTGCTTCAGTACCTGAATTCAGCTTTATAATCTCTGATTTGATTCAGCTGAGATATCTATTACAAAATTAATATCATGCAAATGGTAATAGAGGCATAAACACAAATTATAGATATAGCAGGACACTTCATAAACATTTCAGTTCACTATATATATATATATATATATATATATATACATATCAATATCAAAATAGATATGTTTCTAATCACTTCAGTGAAAAGTTAGCAATAAAACAAATGATAAACAGTTGCTTAAACTTAATTGCTTGATAGTAATAAAATGATAGCATATATAGTTTAAAATCATGTGGAAACATTTCATTAGTGTTATTCCCTCTATGAAAATTTGATAAACCAATATAGATGTTACTTATTTTTGAACTTGATCCATAAAGAGTGTCACATCATACTCTTTAAACACGTATTTACTAGAATTTCACTTATTTTGGAAATTGGAATACAAATGAACAACAGAACCCAATATTTTCCCAGTAATGCTTAATTATCAATTTAATATTAGATAATTGAGACATTAAACTCACCATTGTGTTAAAATAGCTACCCAGGAACACACTGAGATTCTTAACTAATTCCTCTTATGCTCATAAAGGCAAAGGGCTATAATTAGCACAGTTAAATAGGAAGTATTTTTACATAATCCATTTTTTATTTATCAAAATTCTAATTTGGTGGTTTTAAGAAGCAGGGATTTACTGTTTATCATGAAAGCATAAACTTGGAGGTAGTATTTTTCTTAAGGGGTGCAACTATTGTAATTCTCATGAGATAATAAAAAATATATTCTTTTCCTTGAAGGCATGCTGTATAATCAGATTTTATACATTGCTACAAAAAACTTACATTAATGTGCTTTTAAGGAAAAATTTAAAGAGAAAACAAAACCTAGATTCATGATGTAATTTATGCTAATATGATGCTGTCTGATATAAAATCTTTAGAAGTTTTTATTATATATCTTATATGTATGATATATTTATTTTCTCAGAAAAGGAACAACTTCAAAAATATTAGACAACAGCATGTAATATATTATTATATATGTGATATGACCTTGCTATGTCACATATCAGTCAATATAAACTAATTTGTATGATACAGTTGTAGGGAACAAATCACATTGGAAAAGTACAAACTGGTTCCTGGTCTGACTCCGAATTTGAATTCTGACTCTTTTAACACTTTCTCATAGGACCTTGGATAGAAATCACAAACTGCCCTCATAGAAATCAGTTAAATTAATTAAAGGTAGGATATTGGCAGGGGAGTGAAGGGAATAATTATAAATATGTTCTCTTCATTTTCCCTCATCAAGAAAGACAGAACATTCGCAAAAATCTTTGGTCCCAATTCTTAAGACATTTGAGCTTTGAAAAATGCAACAAAAGAACAGTAAACCAATCTTTGTAGTTTCTTAGGCCCACATTCTCTCAGATCTTGTTTTCATCATTATTGCTACTACTACTGATAATACAAATTACACAAATAAATCATTGAGACTATAGAAAGCGAATGTAATAATTAAATGAGTCAAGTAGAATTCAGAGAGGACTCTATCATTACGTTTGATCAACAAAAGAAGAGTATGCATTGATGAAAGCTACAGATATGTTTTCAAAATAAACTGTAAACCCTGCAGAAGGTGGAGAAAAGTTTCAGAGAGATGGAAAGTGAGAAATGGGAAAACAGCAATAAAGGATGAGATTTAATTTAGATAAATGCAACGTAATACACAGAAGGGATGCCAAAGAAAGAAACAAATTGAAGAGTATTGGTTAGAGAACACCTTTTGGAGATTAACTATGGATTATTATGGGAGGGAATCTGCTATATGACAGAGAAGTGAAAACTAAATGAAATATGTCTTGTAGTAGATAAAGAGGATTATTGCCATTTTATCTACACACTCAGGGTTAATTTTTAGCAACCATAATACTTTTTAAAACAACAACAATAATTTTAATAGCTAGAAGCTATAGAATATTAGGTACACACTGGATGTTCTATTAAACTCTTTAGTATTAAACATTCAAGTAAATATTGAAGTAGTGTTACTATTGTCATTTTACTGATGGGGTATTATCTCTTGGAGATATTAAGTAATTTTTCAAGGTTGCAGAGTTATAAGTAGTGGAGGAAAGATGATATAAACTCTGAAAACTGATAGCATAAAATTTAAATAAGAGAAAATAAAAGGAAGCATACAAAAGCATTGGATGTTAATATGTAGGAATAAAGGGTTTCAGTAAGACATGATTTTCACAATTGACAAAATTTGCTAACATACATTGAGCATTAACTATGTGCTAATTACTGTTTTCCATACTTTACTAGTTTTTATTTGTTTAACCCTCAAAAATCGTATGTGTTAGAATTATCATTCCATTTTGAAAGTTAGGGACACAAAAGCAGGGAACAATTGTGTTAACTAGTCTTGGTTATATAGCTCGTAAGTGGTAGAGCTGAGAGTTGAATCTAGCAATCCCACTCCAGGCTCCATGAATGTGTGCTAGTTACCATTATGTTACATTGATTCTAGTATTGGGAAAAGGGGGCAAATATAGAATAGAATACAAGTGTAGAAATCAATTAAATGCAAGAAAATAGGAGTTACTGAAAAAGGACTGTGCCTGATACATAGTGTAATTATTAATAAATAATTATTAAATACATAGAAAATAATCTAAATGAGTGAAGTTTGGAATCAACATTTATTCATTGAGAAAATAAAAATGATAAACCAATATGCTATCTTTCTTCCTTTTCAACAATAGTTATTGAGCACATACTATGTGCTGAATACTCTTCTGGTGTGAGGAATACATTTTTGAAACACATAGAAATGGTCCTCTCTTCAGAGCTTATATTCCAGGAAGTATAAAGTAATATTTCACCAAAGCTCAGCTATTTACACTTTTATTCCTAATTATATTCTTTTAGTTAATTTTGAATCAAGACATAATTATATGATATAAAGTTAAACCAACTATATACCAACAATAATTAAATATGCAATTGTAACTTAAAAATATTTCTTTACATACATATTGTTTTATAGAAGAAAATAAGAACATCTTAAAAAGAAATATAGCCCAGACTTCATTTTAGGTACCCAGAGCTTTGAGATTCAAATTAAACAGATTTGAACATGATGCTAGACCCAATGCCATACATTTTGCTTGTCACATCATGTTCTGAGCTGAGTCTACTTAATTAGATCAACATTTGGACCACATAGCCATCTGTGTGCATATTGTCGCAATTCCAAGCTATTATTTGTCCCTGCCGGAATACATTTACTCACTCCAACCCTTCCATCCCCTTTCAGCTTTTGGTCCACTAAGGTTTACGCTAACACTCATTTTTTAATCTGCTTCATGAAGAGCTACCCTCAGTCAGTTGAAGCAGCAGTGATTTTAACTTTTCTGCTCTTGTTTCTTTGTTTCGTTTTCATCTTCCTCTCCCTGTCATCTTTATTTGTGAGGATAAGGATCTGGCACAAGCAGACATTTCCCAGAAGATATGAATTACACCCTTTTTCATAGATGTTAGAGTTTGTTTTTATTTTAAATGTTTTATTTTTCTATTAAATCAGAAAAAAATGGAGGAAGAATTAAATAAAATTTATAATTTCATATACATTCCTAAATTTCTAAATATCCCTGGGAGAAGATCTCTGGAAAAGCAAGCATTTTGTTAAACAATAAATTGACATTGATTAAGTAAAAAATTTAAAGCACACACTAACAGTGGACTTATGAAGCCTTGAAAACTTTGAGGCACTGAAAGATTCAAAATACCAAGATTCAAAGGAATTCCATGTTTTCTACTCTCCCTTGTTTGTAAGTCCCTCTCTGACACTAAAGAAAAACACATTAAATCATTCAGTTCAGTGAAGTGTAACACTGCAAATGGTAATAATGTGTAGATGCAGTCCAAAAATCAAACTGAATTATAGTCAAGGCAAAACTTTCATTACATGAAAGAGTAACTATGGAAATCAATTAATGGAGCAGATAAATCCAGCTGTGGGTCAAGTGAAACAAATCTAGCCGGTGTGTGTGTGTGTGTGTGTGAATTAAAAATGATCTTCGTACAATTGAAATGATTCCACTAAAAACTGTTTAAATACTGGGATTACAAACACTTTAGGACACAAATGCTTTCTGACTTAGAAAAAAATGTCAAGAGCCAAAAAAAAAAAAAAAAAAAATGTCACGAGCCAAAAAAAAAAACAAAAAAAACAAAAAAAAACAAAAAAACACACATCACACAAAATTTAAGAAATATGAAGTCTAGTTAAGAGACACACTAGCACACATCAGAAGCATTTGGTACATTTCTTCTGAGCTGTTTTGCAATGAACGGATAGATGTTTGTGGGTTTCAAACATCTTTACATTTATTTTTCATCCTTGTAATCAGGAGTATACTAAACAAATTTCACAACCAGTACTATACTGGTACTGATCGATCCAATCATGCCAGTTGAATATTAGTTTTAGTAACAGTCAGAATTTGCACAAATGTTGAAATTGTATTTATAATCAGCATTTTTTCAAACGTTTATGTACTTTTCAGAGAGAGAGCACACAAGGACATGTGGGAAGGGAAGAGAGATAAGGGGACAGAGGATCTGAATTGGGCTCCACGCTGGCAGCAAAGAGCCCCATGGGGGCCTTGAACTCGCAATCCAGGAGATCATGACCTGAGCCAAAGTCAGATGGTAACTGAATGAGCCACGCTGGCACCCCAATAATCAGTATTTTGAAATGACTAGATCATACTATATAGAATACATATAATTTATAAGTCTTTTTAGTGTAATAAATATTGTACAGTAATGTGCAAATTCAGAACTACATATTTTCTCTTATTTTATATTTCCTTACCCCTCCAAAAAGATATTAAAAAATAAGAATTAGTTAATAATGTTTAACATTCTTGATACATATTGTCAAATTACAAAAGAAAACTAAGTTATACAGAGATTGTGTGTGTGTATACAAAATCTGTTACTGTTTGCATATTTTAATACTTTTATAATTATACATATAAAATATATTCAGTGCATAATTTTTTAAATACTTGGGGAAAAATACAGAAAAGAAAACTTCATATAAGAAAGTTTACCCATTATTTACCTATAGAAAACAAAACCACTAATTTGTTTTTTTTAATATATGAAATTTATTGTCAAATTGGTTTCCATACAACACCCAGTGCTCATCCCAAAAGATGCCCTCTTCAATGCCCATCACCTACCCTTCCCTCCCTCCTACCCCCCCCCCCCCCATCAATCCTCAGTTTGTTCTCAGTTTTTAAGAGTCTCTTATGGTTTGGCTCTCTCCCACTCTAACCTCTTTTTTTTTTCCTTCCCCTCCCCCATGGGTTTCTGTTAAGTTTCTCAGGATCCACATAAGAGTGAAACCATATGGTATCGGTCTTTCTCTGTATGGCTTATTTCACTTAGCATAACACTCTCCAGTTCCTTCCACGTTGCTACAAAGGGCCATATTTCATTCTTTCTCATTGCCACATAGTATTCCATTGTGTATATAAAACACAGTTTATCCATTCATCAGTTGATGGACATTTAGGCTTTTTCCACAATTTGGCTATTGTTGAGAGTGCTGCTATAAACATTGGGGTACAAGTGCCCCTATGCATCAGCACTCCTGTATCCCTCGGGTAAATTCCTAACAGTGCTACTGCTGGGTCATAGGGTAGGTCTATTTTTAATTTTTTGAGGAACCTCCACACTGTTTTCCAGAGTGGCTGCACCAATTTGCATTCCCACCAACAGTGCAAGAGGGTTCCTTTTCTTCACATCCTCTCCAGCATCTATAGTCTCCTGATTTGTTCATTTTGGCCACTCTGACTGGCGTGAAGTGATATCTGAGTGTGGTTTTGATTTGTATTTCCCTGATGAGGAGCAATGTTGAGCATCTTTTCATGTGCCTGTTGGCCATCTGGATGTCTTCTTTAGAGAAGTGTCTATTCATATTTTCTGCCCATTTCCTCACTGGATTATTTGTTTTTTGGGTGTGGAGTTTGGTGAGCTCTTTATAGATTTTGGATACTCGCCCTTTGTCCGATATGTCATTTGCAAATATCTTTTCCCATTCCACTGGTTGCCTTTTAGTTTTGTTGATTGTTTCCTTTGCTGTGCAGAAGTTTTTTATCTTCATGAGGTCCCAATAGTTTATTTTTGCTTTTAATTCCCTTGCCTTTGGAGATGTGTCAAGTAAGAAATTGCTACGACTGAGGTCAGAGAGGTCTTTTCCTGTTTCTCCTCTAGTGTTTTGATGGTTTCCTGTCTCACATTCAGGTCCTTTATCCATTTTGAGTTTATTTTTGTGAATCAAAACCACTAATTTGAAAAAATATATGTGTCTGTATGTTTACTGAAGTATTATTAACAATAGCCAAAACATTGAAGCAACCCAAGTGTCCATTAGTAGATAAATTAAAGCAGATATGCTATACATACACAATACAGTATTAGTCATAAAAAAGAAAATGCATTCT
Source organism: Neofelis nebulosa (assembly GCF_028018385.1). Classification (NCBI taxonomy): domain Eukaryota; kingdom Metazoa; phylum Chordata; class Mammalia; order Carnivora; family Felidae; genus Neofelis; species Neofelis nebulosa. The sequence continues at coordinate 67,799,084 of NC_080784.1, read as the reverse complement.
TGCCATTTACAACAATGTGGATGGACCTAGAGGGTATTATGCTAAATGAAATATGTCAAACAGAAAGACAAATACCATATGATTTCACTTGTATGTGGAATCTAAAAATCAAAACAAACAAATAACTAAAAAAATAAAATAGGGACTCAGATGGAAAGATCCAACTGATGGCTGTCAGAGTGGGGGGCAGTAGGCAAAAATAAGTAAAGGGAATGGAGAGGTACAAACTTCAAGTTATAAAATAACTATGTCATGGAGACAGCACAGGAAAAAAAAGTACAGCATAGGGAATATAATCAATAATATTTTAATAACTTTGTATAGTGACAGTTAGGAACCAGATTTATCTTGGTGAGCATTTTGTAATGTATATAATTGTTAAATTACTGTGCTGTGAACCTGAAAATAATGTAAAATTGTATGTCAAATATATAATTAAAATTAAAAAATAGGGGCACCTAGGTGGCTCAGTTTGTTAAGCATCTGACTCTTGATTTGTGCTCAAGTCATGATTTCAAAGTTTCATGATCAAGCCCTGCCTTGGGTTCTAATCTGGCAGTGCAAAGCCTGCTTGGGATTCTCTCTCTTTCCCTCTCTCTCTGCTCCTCCCCCACTCACACTATCTCTCACTCAAAATAATTAAAAAAAACTTTAAAAAATTTAAAAAAGAAAGTTTATCCATAAACGCTTACTGAAATATTTTATACACATTTCAAATAATTATATAATGAGATTTAAACTATGCTAAATATGTGTGCATGAATCTATATGTGTGTATGTATATATAAATATAAGCATATGTATATATGTATTGTAGCATGAAACATACACAGATAATGTTATTTCTACAGGCTTCTAAACTTTTTCTCAATAATAAGGTATTAGGCATACTTTCATATCATTACCCATATTTTTTATCCTCTTTTTAATAATTATACTATGTTATATTCTGTAGGTAGATATAAAACACTTATAATTTATATAGTCAACCTCACAGTTTTGATATCTTTGTCATTTCCATCTCTATTATAATTTATTCTAAATAAATCATAAGTTGTATATAAGTAACATAAGGTAATTAACAAATTGATTATTTTTTGAAATAAATCCCTATAAGTGGAATATGTGAAACTAATTTTGTGACAAAGTAAAAATATTTATTCATATCTGAAGTCTGACCTCTCAAAATTAATACCAATTTTCAATTTAATAAACTGGACAATAAAATGTGTGTTGGTCTGGCCCCTGCTGACAGTATGTATTATCATTAAATACCACACACACACACACACACACACACACATACACACACATGCACACTTTGACAATTAAAGAAGGGCAAATGTGTGCCTCAATGCTTTAATTTGCATCTTAATCATTATTTATATTACATTATAATAATGAAATAATTATGTGTATTTTCTTAATTATTTAGAATAATTGAATGTTTGAAGTAAACTAGATGTATAATGACCAGATAATGGTAACAAAATTTATATGAGATCCGCAATGATTAAGTACAATGTTTAACATTTATTTTCCTGCCATATATGTCACAAATAATTTTTATAGTGGTTTATGCTGTTGAGTCATATTCATAAATATGCAATTTAATTTAACAAATATGCTTCAGTATTTATTCTTTTGGTGTTCTTCTTACAAAAATTTTCCAACCTGTAATTAAAGTGAATTTATTTTTCTATTAATTCATTTATTTCCTTTTTTTGTCTTTTGGAATCATTTCAAATTAAATATCCTATAAGATATGAGGTAAAGAGTATAAAAGTGTGTATGATTTTCAAATATTTCACTATAGAAACTTTACTATCATTTTGATTTTTAGGTTCAGCTATAAAAGTGTAAACACAAAAGATTTTATACATTCACAGCCACTGAGAAGAACCAGTCTAGAATTGGTGGCTTTGCAATATCACCAGAAACCTAGGATCCTTCTTTTTTTCACTGCTTATATTTTCCATCTTCAAAACCATCTTTAATCCAAAATAACTATTAATCAATCTTGACATCCCACACAAACAGAAAGGAAGAAAATGAAATAAAAATTAGCCTTTCTGGAAATTCCATACCTAGTTTTAAATATATACCTATGTGGTATATATAGATTACTGTGTGTGTGTGTGTGTGTGTGTGTGTGTGTGTGCATATATGCAGTAATAACATATATGCAGTAATAACATATATGCAGTAATAACATATATGCAGTAATAACATGCATATATGCAGTAATAACATATATGCAGTAATAACATTTGGACTGGTATTGAAAGGCATTAAAGTAATTAAATAAACCTTTCCTTATAACAACTGTTTTAACAGTTGTCTTTTTTTTTTTTTTTTTGCATAAGGAACTACCTTAAAGTTTAGTGGTGTAAAGAGGCAAATATTGTATTAAATCATGATTCTGTAGGTCAGTATTGCAGGCTCAACTCAACTATGAAATTACTCTTTTCCATGACATTCACTTTGTAACATTCTGCTAGTAAATGCACTAGACTGATAGACGCAAGAAATGTTCATTTACATGTCACCTCAGCGCTCTTCTATAGGTCATTGTATCTCTACACTGGCCTTGGACTTTCTCACAGAATACTGATCTCTGAGTGTTTGCACTTCTTACATATTAGTTTGCTTGCCATTTTAATTTCACATTTTTCAATAAGACTTGCAATTTTATAGGATTTTTCACCTTTTAGTTACTTTTATGGACAAGTTAATAGAAATATTTAATTATGTTGTTGATAGAGTGAATGGCATCTTTCTTTGATTGTATTTTCTAAATGTTTATTGCATTACAATCAAGAATAGTACTGCTTGTGTATTCTTCTTGAACCCAATATCCTTCTCAATTATAATGCTTTTAATTGAGATCTTTAGGTTTTCTAGATACGCAATTACATCATTTGCAAATAATAATTGACTTTTCTATCATTGTTTCTTACTGATTTTATTAGCCTTATTATGGTAATTAATTCAAAATAAACAAATTACAGAAGTCATGAACTACTTCTTTTCATGCAGCACTAATTTTTTTGGAGAAACATTTACATCACTAGACACAGCTCTGTATATTCTGTTCATACTGCAACCTTTTTAATATGTTCCAAGATATGGAAACAGGGAACAACATGAGTAGGAAAAAAATGTAGTTGACTTAAGAATGTTTTCTTCACTTTCCTGGAATAGAAGGCCAGACTTTCCTTTTTTTGTATATTATAAACTCTTCCTAGGAAGGTAACTTTTGTTCATTCTATGGAAAGGTATGTGGAAAAAACATTCTGACAAAATTCAATTCACTTTCATGATAAAAATACTCACCAAACCAGGAAAAGATGGGGACTTCCTTTACATGACAAAAGGTATTTATGATTTGTTGTGTTTTTGTTTTTATTCATCTCAAAGTATTTTCAAATTTTCCTAGTAGATTCTTCTAATTGGTTGTTTAAGAGTGTATCATTTAATTTCCACATATTTGTCAATTTACAGTTCTTTTTTTCTTTTATTGATTTTAACTTCATCCCATTGAGGTGTGAAGTTTTCAATTAACATACAATCTTCAATTGTATTACTGTATAGTCCCCAACAATACTGTAGACATATATTTTATAACTCTCTATTTCTTTCTTCAATTCTGTCAATGTTTGCTACCAATAAATTGCTGCCAATGTATGTTGGATTCTATTGTTTGCTGCATATATGTTTATAATTGTTACATCTTCTTGATGAATTGACACTTTTATCAATATATAATGCCACTCTTTACCTCCTCTAACACATTTTGTCATAAAAATATTTTGTCTAACATTAGTATAGCCATCCCAGCTCCCTCTTGGTCAATGTTTATGTGGAACATTTTTTTCCATTCCTTCACTTTCAACATATTGGTATTTTTAAATCTACAGTGAATCTCTTAAACAAAATATAGAGTTGACCATGTTTTTTAAATCCATTCCACCAATCTCTGCCTTTGACTTTAGAGTTTAGTTTGTTTTCATTTAACATAATTACAGATAAGGAAGGACTTCTGCTACTTTGCTGTTTGGTTTCCATATATCTTATACCCTTTTTGTCTTTCATTTTCTCCACTGCTTCTTTTTAGTTCAGCGCATTTTCTGTTGCAAATTATATTGATTCCCTTCTCATTCCCATAAATTGATTACAATGGTGATTACAGTTAATGTTCTAAATTTGTAACAAAGAAGTTTGAATTGATACCAATGTAATTTCAATATCATATACTAAATCTATGCCTATCCATCTCTTTCCTCCATCCCTTTATGCTTTATTGTCACAAATACATATTTATACATTGTGTAGCTATTAACATAAATTCATTACTGTTTTGTAAATTTGTCTGTTAAATAATTTCAGAAACAAAAGAAAGTTACAAACCAAAAATATAATAATTCTGGCCTTTTATTGTTATCTATGTAATTATCTTTACCAGTGATCTTTGTTTCTTGGCTACAAGTTACTGTCTAGTGTCCTGTTGATCAGCCTGAGGGACTCCTTGGTGATTTCAATTGCCCTATCTTCAAATTTGCTGTTTCTTTTTTCTTCCCGCTAATATCTTCTGTTGAACCTCTCTGGTGATGTAAGACCAGATTATGAAAATTTTTCCTTTGAGCTATTTATTTTTCAATTGCAGCAATTCTATTTGTTTGTTTGTTTGTTTGTTTTACAATTATATCTCTTACTGATATTCCTTACTTTTTCATACATCAGCCTCTTGATTTCCATTATTTCTTTATTCACGTTTTCCTTCAGCTCATTGAGCATCTTTAAACATAGCTAATTTAAAGTATTCATGTAATAAATCTATATTTGGACTTCTTCAGAGATTTCTGATTTTGCTTCTTCCTATGAATGTGCTATATTTTCATGTTTCTTTGGCTAATTTATAATTTTTTTTGAGAACTGGATATTTTAAATATTGTAATATGATAAGTCTGTAAATCGTGCTCTCCTCTGTCCCCAGAGATTGCTGATGTTACTTGTTGAGGGCTGCAGCTGTCCATTTGATAAGTGACTTTTCAAAACTTTTTTTTTTTTACAAAGACTGTATATTTTATCATGTGTGATCACTGAAGTCTTCATTCTATTATCGGATCAGCCAGAAAAAAAAAAAGATATCCTCTATTTCTTTAAATTATTTTTACAAATGCTAGAAGTCATTTGAGCCAACCTCTGCACCAATCCCCCAGTGAAACAACAGGCAAATTAATGTGCCACTTCTGATCTTTATAGGGTAACATTCATATTGTCCACACTGTCCCCAACAAGCCACACTGGGAATGTGTGCTGCCATCCACACAGCTATCTACACTTGAGTTTGGTAGTAGGAATGGTGGCTCCTATGTGGAATGCTTTACCAACCTATTTATTCCTCAAGCACTCTCCTGGACACTACAATTGTTTCACCAGAATCCAGAGTCCTGAAATAGTTTATTTTGACAATTCTTGCCAGTTCAATAGTTGTTTTAGTAGGGGGAATCCTTTCTGGGAGCTTCCTATTCCACCATCTTCTGTAATATTCCACAGGGTAATTTTGAGACAAATAATGAAAAATAGTCAATAAGAAAGTTTAAAACTCTGAAATTCATATCAGTAATGAACGTTTAAAGGGAACTGTGAATAAAAGCAATTGAACTGAAAGGAAGAATTAATTTGATGAAACAGTCTAAATCTTCAAAGAGCAGTAAAAGAACTGTGAAAAGCAGATGAACAGGAAACAGCTTCAAGTTCTGGATCTGTCCTTAGGTAGCCGATTGATTCTGACATGCCATTTAATAGCTGAAACCTTTGTTTCTTTATTTTTGGAATAAAGAGATTGCGATTTTGAAATTTGAAATTTACATAAAAACAAAAAGTATTAATTTTTTTGAAAAGTTTTCCTTTTAAATTATGCCTTACTGTAGCCTATAATGCATACATAAAACGATGATATTCCATATAAATTGCTTGTACAAATATTTTCACTATTACTCATACGCTGCTCAACATTTGTTGAATATTTAATATGTACTACTTAGTACTGGTCACATGAAATAAGTCTTTTCAGCTCAAAGACAAGACAAAAGCAGTCTGCATTTTTTTCTGCCTCAATCTTCACCCCTTGTATTTTAGAGAAGAGAGCACTGTTTTTCCCAACCAACAACCTGTGCTGTGATAACTTGGAATCTGCTGTGTAAGTTGCAGGATATTTTCAGATATAGCTTTTCATTATTTAACTAAAATAATCTGCAAGAAACACATTAATATATTCACATTTAAGATATGCAAAGTGAATGTAATTTTGGCCATTTCTTTTGTAGTGCATAAAATATTGAGTTTCTATAGAATACAATTATAAAAATTTATGTTAATTTGTACATTTATATGACTATTTTATAATGCATATAACATGTTACTAATTACAAAATAAAAGATTTCTACTTAAAATGTATGTTTCAGTTACATATTCAATTACATATTCTATTAACAATGATGTGATTTTGGGCTTGTTATTTCTTTTTCAAGTTCTAGTTCATTGTTTCCTCAAAATTAATGCTAAAATTCTAAACTAATAAATGGTAACGAAGCATATTCTTTATGTCTGGAATTAGGACTGAATTAAACCTGCATTCATTTGCTTTCCTTCTTTAGAATGTGATTTAAAAGCAACTGTGTTTTATTTTTTTTGTATTTTTTTGAGAACAATCTATTCTAAAACTAAAAAAAGTACCTTTATTCTAAGACCGTGTTTCAAGTTTAATGAATATTTGATCATATGTACATTCATGATTTGATGTATTCTGTTACATCAAAGCATCAATAAAGGAAAATATGTACTTTCTTTGGACATATGTTATCAATGATTTTAATTTTATTCATATGGGTGACAAAGATACTTGGGATCCACTGGAATTAATACTTTACATTTTCTTAAATGTTATTCTCACAAAGAAAAAAATCTTAAATTTATGTAAAAACATTTTCCCAATGTAACTTTCTAAAGCAATGTAAATCTAAAGCAGTATTTTTCCTAAAAAGAAAACAGAATTATTTTAATATCTGATTATAAAAATTGAGAAGAAAACTAAATTATAGCTTTATCATTTAGTATAAAATCAGAACAAGTTTTAGGTAAAGCAAAATGTGATTTTACCAACAATACCTTTTGTTATCCAAAAGCACATCTGTAAAACCTTTTGTAAACCAAAGCAGTGAAAAGCAGAGTATCCCCCACTTTCTGAAAGTTTGCATTAGGCCACTTCACTTTTACAAAGGACCTGTATCAGTACTTGTGTTTGCTAAATGAAAGGAACCTAAAGAAAATTTTCACTTTTTTACTCCACTAATGTAGTAGGTCTTTTGTGAAAGTGAAGTGACCCAATGTGTACTTCCAACTTTAGGAAAATACCTGTATCACTCTGTATTTTCATAATAACCATTTATTATTTTTTTTAATTAAAAAAAAGTTTTTATTGTTTATTTATTTTTGAGAGAGACAGAGACAGATCACGAGCAGCAAAGGGGCAGAGAGAGAGGGAGACACAGTATCTGAATCAGGCTCCAGGCTATGAGCTGTCAGCACAGAGCCCAACTCTGCGCTTGAAAACATGGAGTGCGAGATAATGACCTGAGCCAAGGTTGGACACTTAACCAACTGAACCACCCAGGCTTCACTGTGACCATTTATTCTTCCAGATGATAATGCTCTAAACAAATATTCCATATTATCTTTCTTATCCAAAATATAAGTTAAAGATTTTATCATATAAGTATGTGGTTGGAGGAGTATTGAGTTGACTTAAATAGTTGTAAATTGATTCATTTGGATATGATATTCAAGCGATACTTGAATACACTGTGTATGGAATAACTGACTATTATGCCACAGTTCAAAAGTGGTTTTATGTTCTGATGCTTGGTATAAGAAACAGTCAGTTGTAACACAGGTATCATTACATGCTGATTGGATTGATATTATACATGCATTGCTTACATACAAATATGTTAATATACTTACAATGATATAGTTCGTAAAGTATTTGTTTGCGTTATTCCTATTACAGTATCTTATGTACTTCCTTAGTACATATTTAAATATGTTTCAAAGCAGGCAGAGATATATTCTGAAATTGGTGGTACTAATACAATCTTGAAGGGATGACCATGGCATTCTCCTACTTAAAACTATTGATGGTTTCCCTTGATATACAAAATAAAATTTAAGCTACTTTACAACATTGGAATTAATTGTTGCATGACACTCAGTATGTAAATAAAACTACTTCAAAATTTAAAAATTACCTTAGTCAAATGAAAGTGTAAGTGTGCCTGCAGTTGATGAGGGCAATAAAAACATTAATTACATAACGATTATCACTTCTTTTTTATTATTAGATCAATCTAGCTCATTTGAAGTTTATTTGAAGTTGCCTCTCCTAACATTGCAAATTCCTCCTCCCCGTGCTTAGTCATGGAATCCTTTAGGAGGCTCCCACAGATGTAGCAATTTATTAGCGGCTGTTTATCTATGGGCAGCCACACAGTCATCTCCCGAAATGACATGCCACCCCAGAGTGTCATTTTAGAGTAAACTCAGGATTTTCTACATTCTACTCATTATTTCTTGTGACATGCTAGAATGAGAGAATTGAATCAGTCCTGCTGATTATCAGACTTTGATAACAACCGTAGATATATGACTGGCTCCAAAGGTAGCAAACATTTTTCCACAGGCCACCTCTGCTTCAGGCTGCTAAAACAGCCACCTTTGGAGTGATTTCTCTTGTCATACCAATGATGTCTTCAGATCCATTTTGCTGTTCTGCCTTACCTTGAAAAGATTACTGGGGTCACCAAGGTGGTTGGGTGCCTGACTTGATTTCAGCTCAGGTCATGATCTTGGGATTTGTGAGATCAAGACCCACATCTGTGCTTCCAGCACAGAGCCTGCATGGGATTCTCTCTCTCTCAGAATAAATAAATATTTTTTAAAGTAAAACCAAACAAATAAATAAAAATATTATTGACTTAACTGATTGCTAAACCTCCCTTGTTGTATGACAGAAACCAAAACAAAGCTGAACTCTGCTTCCTCCAGTCCTTCCTCTATGTATCAGAACAACTGATACATAGTTGCAATGGACTGAATTGTGTCCTCAATTCATGTGTCAAAGCTGTGATCTTCAATACCTCAGAATGTAAGTATATTTGGAAATAGGCATATGAAAATGGTAAATCCATTGAGATGAGGCCATCAGGGAGGGGTCCTAATCCATTATGACCTGTGTCCTTACAAACAGAGAGAGAGAGAGAGAGAGATGCCAGGATTGTCATACACAGAGTGACAATTGTGTGGGGCCACAGTGAGAGGGAGTTACCTACAAACAGGAAGCAAGGACCCAGGAGAAACCAAACCTACCAACACCTTGATCTTGGAATGCTAGCCTCTGGAACTGTGGGAAAATCCATTTCTGTTAAGCTTCCCAGTCTGTTACCTTGTTATGGCAGCTCCAGCTGGCTAAGTTCTCCTTTGTTGTGGCAAGTTAGTAAACCTAAATTTGACTACAGGTTTGTTCCTGGTGGTCTTGACCTGATGGGCTTTATCACCCTTTCCTGAGGTTCAAAACATCCTTAACGTCAGGCAGCACCGTTTGAAACAAAAATCCCACACCTCTCTCTCTCTCTCTCTCCCTTTCATTTGATACAGTTTGATTCCCTCCACATATGTAGACAGACCTTTATAACAATAATCTTTTGATGAGTTGCTTTATGGGTAATCTCAGACTCCATGTTTCTGAACAATTTATAGAGATTATATATACATTTTAATGCATAATATTAAATATATTAAATTAACAATGAATCTGTAGGTCAGAACTTCATAAAGCATAAATTAATTTCTCAATTACCTACTATAATATTGAGATTTATAATATATACAATGATCCAGTCTTACCTTCATTTCAATCATTGGCCTTCCCCTTTTTTCAACTTGAACATATATTATTGCCTTTATATTTTAAAAACATAAATAAACAAATAAATAGATAAAAACACAAACAAGTTTTCATAGGAAATAAATCCAACTCAAAATTTTCTAAGCAGATTCAACCATAACAAAAATCTGAACACAGCATTAATACCCTATGAAAATGCACTTTGGGAATTTTATTTTATTTTTTTTAATTTTTTTTCAACGTTTTTTATTGATTTTTGGGACAGAGAGAGACAGAGCATGAACGGGGGAGGGGCAGAGAGAGAGGGAGACACAGAATCGGAAACAGGCTCCAGGCTCCGAGCCATCAGCCCAGAGCCTGACGCGGGGCTCGAACTCACGGACCGCGAGATCGTGACCTGGCTGAAGTCGGACGCTTAACCGACTGCGCCACCCAGGCGCCCCGGGAATTTTAAAATAAATTTTGGAAGAACTGATTGCTAGCTCTTGTCAAAGTTTTATTACAAACTTGTGACAAGGGACTAATGACCAAGAAAGGCAATTCAAGATTTCTTATCTGATAAATAATTTTTACAGGAAGAAAAGTTGGTTAAAAACACTAGTAAACTAGGTACCAAGAAAAAAGAAAAAAGAATCTTGTTTTATTACAGACTGATGCTTACCTAGGCAGTTTGAAGAAGAATTCTATCACAATCAACTGCTTAACTCTACTTTCAGTAATGCTACCTTTTTGTTAATCATATGAGACAACTCTCCCCACCCCCCAAAACACACACACATTATCTTTCTCAGGTCTGAGACCATCTTCTTTCTCACCATGACCTACTTGAGGTCTACTCTGTGCTTTTGCTCATGCTGTTGTGTCTCACATTTTTTTTAACCTAACTCATTTTTTTTTCTTAAAAATTCAGACATCATTTATTCTTCAAATAGTCATCTATCCTTTATAGAAGCGTTTCCTGAACTTCAGATTGGGTTTATTCATCTCTATAATCCAATAGTCCTATTTATAGCTCTACTATAGTATTTAAATATTGTATTACATTTAAAAATTATACTATTTGCAATGATCTTTCCAATAAATTATACACTCCGTGGAAACAGGTATGGCATCTTATGTATATTCGTAATTCTGTATTCATATTTATAAATTAACTTACATATAAATTTATATTTATGTCAACTCTATATCAAGCACAAAGTAGACATATTAAATGAGTGTTGAAATGAACAAAACCTGTTTGTGATAGCCAATTAGAGAAGATAAAAATATTTATTTTTATGAAGTGTGGGAAATATTTTTTCCTACAAAACCCTAACTATATGTATTATTAGCAAAACAAAACAAAAACTTACAGAAGATGTACTGATTTTGAAAGAAAAGAATAGTCTTAAAGTAGGAAAGCCGAAGGGACTCCATATTAGAAAGACTCTATCTCTGTTGTTTTCTTGCTAGGCCCCATTTACTCATGTTCCATATTTTGCCTCTGAATAAGCCAAAAAAGCTATGTTCCCACTTATAGGGGGAAGCAAGGAAGTTAATCATTTTCAGAGTTTTGTCCTAGGCCGCAAACAGCTGATAACACCTAAGGAGAACAAGATCTCAAACACATTCCAGGATATTAGCATCAGACAAACCTCATTTGATATTGGCATAATACCCTTACCTTCCATAATTTATGGAATAACACCTATTGTTCACCTCAGACTCATCTTTGATTGGACCCTGTCATGCAATCCTGAAAAAACACATATCCTAGATCCTTTCCCAATAAAATTCCCTAACCCCAAACAAAGACAAGACTCATTCTTACTTCCTTCCCAAGTTTCCCAGACGCTCCATCTACTATTCTCCATCTGTCACTCACCCTATTCAATAGATACTTTCACTCGTTCTGGCTATATTTGATTTCCATTCTGTGTGAAGCCAAGGATCCTCCTGGCTACTCTGTGGGTCCCTCCTCTGGGTCCTCAGGCCCAACCTGCCTGCATCAACTTCTTTAGGATGTCATAGGGGGAAAAATGTACAATATTAGAAGAAATCCTATATTTTAAATTGACCTAAGCTTCAGTTGGACAGGACAATAAGTACATTAGGAAACCATGAAGGAAATTCATTTTTTGACTGAAAGTCAAAAGGCCTTGGTCTGAATTCCAAATCTGTGCCTGGACCACTTTGTGCTCTGTGATTTGGTTGGGTCCTGTCTTTTGAATTTCAGTTTACTCACTTATAAAATAATAAAATAACACTGACCTTGCCAACCTTCTTTGCAGGGTTTCTGTGAATACCTAAAGTTAAAAAGTTTATAAAATACTTAATCATTATAAAATATGTATTTTTTAATTTGGTTTAATGATTATTATAATAGTATTTAGATTGTAATAAAGGTGAAAGAATTCCACTTTTTACTTTTACTCTTTTTTTTTTCTTTTTGAATAATAGGTTTATGGGGCTATTTATCATGAGTCATTGACTTTATGTCAGTGAGGTGGGTTTAATTTAGAATCAAACAAGGATGGACCAAAAAAATGTCTTAATTCACTAGCACCTGTTGAAGATTAACCAACAACATCTATAAAATCATCAGGTAAAAACAATATTATAAGAATGAAGATATATTAGCTTATAAAAGTATAAGGATCTCAAAATAAGCAGCTGTCTGGAAGGCAATAATTATTTTATTTTACAGGTAAGAAAGCTTTGATTTGTATTTTTTTTACTTATTATTTAATAAAATTATTTAATTTAAAAAGGGATATAATTTATCATTATGTTTTTTTTTTTACACTTGATCTTAGCCAAAAGGCCGAGAAGCGATATGTTTTTTTTTTAAATAGAGAAACAGGGCACCTCGGTGGCTCAGTTGGTTCAATACCTGATATCGGCTCAGGTCATAGTCTAGAGGTTGGTGGATTTGAACCTGCATCAGGCCCTGGTGTCAGCGCAGAGCCTGCTTGAGATCCTCTGTCGTCCTCTTTTTCTACCTCTTCCCAACTTATACATGCCGTCTCTCTCTCTCTCTCTCACACACACACAACTAAATAAGCATTTAAAAAATAAAGAGAAAGAGGTATCTAAAAATGCTACTGATATAATAAGTACTAGAAAAAATTTGGAAACTATCTAATTGCCAATTGAATGCTTTTTCATTAGAATAACTCAAACCATGGATAAGAGGAAAATTAGTAGGAGATATTACTGGATATTTGCTAAAACTGAGGTGTTTCTTTTACTTTCATTCTTCTTACAAATGTATATAGCATTTAAAATAATATTTTGGAGGGCTCCTGGGTGGCTCAGTCAGTTGAGTGTCCAGCTCTTGGTTTGGGTTTGGGTCATGATACCACTGTTCATGAGATCGAGCCCCATGATGGGCTCTGCACTGACAGTGTGGAGTCTGCTTAGGATTCTCTCTTTCTGCCCCTTCCCCACTCTTGCATGTGTGCTCTCTCTCTCTTTTAAAATTAATAAACATTTTTTTAATTTGTTTCACATTTATTTATTTTTGAGACAGAGAGAGAGAGCATGAATAAATAAACATTTTAATAAGCAAAATATTTTTAGATTAAATATGGTTTATAAATATTTTTGCATTGTAACAAAAGTGATTTTATTTTATTTTATTATTTTTTTTTTTTAATTTTTTTTTCAACATTTTTTATTTATTTTTGGGACAGAGAGAGACAGAGCATGAACGGGGGAGGGGCAGAGAGAGAGGGAGACACAGAATCGGAAACAGGCTCCAGGCTCCGAGCCATCAGCCCAGAGCCTGACGCGGGGCTCGAACTCACGGACCGCGAGATCGTGACCTGGCTGAAGTCGGACGCTTAACCGACTGCGCCACCCAGGCGCCCCACAAAAGTGATTTTAAAGTTAAAACAAGAAAATGTGCACTTAACGAGTTTTTTAGAGGTCATAGCTATCACTACCTGAAAAAGAAAAAATCTGAATGGACTAGCTTGTTTAAGTTAATAAGCTAATAGCATCATCCAGGGTAATCCAAATCATGGATTCTGAACAAGGTTCCCATAATCAATCTTTGCAGGCTAAAATCATTTCATTAGCAATATCAAACAGCTAATACAGCAGTCTTTCACTAAAAGAATATATATAATAATAGTAAAATATCTTTACATACAACTATTGGTCATCAATTCTTAGATTAACATTACTTTTATACAGATTATAGTTAGTGCTATAATATTACTTATTTTATCATACACTTATTCTAATGATTCTAATGCATGTATTTAACCAAAAAATTATCTCCACAAAAATTAATTTGTTTCTTTCTATGAATTAATTTGTTCAGAGAGAAGTACCTTTCTAGAAATACAAATTGAGTCTAATTACAATAGTTACATGATACTTTTCACTTCTCAAGCAAGAAATTTAATTTTCACACATCAGAAGAACATTGTATTGAAATGAATTTTAAACCGAACTTCTTGGCCAAAATCCTATTATAGAAGCAACACATGCCTTACTGAAAAAAAATGTTTATGCAGTTAATGACTCTACCTCTTCCCCACTCATACATGCTCGTTCTCTCTCTCTCTCTCTCTCACAAAAATAAATAAGCATTTAAAAAATAGAGAGAAAGAGTTATCTAAAAATGCCAATGATTTGTTTTTACCAACAAATTTGTAAATTATGACAATACGTTTATTAGAAGATAAATTATTGAAAAGGAGAAAATAGTATAAAACTTTGAATTTGTATTTCACTCATTACTCTATAAATGCCTCAATGGCATAAAATTTTAAAGCATGAAGATTGAAGTATGTACTACATATAATACTTCTGTATAAATTAACCTATGAAAATGAAACAATTTAATATGTTTATTCCAAAACCTTATTTCACTGTTTCCTCATAATACCTTGCTATTTTGGTGTTGTTATGCCAAATATACTGATTTATGAAAGTTTTCAATTTGCTAACATATTTCGTTCTGATTTTGTAAATTCAATTATATTACACAATGGACCACAAGCATTACTAATTTTTTGATGATGATATAAAATAATAGAATATATTCCATTGTACAAATGGAGAAAATTTAAAAAAAATCTGTGATGATATTTTGTCTCTAGACAGTGTCTTTGTTTCATTGGTGCTTGGGGTTTAACTTGATAACATTGAAATGGACAATAAAGACAAAAAAGAGGAAGAAAACATTAAAAACTAATAGGTATTCATTTCCCCCACAAAAATACTTTTCAAGTTTTGTGAAGGTAAAGGTATACTTTATCAATAACAGACCTTTAATGCCTGCCCACAAAATTCCAGATGGTAGAAAGCTGAAGTGAGCACATATTATTACAATGTGGAATTTTACAGATGGAAGGGAAGTTACACATTTCAAATCTTAAGACTTCAGCACAGAGGCACCCAGAATCCTGTCCCAAATTCAGAAGCAAAGAAAAGATTGTGGCCCTCGTCTTCCTTGTAATGTATCTAGATCTCTTCTCTATCACATTTTTTCACCCTTGTCTACTTTAGAAATCTAGAAGACCTCTCAAAGTGTAAGCTTATATAAAATAATTTAATCCTTTGCATTATATCACTTCTTTACTTAAATTTTACCTAAAATAAGAGGTTATTTGTTTTACAGTTTATACATGCACTCAATATTTGCTAAAATAACACTCCACTTTAAGAGCGTATTTCCATATTTAATGCATAATTAGTTGTATTTCAATACATTAAAGGTATTAACAAAAAAAATCAAAATAAGAAACCCACAAAACCTTGAACAAGTGTCAGCCCTGAGTCAGAGGGAAATGATTCTACTGTTGGATGTCCCCTTTAAAGCTGTTTCATGCCGTATGCACCATTTAGAGACTGTACTCTTTACTTACAACACGTAAGATCATTTACATAAATTATTTTTCAAGTTCTCAAAAACACACATGATTTTATGTTTGCTTTCTTTGTATGTCTATGACTTTGCTTCTAACACTTCCCCCTTTTCTAATGATTAAACATGCATATATATATATATATGTATATATATATTTACATATATATATTTGTAAATACATATAAATATTTGTGTGTGTGTGTATATATATATATATATATATATATATATATATATTTTGTAATTAGGGAAAGGGAGATGAATTGTATAATAGAACAAAAAAATAGTTTTTATCTGGTTATTTGCCTACCAGGCATGAACATGATGTCAATTCTAGATCTATGGAAATATATATTAGGAGTATTTCTTCTAAATAGATTTTTTATATGCTAAATTTACATAAAACTATGTACAATATTATACAGAATATTTATGAAATGTCAAATGTAAAATAATGCTAATAATTCACTAATTTGCTTTTCCTTGTGGCATTTATCACAACTGCTATAATATCATTTAAATACATGAAAAATCCAATACGCATTGATTATAACCTATAGTCAAACAAAAATTTGCCAGTGTTTTACTTCAAACACATCTGTTGCTATTTTTCATAACATCTAAAAAAACAAAACTAAACAAAACAAATGAACAAACACAAAGCAGAAACAGACCCATAAATACAGAAAAAAAACTAGTGGTTGCCAGAGGGGAGAGAGTGGGGAGGAAGGGCGAAATAGATGAAGGGGATTAAGGGATACAAACCATTAAAAAATAATTAAGCCATGGAAATGAAAAATACACCATAAGGAATATAGTCAATAATATTTCAATAATGTTATATGGTGACAGACGCTGACTACACTTACGGTAGGCGTTGAGTAATATAGAGAATTGTCAAAGAACTATGTTGTGCACCTAAAATTAAAACTATTAAATTAATAAAACAAATACAATTGTATGTCAACTATGCTTAAATAGTAATACACACATAAATAAATAAAACTGTAGGCACATTTAAAAAGAGAGAGAGAGAGAGAGAGAGAGAGAGAGAGAATGCTTGCCTTTCTCCAAATGGTGCAGGAAAAAAATAAGGACCATTGACATAATGATCCTTATTGTGTCATGGTCCTTACTGAGTCATGTTCCCATCACTGTGGAGGAAGAATGTCATCCTCAGATGGGCCAGATCTGAATCACTGTAAGCCTCAGAAAATAAGAGTGAAAGAAAAAGCAGTTCTCTAGAACGGTTGTACTCAAAGTTTATCTTAGATATACATATATTATCAGCTATACCTCAGACCTATTCAATCAGGAACTTTTTGGTGAAACCTAGCAATCTGAGTTGTTATTTTGTTTTGGTTGTTTTTAATTTTTTTTTTAATGTTTATTTGTTTTTGAGAAAGAGACAGAGCATGAGTGGGAGAGAAGCAGAGAGAGAGGGAGACACAGAATCTGAAGCAGGCTTTAGGCTCGAGCTGTCAGCACAGAGCCCGATGTGGGGGCGAGGGGTGCCTAGTAATCTGAGTTTTTTTTTTAAATTTTTTTTTCAACGTTTTTTATTTATTTTTGGGACAGAGAGAGACAGAGCATGAGTGGGGGAGGGTCAGAGAGAGAGGGAGACACAGAATCAGAAACAGGCTCCGAGCCATCAGCCCAGAGCCCGACGCGGGGCTTGAACTCACAGACCGCAAGATCGTGACCTGGCTGAAGTCGGACACTTAACCGACTGCGCCACCCAGGCGCCCCATAATCTGAGTTTTAATAAGCTATCCAGATGATTCTGATAGCTACTCAAGTTGGAGAATCAGTGCCGTGGTATAAAATATGGGTTTGAGAAATAAAAGAATATAGCAATGATGGGTGATAAAAATAACAGATATTCATCATAATCTCTTCAATAAACTATTTGTGATGTGTAAATATGTGTGTGAGTGTATATATAAGTGTGGTTTTATTATTGAACAAATAATTTGTTTTGTTATTTGACAAATAGTTGAATCCTATATTCATTTATATCAGTCTTCTGCATAGAATATTCAGCTTTATTTCTACATTATTATAACTTTATTTCTTTGATTAATATAAATAAAACTCATACATATTACAGATATATAAAAATTATGAGACATACTTTTTTCCATTTTCTGTTTCCTTAATTATTATTTTTTAAATGCTGCAAATAAAACACCTTAGCAATGGTATTGTGAGAGATTCATGGACACTTATCTAACCAAATAACCATAATTGGTAAAAATTCATTTTTTGAAAATGAATGTCTTTAAATTGAACTAAAGGCATACAGCAAATGGAGATACAATTACTCTAGGAGGCGAAGAGATCTACTAAATATCAATAAAAACAGAGCAAGTCTGTGGCATTTGAATGAAAACCCGTTCCCTCGCTCCTGAACTCAGCAAGATGCAAGCTCTACACTGTATATATGCACCAAAGAAATGGCACTGCCTGTCTCCCCAGCTATAAGTCTAGAGCTACACTTTCATCCCGGGAGAGGAAGGTCGCCATCACTTCTCATTTCCTTCAGCTCCATAATAAAGAGGCTCTTTTCTAGGCAAGCATGGGTGAGAAATCTGAGTTCCCTTCTTTTCCCAGTCCCCACCTCTAGGATGCAAGAATGTTGGGCTCAACTACATTCATCACTACTCACTCATCCAATGAAATGCCTACCTTAGAAGACACAATGTGAGAAAATCAAGGCAACAACCCCAACCCAACAAACCTCTTACCGAGGTTCTGTCTGTCACTAAGAGAGAAATAGGATGTTATTCTCACCACCAGAACCAGTGCAGTAGCATAGAATTCTGCCTAGGCAAGCCACAAGGGAAAAAAAAAATCTCCATAGCAGTCTCTAAGGTGACTAACCTATTTGGAACAGAATATGGGGAAGTTCAGGCCTAAGGGGGCTGTTGGAAACAGTGAAAATTTTAGTGAACAATTAAGATGAGTTGATAATCCATGATAACATTAACATTACATGAAACAATAGACAAGCGAAACACCTAACAGAGAAAATAGGGAAAGAAATAGCTAAAAGGAGGCTTTGCAGGATTGAAGCAAGCCTCAAAGAATACATCAAAATTATGCTTCCAAAATGAACCAAATTTAGCGTCACCTGACTATGGAACATTGATTACATCCAGGTTGTTATCAAACAATAGAATGATTATCTAACAATTAGTGGAAAATAACAAATGGAACTGATATAAAAAATTCAGTTCAGAAGTTGAACAGAGATCAGGGAAAGCACATAGAGAGCCCTATTTCAACCACTGACTAACTTAGGATGGGTGTACCAGGGTGAATATGTGCATGCCCAAGAATAAGTCCTTTGAGTTGTAGTATCAGAGGCTGAACTTTCTTCTGCAGGGAAAAGAAACTTTACTGAAATATTATGGCTAAATTACTAAACAAATAGTAAGAAAAAAAAAAAAAGAACAAGAAACTCTAGAGTAGGGTGTCAGTATTTAGAGTTGATACTTTATATTGTCCCAAATGACCAACTTTCTTTCCAACTTACTCTATAGTCAATATTTTCCTAATACCACAGTTAGATTACATAAGAAAATTATGTAACAATACCTCATGATTATAGATGCAAAAAAAATTCAACAAAATACAAACACACCTAATCTAGCAATATATAAAGTAAGCTATATGTACATTATGACCAAGTGGGATTTATCCTTTGGATCTTAGATTGGTTCAACGTTTGAAAATCAATTAATGTAATACACCATAGTAATGTATAGTAATAAAATAAAGAACTAAAATACATAGTATTAAAATAAAGTAATAAAATAAAATAGTAATAAAGTAATAAAATAAAGTAATAAAATAAAGAACTAAAATACATGCTAATTTGAATAGATGCAGAAAAAGCATTTGACATAACCCAAAAACATTTGTGATAAAAACACTCAACAACTAGAAGTAAGGAGGAACTTCCTAAATCTGATAAAGGATTCGTATGAAAGACCCACAGCTAACATCATATGTAATTTGAAAGACTGAATGGTTTCCTCCAAAGATCAGGAATAAGAAACAATGTTTTTCAATACTTCTTTTTAATATTATCCTGAAGGTTGGGGTGGATGTGGATTGACCACCAATAGGTAAGGGATTTCTTTTCGAAATTGTAGAAACGTTCTAAAATTGATTGTGGTGATGGTTGCACACCTCTGTGAATAAACTTAAAAGAACAGAGGATTGTACACTTGAAAGAGGTGAATTGAATTTTATGGTATATGAATTATATCTCAATAAAGGTGTTTTTAAAAAGTAATACATAGGGGCGCCTGGGTGGCTCAGTCAGTTAAGCATCCAACTTTGGCTCAGGTCATAATCTCCCAGCTCATGAGTTCAAGCCCCGCATCACACTCTGTGATGACAGCTCAGAGTCTGGAGCCTGCTTTAGATTCTGTATCTCCCTCTCTCTCTGCTCCTTCCCCAGCTCACATTCTGTCTCTCTCTCACTGTCATTCTCTCAAAAATAAATAAACATTAAAATAATTTAAAAAGTAATACATAAAGAGCTGAGTTCTGCTATTTTGCAGAATATCCAAATGTTGGTAAATGGTCTTAAATTCAGCTAGTTAAATCATTTGACCATTAGGTTAACCTTCCTAGCAGTGACTCTGCAAGAACCATTACAGATTTCACAAAGACAACGAAGTTCCTATCACAGAATTAATTCTAGACTGATGGGGTTTGGAAACCAGACTCGGAGAATCGATGCCAGTGGTTGCATGATACAAAAACACTCAGAAAATGTGTTTGTGCCATGTCTGTGCCATAGTCGCCATGTCTAATGAAGTCAGCGTGTAGTAGTATAATGTAGATTTCATTAATCTAGGAAATAAGTCTGCACTTCCCCTCCACAACTTTATGATTTAAAGGAGTACCTCTTTTCTGGTTAGCATTCTATAAATAGAAATAATTATACAATCAATGAGGAATCATAGTAGCTAATAATGTGAAGGAAAGCCTCAAATACCAAGACATGTTTTACGCATATGCATGTTATTGTAGTTCTGTCTGGGGATGTGAAGGGTGACACTGCACAAACAGCAGAGGCGTGGGGGTTTTAAAAGGTGTTTCTCAGATGCTCTTGAGTAGAAGCAGTCATGTCAAATGGCATTTCCCGATGAAGTGTTTAGAGAAATGTTAAGTAATTCAAGGTCAAATGAGTTTCTTTGTTTTGTGATATTGCTTTGAAAAGGGAATATTCACTAAAACTCTCAAAAATATTTTTTCAGACAACACTCAAATTATTTGAGTGTAAAAATGCTCAGGGCACCTGGGTGGCTCAGTGGGTTAAGCGTCAGACTCTTGGTTTCAGCTTGGGTCATGCTCTCATGATTCCTGAGGAGTCACGTCCTGCTCTGTGCTGACAGCACGAAGCCTGCTTGGGATTGTCTGCCTCCCTGTCTCTCTGCCCCTCCCACACTCGTGCTCACTATCTCTCAAAATAAATGAATAAACCTTAAAAAATTAAAATTAAAATTAAAAAGATGGAAAAAGGGGATAGAAGCTGAAATCCCTCAAAAACATGAGAAAAATATATTGATTACCCATTTATAATAACACATACAGGGGCACCTGGGTGGCTCAGTAGGTTAAGCGTTCTACTCTTGATCTCAGCTCAGGTCATGATCTCACAGTTTGTGGGTTCAAGCCCTATGTCAGGATCATGCTGATGTTATGGAGCCTGCGTGGGATTCTCTCTCTCCCTCTCCCTTTCTGTCCTTCCTTGCTCGTGCTTTCTCTGTCTGTCTCTCTTTCTCAAAATAGATAAACTTTAAAATAAAATAAAATAACACATACATAGACACACACACACACACACACCTCTCCTTAGATATATCTGCACAGATGTTTAAGTTTTCCATTAATCATAACTTTTCTACTAACATTATAAAATAGGCATATTTTCACGTAAATATCTTTTCATTTTTGGTGGCCTTTGTTTTTTGGTTTTTTTTTTTTTTTGTAACATATTGTATTTAAGTTAAACCCCTACTATCAAAGGGATTTGGAATGCTGTATATTTTCTCTACTTGGAATTGTTTATTAAAAAATATACATGTTAATTCTTTGATTTTTAATGCTAGACTGCTCCCCAGAAATACACCCTTTTACACTCCTGGTGGATACCTTTTCCCCATAACCTTGTGGAAATTGTGCTGTCACTGTGTTCAACCTACCATATTTGTAAACATTTAAAACAGTCCCATCATTTTAAATTGTCTTTATTTACTGGTGAGCTGAAGAGCACTTCCTGTTTGTTGGTCACTTGCATTCCTACTTTTAAAAAAATTACCTCCTTTCCCAAAATTCGGGAAAAGCTTTTCAGGAGCTTCCCATCCAGAGGGAAGACTCAAAGGGCAAGCAGAAACTCATTAAAGTGTGTGAAATGGTCTGAGGTCACCTCAAGTCACATTTTCTCAAAGACAAAGTAAACCAACACCCAAAATGCTCATTCAATTGCCTCAGGACCACAATGCACATAAGAACATTCTATTCCAGGGCCTGTGTTGTTATTGTTGTTGTTTTCAGTGAAAAGTGTACTCCATCTTACTTAATGCTACATTCATGTTCTACTTAATGTTCAGACATGAAACATTTCATAATCGATTTACACAGTGAAAACTGTTGTGAAGAATAAAAAAGGGAAAGGAAAAAAAAATGACATTCAAATCTCCTAATCCTTTAACAAATCTTCTAATCCACCAGCCTGTCTCCTGTAATGAATGCTCACAGTGTGAGCAGGATTTGCTGTGCTGCAGGATTTCCTTGCTCCTTGGCTTCAGTCTAACGCTATCATCTGCTGAGTTTTGTGGTTATCCCAATGTCACCTTTACATACTCACCAGTCTCTTCTAGAAAGAAGGAAAACAGGGGAAAAAATAAGCTCTAATTAAAAATGTTTGCTTCTAGATACAAGCCATAACTTCTGCACTGGGAGAAATAAAGTTTGCTTTGTGCTTTCTTGATTATAGAGGCAAACAGGCGCAGCTTGATTTTTGTAGATAAATTGGCTTTTTATTTTTTTAAAGAAAGCCTGAAGTTACTTTCTCTATGTAACATGTACTAGGAATAAAGACTAGTAATTTTAATGCCAATCTAAATATACCTTTTCTTTCCAAGTTTGAAGCCCATTTAATAAATAGCACATTCAAAAGTTTTACTAATTTCAAAGCAACACTATTTTATAGTAAAAAGACTAGATTGAATGTTAGAACCACCAATGGTTGTTGATTATTTAAAATAAATAATGTAGCTATACAATGAATACAATCAGGATCACTACAATGAGAAACATATTTTAAAGAGGAGGATGGGAAGAGAAAAGGAAGAGAAAATGCAATGAGAACTTATCAGCCATGTAACCAACATAACTGTAGGTTTTTCCTTCCATTTGAAAGTGGAAGCCAAAGCGCAGAAGAGGCATTGGGATGACCCATACAAAACTGATTATGTATAGCTATTATTTCGCTTACAAAAAAGGGTGATTTCAAGCAGTTCAGAAAGCAAAACAGTTTTGTCTGATGTCCAAATATTTGATAACAGTTGAGTCTTCTCTCCTTAATGAAATACTCTCTTCATGTGGCTTCCTACAGATATACTCTGCAGTTTTGTTTGTTTGTTTCCAATTTTACTGGCCACTTGTTCTCCTATTTTTAGTGGATGTTTTTCATCTTCTTGACTTTTAGATAGCACAGCTCAGAACTCAGAATATTCACAACTCAGAATATTCATGTGAACTCTTCACTCCTCTAACTCCTGCTCCATGGTTTAAAATACCACCCAAAAATTCAGTTTCCAATTCATACTTCCAGTGAATCTCACTTCTAACTGCCAATTCAACATCTCTATTTGGATGTTAATAGGTACTTAGATGTAATTATAACCAAATTTTCTCCTTCCCCAGTCTCTACCCATCTAGGGAAACAAGGGCTCCATTTGTCCAAATATTCAGAGCAAAGTTCTCAAAGTTATCCTTATTTTTCTTTTCTCACCTATTCTACATTCGATGAAAAGATGTGTTCTAACTCATATATATATATATATATATATATATATATATATATATATATGGTCTCTAGCCTGGGCTAATACCAAAACTACCCTTCCAGTCTATCACTTCCATTCCTGCTCTCCCTTTATTCCATAGACTATTTCTACAGAGCTGACAGAGAAACTCCATTAAAAAGTAAATTGTTTCTTATCACACTCAAAATCAAATCCAAAATTCTCAAAGAGGGTCTACCCAGCAGAATGACTGTTAACCCTTGACTACCTCTCTAATTTTATTTCTTATACTCACCTTCTTGCTGAATTGGTCTCCATGCTGACCCTTGACTACAGCGAGCACACTCCTGCCTTGGGAATTTTCTACTTGCTATTCCCTTTACCTGATAGCACTGTCTCCTCCCCACCATGACACAGATATACACATGGCTTGTTCTTTACTGCATTCTAATTTCTCTTATTTATCACCACATCCAACAGGTCATCCCCAGCTACTTATAAATAATGGCACCTTATCGCTGTCTAATCCATTACTTTTGTTCATGTAATCTCCACATGATATTTTATGCACTTTTCCTGTCCTCTCTCTCTCTTTATCCAACAGAATGGAAACCTTTTAAGACTTTATGTATCTTATATAATCCTTTACCTCAGTGCCACACACAAAATTAAGTAATCAATATACAGTATTGTTAAATGAATTAATAAATGAGAGTTACTACTGAAGTCTAGAAAAGAGACTATTCTGATTGTATTCAACTCAAGGTACTAAAGATAGAAGTGGTTAAATAAAAACATCTGGATAGTAATTTCAATATGGATTTCAAAATGGTTTGAACAATTTTTGTGACTAGAATGGAGAAAAACTGCTAGATTAAAACTACAAATGTTATTTTTCTTTTTCTCTGAAGCTGAAATTTACTTTTTTGAACCAGACATTCCTTTGGTATGGAAAATTGCCTTTAGTGACCTTTTGACTCTTGGTTAAGATATGAATATAGTGACATGACCTAAATGCCCATAATTCAAACTAAGAAGTTAAATGGTCTTTTTGTTAATGGAAATTGACATATCTATGTGTATGAGATTATATTTTCTTTAGAGATTTCAGTTCCTAATAAATATTTGCACTGTGTTGAGTACTTAGACTGTGGGGCTCCTACAGCTGAGTATATCAATAGGAAAGACAACTTCTTCCTCTTCATTATTAGAAATTATTACTGGCTTCATGCCTGTGTTAATAAAGACCTTAAAGCTATAGCAGCCTTTATCCACTCTGGTTTACGCCCCAATAGACAGGACATCGAAGTAGATAGTCATAGTATCCAAAATTATACTTGTGTAAATGTTTAAGTGACTACATCTTTTATCAGCTCTACCTCAAAACTGCAAAAGGGTCAGGTAAACAGGATTGCCCTCTTCAGAGAATTGGATCCTTAGCGTCTTAGCATTGTACAGTGGGGGCCCACTTAAGGGAAATAATGCATTGTTTTGTGATCAGCTATATGCGGTTTGTTAAAAACACAATTTTTATGTTAAAAGATGCAATGTTCTGTTCTTTTTTATCTCAATTTAACACAAAGCTAAAAATATGTTTTATTATAAACTAATATATGTTTATGCTATTTAGCATTATATTAAATCATTTAATTTTTTGAGGAGAGCATAATTATAAAAAATAAGTTTATAATATTTCCACATAAGTAACTGAATATTTTTACCAATTATATAATTGCATATCTAAAGACATACCTATTTTTCCCATTTAATAGGTGATATAGTTACTTAAATCATTTTAAACTAACATAGTTGACTAATGTAATTCATCAATTTGTATTGTATCAATTTTAACCTGGAAAATAGTCATTCTAAAATGTTAGACTTTTATTATGTGTTATGGCATCTGACAGAAAGCAAACCTGCATTTTTTATTTTTAAGCAAGCTCCGTGTCCAGCATGGAGCCCAACACTGGGCTTGAACTCATGACCCTGAGATCAAGACCTGAGCTGAGATCAAGAGTCTAATGCTTAACCGAGGTGCATGCCCAAGTCTGAATTTATTACCTGATATTTGAAATTATTGCATTTTTGCCTTTGAAAATCAATTGGTTCGGGTGCCTGGGTGGCTCAGTCGGTTAAGCTTCCCACTTTGGCTCAGGTCATGATCTCACAGCTTGTGAGTTTGAGACAGGCATTGAGGCTCTGTGCAGACAGCTCAGAGCTCTGCCTGCTTTGGATTCTGTGTCTCCCTTTTTCTCTGCCCCTCCCCCACTTGCGCTCTGTCTCTCTCTCTCTCTCTCTCTCTCTCTGTCTCAAAATTGAAAAAAAAAAGTTAAAAAAAATTAAAAATCAACTAGCATACTTTTATAACGATTGTGAATTGCGAATCATTGTTTATGAATAATAATATAAATTTTGGGAAATTCTGGCTGTTGTTTTAAGACTTTTCTTTAAATATAGTGAATTTGATCTATAATTCTATAATTGAAAAGAGAAACTGGCAATGATTGTTAACATATTTTTGGTTTATTATCAATGATATTTGAAGTTTTAGAAATAACTTTATATACTATGGAAGGAATTCATTCAGATTAATGTCTTTTAGTAATCTTTGAGCAGCATGTTGGGGCAATTTGACAGAATTATTACCATTTTTATGTTCCCCATTAAATTGTGTTATCTCAAAATTAGTATTTCCTGTATTCCCCATCTCTAAATTATGGTACACTAAGGTATAAATTATACAATATGTTTTTACAAATAAAAACACGTTAAAACATTAACACCTCAGCAACTATATTCTATCAAGTAAACATTTGAAGGTATGTCTGTATCACTATATGCTTATTTTATTTCCATTAACACAGATGTTTACTTAATATCTAAATTAGGTACTAAATTTTTGTTTCAGAGGAAAGAATAATTAGTTAAGAGTCTTTGGAATTCCATTGGAAGCCACTAGAAATCCAATGATTACATTCTGAAAATATTAATACCAACAATCCTTGAACAAACTTTCATCAGTAGTAGAAAAAAATTGGAAATTTTAAATAGTTAAATGCTGAGTGTGTTGAGTGTGTTGAGCCTGGAAGTGGTGGTGGTGGGGGGGGGGGGGGGTCCAAGTCCCACCTGTCAGGTTTATTCTCTCTCCCAGTGGACAACCTCTAAACTTTTCCCTGCAATGCAAGGTCTCCTGGAATTACATTTTGAAGAACATGACCTCATGCCTCCTGGGCTGGGATGTAAGACATATTGTATCAGAAAAAGAAAGTGAAAAACATAAAAAGCATCATGCTATGTAGACAAGATTTTCTTTGAATAAAGCTACTTAACAGAAACTTTTCACTCTTTCTTTGGCAATGATTATACATACAAAAGAAAAAATAGTGAATTTTAAAATAGTTTGCACAGGGATAGTCTAAAAGAACATAATCAGGTGTCATTATATTGGTGAGCCAGGGGTCAAAGTAATTGAATTTGTAAAAAGACACAAAGGATATCTGGTGAATTAAATTATAATTAGAGAGTGATAACATCTGATACATGATATGGATGCAAATATAAATGAAAAAAAAAGACGTTTAAGATGTCTTTTTCTTTCATTTCTCTCTGGAATAACATGTCTAGCTTCAACTTCCTTGCCTTAAGGATTATGTGGGTGTCTGGGATTAGTTCCCAGAAATGTTAATATTGCCTTATTTTCATCCTCTCACTGATGTGAAAACACAGCCGGGAAATTAAATGCAAATGCAAACATTTTCCTTAGCAGATTTCTTTCTACTCTCGTAAAAATTTCTTGTACCTATTTGTTTTAATGATTAATCCTATTCAACATTTGTCATTAAGTTTTAATTAATTCACAACATGAAATTGATTCAAAATGATTAGAAGGGTCATCTAAGTCTTTTTAGAATATTTCTTTCCAGACTATTCTTGCCTTTAAAATTATTGAATTTCAAATAATTTTTTTTTAATTTTTTTTAACGTTTATTTATTTTTGAGATAGAGAGAGACAGAGCATGAATGGGGGGAGGGTCAGAGAGAGAGGGAGACACAGAATTGGAAGCAGGCTCCAGGCTCCGAGCTGTCAGCACAGAGCCCGACGTGGGGCTCGATCTCGTGAACTGCGAGATCATGACCTGAGCCAAAATCGGACACTTAACCGACTGAGCCACCCAGGCGCCCTCAAATAATTTTCTTATACTACAGATGAATCTCATTTGATGTTCAGCTCACATTTCACATACCTCCTTTTAGTTCACTTATTTTAGGTGACTTTCCCTACCAGTGTTTCCAGTATCTTTAAATATTCTGATGTATGTGAATTGCAATGATGTATTTCCTTATCATGGTACTGCTGATCTATCTATATGCACAACTAACCCTGTGGCACTTAACTAGCTACTTCCTCCCTCAATTCAATTTCCATTTTAATTATTCTCACAGGTTTTATTCACTTAAATATATTGAATTATATTCTTGGCCAAACTATTTTTTAATTGGCATATCTCATAAGGCATGATTGATTAGCTTTTCAAGCTAAATACACTAAATGTCACTAGAAGAAAATTATGGAGGCATGTTAATCCTTTTGGGTCACTAGAATGCCACTGAGGTTTCTGGGCCCTGAACAGCTATTGTTAAAGCTGTCTTTATTAAAAATACTCAGGGGCGCCTGGGTGGCGCAGTCGGTTAAGCGTCCGACTTCAGCCAGGTCACGATCTCGCGGTCCGTGAGTTCGAGCCCCGCGTCGGGCTCTGGGCTGATGGCTCGGAGCCTGGAGCCTGTTTCCGACTCTGTGCCTCCCTCTCTCTCTGCCCCTCCCCCGTTCATGCTCTGTCTCTCTCTGTCCCAAAAGTAAATAAAAAAAAAAAAAAAAAAAAAATACTCAGTAGGAGCTATAGGTGACTTTTTATAAGTGTCACCTTTACATTTATAGAAAGACAGCTACATTCCTTTCTAGAGAATACATAATTTTATAAGAACAGAAATCTGCAAATCAAAATCATCCTCGAGTCCAACCAGAAAGTACATTTCTGAAACAAGAAGGCATCTTTATAATTTATGTTTACATATAAGGCGTATTTTTCCCGATAAAATGCTATTTGTAAAGAAATAAGGAAATGCATACATATAAAGTTTTTTAGCTGAAAGTCAGGCTTATAAACACATAAGATTAGCAGCTCTCCCATGCACTAAAATATGTGAAGATAAGACTATCTAAGCCAAAACTTAGATTGATGAGCAACTTATTGGCAGAGGATTGAGGGATCATCCACTAACTAGAAAATTGATTGAGCTGGATGGAAAAAACTATCAGTGCACAATGAGTGCTTTTTGTAACATAGACAATTGGTTCTTCTACTTCTCTCTGTCCTCTAGATAGGAAACCAAGGATCTGTATCACACAGAATATTAGGCAAACATCTTTAAGGGTGTTAAAATCAAAACCAAGTGAAAAACAACTCTGAAAATTCCCTGAGCAGACAAAAACAGTTTAGCCATACAAACAAAGCTAAATTTAGTTTAGTTTGCAACACTAACTTGACCTGGGTCATTTCTTGCCTGTACTTCTGGAAATGAGCAAAATGAGCAAAACTTAATCTGCTTCCCAAGGTTGACCTGAGGTAACCATTGACCAATTCTCTATAATTTAAGAAAATTCTAATATTATACCCAATTACTGTGAACAACAAACAGTCATTGTTTTCTCACTATAGAAGCTGCTTTATACTCCTGAGCCTCATTCCACATTTTGCTTTAAATGCTCCTGGTTTGCAAACTTTTCGATGTGTGCACAATAAACTTTTACTGATTACTACTTTGATGATTGATCGTTTTTACTTCCATTATTGCTAAACTTTTGATGAGGGGATCCTGAATATTGAGAATTGTTTTTTTTCTTTGCTTTCCACTCATTTTCTATATCCATACATGAAATGATCATTTAAACGACAACAGCCAGGAATATGGGGAGATGAATTTTAAATGGTTATCGAATCCTCATGGATAAATGGTTTAAAAAAAAAAAACACAGAATAAAGCCTGAACATCAATAGACACAACTATTTCTTTGAAAGTAGAAATTAACCACAATCCAGCGTCCTCTGCACAGGAAGGACTAATATCCAGACGATGTCTGGGTTATCAAGAGTATATTGAAAGGAAAATCAACACCAAAACAAACCAACTCTGGATTTTGAAAATTGTACTTAACCAGAGGGAAAAGAAACCCAAGAAGAAGAAATATATTTTGAAAATAATTATACAGAAAAAAAGTAAGTTACTATTTGGATGCTTAGTGAAATTCAAAATAACATTAAATCCACAAAGGAGAATTAAAGGCCATAAGAAGGATCAAGTCTTTTTGAAAGGATATTAAGTGAAATAAGAGTAAAACTGAATGAGATTTGATGATAAACTCTTTGAAATAAAAATCACAAAGAAAAAAATAACATTAACATAATTAAAAACTCTTTTCAAGACAGTAAGAGCAGACTTGATAATGGAAAATTTAAATGATGATGTTGAGAAAAAGGTTAAAATTTTCTTAAGTATTTGGGTAATGGATAAAGAGGACAGAGAGTAGACCACACCTAAATATTATTCATGTTCCTGAGTACATGCGAGAACAATGAAATAAGCATTGTCAATAATGCGATTTGTAATGTTTGTTTGTTTATTTATTTTGAGAGGAAGTGCAAACACATGGTTATGGGGAGGGACAGAGAGATGGGGAGAAATAATCCCAAACAGGTTCCGAGCTATCAGTGCAGAATCCAACATGAGGCTAAATCTCACAACTCATGAGATCATGACCTAAGCAAAAATCAAGAGTCAGACACTTAACCAACTGAACCACGCAGGTGGCCCAATAGTGCAATTTTTAATAGGAAAAAAAAAAATCTTTCTTTTTGAAACTGAAAAAAATACCTATGTAAAGATCAAGAAAATTCATCATATTCCAGGCAAAATAAATGGAAAAGTGAGTGAAAGAACATCCATAGTAGACAAAACATTCACACATATACATATGTGTGTGAATGCATTATATATATATACATATATATATATGAAGGAATAAAAACATGAATTATCTTAAGGACTTTCTCTGAAATATAAAATGTTAAAAGACATTATAACATGTACAGACAATGCCTGTGATGAAAGATTTTATATCTATTTGTTTAATATGAAAGCCATAAAAAGACAATTGCACATAGATAATTACTCAGAAAATACATTAATTAAGGTCCTATCTGTAAAAGTTATCTTGAAGCTATACCTGGGTAAATGACATGGATCAAAATTAATTGCTGAGGCATTTGGGAAGGGGATAGTAAGCATTAACAGAGGGGCACCTGGGTGACTAAGTCTGTTGAGCATCCAACTTTAGTTCAGGTTATGATCTCACGGTTCATGGGTTTGAGCCCCTCGTGGGTCTCTGTGCTGACAGCTCAGAGCCTGGAGCCTGCTTTGGATTCTGTGTCTCCCTCTTTCTCTGCCCCTCCCCGGCTCATCTCTCTCCCTCTCAAAAATAAGTAAACGTGAAAAAAATAAATAAGGCAGAAGCATTTAATGTGAAACTTCTCTAAAATATAGTTAACAGAAAAAAAAAAAAAAACAACAAGATAAAGACCCAAGAACATTATATGCTAACCATTCATAATCTCTTGTACATGTTTAGAATGACACTGGAAATTAACTTCTTAAGTGGTTTGTGATATGGATGCCTCCAGGGAGGTGAATTGTTTTGTGAAAAAGGGAAAAAAACAAAACTCTTCTGTGCCATTGAGCCTGTAAATTCTTCCATACTATTTATTTTCTACCATGTGTATATAGTTATTCACATAGTTATTACTTTTTAAAAAAATCATTAAAAAGTCAAGTTTGCCAGTATCATAATAGGTTGACTATATATGAACACTGTAAAAACTAAACAAATAGCTAAATCTAAATCTACAATTAAAAAGAGTTACTATATAAAAAGTTACTTGAAAGGTTAAATGGAATACATAAATAAAATATATGAAAATATCACAGAATACATAATAAATAAATATATTTTTTTAAACACTACCTTCATAAGATTTAGTGACAACAGGCATTTTTGGTAATGTATCAATACATTTGTGAAAAGACAAAAAATAATTGGAATAAAAAAAACATTAAGGAGTCAATATTTGAATCCTTGGAGTCACCTGGATATTCAAGGAGGAAGAGGAATAATGATAGAGTTACTGAGTATACTGGGGAATGTTCTAAGTACTTTATATATGTATATGAACTCATTCAATTCCCACTACAAACCTATGAGATAAGTAGTATTATAATCCCTGTTTCCTAGCTAGGAAAGAGGGGCACAAATTGGTTAAATAATTTGCCTGAGGCAAAAAAGCTAGTGAACAGCAGAGTTAGGATGTAAACACAGGCTATCTAGCTCCACAGTGCCCTAAGCTATTCTGCTTCTACAATGGATTCAAACTAAAAAGACCATTTAATGTTGATGTGATAATAATTGAAAAAAAATACAATGTAACTCTGCTAAATAATCTGAACCTAATTCTGGAAAAAAAATACATTTATACCATGCATATGAAAATAAGCTGGAAGAAAATATCAATAGAAGTATTAACTCTATTGGCATTGTCTATGATTATTATTTTAAATTCCATATTCTTATAAAGACTAAAATGGATAGTCATTATTTTCATTATCATCATTGTCAAAAGTACAATATTTGAACATAAATAGGTAATTAATTTACTGATTTATAGATAAACAGTTCATCTAGGAGCTGATAGCCTCAAAATTCCATAGCTGATGGAAGTTATCATCAATCAATTCTAAACTACCAAGAGTCAGTCAATTCTCTGGCAAGAAATCAACACACAGAAAAATTATTTTCATGTAATTTTTGTGTCTGTCTGGATAAAGAAAAGCGTTAAAGTATGTTAAAGTATGTTAAAGAAAGTATTATTTTGTTGTTGTTGTTGCATTGCATATACAAGTTTTAGTTTAAAAATTCAGGAAAACTGAGATACTTTGAAGAGATAATTTTCTTGTCAGAGATATTGTTTGCTGCTTGTGATATCGCAGTAGGAAGTAAATATAATACTTTTGTACTTAATCAAAGGTTTAGTTTGCAATGGCTGACAATTTATCCAGGTGAGGAGTCCTGCTGTTGCCCGACCTTATAAAGAGTTTTTGACAACTGACTTCTTTATTTATATCATAAGACTCTATATTTTGAAGTCACAGTTGCCTTTAGTTATTCTTAGTGTCAATATATTGTGAATGATTTGGATTGTTGTTAATCCTTCACAGGTAGGGGCACCAAAATTAAAGAGAGAGAGAGAGATTATGTGTCAACATAATCCTAATTTAGATTCAACTAGAATCAGATAGAGTGTTAGCCACAGGTAGCCACATGTGATTCTGCTTCAGCAATTTCAGAAGAGAGGTACTACAGCAAGCCTGGCCAATTTGCTGCATATCTATCCACCTCAGTCATTTTACTGAATGACTAACCTGCCAAATTGCTAAAGAGTTTTCACAAAGTTTTCACTTGTTTCCTGACAGCTTTTGTCTCTGGCCCTGACCCTGTGTCTTCACATGCAATCGGTGGAACTTTTTTCTAATCTAATATATCATCTCCTGTGTGTTAAAAACACACGCCTTTATTACTTATGTCCCTTCCACTTTCCACCTCAGCATTAGCCTCTCTATTTGTTGTTAAAATAGCAGCACAGGGGCTCCTGGGTGGCTTAGTCAGCTGAGTGTCCAACTCTGGTTCAGGTCATGATCTTGTGGTTTGTGAGTTCCAGCCCCATGTCGGACTCACTGCTATCTGCCTGTCAGCGCAGAGTCCTTTTTGTATCCTCTGTCCCTCTCTCTCTGCCCTCCCCAGCTTATATTCTCCCAAAAAACAAATAAATATTTTAAAAATAAATAAATAAAATAACACAGAAGTAGCAACAAATAAAAATTGTAAATATAAGAGAGGGCTTTCTGAACAAGGTAACTTCTTAGTTTTGCAAAACTTGAATGAGACAAAGGAGAAGAAAATGTGTTCAAGAAAGAGAGTAGCTTTTTAAAAACCTTGCTTGAAAACAAAGTGTGACAAGTTCCACACGTGTTGAGTCAAAATCTAGGAGGATGGAAAATGCTACAAGTCGGAGCAACACAAATAAAACGATGCTCTAAAATTTAGAAGAGAAGAGAGCATCTCAGCTTGATTCCCAAATTCACTGAGAGCCACTGAGAGATTTATAGCAAGATTTGAAATTTAGAAATACCACCTTGCTGGCAGCTTAAAGATCAGAGTTTGAGAATTCTTTTTTTTTCCTTATTTATTTTGAGAGAGAGAGAGAGGGAGAGAGGGGCACAAAGAGAGGGAGGGAGAGAAGCCCAAGCAGGCTCCCCACTGTCAGCACAGAGCCTGATGCGGATTTCAATCCCACCAACCGTGAGATCTTGACCTGAGCTGAAATCAAGAGTTGGACACTTTACTGACTGAGCCACCCAGGTGTACCAAGACTTTGAGAATTCTTGAAACAGAAATATTAATAAAGATACTTTGCAATAATCTAGGGAGTAAATGCTAAAGGATTAACCAATTATTAAAAATGTACATAGAAAGGGGACATTTTTGAGAGATATTTAGTTAAGTAAAATTTCACTGTTGATAACTGTGGAGGCCAAGGAAACAATACATTAAGAGCAGTGCAAAGATTCGAGTCTGGAAAACTGATGCTTACCTCATAGAAGAAATAAGGGAGGGATAGTAGGTTGGAAGGGATGATGATAATGTTGGTTTATTTTGAATTTAAGATGCTATTCAAGGGAACATGTATAGTAATTTATGAAACTCAGTGTGCGTGTGTGCACATATGGATTTGAGGTTAGAAGGGAGTGAGGGATAAAGATTGGGGCATACATAATTGAAGCCATATATCACACAGGACAACTGTATCAGGAATAGAAAAAGTAACAGGAATTGGAAAAAAAAAAGAAAGAGAAATGAAGGTACATGATGGAGCTAGGGAAGAACTCACATTAAGACTAAGTTCTTGATTCCCTTATGTTTCAAAGAATTTAATGGAAATGTTGTAAATGCCCAATACTATACAAATAGAAGTCGTAACTGTCCAACTGTCCAATAATATATGTATTAATAATTAACAATTATATATATACAACAATATATAACAATTATATATATATATACATATATATATATATAAAATACACACACACACACATGATATTCTCTCTCTCTGTCTCTCTCCATCTCTTTCTCCCTTCCCAAGTTCATAATTGTGGCGAGGGAAGATTTGGCTGAAGAGTATTTCCAGGCACTGGAAACTGCACCACTAGAAAACTTTCCACCGTTTGCTCTCTAATTGCAGTCATCTTTGCTGCCATTCTATGATCTAGTTCCACTACTGCTTAGATTTGCACCACTACATAACCCATATCAGTTTCTACAGTGTGTGACACAA
The DNA here is from genome assembly GCF_028018385.1 of Neofelis nebulosa. NCBI lineage: Eukaryota > Metazoa > Chordata > Mammalia > Carnivora > Felidae > Neofelis > Neofelis nebulosa. Next base: position 67,763,695 of record NC_080784.1, on the reverse strand, counting down.
GAGTCAGAAAGGGCATGCGGCTGTAACAATGTCTAGGGAGGTATTAGAAACAAACCAATAATGACAAAAACTAGTACACCAGTAGTCAAAGTTAACAAACTGGTTGCTAAGGAGAATGGGTAAATTGGGATAGGAAATAAAACGGGAGCTGAGAAGAAAGCAATCAGCATGTTAGCCCCATTTGAAAATCAAGGTTATTATATGTTCTGAAGGATTTGAATGCCACAATGGTATCCTGTCACTAAAGGGTCCAAGAAAGAAAGTCACTATGAGTGGATGCATGTTCTGTGCTGGTGACATACACTCAACTAAGCCTGGAGTTTTAGGAAAAAATCTGCTTCTTCAGTCATGGTTATCTAGGTCTGGAAGCTTCTCTGGATATAGGCACACTACCTATGGGGGAAAAATCTAGATGCACTAAAAAGCTTTATCAAGCCCTAACTTTGGAATCTTAAACACAGAGCATCACTGCAGCACATATAGTGGATACCTGTCTGCATGTACAGCTCAAGCTGGTGAAGTGGGACCTACTGCTTACAGAGTAGATACACAGAACACATCACAGGATTGGGATTCGAATGCTATTCTATGCCATAGCCGGCAGAATAATTATGCTCCAAAGATGCTTATGCCGTACTCCCCAGATCCTGTGAATATATTATGTAACAAAGGGGACTTTGCAGAGGTATTTAATGTGCTGCCCTTAAAACACAGAACTTATCCTGGGTCCAGGAGGGCACAACTTACTCACATAATTCCTTAAAAGTAGAAAACATCCTTTATCTGGAGTCAGAGATATGGAGCAAAAACGGAAGTCAGAGAGATTTGAAACATGAGAGAGATTCAACCAGTCATTGCTGGAGGTGAAGCTACATGGAAAGCATAAAAATGAATGTGGGCGGATCTAGGAGCAAATACCACCCAAGATGGACGGCCAGGAAGGAAATGGAGAGCTCGGTCCCACAGCTGCAAAAAACTGAATTAAGCCAACAACCTGAATGAGCCTGGAAGTGGATTATCCCCAGGGACTCCAGAAAGGACCACAGCCTTCCCTAGACCTTGATTTCAACCTTGTGAGTAACACAGAGGACCCAGCTGAACAACACTTTACCAAGACTTCAGACCTACAAAACTGTGGGATGATAAATGTGTTGTTTTAAGCTGCTAAATTTAATGTATTATGGCAGCAATAGGAAGCTAGTATATATGTATTAACTTGTGATAGTGTGAAGAATTTAGATTGCATCAATAAAATTACATCAAGATAATAGAAAATTCTAAAGCACTCACAAAAGATAATCAGATATATTTTATTTCATCTTGAGTACTCCCACTGAATTGAACAAAACAATGAATACTAATACAATTTCAGATAGCAAAGAAGACACTCAACTTTAAACCACCTTGCAGACATGATTCAGTAATAAATACCAGGTGAGCTATTTCCTATGAAAACTGTACAATAAAATACAAATTTTAGGTGTAATTAAAATGAGAAAATATGATAAAGACTTGGAGAACTTCTATGCAAACGGGTAGTATATGATATGTTCATAAGTGTCCTTTTAGATATTCTAACTTAAGTGTATTTATTTTGGGGACAGAGAGAGACAGATTGTGAGTGGGGGAGGGGCAGAGAGAGGAAAACACAGAATCCGAAACAGGCCCCAGGCTCCGAAACAGGCCCCAGGCTCCAAGTCATCAGCACAGAGCCCAATGCAGGGCTCGAACTCACAAAGCATGAGATCATGACCTGAGCCACAGTCGGATGTTAAACTGACTGAGCCACTCAGGCACCCCTAGATCTCCTAACAACACCTTAAACTAATAGGAATTATTTCAGAGGTCTTCCGTAACATTATGAAATTAAGCTGCTACCTTCAGTTAACATTCCTGCTGCTTTATCTCGTTCACAGCTGACTTGTGCAATTGCCCACTCACCAAGGTGAGAATGGCCTCTAAAATCCCAGAAATTTGCCACAAAAGCACAGCAAACCTACGATCACCACCCAAGACAATTTACTAGACGCCTGGCTCTACATCTCTCATCTCGATCCAGAGAGCAGCACATATATTCCACATGCACCTTCCTGTTGTTTAAATAAGACTGAGTCCCTGCTGCCTCCCTCTGAGCTGAGATACCCTCTCAGGGATTGTGGCCAGAATACCAAAATGTTTTCATAAAATTTGGGTTTAAGAAAGTTTTAGTGCCTACTCTAGCACCTCCTCCACTTTTACAACCCCCAAATAACTCCCGTAAAATGGATGTTTTACTGTCCTCTACCCATCAGTTTCCTGTAAGTAAAAGTTTAGAAGTGTGCAAGGCCAAAAGGTGTATAGGCAGTTGAGAATACTTTATGATGCTGAGCATGTCAGATTTGAAGCTTCATGGGTTTTAAACACACACTTCTGAATAACTCTGCCCTCATACCTGATCTTTCTAGCCCAGCAGTCTTAAAAAGGATGGCAATTACCACTTCATCAAGTTCAGTGATATATGATTTGTCTCCTTCTATTATTTTCAGTGATTTAAAGATTTGGAAGGAAGAACAAAAATAGATACTTTAAGCAAAGCCAATTCTGAATTATGAAAATTAGTTATGAAACATATGGAAGGAATGAATTCCTTCATATTTGAAATGAAAGCAAACAAAAATTTACTCTTCTGTGTACAACTATTCATTTATTTCCACAGGCATTTATGATGAAGTTGGATGGTAGCAGTTGGTCCATGATTAAAACTGAATTCCAAGTAATTTCAGGTATAGAAAGAAGACGATGATGGGAGGGAATCATATGTTCTTCTGTGCATCACAGAAGGTGATGAACTCCTAGAGTATATGACAAGGCAAGTAACATCATCATTACTTCTACTTGTGTGTAGATGTAAAGCTGTAGCATTTTTTTTCCTGTATATGTTTATTTTTCATGAGAATTTGGGAGTAATTTCAGCCTAGAATATTCTAAATCAGCACTTGTTGTAATTGTGTGTCTGTGGTATATGTTTGTGTGTTCAAGATTAATGATTTTATTATTTTATGTCAGTCTTATTCATGTCTGTGAACGTTATCCAGTTTCTGTATTTTTTGGCTCCAATTCTTTTTTATGTTTGCACATATTGAATCATGTGACAGAAGAGCTTTATATGAAACAAATATTCCTTTGAGAATTACAAAGGATCCGTATTAGAAAATCTGACTATAGAATATAGTGCCAAAGAATTATAAATATGAACATTTTGGAATATTTTTAGGTATGTAGTACTCTCCCAAAACTGACTTACAACAAATGTGAAATATAAAGTATTATTAAATATTAATAAATATAAATTAATTATTAAAATAATTTAGTCTAGGAGATATTTTCCATTTTATTTTTCTTTGGTCTATTTTATTTATTTAAAATTAATTTTAATTTTATTGAAGATATATTTAAAATTACTTTTCATCAAGAATGGATTTCACTAATCAATATTTTCCTAGGATGGTATCCATAATAAATGGCCTGTACTCTTCATATGAAAAACTTGCACCAAAAGTTAGCTGCTGTCAAAATCCATCTTCAGTTGTTGACCTTTCACTTCCCCTTTCATCCAGATTCTCACAAATCTAACCCTTTCTCTGAAATGATGCATTGCCTCATTAGCCAGAGTATGGCTCTACTACTCATAAATTTTGATTCAACGTTAATTTACCTTTTCTTGCTTGCACATGAATTTGGAAGGATTTCAGATTTGCAGCTCAACATTGAATTACTAGGAATCTTATACTAGATAGATGAAAACTGTTAATGAAAACTCTAACACTTTCATATCAAAATAGGAGAAATGGAGAATTTTAGGGGGATATACATATCTATCCCAAAACAAACAAAAAAAATCATGTTGCTAGTGCCCATGCAAAGGAAACGTGTGTGTGTGTGTGTGTGTGTGTGTGTGTGTAAACTTTAAGGTCATCTATTATTTTTTAAAGGTTTCTGTAAAATTTTTATTTATTTACTATTTTATTTTATTTTATTTTATTTTATTTTATTTTATTTTAAGAGAGAGAGAGAGTACGCAAACGGAACAGAAAATAGAGGGAGACAGAGAGAGAATCAGAAGCAGGATCCACACTCAGCAATGAGCCTGACACCAGGCTCAAACCTATGACACTGGAATCATGACCTGAGCTGAAATCAAGGGTGGGACGCTTAACTGACTGAGCCACCCAGTTGCTCCATAAGGCTTTCTTTTAGAGTATTTTAAGTTTACAGCAAAATTAAGCGGAAAATACAGATATTTTCTGTATACCCCCTGATCTGCACATGCACAGCCTCCCTCATTATTAACAGTTTGTACTAAAGTGGTACATTTGTTACAGTTAATGAACCTACATTGACACATCATTGTCACCTAATGATTGCACTGGGATTCACTCCTGGTGTTTTACATTCTATGGATTTGAGACAATTTATTTTATTATACTTATTTTTACTTACAGTTACCAGTCATTATCAATAATATTCCTTGTTTAATACTATTATTTTTAACCAGTTTATTAATTTTACACCTTTAATGAGATAAACTAATGTAGACTAAACTGCATATGTTTAAATGTATAATTAGATGAATTTTAATAAGTATACATGTACCCACGAAAACATCATATATCAAGATGATAAATATAACCATCACCCCTAAAATTTAGTGCCCCTTTGCAACTCCTTCCTTGCACTATCCTCAAGCAAACACTGCCTCTCTTTGTTAGTTTGCATTTTCCAGAATTTTTATAAATGGAATCTAGTGTGCACTATTTTTTGGTCTGGCCTCTTGTACTGAGCATAATCATTTTGATATATCCACTGTGTTGTGTGTATAAATACTTGATTCATTTATATTCCGAGGGCCATTCTTTTGTGTAGATATTCCATAATTTGATTATCCATTTACCAACAGATAGACATTTCAGTAGTTCCCAAGTTTGACTATAACAAATAAACTAATATAAACACCTGTGTACAAGTTTTTATGTGTCATATTCTTACATTTTTATTACCTCCTAGGTAGGGTTATAAGGCACTTGTATGTTTAACTTTTGATAACTTTCTTGTTTTCCAAAGTGGTTGTTCTATTATGCATTCCAATCAGCTGTATATAAGAATTTCAGCTGCTGTATATCTTTGTCAACACTTGCTGTAGTTGATCTGTAATTTAAGCCATTCTAGTGGGGGCGTAACAGTATCTCATTGTGCTTTTAATCTTCATTTCCCTAATAATTAAGGGTGCTGGCAAGTATGCACATGAATTTGCCATTTGTGTATCTTCCTTAGTGAAATGTCTGTTATTTCATTTTTTACCCATTTTTAAAATTGAGTTTTTGTCTTCCTATTATTAGATTGGAAGAATTCTTTATAGTTTCTTCGTAATGTACTTTGTTAGATATATGGTTTGAAAAATGTGCTTCATTCTATAGTTGCCTTTTCATTTTTGTAATGTTGATTTTCTTTGATAAATGAAAGTTTTGATTTTTACAAATACCAATTTAATTCTTTTTTTCTTTTGTAATTGTGTTTTTTCATGTATATTAAATAAAACTTTGCCATTCCAAGGTAAGTAAAACTTTATATTTCCTCTCAGAATTTTCATTATTTCAGGTTTTAATTTTAGATCAAAGATCCACTTTGAGTTCATTTCAGTCTGTGATGTGTCATAAAGACAAAAATTTAATTATTTATTTTGCCTATATGTATAGCTATTTGTTCCAATACCATTTGTTGAAAAGATTGTCCTTTCCTTATTGTATGGCCTTAACACCTTTGTCAAAAATCAGTTGACCTTATAATGCGCCATTCCTTGACCCTCTTTTTCTATTCCATTTTTCTGTATATCTATCTTTATACACATGCCACACTGTCTTGATTACTATAGCTTTATAAAATAATTTAAAATTATATGTAAATTCCTCAGCTTTGTTCTTTTTTTTAAAGAAATAGTTTTGGCTACCTAAATACTCTTTATTTCCATATATATTTATATGCAGGCCTTGATTATTGATAAAAATGATCCTAACATTTTTCTTTTTTTGCTTTGTATTTATCCATAGATCAATTTTGATAGTATTAACATATTTTGTTCCCTGAACATGATCAACTTCTCTATTCATTTGTCTTCATGACACATGTCTTATGAAAATGGCAATTTTCAGTATACTGATTTTGCACATTTCTTATCAGATTTATCTCTAATATTTTATATTTTTGGTTGCTATTCTATTTTTGTTGCTATTGTGGGTGTATATGTGTATATTTTTAAAATTTTAACTTCCAATTGTTCATAGCTGGTTTATTGAAATCAGGTAAGTTGTTTATTGAAGTCAAGTTATATTGGTATAATATCTTGTGTCCTTGAAAAACTAACTTACTAGTTTTAGTAGTTTTTTTTTGGGGGGGTAGATTTGTTAGGATGAGTGTGTTGTTTTCAAATAAAGACTTTTACTTCATTTCTAATCTGTATGTCTTTGAAGTCCCTTTCTTGTCTTATTATTCTTGATAGATTGCTAAAGGACTTTTGGAGATGACTTTTAGCAGGTGGTGATGTCCTGATCTATATCCATGTTGCATGTTATCAGCCCTATATATGAGAATATTATAATTATTAATATACATTAATTAACTTTTTTAAATGTGCTTTACTGAAAAATAAAATACTGAATACTATGTGTCTCTCAAATCAATGTGGTTGTCTCAAGATCCATTAGCTAAATTCCCTTTGATCTGATGAGAAATGAAATATTTTTTGCTTAACAAGCAGTCAGTCTTTCAAACTAGATGAATTAAGTTAAATAAATAATTTTAAAAATTAGGTGACTTACCTGCCAGTTATTATCATCTGTTTCTTCTAAAAAGATCAGTTAGCTAAAGTCTAATTGAATCAGTTAATGTGATATAATTTTAGTTTAAGAAAATGTTCCGTTGTATTCAGAATTTATTTTGTATCATATAAGTAATACTTTTACTTGTTAATGTATGAATGATCTCAGTAGTAATGATCAAGAAGACACTTTAAAATTACTGGGCCTTGAGCATTTTTTTTGCATGTAACTAAATACACAAACTCTCCAGTAGAGTTTTTGATAAATTGAGAATTTACATTGTACATTCACCACTTTTTAAGTGCTTATTTATTTGTTTTGAGAAAGAGTGTGTGTGCATGCATGTGTGTGAGTGGGGGTAGGGGCAGAGAGAGAGGGAGGGAGAGAAAGAATCCCAAGCAGGCTTCACCCTGTCAGCGCAGAGCCCAACACAGAGCTCAATCCCACAAACTGTGAGATCAAGACTTGAGCTGAAATCAAGAGTCAGATACTTACCCAACTGAGCCACCCAGGCACCCCTGTGTATTCATTTTTATAAAAAGTGTGAGCCAGGAATATTTGTTTCTTTCTTACAACTCTTCTATTTTCTAATAGAATTGCTTGATTCTATTGGAATCAAAAGAATCCACCAAAAGAAAAAAGAAAAGTTAAAAAAGAAAAAACAGTGTAAATGGAGAGAAGAGATTATTCCCAGGTCTTCCAACATCCATATTCAAAAAACATAGAAGCTAACCTTCTGCAATTATGAGAGTAGGGTTCTCTCAGCAAGCCTAGAATTTGAGATTATATGACTTTCTGTATCAAATTTCACATATTTGAATGCTCAAAAATAAATCATATCACAATTTCATAATAGTACTCTTTAATTACAGCATGTTATTTGCTTACAATTACCGAGATAAACATGTTTGATGCTGTAGGAGTCTTTACAAAATAGTTTGTGTCATCTAGCTCATCCTTTACTACCATTTTGTATTAGTAAAAATTCACATTATTAAAAATGCTCTTGCTTAAGAAAAAGCAGTATTACTACAAAAATCTATGGAGATGAAATGAAGCTCCCCCAAAAGTTATCTATTTAATTGAAGGAATCTACCAATTAACAACTAGTTTTGGCTTTATTAATGCTATGTAATATATTTTGTAATACATAAAATACATCTATTTTTTTTTTTTTAATTTTTTTTTTTTAACGTTTATTTATTTTTGAGACAGAGAGAGACAGAGCATGAACGGGGGAGGGGCAGAGAGAGAGGGAGACACAGAATCGGAAGCAGGCTCCAGGCTCTGAGCCTTCAGCCCAGAGCCCGATGCGGGGCTCGAACTCACGGACCGCGAGATCGTGACCTGGCTGAAGTCGGACGCTTAACCGACTGCGCCACCCAGGCGCCCCAAAATACATCTATTTTATTCCCTTCCTAGATCTTATATATGAGTATTTAGTATTGGACAATCAAAAGTAACTGAAAACGTAGACCCCATCTAGTCCTCATGGGAGATAGTAAAGTAGATAATATTGATTATGTAAAATAATTCTCATTTTTTTCTCTAGTGTGGAGCCAAGGAACAGTCATTCTGAGAGTTCTTTTCCTATTTCTAAGAGCCAGGAGAAGAGGTGCAGAATCGGAAGTTGGTTATGAGAGAATTTGTCCTGCAAATTAGAAGTAGTTAGGAACACATTCCTCTGCATGGGTTTATATTGGACTAGGCAGGAATGTCTGTGGCTATAGGAACCTACTGCTATTGTTAGATTAAGCTGCTGGCCCTGAAAAATCTAAATACTAAAAAGTCACATCTGCACCTCTAGTTATGGTGACCAATAATCTAAGAAACGTGGATTTGCAGTGTCCATTACTGCTCTGGATGATCCTGTGGAATGTAGATTGCCAAAAGGTGAGTCATGAATAAAATGGACCTTAGAAGACAGAAAAAATTTCCTAGGGAAACATTAAATAGAGAATAGGAAGAACAAAGAAGGTTAGTTACCAAACAAACCCATGAAGGAATCACTGTTAACTCTGTGTAAGCTTCAGCTTTGGTTTATGGAAAATATCAGATTTAAAATTCAGGTTTTTGCTTTTTTCTATTTCAATTTATAGTTCCCTTTAGTGAACCTAACCCTTTATGAGTACCTGGCATGTCCATAAAGCACTGTGTGCTAGCTTTGTGGAAAATCAAGGAAAGGGTAAGGAAAGGGAAATAAAGTGTGGCCATCAATCAACCTTTGTGGTTTCATATTGAGGGAGATACATGCAATCATAATGATGAGTTGAAAAAAAAATTTGATCCTACAGTAGGGCAGGAATAGCAGGAAGGATCACAGAATGTGGGACAACAGTTCTTATAAAACAACTGCTGTTCCTTATAAATGCATTCTGCAATAATAATACAAAAAAAACATTTATATTCTCACTATTTTTCATTGTCTGTTTATTACCAGTTAGGCACAAGCATGAAGTAGCTCTCAAACACTATTTTCAGCATATTTTATGTCAACTTGAAAGGATCAAAAGAAGATCAAGAGTCAAAGACAATCAAACTTCCAATTAAACAAAATCTATATATTTATTTTCAAACTGAGAAACATTGTTAAATTTAATTTTTTTTTTATGTTTAATAACAATGATGCTGACATCTATCCATTGAATAGGTTTAAAAAATAGGAAAAAATAGGGGCAAATTCCAGGTTTTTCTAAATCAACTACTTTATAATATTCTTTATAATTTTAAGTTTAAAAGTGACCAAATAAGATGCATTTAAATATAACTGTTATGAATAATCTTAAGGATAAAAAATTTAGGGTCAACACTTTTTAGAATTCCAGTGATATTCTTTTTTTTGAGCACATAATGAGAAGGGGAGCATATAGATTATGAATAAAAAACAGACTATGAATAAAAAATGAGAAAACTAATTTTTTGCTGATTTTCTCAGTGATCATGAACGTAATATTTAAAGAGAAAGGCCATTATTTATCCGATGAAAATTATTTTACATTTTTTTTTTACTGTTAAACCAAATGAGAATGTACATTCTTTTATGAGTTACAGACTATGTTTTCTGGACAACACTTAATGTTCTTCTGAGTGTCAATTTTATCTGAGAAAATAAGAGAGAGATGGTCCATTAAACAAAGTTCTTGTGTTCATAAGTAGCTATTAACCTCTAAATAATTCCAACAATGCATCAACTTATGTTGCTGGCTTTTGAAAACCTAAAAGCTTTTATAATGTATGTGATTTGGCTCAATAATTGTGAAATAATAGCTCATAATATAATTACTATTAACTTTTCTCAATGACAAAATAAGAAGGGTCAAAAATGAGCTGGGGAGATGATGTTCATTCACTCTTCCAGATACCACATTGAAAAAAAAAGTATTATATGAATAAGAATGAAAATCAGAAAAGCTGGCATTGAAACTGATCCAGAGACAGAGATAATTAATATAATAAACTGTGATCAAAGTATAGTTTGTACTATGTCAAAACATATCAAATGAATAAAAATATAATGGGAACACTTAGCTGAAAGGTAACCAAATTAATTAGTGTTGATCAAATTCAAATAATAATGGTTTACCTACTTGGAAAATTGTATGCAAAATCAAAACTGTTTGGCTTAACAAAATATTAAACTACAAAATAAGCCTTTGATAATTTGCATGTTTTTGATAATACCTAAAACACTTCACTTGTTTCTTCTGATGAGTCTCCTTTATTTGCATATTTTGGTTAAATCACTTGCATAATTTCCTTAAATGGTATAAGTTGCAATCAAGCTCTTTTAAAGTGCTCTATTATTTTGAAAATTTACAGAAAATAGCATTCTTGTCCAAATTTCATTCAAGGCACTATTTGTATAGGAAAATTCCAACAACTATGTTCATCTATTTATGCATGGCATGCATAATTATCTGCTTTAGTTATTTAAATGTGTTTGCTATGGCTACTTGTGGTATGGGTTGAATTGTGTCCTGCTCGAATTCACATGCTGAAGCTAAACTAAAAATGTGACCTTATTTGGAACTAGGGTTATTGTAGATGGAATTAGTTGTTAAGAAAAGGTCATTAGAGTGGGCCCTAATGCATTATGACTGATGTCCTCATAAAAAGGAGGCATTTAGACACAGAGACATGCATATAGAGAAAATGCCATTTGAACATGAAAATGGCCATTTACAAGCCAAGGAGAGAGACTTGGAACAGATCCCCTATTCAGCACTCAGAAGGAACCAGACCTACTAAAATTTGTATTTTGGATTTCCAGCATCCAGAACTGTAAGATAATATAGATTTCTGTTGTTTAAGCCACAAAGTTTGTGATATTTTGTTATGATAACTCTAGCAAACCAATACAACTTGTTTATATCACTTTATGCTTAAAATATTCATAACTGATTTAACTGCCAAATTTTCCACACACTGAGGCAACCATTTTTACAAAGCTCACTTGAATAGGGGAACAATTATGAACACAGAAGGGCAAGAACAGGAATCACCTCAGACTCCAGCACAACTAATGGCACACACTAGGATAAGGACCCAGAGTCAGAGATTGACGTCCCAGATCTGGGCAAAAATAGGGGGTCCAAATGTAAAGTGAAGAGGGGTTGGCATGGAAGTAGTTTTAAACAAGTGAAAGATATGTCTGCCCCCTGTTTAAAATTGAAACATGTTTTTAAAAAATAAGTAGCCAGACTAGTGCACTTTAAAAAAACAAAACAAGCAAAAACCAACAAACCAACCAACCAACCAACAAACAAAAACCCAAAACTAGACATAACTGGGCTTCATAAGAGCAAGAAAACTGATGCCTTGTGGTTTTTGTAGATTACCCTAAAGCTTAAGGAATCCCAAAATTTACGTTCCGAAGGCAAATCAAAGACAAATAATCCCAGCTACTAATCAAGGTATCTAAAATAAGATAGCATCCCCTATAAGCGTTGATTGACAATATTCTCAATATGTATAAAGGTTTAAGAAGAGTTTTAAAATGTACTATCAAATTTGATTTTTATATTTTCATGGGATAAGCATGTCAAGCCCTATTTCAATTTCCATGTTTTAAGGAAAAAACAAAGCAAAACAACACACACACACAAACCCGATTCTTAGAAAGATAAACTATCCTAAAATTAAAAGTAATAGGAAGCATGGCTTACAGATAATTCTAGTCTTTTGTTCTTGATTTTCATGTTATTTACAGAATACCATGTTTACTGACCCACACTGCAGAGCTATGTCTGTTCAATAATTTTCATAGATATTTCATTAACATTAATCTTATACCCAAATCATCATTTTGAATTTGATATCTTTTGAAATTAATTCATTGATGTTTCATACATAAAATATGTATTTAGAACACTTTACCTACTTAAATAGTGTGGTGCTCCTGATCCAAACAATATCCACATCCTAATTCCCAGAACCTGTGAATATGTTAGATTACATGGCAGAAGGGAATTTAGGTTACAGTTGGAATTGCGATTACTAATCAACTGACCTTCAGATGAAAATTATCCTGGAATATTTTGGGAGGGGCAGTGTAATCACAGGGGTCTTTATAAGTGGAAGAAGTAGGAAAAAGAGAGAGAACCAGAAACATGGCAGCTTGAGAAAGGCTTGATCCAAAGTTGTGGGCCTTAAAGATGGACGAATGGAGCCATACACCAAGGAATGTGGTAGCCTTAAGAAGAAGAAAGGGAAGCAGATTCTATTCCATGATGTCCAGTAAAGATGTAGCCTTGCAACAGACACCTTGATTTTAGCCCAGTGACAATTATGTCAAAATTCTGACCTACCATACTCTAAGATAATCAACTTGAGTTGTTTCAAGCCTATATATTTTTGGTAATTCATTATGGAAGCAATAGAAAGTGAATACAGATAATATTTCTGATCCAATGGATCTAAGAACCAAACAGAGAATTGAGAAAAGTAAATAGGGACTTATAATAGACTGTGGTAAGTATAGGGATTAGTATGAGTGAGTATAGGAATACTTATGCAAATCCACTAAACACAGCCTAGGGACTGGGAAGGAAGTGGGACATGAAAGAAGAATGATTTTTTTTTCTTTTTAATGCTTATTTATTTAGTTTGAGAGAGGGGGGAGAGAGAGAGAGAGAGAGAGAGAGAGAGAGAGAGAGAGAGAGAGAGAGAACTAGAAAGTAAGAAGGGGAGGGGCAGAGAGGGAGAGAGGGAATCCCAAACAGGTTCCATGCTTAGTGTAAGCCCCAACATGGCGCTTGATCTCACAAACCTAGAATCATAATCTGAGCCAAAATCAAGAGTTGGTTGCTCAACTGAGCCACCCAGGCACCCCAAAAGAATGTGTTTTAGGGGTGCCTGGGTGGCTCAGTCGGTTGAGTGTCCGATTTTGGCTCAGGTCACGATCTCACAGTTTGTGAGTTCGAACCCCACATTGGGCTCTGTGCTGACAGCTCAGAGCCTGGAGCCTGCTTCAGATTCTGTGTCTCCCTCTCTGTCTGCCCCTCTGCCACTCACACTCTGACTCTCTCTCTCAAATACATACATACATACATACATACATACACATTAAAAAATAATAAAAAAAGAATGAGTTTTAATTAAAAAGAAAGTCTGGGTCAATGTTATGACTTAGTGTGAATAAGCAGTAAGTATATACAAAGAAATAAAGTATGTGGCATTTCTGGATAGTGGTTCAGTATGGTAACTTGATAGCTTGTGAGAAAAAACTAAATGAAGAAACAACAAAAATAAGCAAGAAAACAAAAAACTCTGACTACTATTAGACTAATGAAAGGGCTAGTTATTTTAGAGATAAACTTGTTAAGAAGAGTGTACTTAATAACTTGAGAGGATTGGGAGGCCATTAAAAATTATTTCAGGATAAGCTTTGCATTGTAGGAAGAATATTCTGGTAAAGGGAATAGATTAAAAGGGGGCAACAATGGATGCAGGAAGATCATGCAGAAAGCTGCTGCATTATCTGTTTAGAAAGGATGATGACCTGAATGAGGAGACTGGTGGAGATGACAGAAAAAAGAGAGAGGATTTTAATTATTTTAACATGTATATTTATTTATTTTTGAGACACACACACACACACACACACACACACACACACACAGCAGGGGAAGGTAGAGACAGAGAATCCCAAGCAGACTCCAAGCTCTTCAGCATAGAGCCTGATTTGGGGGCTTGAACTTCTGAACTTCAGATCATGATGAGCTGAAGTAAGATTACCTGACTGAGCCACCCAGGTGACCTTAGATTTTAATTTTTTTAAGAGAGCAATTCAACACGGATTTTGTTATGCCTTAAGAAACAAGGATAAGGGAGAGAATGTATTTGTATTGCTTTAGCAACTTGGTACAAGGTGATGCCGTGCTCTGAGATGGGTACACAGAGTAGGCTTTGACAAGACACAAAGAGTGAACTTAGGCTTGCATAAATGGTATTGAAATGCAAGAAGAGAGGGAAGATGGCAGTGTAGGAGGATGCTGACCTCACTGCGTCCTGCTGATCACTCAGATTCCACCCCCATCCACCTTAATAACTCAGAAAACCGCCAGAAGACTAGCAGAATGGACTCTCCAGAGCCAAGCATAGACAAGAGGCCCACGGAAGAGGGTAGGAAGGACAGAGAGGCAGTGCGCACTACACGGACTGGTGGAAGGGAGCCAGGGCAGTGGAGAGGCAGCCTGCCTGGAAAGGCAAAGCCCCCGAGTCTGACTTGCAAAAGTGGAGGGGCCAGATGGAGTGAGTTCTGACAGCAAGCAGGACTTAACATCTGGAATGTTATAAGTCAACAGCTCTGCTCAGAGAGCTGGATGGCGAGAGGACACCTGGAGGGAGAGGTGTTGAGCTCTGGAAGACAGAGTTCACCTTGACAGCAGTGAACAAAGGCGCTGGCCAGTGCCATCTCATTCTCCCATCCCCCAGCTGAAATCCCAAAGGGAACCAGTTCCTGTCACTGAACGGGCTTGCACCTCGCAAACACCCAACGCTGGGCTTCTGTGGATCCATCACTCTGATGGGTCTGCCTCTCTCCTGGTACTGCAGGGCCCCTCCCGCAGGCCAAAGGAAGCTAAGCCTGCCCCTCCTGCCCCTGTGCATCTTGAGGATCCACCCCGGCTAATACGCCAGATCCCATCAAAGCAGCACCACAAGCCTGACAGTGTGCAAGTAGCCCAGACAGGGGCCACACCACTCCACAGTGAGTCCTGCCCCTGGGAGAGGGGAAGATAAGGTACACACCAGTCTGACTGTTGCCCCAGCAGTGGGCTGGGGACAGACATCAGGTCTGACTGCAGACCCGCCCACCAACGCAAGTTACTCCAGACAGCACAGGGGAAGTGCCCTGCAGTTCTGCGCCACCGCAGGGACTATCCAAAATGACAAAACGGAAGAATTCTCCTCAAAAGAAAATCCAGGAAGTAGCAACAGGTAACGAATTGATCAAAAACGATTTAAGCAATATAACAGAACAAGAATTTAGAATAATAGTCATAAAATTAATCGCTGGGCTTGAAAAAAGTATAGAGGACAGTGGAGAATCTATTGCTACAGAGATCAAGGGACTAAGAAATAGTCATGAGGAGCTAAAAAATGCTATAAATGAGGTGCAAAATAAAATGGAGATGACCACAGCTAGGATTGAAGAGGCAGAGGAGAGAATAGGTGAATTAGAAGATAAAATTATGGAAAAGAGGAAGCTGAGGAAAAGAGAGATAAAAACATCCAGGAGTATGAGGGGAGAATTAGAGAACTCAGTGATGCAATCAAACACAACAATATCCATATAATAGGAATTCCAGAAGAGGAAGAGAGAGAGAAAGGGGCTGAAGGTGTACTTGAACAAATCATAGCTGAGAACTTCCCTGATCTGGGGAAGGAAAAAGGCACTGAAATCCAAGAGGCACAGAGAACTCTCTTCAGGCGTAACTTGAATCCATCTTCTGCATGACATATCATACTGAAACTGGCAAAATACAAGGGTAAAGAGAGAATTCTGAAAGCAGCTAGGGATAAACACATTCTAACATATAAAGGTAGACCCATAAGACTAGTGGCAGACCTATCTATTAAACCTTGGCAAGCCAGAAAAGAATGGCAGGAAATCTTCAATGTGATGAACAGAAAAAAAAATACGCAGCCGAGAATCCTTTATCGAGCAAGTCTGTCATTCAGAATAGAAGAAGAGATAAAGGTCTTCCCAAACAAACAAAAACTGAAGGAATTCATCGCCACTAAACCAGCCCTACAAAAGATCCTATGGGGGATTCTGTGAGTGAAATGTTGCAAGGACCACAAAGGACCAGAGACATCACTACAAGCATGAAACCTACAGACATCACAATGACTCTAAACCCATATCTTTCAATAATAACACTGAATTTAAATGAGTTAAATGCTCCAACCAAAAGACATAGTCTATAAGAATGGATAAAAAAAAAACAAGACCCATCTATTTGCTGTCTATAAGAGACTCATTTTAGACCTGAGGACACTTTCAGATTGAAAGTGAGGGGATGGAGAACTATCTATCATGCTATTGGAAGTCAAAAGAAAGCTGGAGTAGCCATACTTATATCAGACACACTAAACTTTAAATTAAAGGTTGTAAGAAGAGATGAAGAAGGGCATTATATAATAATCACAGGGTCTATCTACCAGGAAGAGCTAACAATTATAAATGTCTATGTGCCAAATACGGGAGCCCCCAAATATATAAAACAATTACTCACAAACATAAGCAACCTTATTGATAAGACTGTGGTAGTTGTAGGGGACTTTAATACTCCACTTACAACAATGGATAGATCACCTAGGCACAGGATCAAGAAAGAAACAAGGGCCCTGAATGATACATTGGATCAGATGGGCTTGACAGATATATTTAGAACTCTGCATCCCAAAGCAACAGAATATACTTTCTTCTCGAGTGCACATAGAACATTCTCCAAGATAGATCACATACTGGGTCACAAAACAGCCCTTCATAAGTATAAAAGAATTGAGATCATATCATGCACACTTTCAGATCACAATGCTATGAAGCTTGAAATCAACCACAGGAAAAAGTCTGGAAAACCTCTAAAAGCATGGAGGTAAAAGGACACCCTACTAAAGAAAGAATGGGTCAACCAGACAATTAGAGAAGAAATTAAAAAATATATGGAAACAAATGAAAATGAAACTACAACAATCCAAACGCTTTGGGATGCAGCAAGGCAGTCCTGAGAGGAAAATACATTGCAATCCAGGCCTATCTCAAGAAACAAGAAAAATCCCAAATACAGAATCTAAAAAAAAATGTGGAGCAGATCAATGAAACCAAGAGTTGTGTTTTTGAAAAATAAACAAAACTGATAAGCCTCTAGCCAGGTTTCTCAAAAACAAAAGGGAGATGACCCCAATAGATAAAATCATGAATGAAAATGGAATTATTACAACCAATCCCTCAAGAAATACAAGCAAATATCAAGGAATACTATGACAAATTATATGCTAACAAACTGCACAACCTGGAAGAACTGGACAAATTCCTAAGCACCCACACACTTCCAAAACTCAAACAGGAAGAAATAGAAAACTTAAACATACCCATAACCAGTGAAGAAATTGAATCGGTTATCAAAAATCTCTCAACAAATCAGAGTCCAGGACCAGATGGCTTCCCTGGGGAATTCTACCAGACATTTAAAGCAGAGATAATACCTATCCTTTCAAGCTGTTCCAAAAAATAGAAATGGAAGGGAAACTTCCAGACTAATTCTACGAAGCTAGCATTACTTTGATTCCTAAACCAGACAGAGACCCAGCAAAAAAGAGAACTATAGGCCAAAATCCTGATGAATATGGATGCAGAGATTCTCAATAAGATACTAGCAAATCGAATTCATCAGCATGTAAAAAGAATTATTCACCATGATCAAATGGGATTCATTCATGGGCTGCAGGGCTGGTTCAACATTCGCAAATCAATCAATGTGATACATCACATTAATAAAAGAAAAGATAAGAACCATATGATCCTGTCAATCGATGAAGAAAAAGCATTTGACAAAATTCAGCATCGTTTCTTAATAAAAACTCTTGAGAAAGTCGGGATAGAAGGAACATACTTAAACATCATAAAAACCGTTTATGAAAAGCCCACAGTTAATATCATCCTCAATGGGGAAAAACTGAGAGCTTTCCCCCTGAGTTCAGGAACACTACAGCAATGTCCACTCCCACCACTGTTGTTTAACATAGTGCTGGAAGTTCTAGCATCAGCAATCAGACAACAAAGGGAAATCAAAGGCATCAAAATTGGCAAAGATGAAGTCAAGCTTTCGCTTTTTGCAGATGACATGATATTATACCTGGAAAATCCGATAGACTCCACCAAAAGTCTGCTAGAACTGATACATGAATTCAGCAAAGTCGCAGGATAAAAAATCAATGTACAGAAATCAGTTGCATTCTTATACACTAATAATGAAGCAACAGAAAGACAAAGAAACTGATCCCATTCACAACTGCACCAAGAAGCATAAAATACCTAAGAATAAACCTAACCAAATATGTAAAAGACTTGTATGCTGAAAACTATAGAAAGCTTATGAAGGAAATTGAAGAAGATATACAGAAATGGAAAACATTTTGTGCTCATGGATTGGAAGAATAAATATTGTTAAAATGTCAATACTACCCAAAGCTATCTACACATTCAATGCAATCCCAATCAAAATTTCACCAGCATTCTTCTCGAAACTAGAACAAGCAATCCTAAAATTTGTATGGAACCACAAAAGACCCTGAATAGCCAAAGTAATTTTGAAGAAGAAGACCAAAGCAGGAGGCATCACAATCCCAGATTTTAGCCTCTACTACAAAGCTGTAACCATGAAGACAGCATGGTATTGGCACAAAAACAGACACATAGACCAATGGAATAGAATAGAAACCCCAGAATTAGACCCACAAAAGTATGGCCAACTAATCTTTGACAAAGCAGGAAAGAATATCCAATGGAAAAAAGACAGTCTCTTTAACAAATGGTGCTGGGAGAACTGGATAGCAACATGCAGAAGGATGAAACTATACCACTTTTACACCATTCACAAAAATAAACTCAAAATGGATAAAGGACCTGAATGTGAGACAAGAAACCATCAAAACCCTAGAAGAGAAATCAGGATAAAACCTCTCTGACCTCAGGCGCAGCAATTTCTTACTTGACACATCTCCAAAGGCAAGGGAATTAAAAGCAAAAATGAACTATTGGGACTTCATGATGATAAAAAGCTTATGCACAGCAAAGGAAACAACCAACAAAACTAAAAGGCAACCAACGGAATGGGAAAAGATATTTGAAAATGACATATCAGACAACGGGTTAGTATCCAAAATCTATAAAGAGCTCATCAAACTCCACACCCAGAAAACAAATAATCCAGTGAAGAAATGGGCAGAAAACATGAAAAGACACTCCTCTAAAGAAGACATCCAGATGGCCAACAGGCACATGAAAAGATGCTCAACATCACTCTTCATCAGGGAAATACAAATCAAAACCAAACTCAGATACCACCTCACACCAGTCACAGTGGCTAAAATGAACAAATCAGGAGACTATAGATGCTGTTGAGGATGTGGAGAAAAGGAACCCTCTTGCACTGTTGGTGGCAATGCAAACTGGTGCAGCTGCTCTGGAAAACAGTGTGGAGGTTCCTCAAAAAATTAAAAATAGATCTACCCTACGACCAAGCAATAGCACTGCTAGGAATTGACCAAAGGGATACAGGAGTTCTGATGCAGAGGGGCACTTGCACCCCAATGTTTATAGCAGCACTTTCAACAATAGCCAAATTATGGAAAGAGCCTAAATGTCCATCAACTGATGAATGGATAAAGAAATTGTGGTTTATATACACTATGGAGTACTACATGGCAATGAGAAAGAATGAAATCTGGCCTTTTGTAGCAACGTGGATGGAACTGGAGATTGTTATGCTAAGTGAAATAAGTCATACAGAGAAAGACACATACCATATGTTTGCACTCTTATGTGGATCCTGAGAAACTTAACAGAAGACCATTGGGGAGGGGAAGGAATAAAAAAGGTTAGAGAGGGAAGGAGCCAAAACATAAGAGACTCTTAAAAACTGAGAACAAACTGAGGGTTGATGGGAGGTGGGAGGGAGGGGAGGGTGGGTGATGAGTATTGAGGAGGGCACCTGTTGGGATGAGCACTGGGTGTTGTATGGAAACCAATATGACAATAAATTTCATATAAAAAAAGAAATTCATGAAGAGAATCCAAGCGGCATTATCCAGTGGTCTAAGAATGATTGTTGTTATGAAGATTCTAGTCTGGAGGTGTGCATTACATTATTACAAGGTATAGATTATAAGCACCAGAGCACAGTGGGTTATACGAGTAGAACTACTAAGAACCTCCATCTTAATGTGATTACTAAAAGAACTCAATAAAGGAAAGTGACGAATGACCAGAAATAGATAGATTTCCAGGAAATATGGTGACTGACAAAACTAGGAGAGCAAGCATTTAAATTGGAGGGAATAGTGTGCAATTTCACATACTGAGGAGACATCAAGTAAAATAAGGACTAAAAACATTTCACTGGGTCTGGCAATAAGCAAGTTAACATTCACACTTGCAAGAGCACTTTCTCTGGAGCGGTGACATGGGAATATGGTTTTAAGATAAGAAAAGGAACATGAAGTATAAGCAAGTGTAAAAGTTTGGGTAAGAGAACACAACCAGTTGGAAGAAAATATGCCGTGTGATGGGGAGAAACTTACCTTTAAGACTATTGATGCAAGGTAGCCATCCTAATGGGAGAGAATAGAGGTATACTATAGAGAAAGAATTATTTTGAGACTCAGATTTTACAGGATGTAAGAAAAAATTGGGTACAAACCTGTATAAGTAACATTATTACAAGGGATTAAAGGTAGATAATGTCTCTTTGTATTGTAGCTAGAGATAATGAAGAAAAGGTAAGTGTGAATGCAAATAAAAGGATGGGTTTGCCTGGAATGTATGACCTGTCACTATTCTCTAGGGAGTTCTAGCAATGTACTTATTGATGTCAATCAACTAAAATAAAGAAAATTGACTCATAACAGATAGATAATTGCTTCTTGCTTCTTGGACATATAAAGCAATAGTGTTCTACTTAGTAAATAAAATTCTACTTAGAAAATTCTCCATTCTACTTAGTAAATAAAAATATTGATGGTAAAATTCAATGTATCCTTTAATTATTTGCATACACTTTACAAAGTATTTGCAGATATATTTATTTTTATTATCTTTTGAAATTGTTACTAAATACACCTAATGTAAAATTTACCATTTTAATCATTATTAAATCTATACTTCTGTGGTATTGAATACATTCACACTGTTGTGAGATGTTCATCATCATCCACCCCATCATTAAATACCAACTACTAATTTTCCCCTCATCCTAGACCATTCTACTTTGTCTCTATGAATTTGGATATTTCATGTGAGTTTAAGCATATAATATTTGTCCTTTGTTAATTGCCTTATTTCACCTAATATAAAGTTCTCAAATTTCACCCATTTTGAAGGATGTGTCAGTGTTTCTTTGCTTTTTGAGGTTGAATAATATCCTATTGTACATATATACCACATTTTGTTCATTGAATCATCCATCAATGGACACATCTTTCCCCTTTTGAATGATACTGTTATGAACATGGATATACAAATATCTCTACAGTCTCAGCTTTCAACTCTTGTGAATATATGTCTAGAAGTGGGATTGCTGGATTATATGGTAATTTTGTGTTTATTTTCCAAGGACTACCTAACATTTTCCATAGCAGCTGTATCATTTAGATTCTCACCAGCAATGCACACATTTCCGATTTTTCCACATACTTGTCAACATTTATTTCCTGTGTTTTTTAAAAAATAATAACCACCCTAATGGATATGAAAGGGTATTTCATGATGAGTTTGATTGGTATTTCCTGAAAGATTAGTGATAATGAACATATTCTTATGTGCCTATTGGCCTATGTACATCTTCTTTGGAGAAATATCGTTCAAATACTTTACCCATTTTTTTAATTGTCATTGTTTTGTTGTTGTTGAATTGCAGCAGTTCTTAAATATTTTGGATATTAACTTCTTATCAGACAAATGATTTCCAAATATTTTCTACCATTCCTTGGGTTGCCTTTCCAACCATTGATAATGTTCTTTGATGCACAAAAAATTTTAATTTTGATGAAGTCCAATTTATTATTTTTTTATTTTGTTGTATCATATCCAAGAAACCACTGCCCAATCAAATGTCATACTTTTTCCCTGTTTTCTTCAAATATTTTTATAGTTTTAGTTCTTACTGTTAAGCCATTCATATATGTTCAGTCATTTTTTTTAAGATGGTATAAGTTAAGGATCTGATTTAATTTTATTTTATGTGGATACCCCGTTTTCTGAACACCATTTGTTGTAAAGACTCTTCTTTACCAATTGAATGACCTTGGTGTTCTTGCTGAAAATAATTTGACTATGCATGTGAGAGTTCATTTCTGGGTTCTCCATTCTATTTCATATGTCTATCTTTAGGCCAGTACTACATTGCTTTGACTATGACTTTCTATTAAGTTTTAAAATCAGGAGGGATGAGACTTCAAATTTTCTCCTTCTTTATCAAGAGAATGTTGGCTATTCAGGGTCCCTTGAGATCCAAATGAATTTTTGCATGGATTTTTTTCTATTTCTGCAAAAGAAATACCCCCCAAACAAACAACAAATCCCACTGTCAGCATGTTAATAGTAAATGCATCACATCTGTAGATCATTTTGGATAGTATTGGCGTCTTAACTGTGTGAAGTCTTCTAAATCATGAATATGGAATGTCTTGCAGATATACTTTAATCTACCACATTTGCAACATCTTCCTCCATAACCTCAGAATATGTTTACAAATAAAAATTAATATAAATATACTTTGCTTTTAAAGCTGTAAGTTCATAGGTTGCTTTTTGGATGGATAGATAAGTATAATAAGATTCACAAGTTTTTCAAGGTGAAGAATTATGCTGCTGCATCTGATACAATGTTTTAGCTGAAATCTAGGTTTGTAAAAAGTAGCGGACTCTTTAGAGTCCAATATGCTTCTTTTCTCTCTTCTAGTGGAATCCATTGTGTAAATTTACTTGCTTAGCTCACTGAAAAATTCAGAGCCACTTAATCTGTTATGCTCAACCAGGTGCAAATTCTATCACTATTATAAGAATATGATAAATACAAGATTAAAAAAAATTATTCTGTTCTTTCACTAATAGATGCTTTGTTCACATTACAATCAAGAGTAATAAAAGCATATGGTCAGAGCTGCATAAGGAATGAGTACATCATGGTGTAGACTTTTTGGACAGTAACACTCTCTGAGAATTCTATCAAACTAATTTAAGAAATCAGTTTGCACCACAATTTTATAACTGTGATTTAATTATACCTTCAAGAGGTGCCTGGCTGGCTCAGTCAGCATCTGATTCTTAATCCTGGCTCACATCATGATCTCACGATTCATGAGCTCAAGTCCTGCATCAGGCTCTGCTCTGAGAGTGTGGAGTCTGCTTGGAATTCTCTCTCTCCCTCTCTCTCCCTGCCCCTCCCCCACTCCAGCACACACACTCTCTCCCTCTTTCCTCTCTCTCTCTCTCTCTCTCAGGAACAAGTAAATAAACATTAAAAAAAATAATTATGCATCAACTCATATAGATATATACTTCTTGGTCCAATGAATCAATATAGTCAAAGCTGACACAATTTTTACCTTTCTTCAGTTATTATTATGTTGGGTTATATTTCCTATAACATTATAACATGGATTGGTAACACTGATGATATAACTCAGTTCCTAATTATAACTTTTCCTACTTATTTTTTCTTTATTTATTTTAATGTTTATTTTTGAAAGAGAGAGAAACAGAGTGTAAGTGAGGGAGGGCCAAGAAAGAGAGGGAGACACAGAATCTGAAGCAGGCTCCAGGCTATGAGCCATCACTCAGAGCCGGATGCAGGGCTCAAACTCAGAAGCCTTGAGATCATGACCTAAGCCGAAGTTGGATGCTTAACTGTCTGAGCCACCCCAGCGTCCCTATCTGTTTCTACTTATGAAATTGTGATGAAAGATGCAAGGAAGTCTCACGCCAAATTCCACCATACATACCAACATCTAATATCACCTGGTGGCAAAGCAAGCATTTTCTACCAGGGAGGTGACATCAGGCCTTCATCCATCCCCAGCTATTTGAGGTCTCTGGTAGTCCCTATAAGAAACCTAATAGTTCTTAATGATCCAATTGGCACAGGCCACTTCTCAACACTCTGATATCCTGTCTCAGCTAAAATTAGAAGTAAAACCTGATGAAATTGCTTATAAGCTCTTTCAGTTTATATACACTAAAAATTTTAGCACTATATTTCTTCTAAATATAACTATACTCTTTCAATCGATACTGTGTGGTGATAGTTATATACTATTAGAATCAAAGTTTCATAATTTGGGGTATCAATATTTTTCGAATAGCTGTCTCTGCATCAAAAAAAAAAAGTAAAAGACCATGTAACACAAACTACAAAATGAGCTATAAAATTAGGGATAGGAAATATCAGATGCAAGTATTCTTCCTTATTGGATTTAGCAGCAACCGAGACTGAGTGGTTTTGGAGAAAAGAATGTAGTTCTCTGCTAAAACAGCATAAAAAGTGACCACATGAGCTGGATCTTGAAGAATAACCTCAATTAAAATTGATCGATTCTACTATTTCCCTGAACTACAATAATGTCTCAAATATCCTAATATTTCAACAAGTAATAACTTGATGAGTCAAGTTTGAAATCAAAATATGAAAAAGTTCATCAATCCCAAAGACTGAAAAAACACAGACTAAGTGAAGCTGTATAATGTCACATGAACATCTTTCGCTGGCACTGTTTATTTTGTACACCTGTAGCTATGTGAAAATGTACTACTTTTTAAGCTATGAAGTCTAGGAATTCAGTGGTAATATGAAATCTTTTTCAAACATGGTATTAATATGAAGCTGTTCAGTTACAATATGGGGTGATAATAACAAGTGGGTCTATAGAGGAGTGGTGTATATAGCACTTTCATTTGTTGTTAAAACATAGTTAAAAGGTGTTAAATATTTAATTATAGATTTTTAGTTGAGTGCCAAAATATCTACAAAGGGCAGGAAAATAATCTGCACTTTTAATGAGACGTCACAAAAATAATATCCTTTATATGAGAAATGTGTCAACCCATAAGTTAATAATCTCACTCAATATAGAAGTAAGATAAACTCTTGCTATCAAAGAAAATGTTGCCAACTCATATATTATAGCAAAGATGCAATCATTAAAAGAAACGTTAAGCTGTCACTTATGTAGTTTTCAGATTGCTAACATAGGAAATTCTTATAAAAGATTATTCTAATAAAATGAATTGTGTCAATGGAAATGAATTGAATGCAATCACTGGTTCAGATCTTTAGTTTGCTAATCTAATTTAGTTTGATATTTCAATCTCCATTTTTCATCAGTAACAAAAAAGACTAGTATACTTTTTATGCTTTAGTAGGTCAAAAATTTTGTAACAAATTGCTCATGACTTCTTTCTATCGTCAAAAATCTATTACATCACATATATAAATTATTTATACTACAATAAAATGCCACATTAAGATTTCTAGAGATAAAGAGAATATTTTTGAATTTGAAGTTGAAAAAAAAACAAGAATTATCACCAATTAACTTTCTTAGATGTCTTTTTTATAGATCACAGCAATTTTATTGATCTGATTATTACTAATTTTGGATTGCAAAATGTGTATCTTCTAAGATTCTTTTCTAGCAATTGTCAGCCTTAGTGTTTTAGGTCTTTTCTTTTAAATACATATTTTTTTTAATCAACACCCTCTTAATTACCCAATTATCCTTGTTCGGTCTCTCAAAATTTATCACTAGACGATTGCAGCCTTTAGTCAGTAGTGTTCTGGTAAATATTACAAAACAAACAAAACAAAACAAAAACACTGCAGATCTCTGAGCTGGAGTGGGTTTGGAATTGGGGGTAGGGCTTTAACTTGTAGCACTAATCAATGTCTGTGGTGTAAAGGTTCCCACCATGGGCCACTTCCTAGTCTTCAATGATATCAACTCAACAGTAAAATTTCTGAAAACTTAATCACTGACTTCAACACACCACTGATTGCACTAATGTGCCCAATCTTGTTTCTTAAC
This sequence comes from Neofelis nebulosa, assembly GCF_028018385.1. Taxonomy (NCBI): domain Eukaryota; kingdom Metazoa; phylum Chordata; class Mammalia; order Carnivora; family Felidae; genus Neofelis; species Neofelis nebulosa. Next base: position 67,737,536 of record NC_080784.1, on the reverse strand, counting down.
TGCATTTTGCTCTCAGCTTTCTAAGTGATCTTTCCAAATTTAGATCTGACAATTCCATATTTCTACCAGTATCTTTCTTGCCTACCATTATACAGATTATCTCAGTTCCTCAATATTGCATTCATGGAGTTTCAAAATCTAGCTCTTCTTAGTTCCCTCCTAAGCTTTTTTTTTTTTTTGACTAATTCCCCCTTTTCACTCCATCTCCCTCAACTCTGACATTGCTTGTAATTTCCCACACCTCAGTCTTTGCTGATATGCTCTGCTTAGCAGAAAAGCACATGGTTTGATTTTCTCATCCAGAACTCCTATATGAGGGTATGCTTAATTCAGAAGTTATTTCTGCTTAGAATCCATCCCTTAGAGTGGCCTCTTTTTTCTTGTATTTTATACAAGTCACTTTTGCTCCATGCCATATTATTTTCTAATTGTTTTCTTCTGTTTAATTTCCTGGAGTTGAGAAGAAAGCTTTCTTATCTATTTTTATATTTGTAGTGACTAGCCTTGTGAATGTCACATAAGAGTAAAATACATGTTGGTTGTTGTGTATAAAGTTAGTACCTGTAATGGAAATATTAATCGAAATATGTAAAAGTGTACCCCTGGATCACTGCACAGCTAAGTTTTAAACTACAAAATACTTGCATAAAATAAACCACACTTACTCTTCTTTGCCTGGCTTTCATCTTTCTCTCTTCAATCTCTTTTCTCTGTCTTTTATCTTATGTCACTGTCTGTCTCTCTGTCTGCTTCTCTGGCTTGCTTTCCCCTCCTTTCATCCTATCTTGTCTTTTTAAATTTTATGTTTAGTTGAAAATATTTATCTTTTAGGAATAGACTAAGTACAATATACCATATACTAAAATGTCTAATTTTCTTATTTATTTAATAATATATTACTATAATTAATGACCAATTATAGCAACAGTCAGAAGAAAGAGTTATCCTTCCCTGTCCTCTAGGCAGTAGCTATAAATGTAAACTACCTCTCAAGATGATTTGCAATCTGTAGCTTCCATAATGCTTTAAACATCATTGATGCTTTTTTCCCATCTTATCTGGTCACCACCACCAAGGGCCTATTTGCATTACTTAAATGATCAGTAACAAGTTTACTGCAATTTCCTTCCTTTTTATAGGAACAATTTCCATTAGGATGAACACATTACCCAGTGAGCACATTGCAGATGATATATAGTATTCCATGCCTCACAAAATCCTCAGTCAGGCAGCTAAACAGCACTTGGTGTAATGTCTCCTTTCCCTCTTTGTTAAGAAATCTATTTCATTTCAATCTACTTTTCATTTTACTTTTTTTCTTTTATTTAAAGTTTATTTATTTATTTTGAGAGAGAGAGAAAGAGGCAGAGGGAGAGAGAGAGAATCCCAAACAAGCTCCGCACTGTCGATGCAGAACTCAATGTGGGGTTCAAACCCAAGAACCATGAGATCATGACCTGAGCCGAAATCAGACACTTAAGCAACTAAGCCACCCAGGCACCCCTTGATCTATTTTTTAAATCGTCACCTAAAGATATAATGAATATTCCTTAGAATTATAAGATAAATATATTTTTATAAGAAATTATCATTCCAAAATCTGCTAATGATATCAATGATAGATTATGCTAAATATTCATTCATCATATAGCACTACAGAGTTTGTCCATTATAAACTTATAATAAGACTTACTACAGACTTATTATAAGTCTATTATAAACTAAGGGAGAGAGTTGTAATAGGATTTCCTTAAGAAATGAAAGACTGTTTGTGAATAAAATAAACAATCAAAAGATCGAGCATTACTAAACACAGTGTCAGGCATATATAATTTATATAAGTAATATTCATCGAATTGATTACTTGTATAAAAGTATAACAATGGATGTGTATTAACTTATTCTGTCAATTCTTAAAGTGTTTGTTACAAACCAATTTGTTATTGGTTTTGAAATATCTGTAAAAGGAATTGCCATACAAAGTATCAGGACTGAATAACTGTAAGATGTGTTAATAAGGTATTTGGCATATACCTTGTTAACAATAAATACTTACATATGTACATGCATTTTTCTTTTATTGTGGTGACCCTGAGGCACTACAAGATATTTCAGTAACTCCTAAGCATTAAAGAATATTGGGTTATGTTCAGTGTAGTGCATTAAATCCCCTAGGATTCTCAGAGGTAAAAGTATTCCAGAGCTGTTTTTAATATTTCAAAAAAAAAAATGAATATAAACATTAATCCTTGTGGTACATAAGGTCTTACAGGCTCTTTGAAAGTGTTTCATTGCTTAGTGTTAGACTAAACTCACTCAGTAATACCTTTCATTCTCAGATTGAACAGCTTCTCACTGGAAGATGTATATGATTGGTGCATTTGTTTTAAATCAGAAGGGAAAAATAGACCTTAAGAATGAGATTATTAAAAATTCAGAAAAAAAATTAAGGTGCTAACTGTGGGCAGAGGATATATGATTTAAATGATCCTTTGATAACACATTTGGGAGAGAGTGGTTTAAGGTGGGTGGCATTAAATATATATTATTGAATTATGTTTTTAAAATAAACATCTTACTTATGTTGAGGATATAATTTTGTTGCTTAGATGACTACATTTATCCTATAAATGTGTACTTTTCTGACTTCCTGAAAAATAGATATTAGCATGAAATTCATACTCTGTTTTTTATTTACAAGTAGAATATGTGCTTAACCTCCTATTCAAAATAACTGAATTGTCAAATAAATATGCTGTACACTTGAAATTAATATAACATTGTATGCTGATCATACTTTAATCATAAAAAATAGATCGATAGATAGATAGATGATAGAATCTGTAGATTTCCTACATACACACCTATGTTGTCCTTGAATAAATACAGTTTTATTATAGAAACACTGGAATAGAATTTTAGGTAGAGATTTTAACACTCTAATATAATACTGTCCAAGATGGTAGTCAATGACTACTGAGCATTCAGAATGTAGATAGTCCAAAATGAGAAATGAGATATGTTGTAAGTGCAAAAAATATGCTAGATTTATATTTTGTTAAGCCTCAAAATCACATACTAAAAATATTCTGTTAATTTGAAAATTGTATAATATCCTAATATAAATCAAAATATAAAATTAAAAAATGAGTACAATATAATAAATAAATTAAAATAAAATATATGCTAGATTTTAAAACTTGATAGGAAGAGACGATAATGTATTTCCTTCATTTTCATAATGATCATAGGTTGTGATAATATTTTTTTGGTCTATAGGGAAAGTGTTAATAAAATCAATTTTACGTGTTTCTTTTAAATTGTTTTTTTAAATGTTTTTTAAATGCCTTTCTGTTTTAACTACTGCAAGAACCAAAATAAATTGTCATTGTTAAAAAGGATATGGAAATATTGTACTTAATAAAATTGAAGTTTGTTGGCCAAACTTTATTAATATGTGATATGGCTTAAAATTTATTAAAATTCAAAATTCCATTTCTCTTGTTCTGATTCATTTCCTCTTTTTTAACAAGACAAATAGATTCAAACTAATATTATACAGCTTAAGTCTTATTGTTTCTACATGTTATTGATAAGGCCTACTTAAAACTTCTTGTTTTATCTGGTTATAGCCATGTGACCACAATATGAAAGTGATAGGACTCTCTTAACTAAGAGGATAAGCCTCTGGCTGGTTTAAAAAAAAAATGTGAAGGTAATAACAACTATATATTAAAATACATTTAACAAAAATGTGTTTTCTAAGTGCTAGCTTTCAAATCCTTGAATTAAAAAAAAATTAAAGATTAATTGCCTAAACATGTATGATTATCTTATCTATTTAAAAAGCACTTGATTTTATATATCATAACATTCACTTTGTAGATAAATGTCTCCATGGTGGATCATTTGACAGAGCAGAATCCTATAAAGAAACTTTCACCTGGTAAATGTAAATGAAATGCATTCTCAGACTAACCTTAACTAGAGAATTCAAAAACAGCTACAAATTAAAACATGATACATTACATTCAAATTGTTTTAAATTATTGAACAAGATTTAGCCAGTTAAAATCAAATCACACTGATAGAAACTCAGTTCAGAAATATGAGATACCTTCTATTTTTTTTTTTTTTTAAGTGGGCTCCACACCCAACATAGGGCTTGAATTTAAGACTCTAAGATTAACAGTCCTATGTTCTATTGGCTGAGCTATCCAGGTGTCCCTGAGATACAGTAAATTGAAGCTAAGGCCTTGGTGCCAGACTGCAGCAACACCGTCGTGCCCAAATGACACTGGGGCAGCAGTGAAGCTGGCGATCTCCACAAGAACTCCATTATGAAGAAGATGCCATCCAGATAGAGTTCAGAACCACAGAAGCACAACGCAAGGCTCAATTCAAGGAGTTTCTGAGAAATTAGTATAAAGAACACGGGGTTAACAAAGCCAAAGTACCCATGAATTACAGAAATGATTTTGAAAGTCCAAAACAGCCTTAGGCAAACTCTATTGCTGAATACCATGCTGAAGTCAGAGGAAAGTAATTTTAAGTCAGATCCACTAAGTCATGATTGACAAGACAGGGTACAGCATGGAAAAATAAGAACGATTAATCAATTTCTATTATATTGTTTCTTATTTCAATTTTATTTTGCATCACAAAAGGCCCTACTCTCAATATCTATATGACACAGAGTCAATACTTTAAGAAATAAATATGAGGTTTTCACTTGAAATAAAAGAGAAGCTAAAATACCTATTTCTGCTTTTATGAGTTCCAAGTAGTTAGGTCAGCAAGTGACCAGTGAGAAATCATTATGGAGGCTATAGGTAAAAGGAGAAACATAAATGTGCACTAGCTACAAAAGATTAAGATAATCTTAGCAATCTGGAGGGAAGGGTCATCTTCAAATGGAAAACAAACATAAGACTTTCATTATTTTTAAAATTTAACTTCAAATTTGTATTGCTTTACCTGTTGTCTATTAACAGTTGGTATGTGCAATTTATCTTGTTTAGGACAAAATCTGTCCTTTTGGAATATGTGTCTATAGGTTGGGTCTCAGCAATCATTTTGGACAGTCCTTTTCCTAAAAGGTCTAAAGAACTTAGAACATAAAGTGGAAATTACCTATAAGTGAATGATGCTGACCTTTATTTACCTAAACTGTCAGGGCATATCTATAAACTCTAACATAGAAAATTACAAGTATACAAACAAGTGAGTTAATTTTTTTAATCACAGTATGTAGTAAAAAAGTTATCTCCCCCATGTGCTAGGCAATTTAAGTTGCTGTGAGGTCTCATACTACAATGATCTGTACATGGGCTTATGCTATAGTAGGTGTAGCAATGTCTAATACAGAATTTCGCAAATGAGTGTGGGATTTTTGTGAGGTTAAAAAGTAGAACGCTGTGAGTACCATGGAAGCCTTCTTCTCACCTTGTGTTCTCACCCCATCACCCACCAATTCCTCCAGAGGCAACCATCGTGTTAACTACTAAAACCATATACGAGTTACCTATTTTGGATTTGATCTAAATATATACTTGATGTATGCTTGTGTGCTCCACTAGTTTCCTCCACATTTTTTTCTTTTACTTTTTTCTCCTACATTTAACCTCTCAACCACCAGAACTTTTGCTTCTACCCCTACATCTCCGCTGAAAGTGCTGTGACCAAAGTCACCCACACCTCCTTGTGATCAAAACTGGTAGCCATTTCTTTATCTGTCATATATCTCTTGTTTTGAACTCAGTCATGGAAATTGCTCATCAACAAATTCTAGTAAAGTTTTATAAATACATAGTCCTTTGGTTTATTCCCTATTTCTCTAAGCATTTTTGTTTTTGTTGTTGTTTGTTTTTATTTATTAAGTTATTAAAGTTTATTTATTTTAGGAGAGACAGCATGTGCATGTGTATGTGAGAAAGTGGGGGAGGGCAGAGAGAGAGGGAGAGAGAGAATCCCAAGCAGGCTGTGCACTCTACACCCAAGGTGGGACTTGATTTCATGAACCATGAGATCATGACCTGTGCCGAAATCGAGTCAGGCACTTAACCGACTGAGCCACTCAGGTGCCCCTGTTTGTTTGGTTTTTAATTTCATTACTTAATTTTAAGTTTTAGTTCCCTGTTGCTCTTTTGCTCATCTCTTCTGTTTTTACATACTCACTTGGGTACCCCATTACCTGCCAGCGCAGGTTTTAACTGTATCCCCCATATTTCTATTTGTGTCCCTGAACTCCTACTTGAGATCTAGGCCACAATATTCTCCAACCAAATGTTTCTATGTAAATATGCCAATATGCTGAAAATCCAACTCAGTATATGTTCCCAAACTTGCTTATCTTACTGTGTGCCCTACTTTAATGAATAGTATCATTGTTCACCTCAGTATGCAAGCTAGATAACTGGACATTGTCCTTGACCCTACTGTCTCTATCTCATGTATATGTAATCACTCAAGTTGAAATGATTCTGCTTGTAAGTTACTGCCCAAATATGACCACCTCTCTGTATTATTACTGTTCTCTTTTAATCCTGACCCTTTCACCTTTAACCCATATTACTGTAATAGTTTTAATTCTTCTCACTAAACTCTGTTATTTTTCTCAAATAAATGTCTTTCATATACTAATGACCTAAAATCTATGAATATTAATATAATATTCATATTTCATTGCTCTGATTATTAGATGGTTCCAATAAGTAATATTTTTATTATAGAAATTGTGACTTCCTAGAAAATGATTTTTTCCTCATAATGTCATTATCAAATCTATATTCCATTAAGAAGTGTTTCATATAAAGAAATATGACATTTTAAATATAATCATGAATAGTTAGGTAATTTAAAATAACTGTGCCATGTATTTTTTTAGTACTTTAAAGTTTTAGAATCCTAATTATCTATTCTTTTTAAGAATGGAGAGAGAGCTATTATACAATTAGTTTCAATATAAATGCTCACAGTTGATGCATTATGCTTGCAAAAAACTAATTTTTTCATGCCTAGTAGAAGCACATTTCTTTAGGGAACTTTCCACACATAAAGATCATTTAGAATTGATAGAGATTTATTTAAGTGTAACATTAGAACTTGAACTAATAGAACACATACATATCTTGAAGGACTTGTACATGGCTTTAGGAACTGCAACTCGTAACCATTTAATAGAATTTTAAGAATCTATCAGAATTGCAAACTCTTCATTTCATATAATTTTAAGACTTAGCACGATAGAGCAATTTATAATTTAACTCAGAAAATAAAGTACATAGAAAGCATTCTCAAAACAGATATTCTTTCTCTGGATAGCCAATTGCACCACTTTTTGTTAGCTAGAAACAAAAACAACTAATTCCTAAGACCAATAATCATTTAATAAAAATTTATTATCTTAACTGAGTTTGCCTGCAAAAATAGGTAAACATATATTTATCTGAGTATCATTTGTGAAAATTAAATGCCTCAATTCAGTGTATGGTCATGTTTGATGACAAATAAATTGCATTTACCTATATAGACTTAAGGCAAAAATATAGTGCTCCATGCAAATCAAACAATCAAAGATTTTAATTTAATTTTGAGTGCGAAGAAAATAAAGTGCTGTTTTCTCATATGTTAATTCAAGTCCTTATGGTCAATAATGGCACTGTTTACTCATTTTTAATTCTATAAGAAAGCTTTGCACTGAAAAATCTATACATTTAACTGAAATTATTCAAGACAACAAAATGCCTGGGTGAAAGAATTTGCCATCTGACCAGAGGATTTAGTATTTCCTCTAAGTATTCAAAACTGTGTCACTGACCTCATTTAAAATTTATTTGATCCCATAAAATAGATTTCCAAATTTATTAATAAAACAAGGCATGGTTTAGAATGCTTGATGCTCACACTGAGGATTTATTTTAAATATCTTTTTAATAATCCCCAAATTTCTGGAGAAAAATTAAGAATAGCATCCAATGCCTATTGTCAAATATTAAAATAATCCCTCTTCTTATCCAAAGAGGGGAAAAAAGGCTATTTTACAGAAAACCTTATTACCAACTGTAATAACAATTTACTAGTGTTATAATGGTTGATAATGTACTATTTTTAAAATAACATTAACCTTTTCTTGTTTGCACGTTACATTTTGCTCTACTTTCTTCCATTTTATACTATGGCAGAAAGAATAATAAATTGCAACTCTGTCTATTCTTGTATCTACCAGTAAATAATTAATGGATTAAGAGAAGTTTTTGTTTGTTTGTTTGTTTTTGTTTTTTAGCTTCTCTGGACTTCGTTTATTCTTTTGAACATTCATTTAGGGACTGTTTAGTTTTCTAGATTTTCATTTTAAGAGTTATCCGGAGGAATCATTCTGGATATAAAAAAAAAAAAAAAAAAAAAGATTATTTTACCCTTACTAGATCTGTCATTTTTATCATTGTCTGTCTGAGATTATATATTCCTAAGGGAAAGAAAACAATCTTTCTAAGTTGGTTTAACTATCACAGCATTCTATACACATAAGTACTTAATACATGATTTTCGAATAGATTGCTTTTCTCACTATTGTTACACATTTTTATTCATGACACTACCTTAGTATTTTATAATGCAGTGACTTTTTGAAATTATGCCATTATTAAAAGCCTGCCACTAAACTTCATAAAACCAAATTGGGTTTAGTTGTAAAGTATTATAATAGATGGAAAGAAAGAAATAGATATATGTTTTCTATTCAAGAAGTATAAATACTTTTTGCTAATGTAGACACTATCCACACAAATTAGTTCTTCTACCTCTAAGGGATCATTATATAGTCTGATGACCTATTTAAGCAAGGTGCAACACTGAAAATGTGATACTTTCCAGAAAATCGCTTGGTAAGACCACAAAGAATATTAAAATATTCCATATAATTCCAGCATTACTTAGAAAAACATTATCTTCTCTAAATGACTACATGAACATTATTTTATCATTGTTAAGGGATAGTTTTGCAATTACACAAAAAGGGAAAAAGCTCATAATACGATTGCTGATTGCCAAGTGCTTTCATTACTTAATATCTCTTTATGACTCAGAATATTAAAAATGTAGACCTTGGGTGTGATGCATAATTTTGACCTCATGGCAGAAACATTATAACATTCATTAAATTCATTGCCTTTACTATATATAATTTCCATAAAATTGTTACTTCTAAGAGTTAACCCAAATCATATAGATTTTTTTCCATCCAACTTCAACGGTTTCTAGTATAATTTAGCTCCTTCACAGACAACATTTTATTATTTCTCTATTGAATGCTTTTACTGATGATACAAATTTCGGAATTGCAAAATTTTCTCTATCAGAACAATATACTGATCTACCTTGCCTTCCTTAGCAACATCAAATCATATCTCAAAACACAGTATCATTTTTTTCCTGTGATAGGGTAAGCAACAGCATTCTAGACAAGATTCTTATTTACTGATATTGCCAGGAATCATTATTCAGTCTTTGCTGTACTGTCATAAAAATAACATATTATTCCTACTTTACTTTTATTGTTTTAGTTTCTAGCTCCACCATTTCATCATCAACAATATTTAATAAAAATTCTCACAAACATCTATTTAATTATCTTACTGATGCTTGATAAATTGCATGCCATTAAAAATATGTTCTGCTCTTGCTACAAGTTTCAATTACTTTTATTTAGTCAAATCCAAGTATCTGCCTAGTAGAAGGGTGAGAGATTGGAGCTGGTAGATTAGACTGATTGTTTAATAAAACAAGTTAGTAAAATAATAATAATAATTTATGTATTTTCATAGAATTTCAATACTGGAACATACCTTACAGTTGAATTAATTTCCGTAAATACCCTGGTATGTGATACACTTGAGTTTTTATTTATGCTATACATTTTTGTCCAGTTTCCCATCTTTTATTGCCCAAAGTCCATATCCACTCATCCTGGAGACTAATTCAGTTGCTACCACCTTCAAAAAGTCTTTGTGATTTCCCAAATTAGATTATATTCTAACTTACTTAATATTTTATGTAGTCCCTTCTGTGATGTGTATCTCTTTCTAGCTTATATATGGTATTTGTAAATTAATATATGACAATATTAATGTAATACAGATATAGAAGAATATAAATATAAATTCTTTTCTGATAAACCATAATATCTTCTCGTTGCCACCATGAGTACACAAAATAATTCCTATTACAGAGTGAAGTTTAGTGGAAAACACAAAGCCTTCACAGTCTGACCTAGCTTTGATTATAAACTCAGCCACTTAGTTCTTAAGTTCTTTGTGTTTCAATTTCTTCTTACAAACATAGAATAATAATGCTGCTTTCCTGTTGTTGTCTTTGAAAGGTGTCTATCCTTGATTGTGACATTTTTTAAGGGGTTAACTGTTTATAGAGTCACTCTGCATCTTGCTATCCTGCCTTTTAATTGAAAATGGAAATGCAATTTAATTAATCTGAAGAGCATACTGATATCTTGTCTTAAAGCTTCATCACCTGCAACTATTTCACATATATTATTTTGCTTTATCAAAACTTACATAAAATCTAATTTAATGTTTTAATATAAAATTATCATATGACAAGAACATTACTATTCATATTTATATGGATTTTCAGGAATTTAAGTAATTTCTGTAATATCAGACCACTGATAGATGGAAGAGGCATAATTCAAAAGAGATCTTTTTACATCAAGTACATATCCTATTTCCTGTCTTTTTTGAAAGCAATATATAAATGTGCATATATATAACATTGAAGATAGAAAGATAGAAGAAAATACTGGTTTCAGTGCTGACTTAAATCCTGTTGAGCTTTGATTCTTTGGTGACTTATAAAGCATATATAAATCATATTTCATACATGATTTATAAAGCATATACAAATCATAAATCATATAAAGCATATCTATGCTTTATAAAGCATAAATAGTCGATTTAAAGAAGTATTTAAGCAATTTAAACATACGTAAATTATTCCAAAGTACCTTAATATAAATACAATTTTCCATTGTTATGCTAATTATTGTTAACATATATGCAAACTCTATCTATTAATCTACCTTGGTTTCCCTATAGTGTAAAAACAAAAATCGAAAATCAAAAAGTCACTGTGTAAACAATTAAATTGTTCTTGATATACAGTGAAGACTAGTCAAGAGCTACTACTCCCCCCAGACTTTAAAAACAGCATTGTGGAATTCACGTTTTCAATGAGAATCAGTAAGAACTGATATCCAGGGTTATCAAGTATTTCCAGCTTTTCATTTTAGGATTACTGCATCCCTTAACTTTTACATATGTTTCAGTACACTTCAGCACTTTATCTTACTTACACCACTTCTCTTAATTTAAAAACAGCCTGTACTCTCAGATCAAGCAACATTCTGGATTGTGTAAAGAAACAGGAAAATGAACGAAGAGGAATTAGAGAATGAATATTATACTCACGGAATGTTCTATAAAATTCTTCAAGAGCCAGGTGCTTGTCAGAGTTAAAATCATCGTATTTCAGTAGATCATACAAAGAACAATCAGAAAGATCCTTGCCAAGTTCTTCCTGTTTTATCACCTGACAAGGAAATTATAACCATACAATTATAACCGTCTTAACATTTCTATAGCATAATTAATCATACATAATAATCACTTAGTGATTATTAAGTCTGCAGTCATTTTAAGTCTGCAGTAGGGCAAAAAGCTGAACCTATGAAAAATCCTGATTTTCAGTTACTGGACAATTATTTTGAACCATTCCAAAGATATAAAGTTAAAAAGTTAAGATAGGTACTTAGAATTGTCCAAACTTTCTAATACAAAAATCTCATAGTAGGTCCCAGAAAATCTGAGCTTTACAAGGACATTTTGTATTTCACTCATTTTCTTTGCTCCATTTATACTGACTCAAGGAAATATCTCCACATGAAAATTGCCTCCTACATCTCAGTGACCTCTGTCAAAAGAAAACAGGGCTCTTTCTCAACAAAAATAGTGAGATCGTTTGTTCCAACTTTCATCTTCAAATTATTTGTGAAAAATGAAGTTAGATGTTTTTTTTTTTTTTTTTTTTTTTTTTCTCTGCCCAAACTCCTCCTCAGCTGGAAGTTAAGCCATTTGGGATTGTGCATTAACTCCCTCGGTCACAAAAGAGCTATTAAGCAAATGACTGTTTCCAGGAGCCAGAGAGAATTAATGCACCAATTGATGATGAAAATCCATCCAAGTGTGGGTGAGAAAAATCATCAAACTGCTTTTCTTCTCTGTGTTCTGTCCTATGGACTGAGGCAGTAGCTTTTTTATACTCTACTGATTTGACTATTGTGTCTCACATAAAAGAGCTCCCCAAGATTTTTCAAACATTCCTATCCATCTGGGTGGCTGCATAGCTGTGTCCATAGCTTTTCACATTCTCTCACATACAGAGACAGTATTTCACATTGTTGGAGCTGTGCATTATAGTTGTGTTTTTTCATCTTCTTTTAAGTTTTATTTATTTTGAGAGACAGAGGACTCAAGTGGAGGAGGGGCAGAGAGGGAGAGAGGGAGAATCCCAAGCAGACTACTCACTGTCAGCACAGAGCCCAAAGTGGGGCTCGAACTCGTGAACTCTAAGATCATGACCTGAGCCAAAGTCAGTCGCTTAACCAACTGAGCCACCCCGGTGCCTGTAGTGTGTGCTTTTTTTTTTAAAAAGGTGGTGCCATGTAATTAGAAAATGCAAGCTCTGAAGTCAGCCAGCTCTGGCTTCTGCACCTGCCAATGGCACTTAATATAGCTCTATAATTTCTGGCAAATTATTTAACCTTTCCTCAGTTAGGAATAACAGATAGTAACATTTGTCTCTTATGGCTATTGTGAAGATCATATTTATAGACATGTATACACACACACATACACACACATATACATGCACACATACACACATAGTTAGATGTAAGACAACATATAACACATAGTTAAAAGTAATCATTTTAAGTTAAAAATAATGATTTTTTAAATATAATGTGCTTTTTATTCAAATAATTCACTGCAGATTTCCATGCCAGCTTGCACAAGCTCTGTTGTGTGTTCACAGTGTGAATCCAGACTTTCTTTGTTATATCAATAGCAGATCAGTGATACTAGTTTCAAAAGATTCTCAGATGCTATTGACTATTTTTTTTTAAATAACCCTTTGGGGAACACTTCTATGTTAAAAGTTCAGTTCTGCCTGAGTGCGGATGAGTTATAGAGGTAGCTCTGAGGATGGAGCTTAGCATATGTATCACTAGAGCCTCTGGCCCTCTTCTGTAGCCACCTGAGTGGTTTAGCAATGATGACACATAGACGTTGCTAAATATAACTTCTACAATATACTGGGCTCTCTATTCTTGTATTATATATTCACATTTCATTGGTTAAGCCGATGTTTGCTGCCTTGGAGGGGGAAAATAGGCAAAACATTTATCTGCTTTAATTGATCCACATAAATAGATATTGTTGAGAGTGAGTATTAAGCCCTACACTTTTGCATAGTCCAGCTGTAGGGATTAACAAAACTACCTAACGGCTGAAGCCATTTCTCCTATAAGCCTAATGAGAAAACTAATACTGCTTTTCTATTTAGAAGGCAACAGAGCTCTCAGTCATTCACCATCTGTTATTTGTTAGATCATGGAAAATGACTTTCCCTGGGTGTTAGTGGGGGTGGGGGGTGGGGTGGTGGCATATTTCATTTTACCTCACTATGCTCTTCCTAAAGTTCTGCAATGCTAGCATAATGGTAATTTTAAGGATGCAGTGACACTCAGGCTTGATGTATTCAGGTATTTTAATAATATTTCTCAGTAATTTTTATTCTCATACATGTTCATAAAGAGAAGGAGATGGAAAAACCTGGAGAAAATATTCATCATTTTATGTCTCATATTTTCTATTTTAATAGTTTACTCAGATTAAATCATGTCTAATTAGACAAAGAGAATGAACTTCTACCTTTTTTTCTGAATGCTGGCTTAAGACTAGCTTGATCTTGATTTGATCTTGATCTTGATTTGATCATGATTATACAACTTAAGCTGGACCTGCTGTTTCAATTAGTGTGCCCTAGCAAAGCAAATGGTTCTGGCTAGGAAATTTTCTAAACAAACAAACAAACAAACAAAAAACCCTCTTCACCTATACTGGACCATGCCCATATATAGGAGACAGGAGATTTGTCTCTCATCATCAATAGTTCAAGTATATATTTTTTTCATTTATTCCATTTTTTGGCCAATAAAACAGCCTACTTAAAAACATACTTCCTAGTTACTTCTTCTCCCCTTTAGAATGCCTGATGGGAGCTGAGTAGTCTGGTGTATTCCAAATGAGGAGGGTACTTTCCTAAGACCTCTTAACCAGCATGGAGAAATGGTTTTAAATAACTAGAGCTTTGATCATGTTTGACTGTCTGCAAGAAAGTATGATAGAGGAGTGCCTGGGTGGTTCAGTCAGCTAAGCATCTGACACTTGATTTCGGCTCAGGTCATTATCTCATGATTCATGAGATCAAGTCCTGAGGTATTCTGTGCTGACAGTGCAGAGCCTGCTTGGGATTCTCTCTCTCCCTCTCCTCTACCCCTAAATAAATAAATAAATAAATAAATAACTTAAAAAAAAAGAAAATATGATAGAAAATAAGCAGATTTCCTTCCCAAGTGCACAGTAATACATTAAGCACTCTTTGGAACAGAGGATCCAAACTTGTAGGGCTTTCATAGTTGCCTGCATTTCTTTTGTTTATTTCTGCCATTGGCTTTCAAAACTTCCCAGTCTAGTTTCCTCAAAACACTCATGTTATTTCTGAACTAAAGATCATGACAGAGCCAGATGCACAAATGTTATCTAAGTATCCTACAATAAAGCTTTAGTCTAGGAGGTGACTCATAATTTTATTTGTTATCTATTGTAAAATATTGAGTATGTTTTCCAAATTTACCAGTGCTTTGGTGAACTCTCTAAGGCTAAAATAATGATAATAATAATTAAATTAAAGATTCTCACTTTCTTTAATGATCAAAAATCAAGTTACATGAATATTCTGCTCCACAGAGATGAGTCAGTGTGACAAAATAGAAGTATTAGCAGAATGTATGTCATCCAGGGAGCTCAGATACACAGTATTCCAGAGGGGTACATATTTAATTTCAAAGTAATAGAACTGTTAAAGTTACATGAAGAATTATAACTCAGGAATGATTCAATGTTTTGATACTGTATTCTCTTTTGTCCCCAAACAGGAAAACAAAACAAAACAAAACAAAACAAAACAAAAAACTGTTCCTCCCCAAACTAAACTATTCTCCTTATTATTCTGCTTCATTTGTTTATTCAAGTATCCATTCAACAAATCATTTTTGAAAATCTACTATTTTCAGACACTTTCCTGGACTCTGATAATAGCCAATAAGATAGATAAGAAACCCTCTTTTGTGAAATTTATATGCTAGTAGAAGGGAACAAATAAATATATAAGTAAAATATATAGTATGTCAGATAACAATTTATTTAAAGATAAATAAAACTGAAATTAAAAAAAAGGAAAATGCCAGAGGTAGGTGTAGAGGATTGTCTCCCTGCTATAAATATATATATATATATGAATATATATATCCCTGTATGAATATTGGTTTTCCAGGAATACATCATGACTTGGAAATCAAAGATTATTATATTGACTCTCATAAAAGAGATATAATATATCCGTAATTTTGATGGTCTCAAGTCAGATCATGGTAATGAGTCTATGGGCATGAGGGCATAGGAGCACAATGAAGTAGAATCTTCCAATTCTATGTCTTTTTCTTTATTCTTCTTTGTGGAAACAGGGGAAAAACAGCAACTGTAAACTCATGGAAAGATACACCACTCAAAATTTCAAGCGTTCATCAGAGGATGAGCGCTTCCTTATCCTTTGCAAGCTGTTTTTCCTCAAACTAATCATGACCACATCACAATCACAGTGGTCTTAGTAGATCAGAGTTCAGTGTTCCTCCATTTTAAAGAAAGTACATCACATTTGTGAAGTTGAGGAGAAGACGATATATTCAGTCTTTACTTGGCAAATATGTAGATTACATCAAAACTTAAGGGTCAGGAAATAAATATACTTTTTTTTAGAAATATGTATCTTTAGGCATTATCTTTAAGCCTCTCCCATACACTCACTATGGGTTGGCTTCCCTACTACTTAGTTCTCTGAATATCTCCTATTTGACTTCCTTCTTCTCTCCTTCTCTCCCTTCCCCCTTCCTTTTTCTTTTTAACAACTGACATGTGCATAGAAATGTGCTACAGTTTTGGAGATACAGTAGTAAAAAAGAATGACATAGTTTTTGTCCTCATAGAGTTAATTTTCTAGAGAGAATGTGTGGGAACAGGCAAATAATTAAATAAACAAAATAATTACAGATTGCCAACAGTGCTCTAAAAATAAGGTGAAAGGACAGAGAGTAAAAAACTAACATTACAAATTATAATTGTTTAATCATATATAACTGATGCTATCATACAATAGGTGTGTTAGAAGAAAAGGATCACATAAAAATTAATTACATCTTTCAAGTTGTCTTTAGGTTTCCTAACATCCATAACACATTAGAAAACGTTTAAAAAATCAATAGGGCCAACATGAATTCTTTTGAAAAATTCACTGAAGAGATAACATTATTCAACCCGTGGTGGGAAGAAAAAATACCTTATTTTGAAGGCATCCTATATAGCTCACAGGGATTCTCTGAATATGAATGCCAAATTTTTAAAAGCACGTTAACATTCTAAAGGAAAGATGCTATAAAAGATATGTTTAAATTTTTTAAGACAAAATTTTAATTTTCCAATTGTCTTGTGCATATTATGAACAACATTAAGAAAAAAGAGTATTTGAAACTAGTTACTAATGTTTCCAGATAGAATTGGAAGTACTGTTTCTTAATTGTAGCCCCAAGCTGTACCCAAACCAACAGTTAGGGGCCCCACTTTTCTGTTAAGTGCTAACTGTTGCTATTATTATTATTCTGAAATCTTTAGCGCTTCAAAGGAAATTGCCAGTACTACTAAGATCTACCTACTGGCCTTGCTACTACCATTCTCAGTCAAATACCTGGCTTCTGCTGCCTTAGTTTGTATACCAGAAAGTTCATGGGGTTTTAAATGTTAAATAGGATTAATTACCATGGCATTTCCTGGAAGTTCTCACTTATCTCCCTTTTCTAGCCATACAAGTGCTTATTTGTTTGTATTTAGTTTGTTCCCACCAAAATAGCTTTTTATCCATTAGACAAAACAATTCTTACCAATCTTATAGTAAATAAATATGTTGACTAGAAACCAGAACCTCTTAAAAAGCCTTTAAAATTGTAATAGGCTTTATCAACTCAAAATAAAGATTAACTGCCCATTCCCTATCTAACAGCTCTAATAATTTCTAAAGAAAATTGGTATGTACAAAGGTTGCAAAGACATCATTGCCCTGCCCATCCTGATAGCTTAAAAATATCTAGTCTTATTTATTCTTGCTTTTTATTTAATTTCGTAAATGTATTCACATATGGTAGTCATTGAGCAAATAGCATTTTAAGTCAAATATGTATAACGTAATAATCTAAATCCTGTGAACAAGTAGCTCTTTTTATTATTTTAATAAAGAGTTGGCATGTGTGCACATTAGGGAAATATTTCATTCTAATATGCATGCCTAATGTGAATCAGCTTATTAAGATGACAGAATCTAAATGAAGAAAGTGCTAAATCAATATACTCAATACAGCTGCTTATTTAAACTCAGAATCACAAGGGAATGATTTTGCTTACTTAAATTCCACGGGTGGTTATTTTATGAAATAGGGAGAGGCCAAAAGAGTAGATTTTCCAAGCTGTTAGCACTATTTCACTTTAAGAACCCTATGTTTGCTGCTCTAAACAAGGAAGCCCTTAGACGGAGTTGGCTCTAATGTCCTGGTGCCTATGTAAACAACCCAAAATCTAGGCCTGTAAATGCCTCAATGTTTCAAAACTCACAACCAATCACAAATAGGATGTGTTAAGCTACAGGGAATCAATGATTTCCTGCCTTACTTTGCTCTCTCCTTTCTCTATAGAAGCTTTCCCCTAGTTCCCCTCAGTAGAGTGCTTCTAACCACTTCTGATTTGGCATTGCTGGATTCAAATCAACTTTTGCTCCAATAAACTCTGAAAATTGGAACACCTGGTTGGCTCAATGAGTTAATTAACTGGCTCTTTATTTCTGTTCAGGCCATAATCTCACGGTTGGTCAGTTCAAGCCCCAAGACCTGCTCTGTGCTGACAGCAGGGAGCCTGCCTGGGATTCTTCCTTTCCTCTCTCTCTGGCCCTCCCCATGCGCTCTCTCTCTCTCTCTCTCTCTCTCCCTCTCTCTTTCTCTTTCTCTCTCTCTCTCTTTCTCTCTTTCTCTCAAAAATAAATAAACTTAAAAGATAAAATAAACCCTTAAAATTTTAATATGTTTCAGTATACCCATCTTTTAACACTGCTAACAATTCAAAGATGCCATTCTGCCAGGTGAAGTCTGCCTATGTATTCCCTCATCTTACTCTATCAAACGTATTACACCACAGTGCAAAACACAATTGTCCATTCTCCTCTAAGGAGCAATCTGGACAAATTCCTTTGTCCTATGTGACCCTATGAAATCCAAGTTTCCCTATATTGCTTTGCATATTTCCTTCTCTGACTCAATCTCCATTCTTTTCTAACTCAAACCCATCATAATGACCTCTGGAAATCCTGCTTCTGGTCAAAAAACTCTTCACCTCCATTTCTTATAAAGACATGTAATCCACGCACACTAACTTTAAGAAATTCTGGCTGCCCCTGAAGAAAATCACTTGTCAAATAATTTTAACAATTGGCGGCCAATTTTTCTCTCATATCCATTTTACCTCAGCGAGGAAGATGGGTCAATAACTAAATGGTTCCCTACTGGCACTTCTGGATTATTTCCTCCTCCCAAACCAAGTCTTCATTAGATAGATACAAAGATGAGAGATGGTAGGTATAGATAGATAGGTAGATAGATAGATTGATCGATCAACAATAGATTGATAGAGAGCTAGAACCTACTTTGGATCTCAGGCCATTCAGCTACATAGTTCTCTCCTATTCTTTCCCCATAATTCACAAATAAATTTAACTGCTGATTCACAATATTTCTGCCCACCTTTTTTTTTTAATTTTTTTTTTTTTTTTGAGAGGGAGAGAAACAGAGTACGAGTGGAAGAGGGGCAAAAATAGAGGGAGACACAGAATCTGAAGCAGACTCCAGACTCTGAGTTGTCAGCACAGAGCCGAGGTGGGGCTTGAACTCACAGACTGCCAGATCATGACCTAAACCGAAGTCGAATGCTCAACTGACTGAGCCACCCTGGCACCCCTGTTTCTGTCTACCTCAACTCTTTAATATTCTCTGTGGTTTCCATATACACATGAATAAGCCACCCAGAACAGTTCTGAGCTCCTTTTGACAACAAATGATCATTAACTTTCACACTTCCAGTGACCTTTCCCTACATGCCAGACTGCCAGAAGGAACATACTCATACCTCAGGTCTCTTCATCCTGAAATCTTGATTTCAAGCATTACACATTCATGTCTGTTTTAGAAACAATATGTGTTCTTAAAACCACAAATGTGTCACTATGAAACTGAGTACCTGACTACACTAGTCATATATACAGCGCTTAGGGGAGATAACAGGTTTGTGATCATCCTTTGGAAAAAAAAAATTATGTTTGTTGAGGCTTTTGCAGTAAGCTATTATTCTATGAGTCATACATTGGAGTATGATAACCCAATTTGGAGCATATTGTTAGAACAATTTTCATTGAAGCAGGCATTAGTAAAGCTCAGATTTCTCCAAAGAGAGCAGTGAATTCTCACTTTGGGAGAAGGTAATTTAAGAGAAGCAAGAGAGAGAGAGAGATCCAGGTAATAGAGATGAACGTTAGAAATTTGCTTAGATGTGGGGAGGAGCTAAGGTAAAACACCAAACAAGCGAGGGTCACACCTTACTAGAATGGTCCTCAGGAAAAGGCAGAACATTTGGGTTTGCATTTAGTACACAGGATTGGTTACCAGCGCAGACCACTCAGTTCTATAACCTCATTATGAAAGGGATCCGGGCACTATGGCATAGATTTGAGAAGATATAGAACCACTAGACCAAAGTAAGTTCCCATTTACCTGTTTTCAATAGAGGATAGACATTTAAAGAAAAAAAATACAAAAAAATAATTTTAATGTGATTGAAATATTACCTTTATCATACAGTAATTAAGACACATGGGAGAGGAGACAATAATAATCTGTTTTGTTCCTACAAAAAAACTTTGATAGATATCCCACTTTTCTTCCCTAACACTCATGTCCATGTCATTTGGAAAAACAGAAATACTCACCCCAGGGGTAAAAGTGGACAATGCACTTGAGGAAATAGAGACAGATATGACTTAATTGGGCTCTGAGGGTGTAAAAAATAGGGCAGAAGATGGAGGCTAGGGATTTCTTTTTGTTTCGAGAACTGATGATACATTTCTCCCTGAGGGAAGAGTATGATAGATACTGGTTTTTGATGTTGTTGTAGTATTCTATAACTTGTCATTAGTTTTTTAACTAAGGTAGATGTTGGCATCTGTGGAATGTGATATATTTGGTCATACATATTTAGAAGGAGAATCTAAAATAGAACATATTGTTTTGCATGACAAATAATTTGGAGCCCCCAGGGAAAACTGAGGTTGAGAGATAGACTTGGGCACTGTATCAGTGGTGCAGGTAATGAAAAGCACACCATGGACAGAGTACAAGGAAAGGAAAAGTGTACAAAGTGCTGGATCTAAACTGGATTTCAATTTGGGATTTGTGTAATTTGTGATGTAAACACTCACATATATATAGTGGAGCTCAAATAGAAGTACAAAGGAGACAACAGACATCTGCATTACGGCAATAACCCAATAGTATCATTACCATTATTACTAAAATTACGATTACTCAGTTACTCTAATCTGGTACTGAGGATTTAATAATTCATGCCAGCTATATGAGATAAATGTGTAACTACTTCAAATGAGATGGGCAAAATAAAAACATGCCGTCATTTATTTTTTCTAATTTCTTGAGATAACCAAAACTACTCTTCTTTTGCAAGAACTATTGTTTTTTCTCATTGTAAAAGTTGGTATTAAAACTTTTGTATGTTTAATAATGTGTGTATAGATTTCTGGGTTATAATGGCTGTAAACTAATGGTATTTAAGTTGTTATCACCTACCATCCAAGCATAAATATTAAAAAGTTGCAAGGGATGAACATAGGGTAAATATTATTCAATCGCTCAATTACTAACTTAAGGGTATGTACCCACTTTATTTCCATTATCATCCATGACATTCACATGAAAGTTAGATTTGAAAATACAGTTATAACTAACACACTCTATTTTGTATGTGCTAGTCATGCTTCTAAGAAGCTGACACATTCTAAATTGTGTGTGTGTGTGTGTGTGTGTGTGACATCAAATTTACGCAGTAGGTACTAATATCATTGCCTATATATATATATATATATATATATATATATATATGTAATGAGTCTCAGAAACTTTAAATAACTTGCCAAAGGTTAACAGGTCATAAGTAAGAGACGTTATTTGAACCCAAGCTCTATAATAACAGTTCTTAACCACTACACTTTGATCATAAAAAAGATTATTTTGAAAAAAAATATACTAGGACTTCATCACTTGGGACCCACTCACTCCTTTCCATCTGAACATTCTCTTTAGATCTTCTGAAATGAATATACCATCTCAATCTTTTTTGATTTTTTTCTTCTGGATCTTCAACTACCAATGACAAATCTACAAGTGTACTATCATAAATTTTATCAACTTTATAAAAATTATTTTAAAAGTCCAAAATTTCACTTTGCTATCAATTTGTATTTCATACTTGAATATTTTCAACATAAGAACATTAGCCCCAGACTGGAAGACTAAACATAGAGTTACAGATGTTTATGTTATTAAGCTAGAGTGGTAAAGAGATGGATTGAATGTGATTTATTTCTATAACCAGTCAGTTCATTTTAGCAAATATTTTCTTGCTATAACATGTTGTTAACTGTGATTCTAAAGGTCCTACTCTTTTAACTATTAATTTTTTAATGTATTTTCTCTCAATTAGACAGGCCTCTGTGTTCTAATTTACCTGAAAATCTGTAAGATTCTCCATTCATTATGGGGAATAAAAATAGAATGTGGGTAGCCAGCTTTCATGCTACAATTATAAAACCTCAAAGTCAAATTATATTCTTTAATTTTTACTTGTCACTGGCAGTATCTTACATTTCTCTTAATAATATCTTATAAATTATTAATAGACACCATTAAGATCCTTTCCCTTTTTACTCTTCTAAGTTAAATTATTTGAAAATTCCATATTAAATGATGGTATTATATGTTTCTGCATTTATTAATAAAACCGTATGTATTATTAGTTATAATACTTGCAAAAGTACCTGAAATCTAAAAATACTACCATCAAAACAGTATTTGTGCCATTCATATCTAGGTGTTTATTATATTTTTTCAAGATTACTTGTTACAACCTTCTGTTTTTCTTGTCGTTGTTGTTTAAGTTCTGTGTTTTTGTTTATGTTGTTTTTTTCATAGTTGATTATTTACAGATGAGAAACTGACATTTTCACAACACACTAGGTGGGAATGACTTATGTAGTATGGGATGTATTCAGAAGGAAGCCAGTAAATCTCCCAAATCTTTCCTTGCTTGTACCTCATGGATGGCCAAGAAAGAAATGGGTTTCTGAAGACGACTTTCAGATGAATGGAAGGGGACTTTTCAGACATAAAGTGAGTCCAAATCAAAGGTAACAGAGAAAACACAACTAAATTTGGTAGCAGATAAACTTCATTATGAGTTGAGTTGTATCTTCTCAACAGATATTTTAAAGACCTAATCTTGAGGACCTCAGAACATAACATTTTGTGTTTTTTGGAAATAGGGTTGTTGAAGAGATAACTAGATAACTGAAAATGAGGTGATGCTGGAGTAGGGTGGCCCCTTATCCAATATGACTGGTGTCCTTCAAGCAAAGGCAATGTGTTGTGAAGACAGGCACACCAAGTATGGTATATGACTGCAGAGGCAGATATTGTTTGTTTGTTTATTTATTTTGAGAGAGAGAGAGAGAAAGAGAAAGAGAGAGAGAGAGAGAGAGAGAGAGAAAATGAATAGGGAAGGAGCAGAGAGAGAGAGAATCCCAAGGAGGCTCTGTGTTGACAGCGGGATCTCATGAACTATAAGATCATGACCTGAGCCAAAATAAAGGGTGGGCTGCTTAACCCACTGAGCCACCCAAGCACCCTGAGGCTGAATGATGTTATCTACAAGCCAAGGAATGCCAAAGAATGCCTAGCACTACCTGAAGCTGAAAAAGACAAGCAAAGATCCTCCCCCAGTTACTTCAGAGGGAGCATGGCTTAGCCAACTCCTTGGTTTTAGACTTTGAGCCCCTAGAACTGAAGGACAGGTTGATATAGCCACCCACATTCTGTTATTTTGTAATGGCTGCCTAGGAAACAAATACTAACTTGAATGTAGCATAAACTTGAAATAGGTATAAAGTGCTGTGACTGCCATTTTCTAGTGAGTAGCAGTTTTCCATTTGGATTTAGATGTAGGTACTATGATAATAACTGGATTTTGTCAGATCATGTTTTGTACCCAACCAGTGGTTACAATGATGTAGATACATTAATAAAAACTAATAAATACATGTAAAATATGTAATATATAATAATATATAATACACAAAATAAAAGCAAAAGCAAAACCACAATGTATTCCAATATGTCAGGCCCATATAGACCAAGGTGACATGACTGAATTATATTTTCATTTTAATTAACTAGTCACTTCTTATCATTACTATAAATATAAAATTCTAAAGAGTTTCATTCTTGAAAAATAAATCATGAGGTAAATGATAACATAGGTATCTTAATTAAAAATTTTCTGATTTTACTCTAAAATTCCAGAGTTCAATTCTTTAAATCCCAATGCCTGGATTTAGTAACTTCTCAATAAATGCAGGCTAAATTAAAGAAGATAAGGAAAATGATATATATTTTAATTAACTGGAATGGCAAGAACTGTAATTAATTTACTTAGAAAGTCACTTTGATATAAAGTCTTGAAACTAAGTTACACTATTCCAAAGTTTAGAAATCCTTGTATAATCGAACCAATATCCCACAATGTCAGATTCTTTATATAGACCATAAAATTAACCATAAGAGATGAATGGCATGGTGTTATGGAGATAAACTACTGGATTTTTTTAAAACTATATTAACTGCCAAGCACTGCAGCAAAATCCACCTTAATAAACACTATAAGGATTATTAAGAATTCAGAAAACTTCTTCAGTGCTATAACCATTTTCCTAGATTGGTCACCCTAGATTGGCTTTTTTTCTCCATTACTCCTAAAACTTGTATACGTTTTTGGAGAAAACTTATGTCTCTTATTTCACATTTCTATACTACCTACAACTAGTTTAGTTTCTAAAATCTGGGTATTATAATTTCCTTCAAACTGTTCTGTCTCCATGATACACACAAAAAAGTATTTGTATTTTTTTCCAAATGGTTCACATAAAGACCTTTTGTTTATTCAAATATTCTCTTTAGTAACAAATTTCTTATCACATATTTCATTTGGTGACAATTTTCAAATAAGTGAAATTTAACAATGTGGACTTTTTTTTTTTTTTTTAATTTTTTTTTCAACGTTTTTTATTTATTTTTGGGACAGAGAGAGACAGAGCATGAACAGGGGAGGTGCAGAGAGAGGGAGACACAGAATCGGAAACAGGCTCCAGGCTCCGAGCCATCGGCCCAGAGCCTGACGCGGGGCTCGAACTCACGGACCGCGAGATCGTGACCTGGCTGAAGTCGGACGCTTAACCGACTGCGCCACCCAGGCGCCCCTAACAATGTGGACTTAATACTAGACCTAGATTAACTATATCCTAATTGATCTTTGATTATTGGAAAAATAAAATAGGTCAGAAATTTAATACCTTCTTAAATGATGTATTTACATCATGTTATAGATGTGCTCAATTGCTGGTGAATAGTTTCCTTGAATATTGGATACACAAGTTTTTACTGAGTGATAGAAAATTAAACATTATAAAAGGCTTCAGAACATATCTGAAGATATCTTACAAATTTTGTAAGATAAAGAATTGATGATTCCTTAAGGTATTTAAGGTACAGAAACCTATCAAAAGTAGCTATCTTATTTTGAACTCTAAAATATCATATAAATGTTATTTGAAATTAATATTGTTGTTAGAGTAGTGTTAGAAGAAAAACAACACCAAGACCCAAAAACCAAACCATTTTGGTCCTAAAACAGTCCTAAAATGGCATAATTTAGGCCAAATCCTCAAACTGAGGTTTAATACGTGATCTAATGGCAGTTCAACCTTCCCCAGAAATGTAGTCTTAACGGGTCGGTCAGGAATTTTTCAATCAGCCCCAGTGGGTCTACCACTTGGTCCTTTTCCATCCCACAAAAGATGATGAGGTAATCGACATAACAGCCCTAGCCTTTCCAGCTAAGGGAAAGCAGTCTTGCCGGGAAAAATCTTTCTCTTTTGCTAATAATTTTTTTGCCCCACTCTCCTGCAAAAACTTTCCATTTGTACAACTTCCCAAGTGCCTCTCTATTTGCTAGATGGGATGCTGCCCAGTTCATGAATTGGACAGTAAAGTCAATTAGATTTTTAAAATTGACTCAGTTGAATCAAATCTTTGTTATTTAACAGCAGTCAAATTTTACTCTTAAAAATATGTTTTGTCCACACTTTCAATAATACAAATTAAATACATTTTATTAATATAGAATAAATTCACACAGATATAAATATATTGTACATGTGATTTTTAAATAAGCTTGTTAATTTAATCATTAATCATACCTGAGTTAGTTCATTAATATCTACAAGTCCGTTACTGTCGGCATCAAAATATTTAAACATTTGATCCACCAACAACTTCTTCCAAGGCAGGTCATCACCGTTAGGGTTTTCATTTTCTTGTGTAATATATTTTTGATTTTGTAAATCTAAAAGCATGCTTTTCATCTTGTTGTATTCAGTGGTCTTGCAGTTATTTCCTGTAACAGAAGAACTAAGTTATTTTCAAAGCAATATTATTGAAAAAGAATCATTTATTGTTTTAATGTTAAGAAATTGATATCTTATAAATAATATACTTGGTACATAATTTTTATCTTCCAACTTGTACAAGGTTAAAATAATAGGATATTTTCATTTGTATCAAATCTAATAAAAACATGTTTATTGTGTGCTTTCTCTAGGATAAAGTAATTGGTTCTATGAGGGGTTTAGAAACACATGATAGCTCCAATTGTTTAAATACATTATCTTAGTTTTTTTAAGTTGTTTTTTTTAATGTCCATTTATTTATTTTTGAGAGAGAGAGTAGGGGCGGTGCAGAGAGAGGGAGACAGAATCTGAAGCAGGCTCTGGGCTGTCAGCACAGAGCCTGCCCAAGAAGGTGCTGGAATCCAGGAATTCTGAGATAATGACCTGAGCATAAGTCAGATGTTTAATGAACTGAGCTACCCAGGTGGCCCCATTATCTTAGTTTTAATCCTCACCATACATTCCTATATAGACAGTTTCATCGGTTTTAACATGAAGTACAGGGAGTTGAAATAACTTGCCCGGCAAAGAGTTAGATTGTGTTGGATTTTTGCACTTGAGCTTATATATATATATATATATATATATATATATATATATATATATCTGGTTTCAAAATAGGATAGCATATATTAACTGGAAGTATGCTTTTTACATTTGAATTTGTTTTGAAGATGTCTGTACGCATGTGTTTACATTTATAAAAATCCTATTCCCAATGATGCTGAGGTCTTATTTGTATTCTTCTAAAAGACTTTAATTATTTTTCTGATATTTGTTTATCTCTCCTTTAGGAGCACAGTGTATTACATGATATGTGTTTGCACCTTATATCTCCAAGTTTTAACTTTGCAAATTTCATCTCCACAAATGAAGTATAAGCCCATTGCACTAACAATGCATCAGAGATTTTCAGTATTTCCCATAAAATAACCAGGACAATACTGGCAACATCAGAATTAGTGAAAATGATTGCTTAGCTTAATGTCTTCAAAAATAACTGCAATTTTCACACAATTGTCTTACAAAGGATTTTTTTTTACACTGGCCCCCATGATGATGTCTTTAAATAGTACAATGGAAGTTAGTATATACTACTGATAGCAAATGTGATATAAAATATAGAAAATACAGTGCCTAATGTAATTTGTAAATGAAAAAAAGTAGGTATTATATTAGCCAAGAATTTTTACAATGTACTTTTAGAGAAAATACTAACTTTATAATTGTTGTCAATATTGACAATTAGGCTTTAACAGAATCTACAATTTTAAAAGATTTCTAAAGATTTTTAAATATATGTCTAAGAAGTATGGAGTTGAAAAACAGGATTTGAAGTCTCATTCTCTTTCAAGACAAGATGGAAAACAATCTCTTCTAGAGAGATGAGAGACTGTCTTATTTTTCAAAGATAGTGAAATAGCTATTGTTGTTCAGCAATTTTAGTGTTTAGCAATCCTGTCAAGAACTTCTTTTTTTACAACAAAACATAAACTTTGTGCTGCAGATTAAGTCAATTTTGCATTATTCCATTCTCAGTATAAAAATAATGCTAAAAATGTTTTCATAATAGCAAAGAAATCACTGACAAAAGAGAGAAGTAATCAGATCTAGAGGGGATAGGTAGCAATTTTGGTGTCCATGAAAGTGACAGAAAAGAAGCCTTCAAACATGTGTGTGCCTGTGATTCTGTGTGTGTGTGCCCACATGCGTATTCAGAGGAAGAGAGAGAAATGTGTGATAAAAGAATGAGAAAAAGGATAATAGACCATTGCAATAGCCCTCCATGGAATTTCTGTATTTGACCTTGGGTTGGTATCTCCTTTGACTGATGCTGAGTAGGGTTGAATTTAGGGGAGCTGATATTGGGCCATAGGCAATGTGGAGACCAGAATGTTGGTGAGAGACAATGGGAATCAGGGCTTAAATGCTGAAAACCTGCTAACTAATATTTAAAATTTGAGGAACAAGGAAACAGTTTGAGTTGTTCATTTTAATTTTGATAAAACTGAGTAATGTGATCATCATCATGATCCTATTAATATTTTCATTTCCCAACTTGTAAATTTCCTTGAAAGTTCAGGTGGCTGCTGGCAATCCAAAGAAAATAAAAATAAAAGCATGGCAGTGAAGGCATTTATGGTCCACAGAAATGTACAAGAAGTAGTTATGCAATTATGTAAAACTTTGTAGAATTTATAGATTTAATAAAATTTCTGTCACAGATTTTTTTAGTAATAAATAGGAACATCTGCTATTAACAATAAATTACATGTAATGAAGATTTCTTACGTGTCAGGAAGTTTATACATTTTAAATTAGTTATTCCTCACAACAGTCCCAGAAGAAAGACAACTATCACCATTTTATAGATGAGGAATTAAGGCACAGAAAAATTAAATAATTGTTCAAAGTTACATAGCTAGAAAGGAGCAGAGTGTTTTTTTTTTATTTAAAAAATTTTAATGTTTATTTTTGAGAGAGAGAGAGAGAGAGAGAGAGAGAGAGAGAGAGGCAGAGAGAGAGGGAGACACAGAATCTGAATCAGGCTCCAGGCTCTGAGCTGTCAGCACAAAGCCCTATGCAGAGCTTAAACTCACAAACTGTGAGATCAGGACCTGAGCCAGAGTCGGCCCCTTAACCCACTGAGCCACCCAGGCAACCCCAGAGTGATTTTTATATACAAGCAATATCCCTTCTATCTTTTATTCTCTGCTTCTCTTATCTTCATAACTGAGTTTTAAGATCAACTTTTACATGTGATTCAGTAAGTTTGTCCAAGGATTATTTATAAAGAGGAAGATAAACATCATAATAAACACTAGGCAAGTAGAGAAAAAAATAACTCACAAAGGAAAAAGAAAAAGGTCTATCTGAGAACTAGCAGGAAAATAAATACTGAAAAGGAAGCTAAAGGGAAAAGAACTCAAGAAAGAGGGTCTGATGAGATGTCAAATGTTTCAGAGTAAAAGTAAGATAGACAATAAAACAGGCCCATCGAATTCCTCAAACTGTAGGTAACTGGTGACTTTAAAGAAGATTTTAGTAAATAAATGGAACATTTTTTAAAAAATCTAGAATCTCCTTTTTTATTATATGTCTTTTTCCCATTGATATTTTTCTATTTTGTTTTAATTTTAGTATGGGTAACATACCTTGTTATATAGTGATTCAACACTTCCATAAATCACCCAGTACTCATCATGACAAGTGCAGTCCATAATCCCCATCACCTGTTTCACCAATCCCCCCACTCACCACCCCTCTGGTAACCATCTGTTGGTTCTCTATTAATAGAAAACAGAGTTAAGAGTCTGTTTCTTGGCTTCCCTCTCTCTTTATCTCTTTTTTCTTTGTTTTGTTTCTTAAATTCCACATATGAATGAAATCACATGGTATGTGTCTTTTTCTGACTTATTTCTCTTAGCATTATACTCTCTAGCTATATCCATGTCATTGCAAATGGCAAGATTTCATTCTTTTTTTTATAGCTGAATAATATTCAATGATATATGTGTGTGTGTGTGTGTATACATATATATATATATATATATATATATATATATATATATATATATGTATATATATTTCTTTATCCATTCAACTATTGATGCTGCTTCTGCAATTTGACTGTTGTAAATTATGCTGCAATAGACATATAGGTTCATATATCCCTTTGAATTAATGTTTTTTTGTAGTTTTGGGGTTAATACCCAGTAGAGCAATTGCTGGATCATAGGGTAGTTCTATTTATAACTTTTTGAGGAATCTCCTTACTTTTTTCCATAGTGGCTGCACAAGTTTGCATTCCCACCAACAGGGCACAAAGGGTTCTTTTTCTCCACATCCTCACCAAACTTGGTTTTCTTGTGTTTTGACTAGCTATTCTGACAGGTACGAGCTGATATCTTACTGTTGTTCTGATTGCATTTCCCTGATGATGAGTGATGTCAAACATCTTTTCATGTGCCTGTTGGCCAACTGCATGTCTTCTTTGGAGGAGTGTCTGTTCATATCTTCTGTCCATTTTAAATTGGATTATTTGCTTTTGGGTGTTGGGTTCTAGAAGTTCTTTATAAAATTTGGATACTAACCCTTTCTCAGACATGTCATTTGCAAATATCTTCAAAATGCAGCAGAATTCTTATTATAATGGGTTAAGGAGCAAAAACAGTGACGATTTGGCATTATTAAATATTTACTACCTTTTTTAGTGAAAGAAAAAGAACTATCATTATTAATGAAACATAATAGATATTTAGAAATAAATATCAATTAATAGATATTTGGAAATCATGGACTCATCCATGAATAACATCAGGCAGGAGGGTAAGAAATTTTTGTTCATCTGCTTTGATAAGATTCCTTTCTCAAAGATTAATCAACAGGCAGTGTTTGATTGGTATAGGTAAGAGAAAGAAATATTTTCCTGGATTTACCTCCTATTCTGGGAGACCAGTAAGAGATCTCCTCTGCATTCCCTTTTTTAGACACTGAGAACAAGACAAATGAGATGCCTATTGGTGGTATCTATTCCATCATCTTTCCCATGAATGCAGCGACACTGAGGTTGTGCTGATTCTTGATTCAGAGTCATTCAAAGGGAAGTTAAAATCCATCTGGCCTTGGGGGGCCGGGAAGGATGCAGAATCTCTGACATTCATATGGCTGCACCTGTGTAGCTAGCTGGCAGTACCTCTCCAAGTCTCTATGGAACCAAAGATAATTACATTTTATACATCCTATAGTACATCCATCTGTTTGAGGACATGGTAAGTGCTAAAAATTATAGATTATATCAATTATCCTTAGTGTTATGTTTTCTAAAGGCTGTTTTTATCTTTTTGAAATTACACTTTTATCCCTCTCCCATCCATCAATAAAAATTACCTATTTCCTTCAACACAAAAACATTCAAACCTAAATATATAAGAATATTACTTTTCTTTTTAACATTTATGGTTAGAATTTGATTATTTTCATTCTAATGTAAGCTAAAATCTTAGATATTCAAAGAATAAAAATTGAATGTTTTTATTTTAGTGTTAATTCTATTCAAGTATTAGAATGTATATTGGAACTATTTTTTCCTCAAACTGTTCAATAATTGTTAATAAAGTCTTTTCACATAATTTATTTATTTATTTTTAAAGTTTATTTATTTATTTATTTATTTTGAAAGAGAGAGAGAGAGAGTTGGGAGGACGGGGCAGAGAGAGGAAGAGGGAGAATTACAAGCAGGTTCTGCACTGTCAGCGTAGGGCCCAATGCAAGGCTCAATCCCACAAACCATGGGGTCATAACCTAAGCCAAAATCAAGACTCAGATGCTTAACCAACTGACCCACCCAGGTGCCCCTCACATATCTTTAGAAAAATATTTCATATTTATAGCATAAGGAATATATCAAAACTTTAGTATATTGATTTATGTGTATATGTGAATCAAATTCAACATGGAAAGCTATTATATTGAAGTTAATTTGTAAGTTGTTAAAGTGTGTTTTTATCATGATTGAATTTATCTTGATTAAAAGTAGTCAAAAGAATTAAAACAAACTTTAATCCTTAACTGGGATATCTATTTAAATGTGAAAAAAGATAAATGTGTAAATTGTTTTATTTTACATGAACTCTATTTAAATGTTCATATTAAAAAGTATATTCTAGGGGTACCTGCGTGGCTCAGGTGGTTAAGTGTCCAACTTTCGACTTTGGCTCAGGTCATGATCTCATGGTTCATGAGTTCAAGCCCCACATTGGGCTCTGAGCTGGCAGTGCAGAGCCTGCTTGGGACTCTCTCTCTCTTCCCCTCCCCTGCTTGTGCTCTCTCTCTCTCAAAATAAATAAATAAACTTAAAAAAAGTATATGATAATTATAAACAAAATTGATGTAAGTTAACTATGTTTCAGATACTATTCTGGGAATTCACTAATACAAACACACATACACACACACAAACACACATACACATTCTTCACAATGTAGGACATTTAAAGAACCATGATTTTCTCCTAGAGGCAAGGATCTTTTTTTTTATGTTTTTTTAAAAATGTTTATTTATTTATTTATTGAGAGAGAGAGACAGACAGAGAGAGAGGATGAGTTGGGGAGGGGCAGAGAGAGATGGAGAGAGAATCCCAAGCAGTCTTCACACTGACAGTGCAGAGCCTAATGTGGGGCTTGATCTTATGAATCATGAGATCATGACCTGAGCCAAAATCAAGGGTTGGACACTCAACTAAGCCACCCAGGTGCCCCTTTTAAGTTTTTATTTAAATTCAAACTAGTTACCGTACAGTATAATATTAGTTTCAGGTGTACAAATAGTGATTCAACACTTCCATGCATCACTCAGTGCTCATCACAGCAATTGCACTCCTTAATCCCCATTACCTATTTTACCCACCCCTATACCCACCTCCATTCTGGTAACCATCAGAGTCTGTTTCTTGGTTTGAAGTAGGGAATAGTTTTTAAAGAATACACTATTTTTGAGACTAGTTTTAGGTTCACAGCAAAAGTGATCAGAAAATAAAATTTTCCATATACCTTTTGGCCCCTACACACACAGACTTCCCCACTATAAATATTCTGCAACAATCAGCGAACATACAGTACATATCACTATCACTAAAAGTCCATTTGAAATCATACAGAATGTAGCCTTCTAAGGTTGACTTCCTTCATTTAGTAATAAGCATTTAATATTACTACATGTCTTTTCATGGCTTGAGAACTCACTTCTTTTTAGCATTGAATAATATTCCATTCTCTGGATATACCAAACTTTATTTATCCATTTACCTACTGAAAGATATCATGGTTGCTTCTAAATTTTGGGAATTATGACTAAAGCTGCTATAAATATCTGTGTTCAAATATATTTGTGTGGCCCTTAGTCTTCAACTCTTGAGTAAATCCCAAAATGCATAATTCCTGGATCAGATGATAACATTATGTTTAGTTTTGTAAGAAACCATTAAACTGTCTCCCAAGTGGCTGTACCATTTTGTATTCCCATCAGCAATGTATGAGAATTCTTGGTGTTACACAGCTTTGCTGGCATTTGGGGGCACAGTGTTCTGGATTTTCACCATCTAATATATATGCAGTGGCACCTCATTATTGTTCTATGGGCAATTTTTTAATGTTAATAAGTATATTTTCCAAGAGATATTGGTTCTTTCACCGTTTTCCTACTCTTTACTCATGCACAATGTAATTTGGCTTAATTTAATTCCTTAAGCATTGTTGAATAGTTAAAAGAATATGATGAAGGATACAATTAATTGAATTGGTATGCTTACTGATTAACTTTGGGAATTAATCTTACTGGAAATAAAAGGAAAGTATTATGAATTAAATACCCATTCTCCAAATGCTTTTCTACTTATATATAACTTTTGTCAATGATATGCCACATGTCATTGACAACTGCCTACAAATCTTTATAAGCAGGATTTGAAACAGGGTTTGACTTTCTAGTTTGGCAAAAGTGATTGTATATTAGAATTTCAATAAAAGTGCTCTAGTAATCAGGTCACTTTGCTCTGTAAACCCTAAGAGAACATTAATTAAAATGCCTTTGAGGGGTCAGGTTAGTCACAGTATGCTCTATTTCCAACTATACTCTTAAAAGATGACACACTTTGGAGTAGGTGCTCATCTTAGCTGTTGCTTACTATCACCACCCTCTCTCATCATCTTCACAAACACAATCACATATTATAAAGATACAGAGAATGCAGCAAAGTGAAAAGCACAATACAACGGTGAAATTGATCACCTAGAATGCTTGGAAACTTAAAAGAAAAATGGACATTTATCTTACCCAAAGTAAATAACACTTGTAATATTAATTATCATAATTGGCCAAATGTGTAATTCTATTGTTTAGGGAATTCAAAAGCCTCTTAAAGCATTGTCTTTGTAGTAAAAACCAAGAAAATATAATATGCTTCATATGAAAAGGCATAGCTCTTTTACAACATATGAAAGTTAATGTTGCTTAACAATTTGTGAACTAAGTTTTCCTGACATAATTTTTTTTCTGGTAATCAATCTACAAATATTTTGCACATCATATGTAAGGCCTACCATCTTTTTAAAAATTTACAATTATTATTAAAATGTGAGTGTATATTGCCTTAAATATATATAACACATTGACCTTACATTTCTTGTTGTGGTAGCCTCCTGTGTTTTATGAAGGTTATTAATTTTCATTCATGTTACCAATACTTATATGACTTTTTGGAGTAAAGATACATAAAGTAAATTGCTTATTTTTTAAAGAATTTCACCAAATCATTTAAAATTAACCAGGTTACAAAAAAGTAAATCTATCCCTGCACAATTGTTTTGTGCCAGCACTGTTCTAAGTATTTTACAGATAACTTCTTTAATCTTTGTAATTACCCTATAAAGTCATATCATATCATTGGAAGTATAATAAGCCCAATAATAGGTTTGACATTTGACATTATGTGAAAGGTTGAGAAACATCTAACCCTAGAATTGGAAGCCCATCACTCAGAAATTAATTCAGAAATTTCCCTTGAGATATACAGAACTCACAAGTTTGCATCTATTTGTCTGTTTAGAAGCTAGAGAAGCTTCAGGTGTAAAATCTCATATGCATACTCAATAAATCTTTTTTTTTCTTTGCTTTTGTCTTCTATATTGAGACACAGAGACCTTTTGGCTAGTGGGGTTTTGAATTTCCACAACGAGCATTAGGCCTACCTAATAATGACATGAATGACTTGCCAAGCCTATCTAAACATCATGATTTTGTAGGCTCACAACTTCAAAAAATGTAACTCAGATGGTGATACAATTACCAGGCAAGCTTGATCAACCACAAAGAAAAACTGCAAACTTCCATATGGGAAACATAGATCAAACAGCCATTAAGCGTTGTACGTGGGTCTGGAACAAATCCAGAAATGTACTCTTATAGGACTATAGAACTCTTCCTTAGGCACTAAGCTTAATGTTAAATTTATCTATAGAAGTTTGAGGTTGAATCAATTTCTTCCTGAAGTTCATCCATGAACCCTGGGTAGTTTGGACAGTTTGGTTTTATAAGTTCCTAGTTATGAACATGAGTATATGTCTTTTTCTGGTCACTGAGTAACTTAGTGAAGAGTTCATACACATCTTGCTTTCTAATAGTTCAGCTACTCTTTGTCTCATTTATCACAAAAAAGTAACGAAGTGATTGTGAAAAACAGGATTTTTCTCTGGGGTTTCTACTTCTTATACATTCTATATAACTTATTTTGCCAAATAAACAAGAGATGATAGTCTTGAATGGGCATCAACCTCTGACTGTGCTTTATCCTATCAACTATAAAAAGAAATATTATTGCAAAAATAAATCTAATTATAATCAACTATAAATATGCACACATTATCATGTATTAAACATCACAACAGCGATGTTCATGGTGTTGATTTTTTTTATAATAGATACTTTCATACAGGTTCAATCTAGAAGTGGGTTAATAAAAATATCAATATATGGGTAGTATCACCTTACTTGATTTTTTTCTTAATACAGTGGTCATGTATACATTTTTTCTTAATACAATGATCATATATAAATATTTTTTTTCTTAATACAATTATCATGTATAAATGTTTATCTGAATAGATGCAATGTGCAAAAATTCATGTGCTTGTGGGAACAAGATCTATGTATCAATTGTCATTATTTCTTTTAAGCACAGTTGGCCTATAGATATTGTTCTATAAATGTGCTATGACATTTCACATATAGATTGGTCATAGCATGGATGTAGCATTAATTACCTCCCCACTGTCACAAACCAACCAAAAAAACAGAAATGATTCTACCAATTTGTGTCTGTCTGTAAAAGAGAATTACTTTGTGTTTTCAAATCAGTCTTGGTTTTAGTAGTTAAATAGTTAAATGGTCCAGAAAGAACTTCTTCAACTAGACATATATCTGTCATTTTATTCTATGTAATGATTCTTTGGAGTATTTCCAAAGTGGACCTTACTTTGTCTTAGATTTTAATAACTTACACATAAAATACTATAGTAAGAACACTTGTGGGATGCCTGAGTGACTCAGTCGGTTAAGTGTCTGACTTTGGCTCAGGTCATGATCTCACGGTCTGTGACTTCAAGTGCTGCATCAGACCTGTACTGACAGCTCAGAGCCTGGAGACTGCTTTGGATTCTGTGTCTCCCTCTCTCTCTGCCCCTCCCCTACTGTCTCTGTCTCTTTCTCTCTCTTCCTTCAAAAATAAAAAAAATAAAACATTAAAATTTTCTTAATAAAGAATATTTGGTTATATATAACCTTTATACAATTCTCACTGTTTTGTTATCTGGAAGATTATAAATTTTAATTGTTCAATTCCTCAGCATTACATATCATAGAAATATGACACTATGACATTTTATTTTAATTCACCCATATTTAGTCATACAAGATAAGAAATAATTATCAACTTAGTCATGAACTTTCTTGTGGGTATATGTCACATTTTTTAAGTTTATTATGTATTTCGAGAGAGAGAGAGAGAGAGAAAGTGCGTGTGCACATGAGCAGGAGAGGGCCAGAGAGAGAGAGGGAGAGAGAATCCCAAACAGGCTCCATGGTGCCAGCACAGAGCCTGACACAGGGCTCAAACTCATAAACTGTGAGATCATGACCTGAGCTGAAATCAAGAGTTAGATATTTAACCGACTGAGCCAGATTCCCCATCACATTTTAATAATAGTTCATCATGAACTTGACGAAAGATACTTAAGAACTAGAAAAGACAGAGGGTAAACTATGTAAGCATTATAAATAGGAAGAGTGGGGCATTTAGTACTGGAAAGTTTCTGCATTAAGTGTAGACTGTGTATCTCATCAGTAAAATTGGGCTTATGAGACAGTGAGCAAATAAATATAGAGGAAATGACAAGTTAATTTTTAAATGTGTATTTATTTTGAGAGAGAGAGAGAGAGCGCACACACCTGTGCACCTGTAGTAGAGGGGCAGAAAGTGAGGGAGAAAGAGAATCCCAAGCAGGCTCTGTACTCTCAGCACAGAGACCAATGCAGGGCTCAATCTTATGAACTGCAAGATCATGACCTGGGATGAAAACAAGAGTCAGTGGTTTAACCAACTGAGCCACCCAGTTGCCCTGATGACTTTATTTTTACATTAGATGAGTTTTAGATAATTTGGGGATATCCTGTTAGAGGTCTCAATGAGGGAAAAGGAAATATAGTTATAGCTCAGAAGCTCATTAGTTCAGAAGGAAAAAAGTGTTTGATAAATTGGATGAATGAGTCATTGGCAAATGCATGGCAGTTGTGCATCACTTCTTGGATTGAGCACTGTTATATATAAGTGATGAATCACTACATTTTGGTTTTGAAAGGAATATTGCACTATATGTTAACTAACTAGAATTTACATAAAACTTGAAGTGATAACAAAAAAAAATAATAAAGGAGGGAATTTGCCGAGTGTGAAACGAAGATGACAATGGTAAAACCATGACCACACACATTTTCAAGGAATATTAAGATACAGATTTCTTTTTTTTTAATTTTTTTAAATGTTTTTATTAATTTTTGAGAGAGAGAGAGAGAGAGAGAGAGAGAGAGAGAGAGAGAGGTCTAGCGCCAGTGGGGAAGAGGCAGAGAGAGAGGCAGACACAGAATCCGAAGCAGGCCCCAGGCTCTGAGCTGTCAGCACAGAACCTGATGCAGGGCTCAAACTCCTGAACCCTGAGATCACAACCTGAGCTGAAGTGGGACGCTTAACCGACTGAGCCACCCAGGTGCCACAAGATACAGATTTCTTATAAAGAGAATGCTGAAGCACTGACTAGTTTGGTGGAAGAAGAAATGAAGATAATTTCATGACACAACTTTATTTACATATTTATAATTTTTTAATGTTTATTTATTTTTTAGTAAAAGGCGAAAGATTTATACGATCTGAAGAGAAACCAGAGTATAATGTTTATTTATTTTTGAGAGAGAGAGAGAGTGAGTGGGGAAGGGGCAGAGAGAGAGGGAGATACACAATCTCTGAGCTATCAGCACAGAGCCTGATGCAGGGCTCAAATTCACAAACCATGTGATCAGGCCCTGAGCTGAAGTCAGGTGCTTAACTGACTGACCCACCCAGATGCCCCTCATCACACAACTTTAGGTGCTAAAGTCTATTTCTTGAAAAAGGAAAAATTGACTAACTGCTGCAAATTACATGGAAGAATATGAGGAAAAGAGATATTCCCTTTCTCTGAAATGCAAAGTTAACTGTGAAATTCAGCTAACATTTTTATTTTCACCCTATGTAAGGATGTGTGTGTGTGTGCATAAAACAAAATCTGTGGTTTTATTAATATGAGTGATAACAGCACTTGTAGAGATATATTCCTTTGATATGGTGTTGACTAATGTTTAGAAAAAGGCTATGGACGGCTTTAATAAAGATATGTTCAAGATAACTTTAACAATGAAAAGTTGCTTTTTCATTAAATTGACCTTTCTCAAGTTACTTTTGCTACAATTTAAAAGCATATGGGTTATGAATATGTTTATATAAGAAAAAAATTAAAATGTGTGAAATTTCTAAAGCCTATGTAAAATTCTTAATTTTTACACTATGAATAAATAGTAAAAGAGAATTACTTAAGGAGTTGTCCTTCTATGTATTTTTTCAGATGCAAATGAATTACAAGCTCCTTATTTTTAAAGCCATTCGTTTTACAAATGAGTTGCAGAATTATTTAATAAATTCATTTTAAAGCAATGCCTGACTGCCTAGTTTCTAAGGAAAAAGAAAAACTAAGATGTTGCCTTTCCATTAACTCTAAAATTCTTATTTATTTAGTTATCTGTTATGAGCAGTAGAAACAAAAACATACTCTCTTTGAAGATAACATACATTAATATTCATACACCTATATTTATATATGTTCACATAGAACTAATGAAAAATACATAATGGTTTAGTAACATTTTCTTCAATTAAATTAATTTCTTCTTAGCTCCATAATTAAAATAGTGATGGTGGTTATAAAATTTATGTCTGAAGTTTTTCATTTTGTGTGACTTCAATGCTGTTGATGCCACATACTGATTTCTAGTACTACAGTTTGGTAAGTTTGGAATGAGCAAAGAAATTATTAGGTGTCTCCAATGGAAAATTATTCATTATTTATAACATGACTCTCAGGGTTATCTAACTTCAGCCTTTCGTTGCCTTTGAAATATTTTACTGCTCTGTAAATTGTAGATAACTGTTACCAATGAGAAGTAATTCTTCTCTATGAACTTGCAAACGAATTCTGACTGGAAGAGATTCAATTGATTTCTCTTCCCTCTTTTGAGGAAAAAGCCAGATTCATGTACAACTGTAACTACATTTCCACAATTGTTTACTCCATATAAGTATGTGGCTCTTTGACATCTTTGAACTGATTATAACATCTGCCTAGGTCCCTTATGAATAAATAACAGATTTGTTAAACATCTAACATGTGCTAACCATGCTTGGATTTTGGTTGGTACCCAATACTTGATTCAGGACAGGTCCCTAGCACAGACCCATCGTTTTGGAATTCTGCCAGGTTTAGAGACTAAATACAAAGCTATGTGAGAAAATAACTGAATTTTTATTTTATTTTAATGACTCTTCAAATCATCCTTAAATGATCTTTCCCAGACTTGGTAAGAGATCTCAAGGGAGGCAAAAAAAGTTTGGCCCTTGATTTGTGGGAAGATGGCAATCATTTTAAAAGTCCAAGAAGTATAGCTTTTTAAATGGTCCAAGGAAGATAGGATATTGTATCATAGAAGGAAAAAAAAAGGCAAAAAAACACAATAAAACACAACTAAACAAACAGGAAGGGAAAAGAGGACAAGACAGAAAAAAAGAGAGAAAGTGAAAGATCATTTCACACTGAGGAAGAGACTTGTTTCGCAAATAACTCTTTTCCCTTCCTTTGTTCATTACAAGGAATTGTCAAAGAGCAATCTGAGGGAATTAGCTTTCTCAAGTTATCTTAAATTTAATAGATTTTTTAAAATAAATCTATAGCAGGTTAGCATAAACTTTTTCTGCAAAGGCCTAGGGAATAAATATTTTAGGCTTTCTGTCCCGTGTCATTTCTGTCACAACTACTCAACTTTGTTACTACAGGGCAAAAGCAAACGTAGGCAGTACATGGATAAATGGTCATGTTGTGCTCCAATAAACTTTATGTACAAAATCAGGTAGTTGGCCATAATCTGCTGTCCCCTGGTGTATAGAATAATGGGATAGCTGAGATAGATATCAGTATAAAATTAATTATATTACTTCTGGTTTTTTTGTTTGGTTTGTCTGGTTTGTTTGCTCTTTTCTTGAAATTTAAGTGTTGAGTTTTTGGGAAACAGAAAAAAGACACAGGTACAGATATATTCAATACTGAATTCAAAAGTGGCATTTTTGGGGTCCCCTGAGTTGCTCAGTGGGATAAGCGTCCAACTTTGGCTCAGGTCATGATCTCACAGTTTGTGAGTTTGAGCCCCACATCAGGCTCTGCGCTGACAGCTCAGAGCCTGGAGACTACTTCAGATTCTATGTCTTCCTCTCTCTCTACCCCTCCCCTGCTCACGCTCTGTCTCTCTCTTTCTCTCTTTCTCAAAAATAAATAAATATTAGAAAAATTTTCAATAGCATTTTTATCTTGATTTTAAGAGCTCCTTTAATGTGTCATATAAATGGACTTCAAAAAGGTGTGAGAAATTAATATGTTATGTAAATTTAAGGGATAATAAAAGAGGGCTACTATACCACATATATCCCAGGAAAGTCATTGATTTTTTTTTTCTATTGTCTTAATGTAATAGACTAGACCTTTTACTTTTACTGAAGTAACCTCTTGGTCAAAAGGGGTTGTTTTACATGAAAGCATTTTGTTAAATACAGTCAGGACAAATTCGGTATTATATTAATTTGTGAATATAAGAAAGATCTGCCATTTGCCTCATAGGGATGGTCAGGAAAGCTAGACAAACAGGTAATTCAGACCCCTAAGAGTGTTGTTAGCACAGCTTGAAGTTGCTTTTAAGGTCCACTGAATGAGAGACTAGAACTTTCAAAAGCAGTTTTTAATGTGTGGTTCATGATATAGTCACCTGAGGAACATTAAAACAAGTGATGCCTGGGCCTCTTTCTCAGAGTCTGATTACTTGATCTGTAGTGGTGCCTGGGCATCAATATTTTTTAAAAGTGCTTCAAATGGTTCATAAGTGCATCCAGGGTGGTGAACCACAGTTTCAGAGTTTAAATACATTAGATTATAACTATATCCCTATAAGATGAAAAGCAGACTTGACATTAGTTCAGGAGCTAAATCTAGACCATGATGTCCTAGTTGCTTCTTCACACACATGAGCCTAGTAGCCTATGCAACAGGAAGATGAGCCTTCAGAGCTATTTCTGTGAGTTGCAATAATTGTAAATCTAAGTTAAATTTGTAAAGCTGAAGACAAATATGCTTTTATCAATGAATTGCAATCTAAGTCCCATCTACTTTTAATATCCAACTTAGGGGCAACATAGGCAATGTCCCCAGTCCATAGGGATCAGAAACAGACAGGCCCTGGCTGGGGCCTAAGTTTGTTCCTCCTTTTAAACTTCTATAGTACTTTGTATGAATCACATTTATTCTAATTCTCTCTCTCTCTCTCCCTTTCCCTCTCTCTCTCTCCCTCTCTCTTTTGTTCTCTCTCTCATTTTACTTTTTATTTTTTAAAACATGACATTTCTCCTCCTTTTTCGGATGATGGTAAGATCATTTAATTCATTTTGGATTATTAACTAGGTTATAACTAAGTTTGACACATAATAACATTTTAATCAATTGTCATAAATACCAATAGGTTGTCACACTTTTTTTTCCTTCGCTCCCATTATGCACATTGCCTATATTTTATTACTATAATCAGGTAAACATAGTGACCAGCTTATTGAAGAAACTATATCTACAACTATAACTGCACACACACACACACAAATATATTTATATTTTGAATACAAATATATATTTGTATTTTCACTGCTTAGCTCAGTGCTAGCACCTGTTTGCTTACTAATATTTGTTGAATATCTTAACATCTACTTGAAAAGAGTAAGAATAAAAATGACTGAAAGAGTGCAGTAAATGAGCATTTCAGCTATTACTAAAGTTGCCAGATTTAGGACGTAAAAATGCAAAACAGCCAGTTAATTTAGAATTTCAGATAAATAATGAATAAATTTTGGCATACATATTCCTAAATATTGCATTGTATTTTATCTGACAACCTCATTTACTAACTCTCCCCTAAATCATCCAATTACCTTTAAGGCAGCATTACATTTATCCTAATCTCATATCAATGGATTTTAAAAACCTGACATTCTCTTTATTTTAATTGGTAAGATTAGTCCATTTATATTTATTACTGTTATGGTCTGAGTGTTTGTGTCCTCTCAAAATTCATATGTTGAAATTCTACTGCTCAATGTGATGGCATTAGGAGATTGGGCCTTTGGGAGATGCTTAGGTCATGAGAATAGAACCCTCATGAATGGGATTAGTGCTCTTATAAGCTCCAGCAGAGCTCCCTAACCCCTTCTGCCGTATGAAAACATAGACCTCACAAACAGCTGTTTGTGAGCCAGGAAGCCCTGACCAAACGTGAAATCTGTTGGTACCATAATATTGAAATTTCCAGCCTCCAGAACTGTAAGAAAATATTGTTGCTTTTTAACTACTCAGTCTGTGGTATTTAGTTATAGCAGTCTTAATGGACCAAGACAATGATGATGATTAGTGTATTTGAATTTGTTTTTGTAACATTTATTTGTGCTCACTATTGTTTTGCTTTTATGTTTTCTTTTTGGATAAATTTTATTTGTTTTGTTTTTATTTTATCATTTTCCTGTTACTGATTTGGAATTCATATGCTCCTTTTTAAAATTTATTTTAGTGTTTGCCCTCAGTATTTTATCATATATGTTTATTGTAGAAATATATTCTATTCTTTTCTGTGTCTTTGAGAAATTTATTTATAATTTCCTTTCAATGGAGTGCGTGGGTGGCTCAGTCAGTTAAGTGTCCTACTCTTGATTTCAGCTCAGGTCATGATCTCAGAGTCATGGGTAGGATTGAGCCCTATGTTGGCTCCATGCTGGGTGTAGAGCCTGCTTAAGATTCTCTCCCTCTCCTTCTGGTTCCCCCTCACTCTTTCCCTCTCAAAAAAACAACCACCACCACCACAACAACAAAGAAACAAACAAAAAAAGAAACAAAAAAACCACTTTCATTAATAGCCCAATTTTTTTATGGGATTATTATTTTAGTCTCATTTTATTGGAGTCTAAGGAGGTGATGAGATAAATGTTTAATCTCTTTAGCTTTCTTCTACCCTTCCTTCTTAATTTCTCTTATATTTCTCCATCCATACTAGTAGGTAATGTAACTTGGGATGCTAGCATTCATCTGATTCTACCATTAATTTCTTAACTGCCTACATGCAACCTTCTATATTTTCAATCTTGCCAACTTCAATCTAATTACTGTTAATCTATAAATTACCATTTTCAGGTACCTTTTCTGCTTCAAACCTTTAAATGGTTTACCATTCCTTTCTACATTTAGTCCAAACAGAAAAATGTGACACAGCTCTGCCTTTCATCAACTCACTAACTTCACTTCTAGTGTTGTTCAGATACTCTGAAATTTCTGAGGGCTGTC
This sequence comes from Neofelis nebulosa, assembly GCF_028018385.1. Classification (NCBI taxonomy): domain Eukaryota; kingdom Metazoa; phylum Chordata; class Mammalia; order Carnivora; family Felidae; genus Neofelis; species Neofelis nebulosa. The sequence goes on along the minus strand of NC_080784.1, from coordinate 67,693,412 downwards.
TGCTCATTGGCTACTCGATGTCTTTTAGCAAGGATTTCATATTGCCTATTCAGCAGGGTCATGGTACAAAAAGCATATTGAAGATGCATAGTAAGCATTATGTTTCACTCAAATTGTCTATGTGTCCACATACATAATAAAATTATTATAAATGGGGCATTATAACATTCTGGGAACTGCTTAATGATATTCAGTACAGCATTTAACTTTCCTAGAATAGTTTGTTTATGTTAATTTGGTTTTAATCAGGTAAAACGCTGTTCTTTACCACACTATTAGCTATTCTTGCATAAAAATGACAAGTCTTCTACAAAATTAGAAATTGAAATAAATATTTGACCAGACAATTGATCCATTCTGATGATTATATTTTAATTATAAAGCACATAGAGCACTATTAGAACAAATGGGTTTTTAAAACAAAAGGTAGGATTCTGTAGGCTGTTTTATAAGTACTGTGTTTATTAAAGAATTTGAAATAGATTTTTAATGAATGTAATATTTTCAAGAATAAGAAATTTATTTTTTCTTAAGTAGCAAAGTTTATTTGTTGCTTTATAAATATGATATTTTTGAAGAATTTGTATTGGAAATATTTTAATTGTAACATTTCCAGGAATATTATGGTTGAATTAAAACTATAAGCATAATGCAAAACATGATGATAAGCTGAGATCTGAAGTCCATTTGATCTGAAGTCCATATGATGGTTATATATATCATAATTTATCAGTTAATTAACTATTCAAGCAAAATATTTGAAATTATATGCATAATGTCATTATCAAAGTAAAAGTGAACACTCCTCTATCCTTCACCGTAAATATTTCTTAGTGCCTTTCATCTATTAATCCATATGTTACCAAAACTACTCAATAGGATGTATGCTATTATTATTTTCCTACTTTAGATTAGGAAACTATGGCACAGAGAGGTTAAATAAGTCAATCAGAGCTAGAATTTGAATTTAGATAGTTTGGCCAACTGTGTGCTACTTTACAGCCTATCAAGTGATAGTGATTGACATTAGACATTTGTAACTGAAAAATTTGATTATAGCTTCCTGTTCCACTAATGCTTCCTCTAGTCTATAAAAATAGATGCACCACCTGGGTGGCTCAGTTGGTTAAGCATCCGACTTCTGCTCAGGTAGTGAATTAATGGTCTGGGAGCCCCCCTCCTGATTGGGCTCTAGAGCCTGAAGCCTGCTTAGGACTCTCCCTCTCTCTCTGCCCCTCCCTCACCTGGGCTCTGTCTCTCTGTCCCTCCAAAATGAATAAATGTTATAAAAATAAATTTTAAATATAGAAACAGCTGCCAAAAAAGGAGAAGGGAAAAATAGAATCAAAATTTTATCAATTCCTAGCTAATATAGATATTCTGCTAGCTGGAATTTTGTCAAGGGTCAAAAATAATGTTCATAATAGTAAAAAAATACTTAGCATTTATGGGAACAAAGAGACTGAAAGCATTTTTAAAATGTACTATATTGGTCTATATGAGTGGTCTCACATTATAGCCTAAAGGCAAATTCTCAGCACTAATCAAAAGTAATGAGTCAGAACCTCTAGGTATATGGCCCAACAATCTGAGTTTTAATAAGTTTTTCAGGTGATTCAGATGAACACTCAAGTTTGATAAACACCAGATTTTACTCACAACAGTGTAATCCAGTTAAGAGGCTCATTTAGAAATATAAAAAACACGAAGTTTAAGTAATTCACAGGTGAGCCCAAGCCTAATTTTTAGCATAGCCTGGCAGGCCAAATGCAAAACTGTTTTGTTTTAATAATATGAATTAATAAAGAAAACACACTGAAGAAGTTTGAACTTCTAAATTGTGTGAAGTGGAAAGAAAAGTGGAAATTACAGAGCCAGGGATGGGAGTAACATGTAGACAGACAGACATCTGAGGGAAATTATGACGGACTGTGAACTCATCCTGTGGAACTCAAATGAAAGTTCAAAAGGTGAACCCTAGACTAGGTTGGATATTGAGGCCATGCATTATTAAATGACTGTTCTCAATTACTAAAAGATAGGTGCCTAGGTTAAGAACCTGGCTCTAACATATGCCAGCTGTGAACATGTGAGTCATTGACTCTTTCTGTATCTGAGTGTTCTTAGTTAATAAAGTGATATCAGAATCTAACTCATGCATTTTTGAAATGATTAAATTATACGTAAAGAGTTCACCACATTTTATGATAAATAACTGACCCCACCCCACAATGTTAGATTTAGATTCTCCTTTTAATGCAAATAGAACACATCACCACAGTAATGAGTAAGCTATGGCAGATAAATATATATATATATAGATAGATAGATAGATAGATGATAGATAGATAGATAGATAGATAGATAGATAGATAAATAGATAGATACTCTATTTACAAATATTTTGGATAGATACTAGTGACATTAATTCAGTTTGATATTATTTATGATGTTCCAATGTTTGCAAAGGTGAAATACATGAAAAAAATAGAATTTTTTGCCTAAGCTATTTTGATAGTAGAACAAAAATGGATGTTTGAGTCAAATTGCTTTCCTAATCTATCCCTAAACTCTACTTTTCATCATGTTCACATAGGCTGTATTTTAGTGCAATGTATTTTGCCTGACTCCAAAAAGGAAATACGGAAGCAAGACATAATGTATACATGAAAACAGCAAACAATTATAATTGAATGTTCATCATGTTAGAGGATCTCAAGCTGAGTATTAACACATTTAATCCCTGCAACTATATTATGAGATAAATATTACGTCTCTTTCATGGATGGGCAAACTACTGCAATTGGGTGTTGAGCAAGTTTCCAAAAGAGATATAGTCAGTGACTACTGGAGCTGGGTTATAAAATCAGGCAATTAAACTCCAGAGTCTGTGTATTTAACCACTGCGCCATGATTCAAGCCTCTTAAAATAAAGATGTTTACAAAGTAATATTGATTCATAGCCATAATAGCAATTCAAATATTGACATAACATTCAGGACATCTGCTCAAATTTAGATTACCATATCATACAGATGTAGTACAGAATGCCATAGACAGGCTAAGATTAGACTTGGCTAACTGATTATTGAAATAGTGATGTCTCATCTTAAAGTGTTAATTTTACATTTTATTTTTAGCACTAAGATGAAAATCCCTTTCCTATCTCTGCCTTGTTTGTTTCTAAGCTTAATTTCTAGATATAATCTCTGAGGATGACAAAAGTTTACCTTTTATTTTTAGTAAATGGCTCAAGAGAAAAAGCTTATGTTCTAAATTTTGCCCCTAATTATTCATTTCATTTAATGGGATAAATACAGTAAACAATACACAAAACCAGCCTAAGCCAGAGAGAAGCATCCTTTAAAGATGAGACTAAGAGGAACATTTCCATATGACTCTTGCTTCCTCCTTTACAATGCAGGATCTAGATACAACAACCACCACTGTCAGAACTGTCCCCACGTGGCCTAGCCAATTTTCACCTTTCCATGTTTATGTCAAAGGACATTTCAAAGCCATCACAGAAACTACATTTAAATTTCAAAAGAATCTTTTAAAAAAAGAAAATCTTCAAGCTGGCAGATGGAAATGAATATACAAAGACCATCTTTTTTCCTCAATTGAGACAGAATTGCCCTGATTTCTTTACCTCTTAAGTAAAGCTAACTTTTAATTTAGATTTCATTGGGATAAAGCTGTGATAAATGAGCACTTCCAAGTGACTCAACTAGTAATTAGAAATTTAAGAAGTACATTTCTATTAAGCTTCAGTCATATTTTAATTCTGAAAATGCCACGGAAGATAATTTTAAAAAATGCGAGTATGCACTAGGTAAACGCGATTATCATCATAGGCAGTTCTTCAGGTAGTGTAAACATCTTTGATAGAAACAAATATTTTATTTCTCAGAAGAGCCCAAACAGTCCCTGATAATATAAGAGAATCAGTGAGTGTTGTGAAATATATTTCGGTCCTATTTTTAAGCACTTGATAAGTTTATCGGAGTCTATGTGAATATATTAATTTTAGTTTCATTAGATAGGAGTTTGGAAATACTGAGAACTGTTAGAAAATAATGATGAATGACAGTGGATATGTTTCATTAAGCAGCTTCAGGGATTGGTATTAGGTGATGAAAAGTGCTACACTTGTCACATTAGGGAGATGCAAAATAAATAAACCAGCATTTTTGCTGTCCCAGTTTAAAAAAAAAAACTTTTGAAAATATCTTAGCGTTCAGATTTTTGTTGTTGATGCATGTTTTTGCAGGGAGAAGGAGTGTTTCTGGGAGGACAAGAGTGATGAACAAATGTATGTTTCCTATATGAACTATATTATTCCTTTTAATCTTTTCATGGCTGTATGCAGCGATATTGGCAAATAGTAGGGATACCATTTGGGTTTACATATTCACTTAATGCACATTTATTTTGTGAAGCAATGAATGGGGCCTGACAGTCTTTCTCAGATTTATGCTTTCCTAGGGTCTGGGATTTTCTTTAAAGGAAAACCTCCTCAGAGAAATATGAGAAAGACTCATTTCTACACAATCAAGAGATCCTTCTGTTTTATCACTATGTTCCTAATGGAAAAGTAAAATCCTCTTCTCCTTGCAGACATTCTAGGTCTCAGATTTAATATCTCTTATTCAGCACAATATTCAGTTTTAAACATACTATAATCAGAGTTTTCAGTATGACTGATACATTCTTGTGAAACTGTACTTGAATATATCATTTATTACTGTGTTATATATAAATATGTATAAGAATCTTGTATGTATGGTATGTATATGGCTAATATGGTATGAATAATAATAATAATAATAATAATAATAATGCCTTTGGAAAAAAAAGTCTCTATCTGGCAGGTATTCTATTAAATTTCTTGAATACATGATGAGCTGTGATTGAACTGTATGAAAGACAGACTAAAAAGAGATTCCTGTTGTGCCTCTAGTACTAATGCTCTTCCCTCTCCCCAGAAAATAAACTGCAAGATACGCATTCTTTTTTTTTTAATTTTTAAATTTTTTTTTCAACGTTTTTTATTTATTTTTGGGACAGAGAGAGGCAGAGCATGAACGGGGGAGGGGCAGAGAGAGAGGGAGACACAGAAGCAGAAACAGGCTCCAGGCTCTGAGCCATCAGCCCAGAGCCTGACGCGGGGCTCAAACTCACGGACCGCGAGATCGTGACCTGGCTAAAGTCGGACGCTTAACCGACTGCGCCACCCAGGTGCCCCAAGATATGGCATTCTTTAAAGATGCCTTTCTCCTTGTTTGCACAGTATTCAAGAATAGAATGTTACTTTATAATGTACTCAATCTATGACAATAGAGTAAAATCATACAGTCACCAAAAAGTCTCATGTCTGCGCATACTTTTGAAATTTTATTTAGATGGCGTGCTATTTTTTACACTGAAAGAAGACCATTTTAGTCAACCTTTAGTATTTTCTTTATTAGGAATATAATGGGTTCTTTGGATTCTCCTTTCACATGAGCTTGAAGATGCAACCACATCATACCTGTGTTAATTCTGTTATGTGGTTAAACAACTGCTCTTTGGTCATAAAATGAAGGAAGCCAACTACCCTCTACAACAGTTAACTCTAGGACATTGATTATAGCCACTGTAATCTAAGCATTTCTAAAATAGTCAGTTTAATGGTACTATATGTGTGTGTATACATGTGTGTGTATTGATGATATTTTCTGATTCTAACACAGTGAGCCCATTTACAATTTTCCAAACCAGAGGGCTCTGACAAATAAGATAGGCAATGCACTCAGGGGAAATGATGTGGAGCTCTCACATTGCTCTACTCTGATAACCATTCATTCGTTGAGTTAGGTAAAAAGAGATAATAAACTTTACTATATGAGCAGGGTTTTTTTTTGCTAAGCCTGTATTTCAACCTTCCAAATCTCATGGTATTAATTATCTTTATTATCAGATCAATACCTAAGATGCTCTGCTGTATTTTAAGTAAAAATTAAAGCCTAGCAAGAGCTATGTGTCAGAGAGTGTCTTTAATTCATGTATTGCTGCTGCTAGAACATAGGAGACAAAGAATACAAATGCTGTTATTAAAGAGGAACTCCATTCATATGTGGATGAGAAGATTTAAAAAAAAAAATCATTCTGTTCTATCACTAATGATGTCCATGGCCTTACTGAATAGAAGGATGCTTCCTGAAATTCACACTTGAAGATTGCAGGATTGAATATATTTTGTGGCAATAGCTTGAAAATAATTTTGAAACTTAATAATTCACTACCTGTGCAAAGTTATTTTTCTTCCATTATTATGATAATAATCTACAGAAAAAATTAAGGCAGAAGACACATATATTGATCTCTGAGCTTTCCTGGTATCCTAGTACCTGGTATATTTTGCACTTGTTGGTTTATAAGTTCAGAAGTGAATTAATTTGCTGCTGTATTGAAAAGGATACTATATGATTTCTGCACAAGGCATTTTAAAAATTCCTTAAACTTTTATTCTATTTCTGTGAATGGTAATGCTCATTGTTTATCACTGGCTTCGTGATTGATTAACTGGGTAAAATTAATCTTCTAGGATATTAAGCCTCAGAGTCATGCTTGAAAGCCATTTAAAAGGACCCATATAAATAAAACATTGGAATTTAATAGGTTGTAACTTCTTGAAGAGAGATAATATACAATCTGCAAGGTCTTTTAATATCTATGGCCCTGTAAAACACTGATGATCAAATATTCTGTCACTGTCTTCAGAATAGCCGAATTTCAAAGTTTCAAATTTCAAAATATTCAAAAATATTTATGATGGTGAATATAATTTTTATTTTACCAAGAAACTTTCTATATGCAAAGAAACTGATCAATACATTATTTAAGAATTATAATGTTAATAATATGTGTGTTAATTTCTAACTGCTGTCCTAACAAGTTATTACTAACTTAGCATTTTAAAACAAGTCAAATTTCTTAATTCATAGTTTCTCTAGTCCAAACATCTGGATATAGTGTAGTTTAGCTGGGTCCTCTGCTCTGAGTTTCTCAAGGCTTAAAATCAGGGTGTCAGCTGTGTTGCATTGCTTTCTAGAGGCTCTATGATAAATCCACTTCCAAGCTCATGCATGTTGTTGGACAATTTTGGTCCTTGAAACTGTAGGACTGAAGTTTTCTTGCTGTCACCTTTAGATCCAAAGGATCTTTCTTTGGGATGTGCATGGAGTCCCCTACATCTCAGAACAAATAGCACATCCAGTCCTTCTTATCCTTCAAATCTTTGATGTTCCTTTCTGCTGCTTCTTCTTGACTTCACCAAAGTAAGCATTCTGCTTTAATGTTTATTTATTTTTGAGAGAGAGAGAACATGCACACATGCAAGTGGGCACACAAGCGGGGGAGGGGCAGAGAGAGAGGGAGACAGGATCTGATGCACTCTGTGCTGATGGCAGAGAGCCCCATGTGGGGATAGAACTCACAAACCTTGAGATCATGACCTGAGCTGAAATTGATGCTTAGCCTACTGAGCCACACAGGCACCCCAGTAAGTTCTCTGCTTTTAAGGACTCTTGTGATTAATTAACTCCATCAAGATAATGCAGGGGACTCTATTTTTGGGTCCCTAATCATAATTGTATCACTAATGTTTATTTTCCCATGTGACATATTAACAGATTTCAAGAATTGGGATGTGGATATCTTAAAGGTGGAGCAAAGTTTCTGCCTACCATGGGTATTTTGTTAGTTATTTTACATATCCTATTTTTTTTTTTTTACTATTAACTTATTTCAATTACATTTTATTTTCAAACTCTAATTATTCATTAATGTTCATTAACAATATCATGTGCCAAAATATATATTGAGCAGTTCCTCAGATAACCAAATATTTTGTTACAATCATTATTTTTCTTCAAAGTGAAAATCAACTATCATACTTTTTCCTGTTTATGGGAAAATTCTTTAAAATATGGGCTACTTTTATCACCTTTTAAATAGAAACTAATAAATATTTAGTAAGATTTGCCCATTGGAACAGATGGCTACAGGGTTTCAAAGAGCTATCCTTAATGTAAATTTCAAAAATTAAGTTCAGTTTCTTAATAGAAAAGAAAAAGGGTTAATTGTTCATTTAGTTTAAGTACCAGAGGAGACTGAATAGGAGAATATAGTCAATTGTGAAAATAACAAGTAGCAGTTTTTTGACATTATCCAAATATGGAAATCTTAAGATCCATTGCCCCTGAGGTGGTTAAATGAAGGTTTTGGAGGTCATTCCTAACCCTTACAGTACATAGATACTACTTTGTGCATAGCACTGTTGCAGTACTTACACACATTAATTCATTTAGTCCTTAAAAAAGGTAGATATAATTATTAAAACTACATTTTATGGATGAGAAACTAAGCCAAATAGAAGTAAGAGATTTTCTCAAGTTATACAATTAGTAATGGTAGCACTTGGATGAACACTCTTAACATTAAGTAATAAAAAGTTTCTGTGGAGTAGGTTTTTGTATGTATCCATTTCTCTTACTGCCATACCACCATTGGTTTTACGGTCCATCAGGGACAAAAAGAAGTGTCAAACGTAGTTGGCAGAAAAATGGAATGAGTCAATTTAAGTGAGGAGTGCTTGAAAAAATGTCCAATATTTAAGGGTGGATATTGGATAAGTATATTGGATAAGTATAAGGAGAAAAAAGATGGAAAATAGCTGTTGGACACAGAAAGGAGCAAATCATGGATGACGTTAACAATGCCTTGGAATAGTAGTGTAGGACCAAAATATATTTGGTTATCATCCAAGATGATTAGATAGATGATAAATAGATAGATGATAGTCACAATATGTTTGTTAAAGGGAACAAGAGAAGAAATTAAAGTTAAGAAAAAATGGGGCACGTGGGTGGCTTAGTCGGTTAAACGTACCACTGCAGCTCAGGTCATGATATCACTGCTCATGAGTTCCAACCCCACATCGGGCTCTGTGCTGACAGCTCAGAGCCTGGAGCCCACTTTGGATTTTGTGTCTCCCTCTCTCTCTCTGCCCCTCCCCAGCTCATGCTCTGTCTGTCGCTGCTCATGCTCTGTCGCTCTCCTTCAAAAATAAATAAACATTTTTAAAAAATTTTAAAAAGTTAAGAAGGAACAGATTAATGAGTAAAGTATATGAAAAGCCAAAAGGGAGCATAAGCTTACATATAGGTTAAGAAATCACGCTTGGGTTAGAGGAGTATTTTTTATTATAAAAGGAAGTAATTAGAAGCAATGAGACTGGATATTGGTTAATCAGCTGATCTCAAGGTTTAAAATAAATGGCAATAATTTTCACTTTGAATGTCTGAAGAAAAAGGAGTCCATTTGAAATAGTTACTGTGGATTATGGAGACAGAGATGCCTCAAGAAATGTAGAAACTTTGCTGGGCAGAATTGGTACTCGAGTCTTGGCTGAATTTGTCATGGTATTATTTTAAGAGGTTTGTGATACCATATAGACAGAGATCTGCAAACATTTTGTATAAAGGTCAGATAGTAAATATTCCAGGATTTGTAGGTCTTTGTAGCAACTACTCAATTTTCGTTTTAACACAAAAGCAGCCATAGAAAATACATAAATAAATGGTCATGGCTGTGTTCCAATAAAACCTTATTTGCAAAAATTAGTGGTAAGCTAGATTTAGCCCATTAGCCATAGATTAAACACCCTGTTCTGGAGAAATATATATCCATTTGGTGTAGACAAGAAAGCAGAAACTCGTATTGAACCTGGGTAAAGTTTCCTAATCAGTGGATGGGCACTAAGTCATGCATGTCAAGGCAAAAGAGTGTTTAAAGTGTTGACCATGTTGGATGGACTGGACTGGAAATGAGAACTAGTTAAATCAATAAGCAAATATACAGGGAGTAATTAGAAGGATCAGAAAGTAAAGACGACAGATAGCATGTATGTTGGGGTTACTGGATAGAAAAAAGGTAAGGAAAATAGATAAAATAAAATTTAGTAAAACCAGGCTATGGCACATTTCTATGTGTGTAAATAATAAAATGATTTATACTTTTTTGGCAGTCTAAATAAGAAAATAATCCAAGTGATATAACCTTCAGAGAAAGGACTGAGAGAAAATTAAAATAATGTGGGCCTAAAATTAAAAAAAAAAATTCTGATAGATACATAGATTGATAGATGATAGATAGATAGATAGACAGATAGATAGAGATAGAAAAGTAGAAGTGTATAATAGCAAAATAATAGAATTGTATAGAAACTCATCCAAAAATTAAATATAGAATTACCGTATGATCCAGCAATTCCACTCCTAGGCATATTCTCAAGAGAAATGGAAGCAGGGACTTGAATAGATATATCTATATCCATGTTCATAGCAGCATTATTCACAATAGCCAAAAAATGGAAACAACTGAAGTATCCATTAACAGATAAATAGATATAAAAAATTAACTCCAAATGGATCAAAGACATAAAGGTAACACCTAAAACTATAAAACTTAAAAGAAACATGAGGAAAAGCTTCATGATTTTGGATTGGCAATGATTTCTTGAATATGACAACAAAAGCACAACAAGTAAAAATAGATGAAATGGATTATATCAAAATTAAAATCATGTGCATTGCAAGACACATGGATGGTGATGATGGTTACACAATAATGTGGATGTACTTACATCTTTTAAAAAAATTATATAGGGGCGCCTGGGTGGCTCAGTCAGTTAAGCGTCCGACTTCAGCTTAGGTCACGATCTCACGGTCTGTGAGTCTGTGAGTCCCTGAGTTCGAGCCCTGCGTCGGGCTCTGGGCTGTTGGCTCAGAGCCTGGAGCCTGCTTCCGATTCTGTGTCTCCCTCTCTCTCTGTCCCTCCCCCGTTCATGCTCTGTCTCTCTCTGTCTCAAAAATAAATAAACATTAAAAAAAATTAAAAAAAAATAATAAATAAAAAAATTATATAGAGTCAAATATTTTGATCAATAATCTATTGGCTCTGGAATTAGAATGTGTAGATTTGAGTCAAAATATCATTGTTTCCAAATTGGTGAACCTGGACAAATCAATTAGCCTCTTTAAGACTCGGTTAAACATTTGTAAATAAGAATAATATTAAAACTTAAAAACCATGATGGTGTTGTGAGATAGAATGAGATAATACTTATGAAGTACCTAGCACCACATGTGACACATAGAAAGAAATCAACACAAATTAATTATTGTTTTATAATTGTTATTATTATTTTGATTTTTATTATTACTTCAAGTTTCTGAGACTAAGATGTGTTCAATGATAATGAAACTAACAAAATAGAATATGCAAGAGGAGAAGAATGAATGTTATACAAGAAGATAGTCCCAGTGATGGGTGCATTCTATTTGAGTAGCCAAGAAAGAAAGCCATAGAGAGGTGAACAGGAAATTAAAAATTCAGGACCAGGGTATGAGAGAATGATCCTGACCAGAGACATTAGTGTTGTGGTAAAATATTTCAATTTCCTGCAAAGCTACAGTGTATAACTAGACATAAATAGATTATGATTTCTAATTTTACTACCAATGTAACCTTTAGTATATTGGTTTACATCTTAGTGAGAAAGACCATTTTTACTTCATAGCTTTGTTCTAAATTTATATACTTAATTATAACAATATTAATTGATATATAATTTATATAACGTAATAATAACAGTAATTTAAATAAACCCCTTAATATAGAGAAGATGGTTAGATGTACCCATAACAAAAACAATTATAACTTCTGAGATTAAGTGATTTACATACTTGATAAGCATCTAATAATAACAACAAAGCAACAAAACAATGCACCAGACCAAGAGTAGCTACCATCTAAAGGCATGGAACACTCACTATGGAACTGTGTCAGCCCTTTCCTAGACATTTCACATGAATTTTCTCCTCTGATCTTCAAACCCTTGGGACTTATTTTTACTCTTCTCCACCATTTTTATAAATCGGTAATATAAAGTGACTATACAGAGAGGGGATGAGAACTGCAGGCAGTATCTTGAAGAATCCTTTTTGTGTTGATACAAAAAAGCAATGAGAGAAGTGAGATGACTCAAAGACAGAACAACACAGTGCCAAAAATGATTGAACAGGCACAATTTCACTAAAGTCAAAGCAAGAGAGAGTTAAAAATATATAAACCATATGAATTTTCTTGAAGGATAATCAAATTATAAAATTATTTTATGATGAGGTTTTTAAAATGTTTTCCTTTCATGTAGATGCCAAGCACATGAATTATTGAATGACTTGTACACTGTGACAGCATTTTAATGGACTTTCTCTGTACACTACAATTGAATCCAAATTTCCTTCACTCAGCTTTCACCAAAACAAGCAACAATCTTAAAATGACTCTACTGAGAGTGAATTTTGCATAGTGTACAATATGTCTGAAAGCATGGAGATGAAATCACAAATGAAACATTGACCCAAAATCCTACTTGATGTTCAAATCAAGACAGAGCTTGAAAAATAAAACTATGTCATTAATCATGGTTAATCTATGAAACCACTGCAAACAGAATACGATGCTGAGATGCTATTATTCTGTTGTAAGTCAGCAAATTTTATGCACAACAATTCACCTACACATTTAATGTCATGTACAATTTGCCTTACAATCAAATGATTATCTGAAGGCTTAAATATAAACATAGAATTTATACATAATAAACAAATATCACCAATTGGCTCACTAAATATAAGTTAAAAGCTCTGAGGATCACTCTTCCTAAAACCACTTCTACTGCACTATAGATTAAATGTTGAAGTAATACTTGACAATGATCCCTGGGAAATGTTTGGATACAATGCAAATATTAATAAGAAATATTTATTTTTCAGAATTCTAGATCCTCTGTTTTCATATTAAACTATATAAAATGGCAACGCATCTGAAAATTTGATAGATGTTATAGATATTTGTTCCCAAGTTTTATTTTAGGAAACATTAGTTCTATAAGATATTAATATATGCTTCATTTAAAAAAGAAAGTTTGTGGGACTATTGAAGTAAATATCTGTAAAGAGACTTCTTAGTCCTATTCAAAGGGCACTGTGAAGTTTCGAGAGAGGATCACATAGACACATCTTTCTCCATTTTCTTTCTTTGATCACAGAGCCAGGTACAAGTACGTGTACAAGTACTATGAAGGAGTGGCTAAAAGCTGAACTTCGGGACGACACTGGGAACAAAACACAACTCTGCCATTTTTCAGGTGTGTGACTTTGTGTAAACTGCTTAGCCTCTTTTGTCTCAATTTTCCCATCTAAAGTGAAGAAAAAGTACATAAAAATAAAATGAGCAAAACCATCTCCTGTGGTTCTAATGAAGACTAAAAATTATATTTTGAGGATTTTAAGCCGTATCTGGTACATACGAAGCTCTCGTTAATAGTTGGCTGTTGTTACAGTGTGCTATGAATTGAATGTTTGTATCTTCCCTCCCCTAAATTCATATGTGGAAATCCTAATCCACTGTCATTGGTTTACCGAGGTGAGGCCTTAGAGAGGTAATTAGGTCATGAGAGTGGTGCTCTCATGAATGAGATTAGTCCCCTTATTAAAAGGTCTTACACCCCACCCCTTCCCTCTTACATGAGGCTACAGCAAAAAGGTGGCTGTCTGTAAACCAGGAAGAAGGCCTTCACCAGATACTGAATATGCTGCTATCTTGATCTTGAACTTGCCACCCTCAAAACTGTGAGAAGTAAAGGTTTGTTGTTTAAGCCAACCAGTCTTGGTATTTTTGTTAAAGCAGCTCAAACTAAGACACTATGATTCACTGAGGAGAACTGTACCAAAGTAGTGTACCACTCAGAATGGGCTCAGACTTTGCATCCTGGCAAATAAACTGAGGTTTATGGCATATGGTGAGGTTGATACAGATATTAACATGCAGGTTGAGACAGGTGGCTATGTGGAATTCTCTACATTTGGGGCCTTATAGAATATTAAATTTTAATAGAACACTGTCTATCTATCATCTATCTATCTATCTATCTATCTATCATGTATCTTATCCATCTATCATAAACACAGGTTTAAATAGGTTATTGGCATTGATGTTTAAAACTTATTTTCCATTGTTTTATATATTTCTGTTGTAAAAATTAAAGTAGCAATTGAACTATCCATGTTTATCTCCTCCCAAACACAGTAGCATCCACCCATAATCAAACAGAAGTTTCTTTCAAATTTATTTTTTGGTTTAATATTTAGTAGTGCAACCTAAAGATGTCATTCAGGTCACCTGATTCCAGAAGTATGGGACAAAATTCAAAGGGCGATAACTAGACTTTCAATGTTGAGGAACTTTAAAATATTCTTTGAATATGGAGGTTAAAGAAAAATGAGAATTATTAGGAACTGCTATTGGGTCTGGCACTGTGATTTTTTTAATGTTTACTCATCTTTGAGAGGGGGGAAGGGCAGAGAGAGGGACAGAAGATCTGAAGCAGGCTCTGCACTGCAGCAGAGAGCCTGATGCTCAAACTCATGAAGTGTGAGATCATGACAAGAGCCAAAGTCAGACACTTAACCAACTGAGCCACCCAGGCACCACATAGCACTGTGATTTATTATATTTCATATAGTTAAGCTGTGTCTGTCCACTTGTCCACCCACTTTTCATGTCATAGTGCCTTTTCAGTGCTGAGCACTGTAATTACATTTTGGCTAACAGGCTTTTCATAGAGATATACAATATAAAATAAGTAACTTTACATATAAATATATTGCAATATCAAAATAAATAATTTGATATACCAAAATCCTTAATTTAATTTTGTTTATATAGTTATTTATTTATTTTTAATTTACATCCAAGTTAGTTAGCATATAGTGCAATAATGATTTCTGGAGTAGATTCCAGTGATTTGTCCCCTATGTATAACAGCCAGTACTCATCCCAACAAGAATCTTCTTTACCCATTCTCCCACTCACAACCCCTCTAGCAACTCTCAGTTTGTTCTCTGCATTTAAGAGTCTCTTATGTTTTGTCCCCATCCTTCTTTTTATATTATTTTTGCTTCCCTTCCTTTATGTTCATCTGTTTTGTATCTTAAATTCCATATATGAGTGAAGCCATATGATATTTGTCTTTCTCTGACTAATTTCACTTAGCATAATACTCTCTAGTTCCATGCATGTAGTTGCAAATGGCAAGATTTCATTTTTTTGTTTGCCAAGTAATACTCTGTTGTATACACACACACACACACACACACACACACACACACACATATATATATATATATATATATATATATATATATATATATATGTATATCTTCTTTATCCAGTCACCGTCGATGGACATTTGTGTTCTTTCCATACTTTGGCTATTGTCAATAGTACTGCTGTAAACATTGGGGGGTATGTGTCCCGTCGAAACAGCACACCTGTATCCTTTGGATAGATATCTAGTAGTACAATTGCTGGGTTGTAGGGTAGTTCTACTTTTAACTTTTTGAGGAACCTGCATACTGTTTTCCAGAGTGGCTGCACCAGTTGCATTCCCACCAGCAGTGAAAAGATATCCTCTTTCTCCAAATAGTCACCAACATCTATCGTTGCCTGAGTTGTTAATTTTAGCCATTCTCACTGGTGGTGGGGTGGTATCTCATTGTGATTTTAATTTGTATTTCCCTGATGTTTAGTGATGCTGAGGATTGTTTCATGTGTCTGTTAGATATCTGGATGCCTTCATTGGAAAAGTATCTGTTCATGTCTTTTGCCCATTTCTTGACTAAGTTATTTGTTTTTTGGGTGTTGAATTTGATAAGTTCTTTATAGATTTTGGATACTAATCCTTTATCTGATATGTCATCTGCAAATATCTTCTCCCATTCTGTTGGTTGCTTTTGGTTTTGTTGATTTTTTCCTTCACTAGCAGAAGATTTTATCTTGATAAGGTCTCAGTAGTTCACTTTTGCTTTTGTTTCCCTTGCCTCCAGACACATGTTGAGTAAGAAGTTGCTGAGCCCAAGGTCAAAGAGGTTTTTGACTGCTTTATCCTCAAATACTTTGATGGCTTCCTATCTTAAAGTTAGGCCTTTCATCCATTTTGAGTTTATTTTTGTGTCTGGTGTAAGAAAGTGGTCCAGGTTCATTCTTCTGCATGTCGCTGTCCCGTTTTCCCAGCACCACTTGCTGAAGAGACTGTCTTTATTCCATTGGATATTCTCTCCTGCTTTGTCAAAGATTAGTTGGCCATACATTTGTGGATCCATTTCTGGGTTCTCTATTCTGTTTTATTGATCTCAGTGTCTGTTTTTGTGCCACTATCATACTCTTTTGAGGATTATAGCTTTGTAATACATCTTGAACCCCGGGATTGTGATGCCTCCAGCTTTGGGCTCTTTTTTGGGATTGCTTTAGCTATTCGGGGACTTTTCTGGTTCCATACAAATTTTAGGATTGTTTGTTCTAGCTTTGTGAGGAATGCCAGTGTTATTTTGATAGGGATTGCATTGAATATGTAGATTGCTTTGGGTAGTGTCAACATTTTAACAATATTTGTTCTTCCAATCTAGTAGCATAGAATATTTTTCCATTGTTTTGTGTCTTCTTCAAACTCTTTCATAAGCTTTCTAAAGTTTTCTGTATATAGATTTTTTTACCTCTTTGATTAGGTTTATTCCTTGGTATTTTATGGTTTTTCATGCAATTGTAAATGGGATCGATCCCTTGATTTCTCTTCCTGTTGCTTCATTATTGGTGTATAGAAATGCAAACAATTTCTGTTCATTGGTTTTATATCCTGCGACTTTGCTGCATTCATAGACCAGTTCTAGCAGATTTTGGGTGGTATCTTTTGAGTTTTCCATATAGAGTATCATGTAGTCTGCAAGGAGTGAAAGTTTGATTTCCTCCTTACCAGTTTGGATGCCATTTATTCCTTTGTGTTGTCTGATTGCTGAGGCTAAGACTTCCAATACTATGTTGAGTAACAGTGATGAGAGTGGACATCCCTGTCATGTTCCTGACCTTAGGGGGAAAGCTCTCAGTTTTTCCCCATTGAGGATGATACTAGTGGTGGGTCTTTCATATATGGCTTTTATGATGTTGAGATATGGTCCTTCTATCCCAACTTTCTTCAGCGTTTTTATCAAGAAAGGATGCTGTATTTTGTCAAATGCTTTCTCTGTATCTATTAAGAGCATCATGTGGTTCTTGTCCTTTCTTTTATTGATGTGATGTATCCCACTGACTGATTTGCAGATATTGAACCATCCCTGTATCCTGGGTATAAATTCCACTTGGTCATGGTGAATAATTCTTTTAATGTATTGTTGCATCCAGTTGGGTAGTATCGTGTTGAGGATGTTTGCATTCATGTTCATCAGGGAAATTGGTCTGTAGTTCTTTTTAGTGGGGTCTTTGGTTTTGGAATCAAGGTAATGCTGGCCTTGTACAATGAGACTGGAAGTTTTCCTTCCATTTCTATTTTTTGGAACAGCTTAAAAAAGAATAGGTGTTAACTCTTCTTTAAATGTTTGGTAAAATTCCCTTGGAAAGCCATCCGCCCTGGACTATTGTTTTTTGGGAGATTTTTTATTACTAATGTGATTTCTTTACTGGTTATAGGTCTGTTCAAATTTTCTATTTCTTCTTGTTTCAGTTTTGGTAGTTTATATGTTTCTAGGAATTCATCTATTCCAGATTGGTCAATTTATTGGCATATAATTGCTCATAATATTCTCTTATTATTATTTGTATTACTGTAATGTTGGTTGTTATCTTTCCTCTTTCATTCTTGATTTTACTTATTTGGGTCCTTTCCTTTTTCCTGAGGATCAATCTGGCTAAGGGTTTATCAATTTTATTAATTCTTTCAAGGAACTGGCTCTTGGTTTCATTGATGTGTTTTACTGATTTTGTTTTTGTTTTTGTTTTTGTTTTGATAGTATTGATTTCTGCTCTAATCTTTATTATTTCCTTTTTTCTGCTGGTATGGGGTTTTATTTGCTGTTCTTTTCCATCTCTGTAAAGTGTAAGGTATGTTGTATATCTGAGACCTCTCTTCCTTCCTTAGGAAGGCCTGCATTGCTAGGTACTTCCCTCTTATGACTGCCTTTGCTGCATCCCAGAGGTTTTGGACTGTGGTGTGATCATTTTCATTGGCTTCCACGTACTTTATAATTTCCTCTTTAACTACTTGGTTATCCCATTCATTCTTTAGTAGGATGTTCTTTAGTCTCCAAGTACTTATTGTCTTTCCAAACTTTTTCTTGTGGTTGATTTTTTTTTTCAACGTTTTTTATTTATTTTTGGGACAGAGAGAGACAGAGCATGAATGGGGGAGGGGCAGAGAGAGAGGGAGACACAGAATTGGAAACAGGCTCCAGGCTCCGAGCCATCAGCCCAGAGCCTGACGCGGGGCTCGAACTCACGGACCGCGAGATCGTGACCTGGCTGAAGTCGGACGCTTAACCGACTGCGCCACCCAGGCGCCCCTCTTGTGGTTGATTTTGAGTTTCATAGTGCTGTGGTCTGAAAATATGCATGGTATGCTCTTGATCGTTTTGCACTTGTTGAGGATTGATTTGTGTCCCAGTATGGAATCTTTTACACTAGAAAAAAAAAAATGTGTATTCTGCTGCTTTAGGATGAAATGTTCTGAATATATCTGTTAAGTCCATCTGGCCCAGTGTGTTATTCAAAGCCATTGTTTCCTTGTTGATTTTCTGTTTAGAAGATCTGTCCATTGCTATTAGTGGGGTGGTCAAGTCTCCTACTATTATGGTATTATTATCAATGGATTTCTGTATGTTTGTGTTTAATTGATGTATATATTTTAGTGCCTCTCCACTTGGAGAATAAATGTTTACAATTGTTAGATCTTAGTGGATAGACTCTTTAATTATGATATAATGCCCTTCTTCATCTCTTGTTACAGTCTTTATTTTAAAATCAAGATTGTCTAAGTATGGCTACTCTGGCTTTCTTCTGGTGACCATTAGCATGATAGATGGTTTTCCATCCCCTTACTTTCAATCTGAAGGTGTCTTTATGACTACAATGTGTCTCTTGTAAAAAGCATGTAGAAGGATCTTGTTTTCTTATCCATTCTGTTACCCGATATCTTTTGATTATAGTGTTTATCCATTGACATTTAGAGTACTGAAAGATACAAATTTATTGACATTATGTTCCCTGTAGAGTTGGAGTTTCTGGTGCTGCTCTGTGGTCCTTTCTAATCTTCATTGTTTTTGGTCTTTTTTGTTTTGTTTCATCTTTCTTCCCTCAGAGAGTTTCCCTTAAAATTTCTTACAGGGCTAGTATAGTGGTCATGAACTCCTTTAGTTTTTGTTTATCTGGGAAACTTTTTATCTCTCCTTCTATTTTGAATGACAGCCTTGCTGGCTAAAGAATTCTTGACTACATATTTTTCCAATTTTGCACATTTAATGTATCCTGACACTCCTTTCTGGCCTGCCATGTTTCTGTGGATAGGTGTGCTGAGAACCTGATCTGTCTTCCCTTGTAGGTTAAGGACTTTTTTTCCCTTATTGCTTTCATAATTCTTTCCTTGTCTGTGTATTTTGTGAATTTGACCATGATATGCCTTGTTGATGGTCAGGTTTTGTTCAGTCTAATGGGAGTTCTCTGTGCTTCCTGGATTTCGATGTCTATGTCTTTCCCCGGGTTAGGAAAGTATTCTGCTATGATTTGTTCACATAAACATTCTCTCCCTTTTTTTGTCTCTTCATCTTCTGGGACTCCAATGTTATTTCTTTTTAATGAGTCACCGAGTTTTCTATTATATTGTGCTCTTTACCTAGTTTCCCTGTTTTTTTGTGCTTCATTATTCTCCACAGGTTTGTCCTCTTTATTAATGACTGGCTACTCTGCTTCATCCATCCTTACCGCTGTGGCATCCATTTGAAATTGCATCTCAGTTATAGCGTTTTTAATGTCATCCTGACTAGATTTTACTTCTTTTATCTCCACAGAAAGGGATTCTATGCTTTATTCAACCCAGCTAGTATTCTTATTATCATGATTCTAAATTTTGATTCAGACATCTTGCTTGTATCTGTGTTGATTAAGTCCCTGGCTGTCATTTCTTCTAGTTCTTTCTTTTGGGGTGAATTCCCTCCACGGCTTCTCCCCCCTCCTCTAGTTCTCTCTCTGTGCTACAAACCTGCTGTGTTCTGTGGTACAAGTTGTGTAAATTGTTATGTTAATCTTCAGATCAGTTTTCTAGGTGTGCAAGATGGTTTGGTGTTGATCTAGCTGCATTTCAAGGATGAGAGAGGCAAAAAATCTTCCATGCTGCTCTGCCATCTTGACTCAGGCCAAAATGCTTAATTTTAGAGGCTCTAAATTATTCGGGATCATGTTTTAACTTTGTTAATATCCAAACTTGATATTACTCAGTAAGGAGACTGGCAAAAATTATAATGATATCTCATTAGAGGGGTAATCAGAGCAAAATAAGGGTGTGTCATTGTTATAACAAGTTCAAAAGCCAGACATGTGAAACAAGCTGACAAATTCGATCAAAGGCATAGACTATAATAAGGAAGACACAATAGTTGAAAAATAAAATGTGGAGGATTAAGTTGAATTCAGGAACAAGTTTAGAGCCTATAAACTAATTTGAGACAGCATTTCTTGAGTTATTCTTTCAAATGCTCTCAATAACCCTGGTGGAGAAGACACACAAATATTACAATGTGTTGTATTTTAGGAAAAGAAATTTAGTAGCTTGTTAGGATCAATGAAAATGTGTATTTAATAATTATACTTGAAACTAAAAAAAATAAGAATGTGGAATATTGTTTATGTGAAAAACCAAAGGGAAAATTATTTTTTAAAAGGAGTCTTTGGGGAGCAAAGTATAACCTACAGCTTGGCAGCAAGGCGAAGCCAGCTGAAAGCAACAGATGTGGAGCAGCAGCCATTTAATAATGGCCCGGACTGAGTCTCAACTTGGTTCTACAATGAGGAAATGAAGTTATTGATTGAGATTTCTAAAAAGGAAGATTATTTGTATTATCATTTTGCAAACTATCCTCAATACGTCTTAGCATAAATGTTTTATTTTTATTTACTTTCATTTTATTTTAAAAGTTTAATACTATTTCTAAAATACCATTTCCAAGTTTTAAAGAAATGGTGCTGACTTTAGAACATACCTGAAAATTAAGTGTGAAGGGTGTGTGTGTGTGTGTGTGTGTGTGTTTACTTTCAGATGAAAAGGTCTTGGATCAGAATTTTTTTTTAAATTCTCTAATATTTAGATCCAGGTTTTCATTGTAAATCTTAGAATAAGACATTATTCTAGTCAAGTAATAATCCCTCTTTCTTTGAAAACCTTCTAAAACTTCAGTATATTTTGAGCTAATGGGGACTACTCCAAAACTAAAAAGACTCTGGCCAGTAATTACAACAACCTTTGCTATATGATTTTTATATCTACTATAGGTGTCTTTTTATCAATTTACCTATTATTTTTGCTGAATATATTTGGTTTCCCGAGAAAATTGTAACCTTCTATATGTTAGACTTTTATTTTTGGTGGGGGGAACCACTTTGAGTAATTAGTATGCTTTTCACACACTTGAGGCTTCATAAGAGCTTTATTTAACAATGAAAAGAAAAAATAAATGCATTTGCTGAAGTAAAGAAAAATTATAGTATAATTTAACCATTCTAAATAGCAATGCCTATGGAACATATGCATTCATTCACCTACTGCAATAAAATCTGTTAGCCTCACTTTTCTATATTTTAATATATGAAGCAATGTTATTATTATCTAATAATAGTTACAAAGATGATATATTTTAGGTAAAATACATTTCTTCGTGTTTCATTATAAGAACTGAAAAACTAGAATTTTTCAGTATTTATGAAGAGATAAAAATGTTTATTGGAAATAAGCAATAGCTTCCTTTGACAAATAACTTAGAAAACAACAGGTAATTTGTTCACTGAGTTGATTCCTTTTATTTTATGCAATAATAGTCAAGATACTTCCTTGAAATTTTATTTTGTATAACTAATATAAAGAGGGCTTACAGTTTCTCAAAATTAATCTTCAGTTTCCAGCTTTCATCATCTATCTGTCACTCTGTGAATTTCAAGCATTTAAAAATGCAGTATTTGCATTTTGAATATTATACACATAGAGTGTGACCTTTTCAGCAGAGTACATCAATCAGATTTACCGTAATTTATTTTCAAGTCGTTGCATCAGATGGAAGGAAATTTGGGACAAGAAAAGGAAATCCAAAATCAGTTTTTATCATTTTAAAATACATTTTAACTGTGGCAATCTCTTCTGAAATTTAAGTATAAATATCGTATTCTAGTAAAGTTGGCATGAGAAATCAGTGATTTAATCATACTTTCAAGAGTGGTGTCTTAGAGGAAAATTAGTTCACATCTTCTGAATCAATTATTTTTTTCAAAATGTTACATCTATATCAAAACCTGATGATATTCTGGAGGTGGGTTTTTTTTTTGTCATAAGGCAAAAAAGTTAAGAGTTATTAGAGTACTTTTTAAACACTTACAGAATTTTTCTCTAAAGGACATTGAAGATTTTTAGTTCCATTAAAGTTCTGGAAGTTTTAATCTTTTACCCTATTATAGGATGTTTTTAAAGTGGAAAATATTTACCTCCTGATGCTTGCCAAAAGTTGTTCTCAATAACATAGAGGAGAAAACTATTTCAAAAGTTTACCATAATTTCCCTCTTATTTTGCCTACTGTTTTGAATAGTATCAATTAACATAAATATTTTATAACTTACAAATTAGATTATAAAGTATTATTGGGAGATAAAGATTATAGGAAGCGGTTTATTACATGTTTCCCCACCTGTCCCTGTGTTTAAGGAAAAATAATAAAAATTATCAAAAGAAAAAAGAAAGGAATTCAGAACCACCCTTAAGAACTTGTGATTCTTAGGATTCAAATAGGTATATTTTAAGGATTAATTCTAATATGTATGCAGTTTAATGCTATGCACACATATTTTTAATAGAAAAATGGGTTTTTGAGACACATAACAAACAGCTGTTTATTTTTTTTTTAATTTACTGTCTACATTTTTAAAGTTTTTATTTAAATCTTGGTTAGTTAACATACAGTGTAAAATTAGTTTCAAGTGTACAATATAGTGATTCAACACTTTCATACAACACTGGGTGCTCATCACAGCAAGTGCCCTCCTTAATCCCCACCACCTATTTTACCCATCCTACCATCCACCTACCCTCTGGTAACCATCAGTTTGTTCTCCACACTTAAGAGTCGATTTCTTGGTTTGTCCACCTCTCTCTTTTTTTCCCCTTTACTCATTTGTTTTGTTTCTTAAATTCTAGGTATGAATGAAATAATATGGTATTTGTCTTTCTCTGACTTATTTTGCTTGATATTCTCTAGCTCCAGCCATGTCATTGGAAATGGTAAGATTTCATCCTTTTTTATGGCTGAGTAATATGCCATTGCATATTTATATCACGTCTTTATTTATTCACCAGCTGGTGGATACATTGGCTGTATCCATAATTTGGCTATTATAGATAATGCTGCTATAAACATTGGGGTGCATTTATCCCTTTGAATCAGTATGTTTGTATCTTTTTGGTAGTACCTAGTAGTGCAATTGGTGGATCTATTTTTAACTTTTCAAGTAAACTCCGTACTCATTTCTAGAGTGGCTGTACCAGTTTGCATTCCCACAAACAGTGCAAGAGCGTTCTCCTTTCTCCACATTCTCGCTAACACCTGTTTTTTTCTTGTGTTGTTGATTTTAGCCATTCTGACAGGTATGAGGTGATATCTAATTGTAGTTTTGACTTGTATTTCCCTGATGATTGGTGATGTTGAGCATCTTTTCATGTAACTGTTGGCCATCAGGATGTCTTCATTGGAGAAATGTCATGTCTTCTGCTCATTTTTAAATTGGATTATTCATTTTTTGGTTTTTGAATTTTATAAGTTCTCTATACATTTTAGATACTAACCCTTTGTCAGATATGTTATTTGCAATAGCTTCTTCCATTCCATAGTTGCCCTTTAGTTTTGCTGACTGTTGATTTTGTTGATTGAAACTTTTTATTTTGATGTCAAGTCTCAGTAGTTTATTTCTGCTTTTGTTTCCCTTACCTCAGGAGACATATCTAGAAAGAAGTTGCTATGGCCAATGTCAAAGAAGTTACTGCTTGTGTTCCTTACCAAACCCATTTCTTTTTTTAAAAATTTTTTTCAATGTTTTTTATTTATTTTTGGGACAGAGAGACACACAGCATGAACGGGGGAGGGGCAGAGAGAGAGGGAGACACAGAATTGGAAACAGGCTCCAGGCTCCGAGCCATCAGCCCAGAGCCCGACGCGGGGCTCGAACTCACAGACGCGAGATCGTGACCTGGCTGAAGTTGGCCACTTAACCGACTGCGCCACCCAAGCGCCCCAGCCAAACCCATTTCTTATTCTTCCCAGGTTCATGGGGATGTGATTTTTTTTCAGTGTTTACTGTAGTGGGGTGTGATTGAATGACAGATTTAGGCAATGGAAAATGAGCAGAAGTAATATGTGGTAATTCTATGGCTCTGGACTTATAGATGATCCCTTTGCTTGTTTCCTTTGAATTATGTTGAAAATGGAGCATAAAATGGAAGAAACCTGCATCTCAATTAGAGAATTACTTGTCTTTTAGAAACACATTTTGGTTTTTATATGAGCAAGAAAAAAATGTTTATCATATTTGAGCCATCACAATATTTTTATTTGTTACAGCATCCTAGCATTCATTAATTAATACAATGATTTTCAAAGATTCTTAATTATTAGAACTCAAAAGTCAATTTACCAAAAAAACAAAACAAAACAAAACAAACAAAAAAAAACGGCTTTATGGATGGTAAATATATATTTGTAAACTTTTTTTAATGGTATTTGATTAAAAACATGTTTAATTAAAGGACAATGAAGATTTGATAGGTTCTTTTTAAATTTTTTTTTAATGTTTATTCATTCTGAGAGAGAGAGAAAGAGAGAGAGAGAGAATGAGTGGGGAGGAGCAGAGAGTGGGAGAAACAGAAACTGAAGCAGGCTCCAGGCTCTGAGCTGTCAGCACAGAGCCCATAGTAGGGCTTGAATTCACAAACTCTGAGATTATGACCTGAGCTGAAGTAGGCTGCTTATCCGACTGTGCCACCCAGGTGCCCCAAATTTGATAGGTTCTTTGGGCCATGTTAAGATTCATATTTTTAAAAAGAATGTTTTATTTGGGAGAAGTTTCTTTTTAACTATACAAAAGACATTTAGAGTAATTATCTGATAATTTTAGAACCTGTGATTTCTTCCGTTAGACAAAATATTCTCTGAGGGTAGAAACATATATCACTAACTTTTCTTGGACAGAGTTCAGTTATATTTAGCTAATGATAGATGTTCAATACATTTTTACCAAGTGATTGAACACATTTATGCATTTTCTATCTAATTTTATTTTAGACATTATATTTATCATATATCATTTGTACACGTTTTTAGTTTTTACAACTTTTTATAAATGTGATCTTCATGCAATCAGGAAGGGAAATCAGTAGAGAGTAGAGACAAGTATTTTGATTTGGCCCAGCTATGGACAGACCCCATTCCATTACAAAGTTATGTCAAAAAAGGCTATTGTAGTAAAAGCAAAATATGAAGCCCTGTCCTTCAACAGGCCTCAGATGAAGAGTGAAGTTATGAGAGAATGAACTCTCAGATGAAAAAGGATGAACTCTTTGTAGGTGTCAATGGTGGTGAATTTAGGATACTTGAGAAATAGATGAACTCCAAAATGAAAAAAAAAAATAGATGAAGAGTTAAAAAAACGTTAGGGGCGCATGGGTGTCTCAGTTAAGCGTCCAACTCTTGATTTCAGTTCAGGTCATGATCACACGATTTGTGAATTTGTGAGTTCATCAAGCTCTGCACTGACAATCAGGAGCCTGCTTGGTATTCTCTGTCTCCCACCCTCTCTGCCTCTCCCCTGCTTGTATTCTCTCTCTCTCAAAATAAATAAGTAAACTTGACAAAAAAGAGATTTAGTTACATTAGACACGATGAGAGGGGGGAAGCCAATGGACTCTATCTCTAGGAACAGAGTCTTTCTCTATTTCAGATTAATATTTTTCTGATGATAAAACTTCTGGGGATGCCTGGGTGGTTCATTCGGTTAAGCGTCTGACTCTTGATTTCAGCTCAGGTCATGATCTCACAGTTCGTGATTCTGAGCCCCATATTGGGCTCTGCTCTGACAGTATGGTGCCTGCTTGGGATTCTCTCTCTCTCCTCTGTCTCTGCCTCTACCCTGCGCATGCTATCTCTCTCTCCCAAAGTAAATAAATAAACATAAAAATTTTTTAAATAAGAAAAAATAAAACTTCTGGGTAGTACATTAATAAAAATCTTGTAATATATATATTATATCTATAACATATTTTAAGAACAGTTGCTTAGGACTGTATATATTCTGATATTTAGAGCAAAAGCTCTTTAAAATATTAATTTTAATTGATAGTAAACATAAGAAAATATTAACATTTTTCACTTCATGGGTGACAGCTAAAGGAAGTAAAGAACCAAGGAATCATTTTCAGGATTGTCAGTGAATAGAAAGAATTCTGCCTAAACAATAGCAAATCAAAAGATAAACCAAGAGAGAACAAGATTTTTAAGCTGAAAATCAACACAAATCACATTATGATGAATGTATACAATTAACTATGATAGTGTGCAATTCAAATTTACACCAATTTTTCTTCAAAATTATCTTGTTTTGAGCATTTCTTATGAATGGAAAATAATTTCCAGTTTTGTTTTGAGCCATCAAATAACAAACACCTTGTAAATGAGAAGAAAACAAGAATCCATTTGGCTACTGTGCCAGGAGGGACCCTAACAGCAGGTGATTACAATAAAAACCACCTTCTTGTTATATAGTTAACATCTGTGCTTTCTAAATGGTAAAGTAAATGAACATAATGGATATAGTTCTGGTTTCACATTTTGCCACCTGCCTTTACACAAGCGTATGCAGATTGTCTTCAAACCACAGATCCAAAACCTCAGATACATCCTGCCAATTTCCCTTAAATGATTGTATGCAACAATGACAAGGAACAAACACATTTTGCAATTTTGTTCACAAGGAAAGAGCAATAATTAAGTTTGTAACAATGAAAGGCTAGAATCAGAAGCATTTTTGAGATGAATAAAGACTAGAAAGCAAAGATCCAGTAGAATTCCAGAATTATCTTATTGTTTTAAATGGTTTTAAATATCTGATATAAATACAACTGATTAAATAAACTATGAACTTTTTGAGTGATATAATAATATTTTTTGATATTTAACTCAGGTAAAAGTATTTGATATTCTGCAAGAACAATTCTTTTTATGGTTAGTTAAGGTATTCAATTATAGTATAGAGAAAATTTGGCCAATGATTTTCAGACTTTTTTTTTGCCCTTTCGAACAACTGGAAAACTCAAAGATGTGCACTTTGAAAATAAATGAACCTGATGCCAATTAATTCCAGAGATTTTGCTGCCTGTTATGTTTTCCTAGTTCTTAAGAGGATAATAAGAATTAAAAGTAAAGATATCGATAATTCAATTTTTAAAGATTTGAATGTCTCTTATTTTTGTTGAAAACATTTAATTTGACCAAGCTTGCTTTGCCCTGCTTAAACTAAAAATTGTGATAAACATGACATTGTGTTTGCAGGCATAATTTTGTGGTGGATAAAATATTTGATTCTGAGTGAGGAGAATCTTAGCCTCTATTTTCCTTTGTTTTGTGGTCTAGAGAAGGTCTTAGAATTTCTGGTCTTGAGGTTCTCTGTCTATAAAATGAAAGTATTAGTGTCAAGAGTGTTAAACTCAAGATGCTCCTGTATGTTTCAAAAACATAAAATTAAATGAAAAGTGTCCCTTTGAAAATGTTTGGGAAATAGTCATTGTGTAGTATCTCAACAAAAAGACAGCGTGAATGTCAGAATATTGTATAAAATATTGAGTATTGAATAAAAATCTAAATGAATGAATAATTTATTAATCAATCAATCAAAAATCTATCAATCTTCATTTTCTCAAATTGTTTGACCAGAATACTCCCAAAAATTGGAAATGGGGTAATAAGGTTAGAAAACATATTAAAATATCTCTGACCCCTAGGGTGTGGCATTGCTATCTTGAGGGAAAAATTGGTATTGGATGACAGGTGGGTCCCTATCAACAATAAATTGCTATGATGCTGAGCATATTTGAAAATCACAATTTTACATGTTCTCTAAAAGTCTAAATGTGACTCTATGACTTAGCATTAAGAAGCATTTGGCTCTTTTAGTCTTTCCCAAATATCTAATCAGTGGACATACTGTAAATTCTTATTTGGACATTTAAATGCAATTTTCCCCCTTTGAAACATACCTCATATTATGTATTTGATAAGACAAACAAGCACCATCTGCTTGGTTTTTAAATTAACATTTCATCACCTGAATGGTTTCTTTTGTGTCATTTTCAGGAGGAGATAATACAAAATTTGAAAATAAAATGAAAAGATTTACATTTTTTCACAGGAATCATATAAAAATTTTAAATATTCTATGATTTCAATTAATGATCCCCAAAATTTATATTATATTTAAGATCAAAGCATAAAGTTAAATTTTTTATATTCAATATCATATAGTATTTTATTCTAATGTGCATTTCCACATGATTTTAGGTTTGAAAAGTAAGAGCTGTTTAGGAATATATTTTTAAGTAATGTCATTTATTAAGTAACTTGTATTTGTAATATATATAATTATGAATAGCATATTAATATATATTTAATGCCATTCTAAAAAATCAAAAATATTCTTAGGGTTTTAGAGACATTTTGCTGAAAAATGTATTTACAAAATGAGTAAGTAATGACTTGTGAATTTATTGACCTATTAAGTAATTTGGATAATAGTAAAAGACATTGCCCAATTAAGACTATTACAATCAACAGAGTCTTATTGTCTCCTTCTTAGTATGTGCCAAGAATAGGTCATATAGAGAGGAAAGACACCTGATAGTAAGGCTAGTGGAAATTTTCACATATAAACAAACCACTGTAATACAACATAGTATTATGACAATTTTAAGCGTGGTATACATTTGTAAGTCTGGATTACACTTCAGGTGAGGGGGTGACTAACTGTCTCAGGGCAAAGACAAGGGAAGAATGTGTAGATAAGATGAAAACTAAACTAAAAGAATGAACTGTACTATAGGACTATGTGGTGGTGTATTTTGTGAGGAGAGATTATCATGCCAGAGAGCCAGAATACAAGTAGAAATGCATAAAATTGGTAAAGAATGAGATATATTCCTACACCTGCATATAGTGCATTATCCCTCAGGTAGAAGGTGCTGGTGGAGTCTGGTAGATATTGAGAGTTCATGAAGAATCTAAATGCTCTTCTATGGAGTTTGGACTATATCAGGGAGGCAATTTTAAAATGGCATTGCATTGCAGACAGCATTGTAAGACTATCATATAAGAAATTTGGACATTAAAGAGTACTCCAGAAGCAGTGTTGAGAATAGTCTGTTGAGGAACAATATTTGAGTTATTGTAAAATTTCATTTCTTTAGAAATTTTTTCAGATGTTAAAATAAGGGGCGAGACTGGACATGTAAAAAAAAAGAAAAAAGATACAATGAAGATATTTTTAAGAGGTCAGAAAGAATTTTTTTTAACAAATTTGAATATTTACCTATTTACTGATTTGAATAATCCAATAGATATTAAGTGTAAATTGTGGAAAGGAAGAGAACCAGGTACAGTATCTGAGAAAGATCCTTTCTTGAGACCAAAAGAATAGAAATAGGAGCCCAGGAAAAAGAATAAGATGTTGTTAAAGAAATGTTGATGGAAATTTAGAAAATAATACCACTAAGAATTTCTAGATATATAAAATGCTCAAAATTTTCAAATACTATAAAAAAGCTATATCAAACCAATAATGAAAAATGCCTAGTTTATAACTAAGTAGGATGCCTTTGAAATTAGGGAAGACAATCAGTGAATTTTAGGAGCAGATGGCCCTGCATTAGTTTTAGATGAAGAGTCAGCAAGGAATTGAAATAAGTAAATTAGAAAAGATATTTTAAACTAGACAAAGCTTTTTAATACCATTAGTCAATTAAAAAGATCACACTATTTACTCTGTGAGATCTTGTTATCTTTATAAAAGATAACTTTTATACTTTTACTACAGCTATGAAATATGGTTAAAAATTTATTCTATGGCCAATGAAATGAATGCATTATGAACCTACACATGGAATCAATGCTGACCCACTTGAAATTATGAATACTTCTTCATCCATAAAATAGATACTTTGTTGACTTTCAGGGTCAATAGAACAAATACTAATATATCATTATGGAAGTCACAGAATGTTAACTATTGGACTTGATTATTATAACTGCTTAGAAATATTACTTTTATTACATGATTTTAATGTTATACATGTTATTTTTTATTATTATTTTAGAAAACAGGGTTGGATTGAATAAAATATATCCAGGATTCACACACACACACACACACACACACACACACACACACTCACCAATAATAGATAATAATTTGAGAAAAAAGTCAAACTAAAAATAAAGTGAAATAAGCAAGTAAATAAAAAAAATGCTAAAATAATATTACCTTCTTGGTAATACCAAATAGTGATAAAGATGGAAAACTGCATATGTTTATGTGTCTGTCTCTCTATAACTCCATGTATGAAAAAATATTTTAAATTTTATTGAATATTTTTATTTCTAAATTTCATCCATGTAAGAGAAGATTTTTAAGAGATGACACTGATGATTGTTATCATCTTTCCTCGGAACTGGTTACTTGTATCAAACAATAGCATCACTACGTGCCTAGAAATGGATGTAAATATGCAATATATATTATTCTTTCTAAAATAAATTGCAGACTAGAGTAATTAAACATCTGTCTATGAAATTTTAACTAGAACCATGAACACAAGTTTTAAATGTCAGAAAAGTAGACTAGGTTTTGAGTGATACAGAGATGTCACATAAACGCTACTATAAAAAGTGGGAAGTATTATGGACTTAATGAGTGTGGTAATTTGGGTCTGAATTGGAATGGATGTGAACAATGTAATAAAGACAGCATTGTCTCAGAATACAATACAACTAATCATTATTGGTCATTTAGAAAATGATGTTATTTCTTTAGAGATGTCATCATGTGGTCCTGTGCTACATGTGATTGTAATCCATATGCTCTTTCAAGGACTACCCTGTGTGGTCAGGGGTCCAGAGTAAACCTGAGTTACCAAGAGACTTGATCTTGGCACTCTTAAAGAAAGTGGAGGAATTCATGTGAACTTCTCTCTTTCTGTCTCTATATATGTATACATTATAGTCATAGGTTGTCCTTCAACTGGTTTTCTTTTTTCTTTTTTTGTTGTACTTATACACATTTGAAACCCCAAAATGTTAAAGAAATAAAATAAATGCTCATGTTAGGAATAAGTACTGCTTAGGAGTAACGTACTGCTCCATATAAAGATTGTTCTTTGAAGCATAGTGTCATGTTATTATTGGTTATATGAATAAAACATATATATCACATATTTTATGATTTTACTTTATTACTTTCTTTATAATTAAAATATATTTAGCCATTTTATGTAATATTTTATTAAATGTTATATTTATTAAATAGTTTATCATTAAGCAATTAATTCTTTACTATACATATTTATTATTAAATTATTAGTTTAAAAATATGTTGTACATATTTGTTATACATTAGCATATTAATATTTCTTATTTTTTATATTTAACTTTATATTTACAATTTACTTATATTAAACATACACTTATTACTATTGCAAATATGTACCTTGAGGTATCAATTTTGGATTACTCCATTTTCTTAAAAAAATTTTTAACATTTATTTATTTATTTAAAATTTTTTTTAATGTTTATTTATTTTTGAGAGAGAGGGAGACAGAGTGTGAGCAGGCCAGGGGCAGAGAGAGAGGGAGACACAGAATTGGAAGCAGGCTCCAGTCTCCGAGCTGTCAGCACGGAGCCCAATGCGGGGCTTGAACCCACAAACTGTGAGATCATGACCTGAGCTGAAGTCTGACACGTAACCGACTAAGCCACCCAGGCGCCCCAACATTTACTTATTTTTGAGAGACAGAGAGACAGAGCACAAGCAGGGGAGGGGCAGAGAGAGAGAAACAGAATCTGAAGCAGGCGCCAGGCTCTCAGCTGTCAGCACAGAACCCGATGCAGGACTCCAATCCAGAACCATGTGAGATCATGACCTAAACCAAAGTTGGATGCTCAACCAACTGAGCCACCCAAGTGCCCCAAGGATTACTCCATATTTTTTGAAAAAAACTAATTCCATTTATTTATTTATTTATTTATTTATTTATTCTTTTATTTATTTTTTTTTTAATTTTTATTTTTGAGAGACAGAGAGAGAGAGAGAGAGAGAGACAGAGGTGGGGGGGGGAGGGGCAGGGAGGAGACACAGAATCTGGACCATGCTTCAGGCTCCAAGCTGTCAGCAGAGAGCTTGACATAGGGTTCAAGTCATGAACTGCTAGATCATGACCTGAGCTGAAGTCGGATGTTTAACTGACTAAACCACCCAGGCACCCCAAAACTAATTTATTTTATAATAAAATGTTTTCTCACTATATATTAAATTGTTCTGGCACTTTTGTGCCATTAAAATATTCAAAAGCCAGGGCGCCTGGGTGGCTCAGTCAGTAGAGCTTCTGACTTCAGCTCAAGTCATGGTCTCACTGCTTGTGAGTTTGAGCCCTGCTTCAGGCTCTTGTGCTGACAGCACAGAGCCTGGAACATTCCTCAGATTCTGTGTGTCTCTCTCTCTACCTCTTTCTCTGCCCCTTCCCTGCTCGCACTTCATCTCTCTCTCAAAAATAAATATTTAAAAAATTAAAAAAGTATTCAAAAGCCAAAAAAATTATGTGACAAGTTTATAAGTGGTTACTTTCATTCTTCTGTTAACACAAAAATATTAAAGACAGTAAGACTGATGACACTCCTTTGGGGGAGTCCAGTAGAAGGTGGGGTACCAGGCATATTGGTCAACTCTTTCCTTTCCAGGGGGAAGAAGAGAATGGGTTTGTTTTTTGTTTTTTGTTTTTTGTCTGTTCACTTTGTGCTCAGGGCATGAGTAGGTGGACTCATGATTTGGATGAGGAGGAATCTACAGTCTCTCCCAGCCTATGTTACCGTCCAGCTACATTGTGCTGGGACTATCAGAGGTCCAAGACTAACAAGACAAGTGACACGATCAACTCTTTCCTTCTCCAGGGAGAAGCTAAGAACTAGGAACTTGTTTTCATCTGCTTGCTCTGTGCTGAGGACAATGGAGAATGCATGGCTTATACTACCCCCAAGACAGTGTCTCCATTCTCTCCCAAGGGAGTAGACCGTGTAGGTCCCATCAAAATTACAAGAATGGTAATATAGAAGCCAGTCCTCTGATGAGCCCCATCAGAAAAGCTTGTGGTGTTAAACAAATGACTAATCTCTTTCCTCCTCTGGGAGAATCTGGGAGGCAGGAAGGTCTCTTTCTGATTATTATGTTGCTGCACAAGTGCTGGGACCCTGGAAAGAGGATGTCCTGAATCTCCCTACCTTTTCTGATTAGTCTAGTTTCACATTTGCCCAGTGTAAAGGAGCCTTTCAATTTCAATTCTGGATTTCTCACAAAGGAAATTTATCTATGACTGGTTGTTGAATCAGTGTTTTAATGAGGAAAGGGAAGTCCAGAGCTTTCTGACTGTTTTTCATTGATAATTATAGTGGAACTGAGTTGAATAAACACAAAAATATTTAGAATAACAGGTTAGCACTTATGTCAGAATATAAAAGACTTTATGTGAAAGAAAAAGTCATTTTGTTTCTACTCATTTTTTTCACTATACCTTGGCAATAAGTATTTTTTCAGTAACAATGAAGGCAGAGAAAGAGAATAAAAAGAGATCTAGAATAAATAAAGGAAGAAGAAAACAGAAAAACTGAGCAAAGAAGTAAAACTTCTCCCAGGATATAGGAGTAGGAGAACATTAATATTAAAAAAAGAGGAGAGAAAGAGAAAGCAAAAATGAATTCTAGCACTTCATCATTTTCAGAAAATAAAATTACATCAGAAGAATAAAGTATAACTAATAGAAATTTTCATTTCCTAAAAAAAAAAAACATACATAGTATTCTTATGTTTAAAAGGAGGATACTTCTCTACTCTTCAGCTCCTACTGCACAAAAATCTTGTTTGTGACCTGCAACTTCTTTTGTTTGTTTTTTAACTGGAGCTGTATACCAAAAATAGTTCAAAAAAAGAAGTCCTTCTCAATGGGCTCTAATAGAGGGCAGTATTCTTTTATCAAAGTGAACTTAGAATATTTTCTGTGTAATGGTAACCAATCTTTCTACACCATTTAAAAATGTGTATTATAATACAAAAGGGGTAATGTGGGAAAGGTTCATCTTCTTCCGGATTAGAGTTCAATAAAAAGCTAACTGTAACCAAAGGTTTCTTTGCATGCAATCATCTCTAGTTTTGCAAATGGATAGGGACATCATTAAACCAGATCCTCAGATTTGTATAACCTCTTCACCATCCACTTTCTATGTTTCCTTCCACTACTCATTCTTTCTTGCTGGAGCCAGCTCATACCAGATCAGAAGAGTCAACTGTTCACATCGCTTCCCACAAGCTCAGTAGCAACAACCCACTGGTAGCTTAAAATTGACCACAGTGGGAGTATTTACACAACTGAAATCAGCAAAGGTTACAAACCAAGGCTTTTCTCTGCAAAGATTACACATCAGGACATTTTTCTTTCTCTTTTGTTTTCTGTCAGGCAAAGGATGCTCAGCATTTACTCACATAGCATTACTTGCACTTCACCGGTCAGAGCACTCTGAAATTTTAACCTTCTTCCAAACTATACTCCAAGCTTGGACTACCATTGACATTATTCAAGAAACCAACATGAAAATTTCCCCAGATAGCAGAAAAGGAAGGACAAATCCTCTAACTCATCTCATTCTGAAATTAAATTTCTCAAACGCTCTTTTTTACTTTGAAAACTTTTTCCAAATCCAATACCTTCCAACCTTTACCACCCTTGTACTGATGATGATAGATCTATAAGCAGTCCTCTACACTTACAAATGGTTGATGGAGGGCAACTTTCTGGGACAAATAGTGATTGTAGGGCCATGCAATCTTTTTTTTTTTAACTGAAATTGAATTTTGAGAGAATTGTAATTCATATGTCATTGTAAAAAATAATATAGAGGGGCGCCTGGGTGGCGCAGTCGGTTAAGCGTCCGACTTCAGCCAGGTCACGATCTCGCGGTCCGTGAGTTCGAGCCCCGCGTCAGGCTCTGGGCCGATGGCTCGGAGCCTGGAGCCTGTTTCCGATTCTGTGTCTCCCTCTCTCTCTGCCCCTCCCCCGTTCATGCTCTGTCTCTCTCTGTCCCAAAAATAAATTAAAAAAAAATAATAATAATATAGAGATTCCTAGTATACTTTGTCCAATTTCCCGTACTGATAATATTTTGCAAAATTATGCTATAATACCATGACTAGTATATTAATATTGTTACTATCCATTTATCTTACTCAGATTTTACTTGTTTTTAGCACTTTTACTTGTATATATATTTCTGAGGGCACACATATGTATGTGTGTAACTGCACAATATTATCATTCATGCAGGTTATGGATGCACCACCACAGTCAAGACACAGAAAAACTCCAATACTACAAGGATTCCTTGTGTTGCAGTTTTATAACCACACCCAACATCCTCCAGCTGCCCCCCACCCTCCCCCTGCACATAACTACCTTCTGGCAAATACTAAGCTGTCTTTTATATCCAAAATTTCATCATTTAAAAATGTTATATAAATAAAATCAGGCAGTATGCAATGTTTAGTTTTTTTTTTTTTTTTTTTTTTTTGCTTGTTTTGTTTGCTTTCACCCTGGATGTTTATCTCTTCATTTCAATTGGTGAGTAGTGTTCCATGATATGTATGGACCACAGTTTGTTCCAACATTCATTGAAGAAAATCTGGGTGGATTCCAGTTGTTGGTTGTTACAAACAAAACTGAAATATTTGTGTACAGATTTTTGTGTGAGCATAAGCTTCATTCCTCTACAATAAGTGACCAACAGTGCAATTGCTGGGTTATATGAAATATTAGTTGTCTAGGGTTATAGGAACAAAATACCACAGACCAGGTGGCTTAAACAACAGAAATTTATTTTCTCACATTTCTGGAGACACAAAGGCCAAGATCAAGGTGCCAGCAGAATTGTTGTTTGATGAGAACTTTCTGCTTAGGTTGCAGATGAGTACTTCTCACTATGTGCTCACGTGTCTATATGTGCACACAGACAGAAACAGCAATCTCTCCTATATCTTTTCTTATAAAGATACTAATTTTAATGGATCACAGTTCCATTCTTATGACTTCATTTAATATTAATGCATTTTTTAGAAAACTCATTTCTAACAATAGCCATAATGGAGATTAGGGTTCCTACATATGAATTTGGGATGGATAAAAACATGTGATCCATAATATACGGTTATTAGGCATTTTGTTTTGTAAGAGCTACCAAACTATCTTCTAGAGTGGCTGTATCATTTTATATTACACCTAACAATGTATAAGTGATCCAATTTTCTTGCATCTTCACCAGCATTTGTGTTGTCACTAATTTTTATTTTAGCTACACAGATATGTGTGCAGTAATATTTCCTTACACCTTTAATTTGCATTTCCCTGATGACTAATGATCCTGAACATCTTTTTGTGTATTTATTTGGCACTTGAATATATATATTTTTGTGAAATGTCTATTAATGTCTTTGGTTCATCTGAAAATTTCTTTGGATTTTTTATTTTTATTGTTGAATTTTGAGCATTCTTTATATTTCTAAATGCTAGTCTTTTGTTGGATATATAATTTGCAAATATATTCTTCCACTCTGGAGCTAGTATTTTTTTTAAATTCTTAAAGTTTATTTACTTATTTTGAGAGAGAGAGAGCAGAGGAGAGGCAGAGAAAGAGAAAGAGAGAGAATTCAAAGCAAGCTACACACTGTCAGCACAGACCCTGATGCAGAGCTCGAAACCACGAACCATGAGATCATGACCTGAGCCGCAATCAAGAGTCAACGCCTAACAGACTGAGCCACCCAGACGCCCCTATAACTACTATTTTTTTTTATCCTGGTCCCATGGGCTTTTTTTTTTAATATTTATGTTTGAGAGAGAGAAAAAGAGTGTTGAGAGAGAGAGTGAGACAGAACACGAGTGGGGAAGGGGTAGAGAGAGAGGGAGACACAGAATCCAAAGCAGGATCAGCACAGAGCCTGACATGGGGCTCAAACTCATGAACTGTGAGATAATGACCTGAGCTGAAGTCAGATGCTTAACCGACTGAGCCACACAGGCACCCTGGTCCCATGAACTTTCTTAAAGTAAACTTTTTTTTTTGATGAAGTTAATTTATCACTTGTTCTTTCATGAATCATGATTTTCATATAAGAAATTTGTATCAAATTCTAAGTCCTGAAGACTTTTACCTTATTTTTTCCCCTTTACATCTTACATTTAGCTGTGAGGTTTAGGTTGAAGTGTGTTTGTGCATATGTGTACATGTGTGTGCTTTTTTTTTTTTTTCTCTTTTGGCACTGTGGTTGTCCAGGAACCCCAGCATCATTGTTGAAAAGGCTATCTTTCCTTCACTGGGTTGCCATTGTGTTTTGGTGGCTCTATTTATGTATTCTCTGTTTTCTTCTATGACTCTATGTGCTTATACCTCTGCCATTACCACTTGGTCTTAATTTAATGTAAGATCATCTTCCCAACTTATTAATTTTGTAAAGATTGTTTTAGCTATTATAAGTTCTGTTACTTAGGAATATTATGTATTCCTGGTTATAGTGGAAAAACTGGATATTTAAATATTCATATGAAGAAGGAAAATTTTTAAATTCAGTGATATAATTCTATCATAAGATGTTGGAAAAAAGAAAAAATAACATAAAGTGTGTATAAAAAGTAATAATAAAGGTAAGTATCATTAAAATAGAAGTCATTTAATAGAATTTAACAGACAGATATATTTCATTTTACATGAGAATATTTGCATTTTATTTTATTTTATTTGTTTTATATTGGTCACTTGTAATTTGAGAAATAACCTGAAAGGATGATTATGCTGGTGTTCATTTGTAGAAGACCACTTTTAGACTCGTAGTTGGTTCTCCATAACTGTATAAATGTGGATAAAAGAACAGATGTTTGGAATTATATAAGCCAATATGGAAGTTGACTTGGTGAAGTCACAGATATGGTTTGGAATGAGCCTATAGTGTTTATAATGCAAATAGCCATCCTGATTACACACAGGAAGATTCACAGACTGTACCTTCAAAATACAATAATCACCATTGCATTTCAGTTCACATTTAGCCACCTGTTTTTGATTACTTGGTACCAGCTGTCAATTTGCAGCTATTTATATTGATGTCACAAGGTGTCCTGGTTCTGCTGGAGTCCTACAGTTGATACCATGCAAAGCCCCTCAGTGTTTTCCCTGAAGCTCACTGTGAAGACAGCTTCACATCCTTCAGTGCCAACATACACACCAATCTGAATAGTCATGCAGCCCAGCTGGGAGCAGATCTTCAGGCCCACTGAGGAGATGCCAAAGCCTCATCAGCATCAAAAACAGTTACTGAAGAGCCAAGTAGAAGATTAAACACTAAAATATTAAATATGATCTTATTCACTATGCTTCTATTGCACTGGTCACTTCTCTATTCTTAAAATAGCTCCTTTAAAGAATTAGGAACAGCAGTTAACATTACTTATGATTGATTGATTGATTGATTGATTATATCCTCTCACCTAAATAGACGCTCTGTGAGAGTGGTGATCTCATCTCTTCTGTTTAACATATCTCCATCTCCTAGAAAGCTGTTCTTTATAAATATCTATTGAATAAATAAAAATTATTCCATATGTTCATCTATAGGATTTTGGTCCCAAATATTATGCATGAATGCTTTCAAACATATTTTATACAACAAAGTGGAACTGATTTTAAAGAATAAATTTAACATCAGATGAAGATATATACCTTCTGCTGTACTTTCTTGTTTTAGAATAATTAGATGGTTATCTGTTAACTGAAACTCAGAAGCTTTTCATTCACAAAAGACTGGAAGACAAAATTTAGGTAACTTTTCCTGCCTTCACAATTGGTTTATGGCCAGTATTGGATCTATTTTTGCCCGCTTCAAATACATGGGCCACTTTGGCC
This sequence comes from Neofelis nebulosa, assembly GCF_028018385.1. Lineage (NCBI taxonomy): Eukaryota > Metazoa > Chordata > Mammalia > Carnivora > Felidae > Neofelis > Neofelis nebulosa. Next base: position 67,653,925 of record NC_080784.1, on the reverse strand, counting down.
CCCCAAATATATAATATCAATACATTTTGTACAATACTTTCTAAAATAAGGAAATGAGTAAGAAACTGTAGCAATAGTACTGTCATTTTTTCCCTCTCATTTCTATTTTTATCAATAAGAGAAGCAAAACAATTAGAATCCTAGCAGAAATCAAATGGTACTTGAACTATAGTCAATTTGAAGATAGGTTAAGAAACTATTTATAGGAGTGTGAATAACCTAGTAACAGCAAGGTCCCATTCCCAATTTTAGATCTGAACAGGTCTTTCTTCTTACTAGAAAGAAGCTGTGTTGAGTGTCCCCTGACAAGGTCTGTGATGTTAGGTCAAAGGATGCAGTGACATCCAGTGCCCTACAAGTGGTGGGGAAGAGGGTATCTATATCTAAATCTGTATCTATCTAATCATCTCTCTCATATATCTACCTACCTACTACCTACCTACCTACCTACCTACCTACAGCATCATCTGTCATCATCATCTATCCAGCTATCTATCTGTCCCCAGTCTCACCCTCTCTCTTCCTTCCACTTCTTGCCTGTGTTTCTCATTTCTTAAACCCCTTCAAGACACCAAAAGTCAAGACAACTTTCTGAAGTTATCTATACAACCCAAGAGAAGATCTGGCAAGGGAAAGAGAGCACAACAAGCACAGGAAAGATGATCCAAATTGGGGATAGGGCATCCGTTGCCCAGTTTATTCTGTACAATCATTTTAGCAATGTTTTGGAGGTAATTTACAAAATTTGGTTTGCCACATAACAAAGATTAGGTTGAAGTGAGATTAGTTTCACAGAACTATGTGGGAGAAGACAGAATGACTGGAATTAAATAGCAGTTTACCCAGAGAGTTCTCATTCTTACTTCTATTGACTTCAGCCAATATAATTACTTTTTCACTAGACAATTGCAAGTAGTCATTTTATTAATTCTCCTAATAATTTGTCCTGTTTTCAAGTTCAAATGTGATTATCATAAAATATAGATACAAGTCATAAAACATAATCTTTTGAGATCATAGTTACTTTGATCTACCATGAATTCTTCAACAGAACCACTACTGTGCTCAATAATTCTTTATCTAGTGTCCTAAGGAGGTGAAAATGATTTGAGTACCTATTTGCCAACCTAATTTTGTTTGCTATTCTACATTTTTAAACATTTTTCATGTTTCATGTGATTTAATATTTATTTTTTAAATTATTAAACTATTACAATAAAGCTCATTTCTTTTTTCTAACTTTAAGGGACTATTGCCATAGTAACTTTAAGGTGTACAATGTGATGATTTGATATATGTATACTGTAAGAAATGATTACCACAATAAAGTTAGTTAATACCTCCATCCCCTCACTTAATTACCTCACTTAATTACCATTTTTGGGGTGATGACATTTCTGTTCTACTCACTTAACAAATTTAAAGTGTATAATACAATATTGTTTATAGTTATGATGCACATTAGGTCCCCAGAACTTATTCTGGAAGTACAAACTTCAGAGCTGGAAGTTTGTACCTTTGGACTGACATCTCTCCATTTCCCCCATCTCCATCTCCCAGAATCTGGCAACCATCATTCTCTTCTCTATTCCTATCAGTGACTTTTTAGATTATTCATAAGTGAGAACATAAAGTACTGTATTTGTCTTTCTCTGTATGACTGTATCTCTGTATGACTTATTAGCAAAATGCCCTTGAGTTCCAGCCATGCTGTCCAAAAGGCATGTTTTCCTGATTTGCTATGGGTGAATAACGTTACATTGAATTATCATTTTTTTTTTATCCATTCATCCATAAATGGATGCTTAGGTTGTTCTCAGGTCTTGGCCATTGTGAAAAATGATGCAATGAACATGGGGGTGACAGATGTACCTTTAAAAGAGTGATTTCATTTCCTTCAGATATGTACTAAGATAGAGGTTTGCTAGATCACAAGGTAGTTCTATTTTTCTTTTTTTAAAGATTTTGTTTTTAAGTAATCTCTACATACAATGTGGGGCTTGAACTCACAACCACAAGAGCAAGAGTCACATGATCTACTAAGCAAGCCAGGCGTCCCTCCATTTTTCATTTTTTGAGAAACCTCCATACTGTTTTGCATAGTGACTGTATTACTTCAGATCAACAGTGCACAGGGGTGCCCATTTCTCCACATCCTTGCCAGAATTCATTGTCTCCTGTCTTTTAATAACAATCATTCTAACAGGTATGAGGTCATATTTCATTGTGGTTTTGATGTGCATTTCCCTGATGATTAGTGATGTTGAGTATCTTTTCATGTACCTGTTGGCCACTTGTATGGTTTTATTGGAGAACTGTTTATTCCAGTCCTTTGCTTAATTTTTAAAAAAAATCATATTGTATGTTTGGTTTTGCTGTTGAGTTGTATGAGTTCCTTATAAATTTTGGATATTACCCCCTTATTAAATAGATGGTTTGCAAATATTTCCCTCATTCAATAGCTGGCTTTTCATTTTCCTGATTGTTTCCTTTGTTTTGATGAAAAAGTTTTTGTTTTTTTGTTTTTTTTTTTGTTTTTTGTAGACTCATCTTGTTTATTTTTGCTTTTGTTACTTGTACTTTTGGTCTGATAACAAAAAATTATACCTAAATTATACCTAAATTATACTTTAGGGTTCAAATGCAAGATCTTTTCAGTCTTGGTTTTACCTTTAAAGTCTTTAGTCTACTTTGAGTCAATTTTTGTGAATGGTATAAGATAGAGGTCAGATTCTACTTTTTGGCATGTGTATATCCAGTTTTCATTTATTAAAGAGACTATACTTTCCCTGATGAATATTCTTGGCTTTTTTTGTCAAATTGACCATGTATGGTTGGATTTATTTCTGGGCTCTCAATTCTGTTTCATTGATCTATATGTCTGTTTATACAACAGTACCATATGGTTTTATGTAGTATCGTTTTATAATAAAGTTTGAAATCAGCAAGTGTCATGCCTCCATCTTTGTTCTTCTTTCTCAGGATTGATGAGCCCAATTTTTATTATTTGCTGAGTAGTACCATTTATTCCAGAAACCTCCTTTACACAGTTTGTGGATAACCACTTAAAGGGTTGAATAACTATCCTATTATTTAGATAAACTCTGTTGTATACCTAATATCTTTGTCATAGGTTATTAAGAATTAGGTAATAATGTACCTGGAAAGCTTTTGCTTGATTTTGTACTAAAAGCATAATAAAAAAAGACAAAGAAACAAACCTGAAAAAAAACAATAAAAACTGTTCTTATGAGTTCAACCATGCTACCCTATTTATGTCTTTCCTGAGTTTAATGCCCAGATCTTCAAATTGCATGCCTGAGAAACTAATGTACTATAGTACTACAAGCTATGATATTAATGAAATCTTGTAAATTATAATAATTGATTCCTAAATATCTTTAAAGCGAAGTAAAAGTGACTTTCTTTTTCTTTTTGAGTTTTCTTTTAACTAAGGCTGTTGCTTCTTTTTATTCATGCTGTCTTTTCCTGCTGTGGGCAGGTAATGTGCTCTTAAAACAAGCATGAATATTGTGTGTCTTTGCAGTCTTCCGAGTACTTAGAAGCTGTCTTCTGGACAAGCTTACAAGTCACACTGGAAAATCAATCTCATTCTTTAATAGACTATTGCATTTGTGACTGTAAATGATATTATGAAGGTTGACCCCTCATCTTATTCACATGAAATACGGCATGAAAGAATTCTGCTTTAAAGAAAACATATTTACCACCATTGAATGTATTGGAAACTTTTATTTTAGGATTCAAATGTATTGCAAAAGAGAAAACATGGTTTCAGAAATGTCAACGTCTTAAATTTTCATTTGATGGCTGAGGTACATTTGTTTATAATATGGTCCACTATTTAATTACTTCACAGATTTGTAATGTTATTCTTTACAGGCATCTTTAGGTATTTTATATGATGTTAAGAACAGTTAATGTATGTGTATGTGTCTGTGCATGCAAAGGGCATGTAATTTGTAGTCTACAATGTTATTGTTGGAGTAATCTTTAAATTATTTTCTATAATTAATTAACAAATTATAAATAACTATTTTAAATAAGTCTGCATTTCAAGTGCATTCTTTGTTCAAAGAATTGTGTCATTTTACTATATCTATCTATATCTATCTATATACATATATGTTTACCATATATTAAACTATATAAACATATTAGTAGCAACTTAGTATTTAAGTTTGTGGAACAAATTCTTGTCATTGATTGCATCATAAACAATGTACACATAAATTCAAACTCCTGAATATAAATTTAGGTTACTAGTTAAGGTACAAGGCATTTGCAGGGCGCCTGGGTGACTCAGTCGGTTAAGCATGAGACTCAGTTTTGGCTCAGGTCATGATCTTATGGTTTGTAAGTTCGATCCCCGCCTCAGACTCCCCAATGATGGAATGGGCCTGCCGAGGATTTTCTCTCTCTCTTTCTCTCTGCCTCTCATCCATTCTGTCTCTTAAAATAAGTAAACTTTTAAAAATGCCATTTGCAGGTTTTCATTAGTACTAAAATACTAGTAATAATGACTTCAAATGCTATATATTTATACCAGAAAACCATACATGGATACTTTTACTCCATAGATATCTATGAAGAGGATTCACAATGATTAACCAATCACAATTCATTCTGCCAAGATTTTCACTTTCATTATGTCATTTTATTATTAAAACTATAATTTTACATTATTGACATTGTAAGATAAAGAAACTGAGACACTTATATTTTGAGTATTTATCTAGGTCAATAGGTTAGTCAAAGTTGAATGGAGGATTAGAACATAAGCATTTTTTTTCTACTACGGATACCACTTCACTGTATAAAATCATGAAGTCAAGTATTCCTGAGTTAGCTGCCTACCGTGATTTTTTTTTACCTGATTAAGAAAATAATGAAATGTTGATAAAAATAATATGTGCATGTGTCATCTGAATATCACTTGAAACTTACATTTAACTATTACCCCTAGATTTCAAGTGATACTTGAGTGTTTTAATAATCTATGTAATGGGTGCTTGGGTTGCTCAGTCAGTTGAGCACCCTACACTTGATTTTGGCTCAGGTCATGGGATCAAGCCCCGCATTGGTTCTGGGCTGAGTGTGGAGCCTGTTTATGTTCCTGTCTCTCTCTCTCTCTCTGCTCCTTTACCCCACTCACATGTGTTCTTTCTCTTAAAAAAAAAAAAAATAATCTGTGCTAGTCTTTGCTATTATTTCAAATAACTAGCAGAAAATACTTGACAGAATTATAGAATCATTGCTTTAAACTCATACCACTTTTTATTTATTTTACTAATTTTTATTATTTTTTATTTTTTAATTTATTTATTGTTTAATTTACATCCAAGTTAGTATATGGTGCAACAATGATTTCAGGAGTAGATTTCTTAATTCCCTTTACCCATTTAGACTATCTCCCCCTCCACAACCCCTCCAGCAACCCTCTCTTTGTTCTCTATATTTAAGAGTCTTTTATGTATTGCCCCCTCCCTGTTTTTATATTATTTTTGCTTCCCTTCCCTTATGTTCATCTGTTTGTATCATACCAATTTTTAAAAGTGAAAAAAAAACATTTAATGATAGAATAGTAAAATAGTAAAGTAAAAATATTACTTTTATTGATGTTCAGGTCACATAATATATGTATTGAATAGAATATTTAGGAAACATCATTATCGGGGAAAAAAAACCAAAAAAACAAAAAACAACCATACCAAACCAAACAAAATGTCTGTACAAAGTTTAGTCTAAAGTTTAATTAGAGAATCATTATAGAAAGAATGATGAATTGGTAATCCTTCTTATGATTATAATAAATAACTTTCATTGAGTGATTTCAATGTACAAACTATTGTTCTAAGCATTTTTCATGAATTAAAACTCTTTTGCAAGGGAGCTATTACTATCCTCATTTTATAAACGAGGAAGCACACACATAGGATGGTTAAGTAACTTGGTTAAGGTCACATAGATACCAAAATGGCAGGGCTGAAATTTAATACCAGTCAGTCAACCTGGCTCCAGAGCTGGCTCTCTCAAGCACCAGAGTTTATTGACTCTAGAATCAAGACACCTCTAGGTTCACTGCCATTTGCTTTTCCAGAAAGCAGGGTTGTTTCTGTTTTGTTTTATTTTTTAATTTTGTTTTCTTTTTTTTTCTCTGTAAGTTGAATTGTAGTAAGGAACAAAATAACTTCCAGGTTTACCTTAGTATTTGTAGCTATAACCTTAACATTTTAATTTCAGCATATTCAAATCATTTCTTCCTAAAAAAATCAAGAAATATCAGATAGAACATACAATTTTATTTTTTCATGATATTTTAAGGAAAGAAAATAGCTTATGTATTGAAAATTACAGTAATGTGAAGACATAAAATGAGTTGCTATATATCAGAAATGTACTGTTTTTAAAGAATAATCCATAAAAACGATCTCAGGTATAATTAGTTCTTTCATAAATAGAATAGCTACAATGAAAGGGTCATCTGCTTCATAATTTTCAGGATCTGGATTTCTTGATTATTTAGCTTTGATTCATGAAATGGAGGGTTACTATTTTTGAAGTAATATTTTTATTATTTATATCTTTCGTCATTCTTCTAAACTAATATTCTTTTAAATTCATTTTCTATAATAGGAACTTGAAAAAATGAGTCCCATCATGGTTTTTTTAAATTATACTAGATTATCAATGCTTAATGAATTGTTAATGATTAATATACTAGCATGTGTTGTGAGATTTCAAAAATTAATATCACACATTGTGTATTTGCATAATTTGTATACTACATATAACTTTATTTCCTTATTAAGTCATTGGGAAAGGATACATTTTTCTGCAGCACAAAACAATTCAGAAAAGTCCTTTCTACATGCTAACAATGTGTTCAATAAAGCTCTGCTCCATATCATCATCATTTGGAGCCCAATTGTGTGGTGCTGTTTCCATCTGGAAATTTTGTGGTTCTTACGACAGAGGGTAAAGAGAGTATTCACAAACCATGAATCGGTTATTTATCTACTAAAAACTGACACATATATCACTTTTGCTTTCCTTAAAGTAATGAAAGTAAGTTATAGACATTCTGAGTTCATTAGGGTGTAGAAGCATAATCATTTACACTTGAGAGGTGTTGCAGGTCATATGGCGAGAACTGCCATCAGTAGTGAAGGAATAAGAAACATTAAAAGTAACACAATCTACCACTGTCTCTATATAGGAATTAGTGACAAATGTGTAGCTAACTGCACACAGTAGTTGCTAAATATAGATTTTTGAGTCAATGTTAAGGTAAAGTAGTTTCCATATTAAAGACTTTTTCTTTAGAAAAAAGTGTCCATTGACCTCTAAATCTGAGGAAACTAGAAAAAGTAGATATGTCTTCATAGAGGAAGCCCAACCACCAGCAGCATGACTGTGTTTCTTGGATTTCTGTCCCTGAAAACATCTAGCAGTGATAGGGGATCAGCTTTCACATGATCTATTTGGCTCACACACATGTACAGCATCTTGAAATTTTACTTAATATTTCTTCTCTGTTTATTCTCTCTTTGTTTCTTTCTTTGCTAAATGAGAATGGCACTATTTTATAATACAAAGTATTCATAAAAATTAGGTAAGCTATTTACATAAATTATAAGAATAAAATGCTACATAATCTATAAATGTCTAGGACTTTTTTCTTTTATAATCATGAAATTGTTACCTGGTTTCTTTGATACCACCACTGCTGTCATAGATTATCCCTAAAGAGCAGCTCTTCTAGTTCTTAATATGACAAAGTCAAGAAAATCAATTTCTGTGTCAATATGTATAGTTTTTTATTCCATTAATATTGAATTGTTTGGTATCACCAAGATCAAAAAAAGAAAGGCTAATTTTACATAAATTTGGTACGGTATTTACACACTGTAATACCTGGTAAAAATATGTATTGCAAAAAATTAAGGATATATATCTCATCACCCATTTCAAATACAGAGTTAAAAAAGTATTCTGTAACTTAGGGAAAGGGATGATATGATTTCCGAGGATTTTAGCTAGAAAATGGTAGAAGCTGTTAATTATATAAGTTAATAATAACATGTTTTGGAATTAGTACAATTGAATGAAGACTGCAGTGTCTGATGGGAAGGGAAACTAAAATGCATTGATTGTGTTACTGTGTATTGGTATGAATTTTTAAAACATTAGCCCATTTAATTATCAGAGTGACCATTCAGGGTAATAAAGCAAGATTGAGGGAATGGTTTTTTAGCACAATTGAATTGTTTCATACAAAATATAGATGTGCATGTGTGCATGTACACACACAAGCATGCTGAGTGAGGACACAGGGTGAGGCTGTGCTAATCTTCATAGTGGAAGAAAATCATAGGTCTGGCCCAAAGACATTTGGAAGGTTGTGGAGCATGTGGCAAAGTCCACCAGATGTCAAAGTCAGCCCCCCTCTCTCCAAGCCTCAGAGGAGGCTGACCATGCATGAAATAAAGTGACTACTCCTTCCAGTAACCCAAGATATTCAAAGGTTAACCAGAAAAGGAAAGCTATGAACTATGTATTCATATGAAGGGAGACAAAGAGGTTTGCAAGCAAATAAAGTCAGAAATCTACTTGGGGCGCCTGGGTGGCGCAGTCGGTTAAGCGTCCGACTTCAGCCAGGTCACGATCTCGCGGTCTGTGAGTTCGAGCCCCGCATCAGGCTCTGGGCTGATGGCTCGGAGCCTGGAGCCTGTTTCCGATTCTGTGTCTCCCTCTCTCTCTGCCCCTCCCCCGTTCATGCTCAGTTTCTCTCTGTCCCAAAAATAAATAAAAAACGTTGAAAAAAAAAAAAAAATTTAAAAAAAAAAAGAAATCTACAAATTTGAAGAGGAGCAAGGAGCTGATTTTGGAAATTTTACAGTTAAATTTACCCGTATATTCAAAGGCAAGAATGATTCAAGTAAAAATTTGGTCTACTGTAGAAATTATTATTCTCATTAATTACACATGACTAAGATGAAGCTTAGAATACATAAATTCTGAGGTGCCTGGATGGCTAAGTAGGTTAGGCATCCAACTCATGATTTCAGCTCAGGTCATTATCTCACGGTTCGTGATTTCAAGCCCTGTGTCAGCACAGAGCAGGCTTGAGATTCTTTCTCCCTCTCTCTATCTGCCCTTCCCCTGTTCCCTCCTTCTCTCTCTCTCTCTCTCTCTCTCAGAGTAAATAAATGTGAAAAAAAAGAAAATATAAATTATTTTCTCACAATAATTTAGCTAAAAACTGAGAGAACTACAATTGGAAGTTGATCATACTGACTCCATAGTTCTTTTTCATACAGAATATAAAGAAATGTAGAAGCTATCTTCTTATGAAGTAAGTGTTTACAACATAAATCCAGATGTGAGTTTTTCATATAGTCTGTGTTGTTATTGAGGTGCCACCATTAATCTGTTTAGAGTAGATAATCATCAGTAGTATCTGGTTAATAATAATGTGTTTTACAATTAGTGTCACTGAATGAAGATTGCAGATTACCTGAGCACACAAACATAGGTGCACAGGATCACAAATAATTCAAGAAACACTGTTTCAATATATCTTTCCTAATGACAAACTGCCAAAACAAAACAAAAGGTATGCACGTATATACACATACATATATTTACAGATATATGCATATGATATGAGTATATATATGCTATATTTTTTCAATCATTATTCCTATATCTGAAATAACTTCATTGTGCATGTTAGTGTAAACACTATTAGAATATTTCTTTTTTTAATGTTTTTTTAATGTTTTTTTATTTTTTTTTTATTTTTGAGAGAGAGACAGAGTGTGAGCAGGGAGAGACACAAAATCTGAAGCAGTTTCCAGCGTCTGAGCTGTCAACACAGAGCCCGATGTGAGGCTCGAACTCGTGAACTGTGAGATCATGCCCTGAGCTGAAGTTGGTCGCTTAACTGACTGAGTCACCAGGTGCCCCTAGAATATATAAATGCAATGAAACATTTCAGAGTAACTCAGAAAACAAATGTTAGAGTCATATATATTCCCTATATTATGTGAGGATATTTTGTTTTGAATGTTATATTCTTTGTAATTTTAGCTTCTCTCAAAGTTACCTAACTTAAGGATACTTTTACTTTCTTCTACAACCATCTTTTTTTTTTTAACATTTATATTTATTTTTGAGACAGAAAGAGACAGAGCATGAATGGGGGAGGGGCAGAGAGAGAGGGAGACACAGAATCCAAAGCAGGCTCCAGGCTCTGAGCCATCAGCCCAGAGCCCGCGCGGGGCTCAAACTCAGGGACCGCGAGATCTTGAAATGAGTTGAAGTCAGACACTTAACCGACTGAGCCACCCAGGCGCCCCTTTCTACAACTATCTTAAGCGCTAAAGAAAAACAAAATAAAGGAGAATCCAGTTTAAAGTATGTGCATACACACACGATTTTTCAAACCATTTAACTTACGATAATTTTGTTTCATTCTCAAGAATATTTTCTCTTCATGATAGTTTGGTCACTTTGTTGTGCTATAACATTTTCAGGAAATGCAATGTACATTATTTAATTTATTCAATCTTTGAGACTTACCTAAGACATATATTTCTTCTGGACACAACATAGTTTCTCATTTTGTTAATTGAGGTTAGTAACATGACCTTCAGCCTTTCAAAATACCCATTAAATACACTCTTTCGACTCAAGTAGATGTAAAAGGTACACGTGTATTAGAAATTATACATACAGGGGCACCTGAGTGGCTCAGTCGGTTAGGCATCCGACTTTGGCTCAGGTCATGATCTTGCAGTTTGTGAGTTCGAGCCCCACATCGGGCTCTGTGCTAACAGCTTGGAGCCTGGAGCCTGAAGCCTGCTTTGGATTCTGTGTCTCCCTTTCTCTCTGCCCTCCCCCACTCACATTGTCTCTCTCTCTCAAAAATAAATAAACATTAAAAAACATTTTTAAATTAAAAAAAAGAAATTATACATTTAATTATATAGGAAAGGCCTGTCAAATATTAAAGGACTTAAAATAACTTATTTGAAGATAAAGGAATTACTTCAAAACAAAACAAAGAGACAGAAACAAAAAAGAGAAAAACAAAACCGCCCACCAGCAGGTATCTTATCCTTTAGGAAAAAGAAAGGTGAAATTAATAATATCTAATCTTATTATTTTCTCATATATTATACCATTTATGTATTATTTATATTATTGAAATGAGAGAAAAAAATTGGTTTCCTAACAATTCCCCTGAAGATGTCTATCAAATTGTTTGTTTCTCATTTTGTTTAGACCTCCAATTTTCTAACTATACTATCAATATACTATAATTCACCTTTAGGGAAGTTTTCACAAAAACCATACAACTTAACCACATAGATGAATGAGTTTTAAGTGCTTTACAGTTTTTTTTAAAAAAAAAAGTTATTTCACTTTTAAAAGTCTTTCCTAAAATTTAATCACTTATCTTTTGCTTTTTCTTGGGAATATGCCAATTTTTATAGCATTTTTACACTCTGAATAGTTTGATATTATTGACATGGTCGAGGGAGCAAACCTAGTTCTTGGGTATTTATTCCTCTTCATCCTGTTCAGAAAAAAGTATAGTAAGACCAATTTTAAATGTTCCTATGCATTTGAGTAGGGTTTATTCTGGTTCTGACAGAAAACAGACAAGTGAGCATTAAGATTCTGGAGTTAGATAAGACTATCTAGGTTCTACGACTCACTGTCTCTGTAATATTAAGTTACAATGTTGAGGCCCAATTCCCTCACCAATACAATGAAAGTAATAATCTTTATTTTATAGGTCAAGATGAAATTTGAATAAAATAATCCATGTTATAAGACAGGAGTTAAGAAAACTAGGTGCCATTAGAAGTCCTATTTACAAATGTAGATCAGATCCTGTATACATTTCTTTAAAGTGACAACTTTAGAGTTAAACACAAACTTATTCTGGAACTCAGAGTTGGGTGGGGATGGGCTGTCTGAGAGGAGAGATGGGCTATTACTGGGATCCTAGGAAGGGCTGCCATTGAAAAGAGTAATTCATGATGACACGGACAGTTATATTTTCATTAAGAAGAGGAAACAGGGGGCGCCTGGGTGGCGCAGTCGGTTAAGCGTCCGACTTCAGCCAGGTCACGATCTCACGGTCCGTGAGTTCGAGCCCCGCGTCAGGCTCTGGGCTGATGGCTCGGAGCCTGGAGCCTGTTTCTGATTCTGTGTCTCCCTCTCTCTCTGCCCCTCCCCCGTTCATGCTCTGTCTCTCTCTGTCCCAAAAAAAAAAAAAAAAAAAGAGGAAACAGATGACTAATATTTGCTTCCCAATTGATGAGAACCAGTGCTCAAATGAGTATGTTCAGTCCTAGGAACTTCTGTCCCAAATGAGACTTCCAGTAGATAATCTCAGCACTCAGCACAGAGCCTGCTTGCACAGGAAAGAGCAGTATCAGTTCTTTGGATGAGTGCCATGAACTGCTGGGGAGTCCCTAGACAATAATTTCTCTTGACAGGGGTTTTGATTATAAGCATTCACATTCACTAGGAATGATTACATGCCTCTTCAGTGGCCTGAGAGAACAAAAGATATTTGATTTCATATCATATCAAATAGGGGTGATGGGGGGTTTTAATTCTCCATGGGGATTACTGATGTTACTCTAACAAAAACACCAATTTTATAGACAAACATGGACTTCTTGAGTCAGAGAGTGTGACTCAAATGAGAAATACTAGGAAGAGAAATACTAGGAATAAATGAGTTAGGAAAAGTTACTGTGTCAAATAGTATCTAGTTTTCATGAGAATATAGGGGTCATGAGAAATATTTTACAAAATATATAGCACATAATGAACCATATAAACTATAATATATAAAATGCAATAAGTTATATATGTCTTTTAAAAAATAGGCATGTAATTACCATATAGATACAATTTCAAACACATTACTGACTCAGAAGGTTATTTTGAAAATATTCAAACCAAACAAACAAAAAAAGCCAAATCATTTTTCTAAATCTAAACCTGATAATAATTGACATGGAAATGGCAGTATAGCTAAGCCAATCTTCACTTTTTTTTTTTTGCTTTCCCTCTGAGGAATATAGTTGTGGGTTTTGTTTTCTTTTTCCTTCTAGTCCTGGTACTACTAAATCTACAGCTTGAAAGAGAAGATTGAGAATGTTCTTAGAAATCTGACTCAAGGCGATAATATTAAAGAGAAGAGAGTCTGATTAAGCCCTAATTGTGCTATTTGGGGTAAATTAATTATATTGTAATAAATATAAAGATTAAGATTTGCAAAGTTTTATGCCCTGGGCTACATAAACATAGGCTAAAATTGCCATAAGGTATCTTTGGAGAGCTTCCTAACTGGTTTATTCAGAGTTACTCTGTATTCCCTTGAAATTTCACAATAGAAGAAAATTATATATTCAGGTCCATGAGGAATACATGGAAAGAAAACAAACCTCTCCTTTGAGCATAAAAAGACTCATTTATTTCAATATAATGTCAATGTGCTTGTTTGCAATCAGAGTGCTGAATCACATTTGTATAGAATTTATAGTTAGATTGGAAATTCACAGAAACACATAGAAATCTGCTCTTAATTATTCATTACATCAATGCCAAAAAATATAAGAAGTGCAGGAAGAGATAAAGAGGCACAGTACTTGGTTCCAGGACTATATTTGAAATTTGTGGAAAAGGTAAAATGTCTGCTTTCTCCGAATATTGTTCACTACTTTGTTTACTGGTCATACAGCAACTTGATCAGAGTGTTAATATAGACACTAATCAAATTTGCTGAAATTAATTTAATAACATATTTATTTATTTTTTTCATTTAGATTGGTAAACTAGACACTTCAAAATTAAATAAAAATCTCATTTCCATGGGTAATTTTTTGCAATTTGTACATACAAAACCATGTACAATTTTGGTTGTATTGGGAAGGGTTTATTCAACATAGGGCAGGCAAAGGCACTAAAGTACCAACATCTAGGTTTGGACAAGAAAATAAGGCTCAATAGGAAGACAAAAAGTAAGATATTTAAAATCTTGCTGTTTAGTTTTTGTTTGCTTGTTTTGTTTTTAAATATTTATATGCATCATGCCTTCAAGGAGCTTACAGTCTAGAGGAATACAGTGTAAGCCACAACAAGTCACCTATGTATAATAAAGAACACTAATTATTAGTGAAAGACAAAATATATTTTTAAATGTTGATTTATTTGAGAAAGAGAGAAAGAGAGAGAGAGAGAGAGAGAACGTGAGCATGGAAGGTCAGAGAGAAAGGAAGAGAGACTCTGAAGCAGGGATGTGGGGCTTGAACCCACGAACCATGAGATCATGACCTGAACCTAAACCAAGAGCCTGATACTCAACCGACTGAGCCAGTCAGGCACCCCAAGACCAAATATTTGAATGCTGAAGGAATAGTGAGTTATTTTCATTTGGGGGATAGCAAAAGTCTCATGCATCTCAAGGAATATGAATTTTCCTTAAGTGATAATTCAGGCCAAATTTCTTGGAATGGAAAGTAAGAGGAACAGCATAATGTAAGGTACGGTGGTGGGCAAATGTGTGTGCTCAAGAGAATGGAGAAGATCACAACCAAAAATATGTAGTTTTTGAAGATATATTTTGAATACACTGATAGTTGGAAATATTAATAGTATAATTATAAAATTAAGAAAATAATTGTAGGGATGTCTAAAGTATAGTCATTTTATTTTATTTTTAATTTTTTAATGTTTTATTTATTTATTTTTGAGAGAGACAGAGTGCATAAGAGGGGGAGGAGCAGAAAAAGAGACAGAGATAGAAAATCTGAAGTAGGCTCCAGGCTCTGAGCTCTTAGCTCAGAACCCAACGTGTGGCTCGAACTCACAAACCATGAGATCATGACCTGAGCCGAAGTCAGGTGCTTGACTGATGGAGCCACCCAGGAATCCCCAAGTATAGTCATTTTCAAAAAGCCATTTTGAAATACCCTTTGGTTTAATTATATGCAATCATCAACCATTTACTGAGCAAATAGTGTACTAGGTACAATTCTTTACCTGGAGATACAAGAGTGAATAGGCAGCCAAACACTTGTCTCTTTTAAAGGAATGTATATTCTATTGTGGAAGAAAGACTATTTCTCTTTCTATCTGTGCATCTATTATTTACTTGCATGCTCATATATCTACGAATATGTATGTATGTGTATCCACAAGTAAATAAGTACTGTGAACTCAAATATTATTAAGTAGAAAAAATAAAACCCAGAGGGGGATTGAAAGCTTGGTTGGTAAGTAAAGACAGAAGGCATAAATGAGTCCAGAAACCTGACTGACACAGAGAAACAAAGCTATCAAAGACCTGAAGAAAGAGTGTTCAGGCAGAGTTCTGTCTGAGACCAGAATGAGTTTTTCATGCTAAAGAATGGAAAAACAGTCCTAATGGACTAAAGCCCAGTAAACTTGGGGAGAGAATGATGAGATGAAAGCCACGGTTGAGATAGAAGCCAGATACCTCATCTTTGTAGATCATTGCCTGGAATTTAGAATTTACTCTAAAAGCAGGTGGGGATTCATTGATTGGGATTTTCAGAAGTGGCAGTGGTATGGTCTGACTTCCCTTTGTACAAGATCATTCTGATTGTAAAGCTGGAAGCAGAGGAGTAGTATTTAAAAGCCTACTGTTACAGGTTAGAGATGAAAACGCCTTGGAGGGGCGCCTGGGTGGCGCGGTCGGTTAAGCGTCCGACTTCAGCCAGGTCACGATCTCGCGGTCCGTGAGTTCGAGCCCCGCGTCAGGCTCTGGGCTGATGGCTCGGAGCCTGGAGCCTATTTCCGATTCTGTGTCTCCCTCTCTCTCTGCCCCTCCCCCGTTCATGCTCTGTCTCTCTCTGTCCCAAAGATAAAAAAAAAAAAAAAGAAAAAAAAAAAAAAGAAAACGCCTTGGAATAGGTGGCAGTGGAAGACGTGATAAGAATTGATCAGATTCCCAAATTGGATATGGATTTGGAAGATGTTTCCATTAGGATCTGCTGTTGGATTGAATGTGAGATCGGAGGGAAAGAATGGAGTAATAATATTTTTTTGTATTTTGGTCTGAGTACCTCAGTGAAAATATATTTAAATCCATTAAGAATTTTTTCCTAAAATTTCCAAAAGATGATTTGGGAGGAATAATTATTTGTAACATTCTTAACTGCTGCATTATACTTATTTGCCTGGAATACTATCTCCTCCCATGCCACCTCCATCCCTTTCATAAATCTCTTATTTCATCTTCGTTACTCAATATAAATATATCTTACTAAAGATTATTTCCCTGCAAGTCTACATAAGTATTTTTTGTCACATTTATCTCTGCTTTAATTACTTAAATTTTAATTTAATAATTTCATTTAATAAAGTTTGCTTCCCCAGTATGAAGGCTCCAGAAGGGCAGGAACTGTGTCTGCTATATTTATAAATTATTCTCAATACCAGGACCTTGCAGACACTGGAAAGTCAATAAATATTTATTGAGTGAGTAAGTCTCTCTTCCTTGTATTTTCCTTTATTTTTTTTTCCCACTTGTTTATATGGGATCTGTTTCTATCACCTTTTCTATAGCCTCTTCCTATTGCTGTCACCTACCAATCAATTAAGCATTGGTAACAAAGGGACTTTTAGCCTCACTTTTAGCCACCTATCAAATTTGAAGGCTTCGAGGCAACTACTCATACCCTAATCTAAAACTCCTTGACTTATTTGCATAATTCACTTTCACAAAATTCTTATTTAGGGAGCCGTTGCTGCTTTCAGGCACTATGATAGGCACCGAGAATAGCCTAGTAGCAGAAGCAGACATGATCCTTGTCATCATGCAAATCAAGTTCCATGGGAGGAAACAGATACTAAGCAAACAATTCCACAAAATGCCCTGACCTGCAGCCCACTCCAGCTACCATTCTCCATAGACACTGCCTTGAACTCTGTAATTGTAATTCTAATTCTCATTCCCAGACCACAAAAGTGACCCCTCTACCATTTTCATTCTACTGGTTCTGCTCTGTGAATATGTTGAGATATCTAGTACATGGCCATGCCTTCCACTCTTAGATCAGCAATATGTCCTGGCTTTTCTCCCTGCTGTCTCTTTCTTTGGTATCACATGGAGCTTCTCTTGGCTTAGAGCTTTAATTCCTTCAATTCTACTGTCAGCCACAAATCCTTGGTAAACCCCAATCTATAATACACACACACATACATACATACATACAATGGAATATTACCTAGCCATCAAAAAGAATGAAATCTTGCCATTTGCAAGGACATGGATGGAGCTAGAGAGTATCGTGCTAAGCTAAATAAGTCAGAGATAGACAAATATCATATGCTTTCACTCATATGTGGAATTTAAGAAATAAAACAAATGAACATAAGGGGGGGTGTGGAAGGGAGGCAAACCAAGAAATAGGCTCTTAATTATAGAAAACAAACTGATGGTTACCAGAGGAGAGATGGGGGAGGCGGGGGTGGGTGAAATAGGTGATGGAGATTGAAGAGGGCACTTGCGATGAGCACTGGGTGTTGTATGTAAGTGTTGAATCACTGAATTCTATACTTGAAGTTAATATTATACTGTATGTTAACTAACTGGAATTTAAATAAACACTTGGGGATGGGGAGAATCAGCTATGTAAGAGGCATAGCACTAACTGCTTAGGATAAAATAATGAATGGAGTAAGCCAGTGCCTTACTATTATTAGGCTTACAGCCCATTTGAAGAAGCAAATGGTTACATTTCAACAATTAAATACTATGATATGCAGATGCAGAGGGCTGGGGAACATGGTGGAAGGAAATGGAACCCAGAGTGAGGGGCTAAGTTGGGGTGTCAAGGAAGGGTTTGAAGATTAAATGCCAATGAAATTATTGTCTACAGTATGAGAAGAGTGTATTAAATAAAAGAGAGATGGCAATGAGGAAACGTCAAGTGCTTTCCAATGTGTTTAAGACAGTATGGAATTTAAAACGAAGTTTGGCTGAAATACAGAGCTAAAGGTGAGAGATGAAGTTGAACAAATAATAATGTTATTGCATGGTATGTTAAGGAGTTTGCATGGTAAAACAAAAACATAGGGAGTCTTTGGAGAATGAAAAAATAATAGAGTCAGATTTGCCTTTTTATATCAGTCAATTTTGCTTTAAGGTAGAAAAAATTTCCAGGGTCTTAAAAATGGGGGCAAGAAGCTGGATTAAGAGGAATTCATATTAAAGGCAATGGTAGCATAAATCAGGGTAGAGACAATGGGGCTCTAAAATACTCTACCTTGTGGACACATAAAATTTAATTTAACCATCCTTCTTGTTTTGTGCATTTATATTCTGTCTGGTGAATCTCTAAGAAGGGTGTAAAGTATATAACATTTTTTTACGTGTATTTGACTTCATTGTTTTCCCACAGAATATCTCATTATGCTATATTTACATGGCCCACACTGCAAGAAATGCTGACAGAGTACTGTTTAGCAATGGATAAATACTCAAGTATATGCCTACAACAATGCAAGTATTTGCTTTATAGCCCAAGAGATCTTGGACTGGGTATTATGCATCTATTACTAACCCCCACACAAAGACAACATGTTATATTTCTCAAAATACAACATTGAAGGCAATATTACAACCGAATATTCTTAAATATCATCTCTTGGTTCAGTGATTTGTGTGTTATACTTGTAAATATTTGTGTTGATATCATCTGTTTACTGGTTCTGCTAGAGGGTATTATATTCTGTTTTCCTGTCAGAAATTTGAAATGGTAGTTTGGTGGCATCATTCAAATTAAAAAAAAATTGATATTAATCCTCATTCAAACATGGCACCAAAAACTTAGGCCAGTGTTTGGAAGAAAAACCCACTTCAGATAGTGTCATATTTTTCATGGGTAGAGGTTGTTTCTTTCTTCTGGATTCTTGTTACAGAAGCAGCTGAAGGATTTAGTGGGCAAACTTCAACTCATTTCAAGCAGTCTTTGGAAGTTGTTTTCTCACTTTAATTCTCTGATGATAAATGTGGTATAATAATAGTTGACAGCAAGATGGAAAGAAAATATATAAATACATAGAATAAACTACTCACAGACAATCTGATCAATGCATGTGTCTGTGGCTAAGAAATCATTTCTCCCTTGATGCAAATTTAGTTCATTCTATCCCACTGAAAAGTAATCTGACATCATTAGTCTTTCTTTACCTGGTAAAAGTGGCATAGCATACACAAGAGAATTCAATTTCCTTCTTTAGAAGGAACTGTAATACAGAGATCAAATTGAACTGTCAATGAGAATGAATTCTTTATGCAAATACTTCCCATTTGATGAATACTCTATAAAAACATTTTAAATATACTTTTGAAAATCTTATAAAATAAATTCAAAATATACTTTGAAAATCTTATAAAATATATTCCTTTTTTTAAAAAAGTAGTGGTATTTCATTTTTGCTTTCAATAGTTAGAATACAACAAGGGTAAAAAATAATGATTTCACTCATCAATGAATATGAAAAATAAACTTGAATCTATAACTACTGGTCAATTAATAGTTTGCATATAGTAAAAGATGTTCATTATTTTCTATTAGAATTTCAATTTTAAAGAAGTAATAACATCACTACTCAAATCAAACAGGTAATGTCAATATTAATTGTGTGAAGATACCATATTTAGTGTGTGCAGGGATAATCTCAAGAAGTCAGTATAAGAGGAATTGAAATTGTAAGGAAAAATTTCGACTTAGAAAGTCTAAATTGTTGTCTCTTCTCTCTTCTGAAAGTAAGTAGAGAATTTACAAATGCACTTTTATTGTAACTCAAACTGTCTGAAAAATAAAAGTGATAACGCTACAAATGAGTGGAGAAAGTATGCGTCATAAATTCTCCACTGAGTACAAAATATTCTCTGTACCAAATGTTATGATAATGCCACAATTTGATTTGATTAAATTGGCTTTCATATGTAATAATTCCTAAATACATATGAAGCTCCTTACAGAAATCCCTACTCATCTATATGCAATAAAGCGGTCTGCCATTTTTCTATCAGTTATGACATTTAAGTACTCATATTTAAATATAAAGATAGTTGCTGTATATTGTTAATTGTTACAGGTAAACAGGAAAAACAATAAAAGGACACAGTGTTAGGAAATGAATGGTTGTGCTGAGGAATAAATAAATGATCTTATTCAAGGTAAACAGTGAATAGTGACAATAGAATAGGTGGGTTTATGTCCGATGATAGAAAACCTTGGATTGCAGTCAGACTTTTACTACATGTGATGATAGATCAGGTTTGTTTGTCTGTTTGTTTGTTTTATCAAGGGGTTTCAGCAGCAAAACAGTGTAGGAGCATGAGTATTTGTATTCAGCTCATGGAGAAAGCCAACGCAGAAAAAAAAAAAGGGGGGGAACCACAGAAGAATCAGGTACAGGTTGTTACTAGTTACAACAACAGAAATTGAGTACACGGAGACGCTGAATGAGTTGTGCTAGGCATGCTGACAGTGGAATTGACAGATTGGATATGATGCAAGCAGACCAAAAGAGGGGTGTTGGAGAAATTCAGCCTGGGTAAGAGGGTTAAGAATGTTTGCTTTTTCTGGTTCTTGATTTCCGTGAGAAGCGATTTGTCTCACCTTCTCATTCTTCCCTCCACTCTTGAGAAGTAGAGTTCTTTATCTTGTTTGTAAATTTACAAAGTATAATTTGGCCAGCTTGTCACAGCTCCACTCACTTTTCCCCTGAGATCTGTACATCTGCCAGCAGTGAGCCTACTCAGCCGCTCCTGCAGGAGCTTTGATTCTGCGGGAGAAGGATGTCAGCACAGCTGGGATGAGTCTGGCCAGTTCCGTGGTCAGGATTTTCAGGACCATTAGGCTCACACATTGCAAGCCAGCAAGCCATGTGTTTTAACCTTAATTTTATCAGTGGCAAAAAGAAAAGCCTCTGTTGTTTCTTCCTAAAATTTGTTATAACTGCAGTGGGGAACAGAAATCCTATTTATATGGACCTCCGCTGCCCCCTGAAGACTCCAGGAGCTGTGTCATGTTTTGTTCTGTTTTCTGTAGGTTAGCTTGGTATTGAACAAAGTATTTCATATTTATCTTTAAGAAACACACTACTTCAAGTATATCCTAAAATGTCTTCTAATCCAATGAGTTACATGAAGTCCTGAGGGCACTATGGGAGTCTCCGAAGGATGTTATGAAGGGGAGTAACATATGTATTTCAGATTCATTCTGACAGTCATATGTAGTTGGCAGTCAAGGTTCAGTTATTCACTAGCCTTGGAGTCAAGTGGACCAGACCTCAAATCTCATCCCTGACTCTTACTGGCTATGTAGCTACAGAAAAGCCATCTAAGCCATGGGAAGCTCAGTTTATCTATCAATATAATGGGGGTATTGTGACTTATCTCTGAAGGTGTTGTAAGGATTAAATGACATAATATAAGTGTAGCATTTAGTCCAGAGCTAAGTATACAGATTAAATTAAAGACCGTTATTAATAATGAATGGAACAAGGCAAGCTGAATGTAGGAGGAGAGGTACGAAGCTAGTGTAATAAACCAGAGTGAAATTGTTTTATAAATATTAGCAAGAGTGGATAATGAGTTCAATTTTGGTTGCATTGTGTTTGTAATATTGGTGAAGATTCTCAGAGTATATGTCCAGCAATAAAATATAAGATAACAGCTGGAAGAATGTTACAGGAACCATAGATACATAGAGATGCATAGTAATATAAGAGTAAAACCTATGGATTTATGCAAATGGACCAAAGAAATGAGCATAACATAAACAATGAATGAATTTTTCAATGTAGCCTTAACATTAGTTGCAATGTAATGAAATTATATTTTATACTGACAGAATGTAGTGATCAAATTAAAATATAAAGCATGTTTAGTTACATATGCATTTTTCTTCCTACATATTAAATTTATTTCAATAACTTTCTAATATCAAGTCTTACACTCTGCTATACAAGACTAATACAAGATCAACACAATTTTCAGTATTTTGCAGTTAGGCAAATAAAGGAAGATAAAAAGATTGAAAAAATGGTGATTTTCACATTTATTAATTTGTGTTATACAGTTAAATGTCATTTTTTGCACTCTATCTTAAGCTCTAAAGATAGAAGAAAGGAGACCATGAAAGCAAACAAGTGTGATTTATACTTGGCTAATAACATGTCTTCTCTCTCTTATTTGCCTCTGGAAATACTGAAGTTTATTGTTAATTCAGGAGGAGAGAGGAGGAAATAGAATGAGGTATTCCAGGCTTTAGTTAAAATCCCAACCTTTTGCTTTATCATCTGAGGGCACTTATTAAGTGGTTTCAGCTACATACATGTATATTTTATATTTATATACATATTAATTGTGAATTTTACAATACTATTATATGTTCATGCTTACTTGCTGTCTTGAAATTGTCTTTTAATTATCATCTATTTCCCTAAATAGATGATATACTGTTTTAAAATTAATGCCCTAAGTAATACAAAGTATTAATATACTTAATCTACCAATGTCTCAAATCATTAATGGCTAATTAACTTAATGAGCAATTTCTTTGTGACAGACACATGGATATTTGAGCAAAGGCATAGACAAGCAATTTAAAATTAAAGAAATATAAATATTTTAAGTATGCATGGAAATTATGTTTCACTTTAGAACTAATCAAATACATTAAAAATCTATGCACACATTATTTGTATGTAAGTACTTGGCTATCATATAAACAATGAAAAATTATTGTATTAATGTTTGACATGGAGTGAGATGAATGGAATACTTAAACATTACTTCTGTGGAAATAATTTAATAAAGTCCTTCATGAAAGAAAAGAAGCAGTACAGAATAGGAACAACAGATATCTATAAACTTTGGTTCCATAAACCAACTGAGGCCTTATCCTCAGGAAAGAGTTTAATATACCAAAAAAAAAATCATATGCTAAGATATTTACTTCAGGGTTTTATAGTGCAAAACTTAGAGAAAATTAAATACTGACTATAATGATTTGCATACAATATAAAGCAAAGTAAGAGAAGCACAATACAAATTTGCCTATAATATACTGTTAACTATATTACAAAAACAAAACTGCATCAAAAAAGGATAAAGGTAACTGCCCCAAAGTCTAATCAAATATATATCTATGTATGTATGTATATATATATACATGTGTGTGTATGTTCGTGTGTGTATACATACATATATATGTATATATACACTGAAATAGCCTTTTGTAAATTAGGGAGATAGTTGAATAAAAATAGTTTGAAATGAAACAAGAAAACATTCTGAGGTAGTTTTCCCTTCCTTCTATTCATCATCTACAACCATGTGCCTTCTTAACACCCCTCCCCGCCTTCCATCCATCTTTTTTTTTCTTGTCTCCCATTATTAGGGTTTTGTACTAATTAGATGGCCAAGCCAAAAACCTAAAGTGTTACCTTTTCTTTCTTTTATAATATTACCATTAGTTAACATATATTCTTGACCTTCTTTTCTCAGTCTGACTAGAGCTTGACTTTTTCTTCAAAACCACTGATGTCATTTTAGTTTAGGTGCTTTTCATCTCTCACCCTGTCTTGTCTGAACCTCCTTATTCTTCTCTCTGTCAAATAATCCCCTCTCCTTCACAAATCTATTTCCACAATTTGTCAAAGTGATTTTCTAACAACTTAGTACTATTATCCATTTTGAGGTCATATTCTTTCAATGACTCTGTATCATCAACTGGATAGTATCTAAACCCATTAGTGTGATGTAAGTGGTTGGACATTCTGCCTCTTCCAGGCATCTTATCTTATTTATGTACAATCTATCTGCAATAAATCGTTATGATTCCTTAAAGCAACTTCCTTTCACAATTGGGTCCATCTATAAATGCTAGACCTAGAGCCTCTTCTTGGTGTGGCCTCTTTGGATATGTCCCAGACTATCCTTATTCCTCTGGTCTCACAAACTATCATTTCTTTTGGCAGGCTTCTTTGGTCTCCTGGGCAGATTTTGACAGTGCTACCCTCGTATTCTAAGTCATCTCAAACACTAATAATCTGACTGTGAAAAGATAACAAATGAAGCTTCTTTCACTAGGCAGCTATGGGGAAGAATGTAG
The DNA here is from genome assembly GCF_028018385.1 of Neofelis nebulosa. NCBI lineage: Eukaryota > Metazoa > Chordata > Mammalia > Carnivora > Felidae > Neofelis > Neofelis nebulosa. Next base: position 67,629,710 of record NC_080784.1, on the reverse strand, counting down.
TAATTATGGGAAAATGTTTTAGAACATAAGAGATACACAGTCAGTGATAACTATTTATGAGGGAAAATATATTAAGGTTATGAGAATATTGGGTTCATATTTAGGCATATCACAGATTACTGGTTGTATAACCATAATAAGCTTCTTATCTAAGCTTCAGTTTCTTTATCAGTAACAGAGAAATAATACTGCTGTTGTTGACATGCTGACTTTCACCACCCATCCCACCTATCCAGCTCTAAGCCCTGATTATTCCAATAGCAGTGATTCACAACCAAGGGAGAGTTTGCTCTCTAGGGAGTTTTTAGCGATGTCTGAAGACCTGCTTGGGAGTGTGAACGGCATATAAAAGTAGACATCAAGGATGCTGACAGACATCCCACAAGGCACAGCAAGGCCCTCCACAACAAAGAATTATATAACTCAAAATATCAATAGTGCCAACATTGAGAAACCATGGTCTGATAATCAATTGTGGCTATCCCAGACACTATGCCAGTTTTAAAATACCAGCATATGGCATTTCCTAGATAGGTATTTTCCAGATTATATGTAGTTTAAGTTGATATAATTGGACTTACATGCAGAAATTATATTTAAGCGTAGAGTCGCCCTCTCCTCCTCTCCACCCCTCTCAATTCGCCTCCAGTTTCTTTCTCTGTCCCTCCTCCTCCCATCTCCCTTTGTCCATTTTCTACCCTTTCACTGAAGGTAGACAAGAAGGGTTGTACCTCTGATGAATACCAACACTCACTTTAAGGCTGCAAGGGGAATCTCTTATAGCAGAGACAATAGAGAAAAGTGATCATAAGAGTGTGGGGTTTTTGATGACCTCATTGACTTCATGAGCTATCTCATGACTAAATACTATAAGAGAGGTCATGTACTTGTTCACCACCTAGTGTATAGCACAATATCTGGCACATGTTAGGTGGTATATAAATGGTGATTATTTTATTGCTTTGTCCTTCTGTGTTCTTTTCACAAAAGAGTGAGTTACTTAGGAGTTTTCCTTTTTCCATCACAAAGATGAAATATCATCTTATATCATCATATATATGTATATATCAATTATATATATATATATATATAAAATATCAGCACAATACAAATTTCATTAAAAAATCACAAAAATCATATATATAATATAATACATATCAGAATACCAAGCTTCTAATCTTGGCCCAGCTTATTTTATATCACATCATAGTGTCATGCTTCGACTTCTCTCTCTCTCTTTTTTTTTTCTTTTATGTTAAGCAATGCATGCAAAGTGTCTGGGAGAAGAAATGTCTGGCATATACTTGGCTCTCAATAAATTCTTATTGACATAATTAATATCACTTAACCTTTCTGAGCCACGATTGTTTCTGTAAAATAAGGCTAACCATACTTACCTACAGGTTTTATTAGGATTCAATTAATTAATGTAAGCTAAGCGTTAGACAAATTACAGGTGCTCAATACATATTAATTCTCTTTATGTCTTTATTTTTGCAAATAATTTTCTGCTTGAGAAACAGCTCAGACAGCTGGATGCTAATCAAGTGTACTAAATGGGTCAAATTTTTCACGTAATGAAAACAAGCCCAAAGGGAATGACAGACAGGAGAGAGTAAAACTTGTTGACGCATAAAGATGCCCTAATAATATATAGATATGTTTTAAATCACTAATTTTATTTAAAATAAATTATAATTTAATTTATATTAAAAAAATATGTGCAGTCACATCTTTGAGAACCATTGGCTTAGAAAAGAAGCATTATCTTCACATTATTTTTTCCAAGTCAAGAACAATCGACTTTTAAGCATTACTAATGAACTATAGCTGTTAGCTATTATAAAGAATTTTTATAATGGATTCATTAGCCCATGCTATATATGTTAGTGTAGTTTTACCTGACATAATGTAGAACATAACAGATGCTAGCTAAAGAGTCTGTACATCTTTGCATTTTCAGTAATGAAAATTTTCCATATGCTTATCTAACTACTTTCAATTTTCAAAATCAAGAATAATTTCTGAGTTTGTTTTATAGATAAATGAATTCTTAATTTGAGGAAAATCTAGTATTGAAAAATTTTATCTGTGACTTTAAAAAAAAATTATTAGAACAATCACTGCAATCGAGACGGAAAATTTGTCCAAACATTTCAAAAAGCAACACAGTAAAGACAACGGACATTTACCTAGTATCTTGTTGTGTATAACATAACCTACATATATTTCCACATATAATAGGACATTTCCCAATATATTGTGTGGTACACAGGAATAAATATTCTCCATCTTCAGGGAAAAGACTCAGCTATCGAATGTTTAGCAAATGCTTGTTAAGGGTTTATATGACCACCTTCAGGCAGATTGTCCATTTTCCAAACTGATTTATTTTTAATATAATGAATATGTAAGTTGAATTTATGACTAAGCATGGTTCTTGCTTCTATTATCTGTGTGTCTTTGGGAAGTTTACAAATATCATGATACCTTCTCTCATCTGTAAAATAAGGATAAATATAGTGCTTGTCTTACAAAGTGGGTGAAATGAGTCATTTGATTCTTGGAAAGTACACAGAAAAGTGTCTGGCAATCCTAAATGCACAGTCTGGAAGCTATTATTATTATAATTATTATTTCAAGAATGTAATAAAAGTAACTTTTGAAACCACAAAACTGTTACTGTTTGTCCATTTGACAACTACATATTTATTCACACTAAAAGATATTGCTTTGTAGAAAAATAAATTTTGTTGAATCCAGAAGGGCCTTTCATAGACTAATATGGTGGCTTTAAGAATGCTTAAAAATCCACTCAAGACCTTTATAAAATTTCATGTTCCTGCTCTCTTTTCTGAAAGGATTTAATTCAGAAAATACTGTGCAAGGTTATATTTATGCTATTCAACTTCCTGGTTGGACAGTATATGTGCCATTCACCCAGAACATATATATACACACGCTGTGTAATTTCTACAGTTTCTATTTAATTGTATAAAAGCTGCTTGTTCATTTTATAGGCTTTGTTTTTTCTTCTATTCCATTTAATAGCTTTTTCTTTATCTCTATATAGTATTTATTTGATATTATATATCTGCAGAGATGATTATCTTGGTTCTCACTCAAGTTTCTTTATTATATTATGTGAATAATATTTTTTTTAATTTGGAGCCATATATATGTGTGTGTATATATATATATATATATATATATATATATATATATTATATAATTTGTTGTTGTTGTTTCTCTGTGGAACCACACACAGGCCTAAGGTAAAAGTTTGCAAAGAAAACCTTTGTACTGCTTGCCCTTTCCTAGCACTATCATCCCAAATCCCATTTAAAATGGAATCACTGAGGTTTTTCATAATGTGGCTATCATATAAATTAAAACCAAAATCTCAGAAGAGAGATAGTTTGTAATTATCAATTTTTTTTAATTTGAGAGAGAGAGAGAGAGAGAGAGAGAGAGAGATACACACAGAGAGCAGGGGAGGGGCAGAGAGAGGGGGAGAGAGAGAGAATCCCAAGCAGGCTCCATGCTTAGTCCAACACGGGGCTCAATCCCACCTTGAGATCATGACCTGAGCCAAAATCAACAGTCAGAGGCTCAACCAACTTAGCCATCCACATGCCCCTCATCAACAATATTCTTAAATATATTTCTGTAGGGAAACTTATGTCTCTATTGAATGTTTTATACAATGTGTATATAGCAAATGATTTTTGGACACATTTCCTAAATTATAATCAGGAGGAAATATTAAAGTATATCTGATCAGCGCAAAAACATTAGATAAAGAACAAAGTTTCAAGAGATAATTAAGGTAGCACTATATGCCTTTGTATCGCATTTATGTAAATTCTGTCAATAATTATCTCTATTTGAATAGCACTCTGGGGCAGCTAAAATATTTATATCTTAAAATAAATCTTAACTAAAAACAACAAAAAAAGTCTATGCTACAGTGCAATGTTTAAATGTATTGTTGTTTAAAGTGACTAGTAATCAAAACATTTTCATTTTATAGTAATTTTAATTTTTTAATTACAGTATTTTATTTAAATTTGTATATAAAACCATCATCACTTTCTCCTATATATTACCACACAAAATGCATAGCACTATTATAAATAAGAAACAAATGTAATAGTGTTTTTGTATGTGTATTTACATATAATTACATTGTTAATATATTAGAGAAATACATTTTTACCCAGTAAGTGGGAAAATAATTCTACCTTCAGTAAACATTTAAATTTCCCATACTTCACTACTTAAAAAATTGTTTAATAATATTCTTGTTTTGTGTGACTTACTAAAAATGTAATCCAAAGTTCAGTTTTGTTAAGTGCATTTTTATTTGTATTTAAGCACCTCTCTCTATATATATACAGATTTATAAATATATATTTGTAATTCTGTAATGAAGAGTAATATGAGCTTTTTCTCCCTTCCCTTTCCTAGTTTTAATTATAAGAATAATGTGTATATACATGCACTGTAGTTTGATGAACTGAGAAGTTCAAATATAAGAACCAATCATGATTGTGCAAATATTTTGGAGGATTATTTTTACTTTAGCAATCTATGTAATTTCTTCGATTCTTCATTTAAAGAACGATTCAAGCAAAGAACACCACAGAGGAGGTGATTGTATGATCTTTTGATTTTGATCAACTGGGATAATCTAAACTGTGTAAAGGGAATAACCTTTTTGTTTATTTACATTTTGCGTCCTCCTAAAGCAAACTAGGAAACCCAACAATATCAGTGAAACACATATATTTTAAAACCACACAGAAAAAAGAAAGAAAAAACATGGATTGTGAAATTTAAGATGAAAATAATAAGGGTAATAGGGTTCTGATTATAAAATGTAATATAAAATATCCTAGTCGTCAGCATGAAAGGTGGAACATCAACTTACTGACGCAGTATTCCTGCAAATATTACATCTTACTCGATCTAAATGCCCATTCCTATAGATATTAAATTTAAATGAAATTAATGGGTATGACAGCAAATTCTAGAAACTTCTTCCCTGTATAAAATCTATAAGTTTTCCATTGATTAGTTAACATGGATATTATCCTACACTTACAGGTGATGCCACTAGGCTCAGAAATTTATATTTTCTGGTGGTTCTTAAATTTTTCTGCAATGATGACCTCTCCCCTAAATATTAGGTTTGTATTTTGAATTGCCCACTCAAAATATCCATTTAAATATGTAATACTCACTCTAAAAGGCAAATTGTGGCTTTCTGTCTTTCCTGAACTTTCTCTTTTTCAGTCTTTCCTTGGTTACGAAATATTCAGCTGATATCTGAAATCTGAAACTTTGATGTTACCATTGTTTTGCCCCACCCTCACCTCGTATTAGACCAGCAGTAAATTTCATTGGATTTACTTGCAAATTATATTCAGATTCCAAGAAATTCTCCTCACCCCCACTGCTATCACAGTAGGTTAAGCCAGCATCCTTTCTCACCTAATGAATAGACTTTTGATAGCCTCCTACCTGGGATCCATTTTTCACTCTCCTCAACCTGCAAATTAGTCATCATAATAAAACAGGTTGGAACTGCGCAGGTCTGCTTACATGCGGATTTTTGTTTGTTTGTTTTACAGTATAGCACAGTAAGTGTATTTCCTCTTCCTTATGGTTTTCTTAAACATTTTCTTTTACTTCAAACATTTCAGCTTACTTTATTGTAAGAATACAACATATAATACACATAACAACAAAATATGTGTTCATTGACTGTTTACGTTATCAGTAAAGCTTCTGGCTTTACTAATAGCAGGCTATTTAGTAAAGTTTTGGGAGACTCAAATTTACATGTGGATTTTCGATTTTGCTGTGGGTCAGCAACCCTAACTCTCAGGTTGTTCAAGGGTCAAGTATATAAATCTGTTCACTGTACTTCTCTAGGCAAAACATCCCAATGACTTTCTCTCGCATAAAGGGATAAATCCAGACTGTTTAGCAAAGTGCAGGAATCCCTGCAAGAGGACTCATCTCAGGCAGTTCTCCAACCTCATCTCTATTCAGCTTTCTCTTCTCCACTCTTCTCTAGTCACACACACCATGTAGTAATTTCCTGACACATGCTGTATGTTTTCGCCTCATAACTTTTTCAATACTTTTACATTTTGCTGTGAACTTTCTTTTCTTTTATCGTCACATGGCTAGCACCTTACTTCATTCAATTCTCTGCTCAAATGTCATCGTATGTGAGGGACCATCCAAAAACTTCTATCCCTGGGACACTTGCCTATCAGTTATTATTGTTTACACATACCACTATTATATTAAATATTTATTTATTTCCTTATAGACTACTCTGTCTCACTAGAATGTTAGCTCCATAGAAAGAATGGACTGTTTCTCCTGCCTGATTCTGAATACCGTAATTTCCCAAATGTTAATTTTCATTAACCCTTAATGACTCATTGCTAACTATGTTAGCAGGCATCCTTCTCAAGATCCTTAATCACATTGGCAGAGACATCTTCTCATATATGGTAATATTTATCCTGTTCATAGATTGGGTCCTGAATATCTTTTGGAGGGCCATTATTTTGTCTCCTATAGTGATTAAACACAGAACATAGCTACTAAATACAATGCAACCTTGACTCAGGTATTTGATATTTGTCTTTTTAAAAAATATAACAAACTAACACTCATATATTGTTAAACTGTAAAATAGTATAGACACTCTGAAAACAATTAGACAATTTCTTAGTAAGTTAAACATACACTTACCATATGACCTAGCAAATCCACTACTAGTTATTTACTTTGAAAACATAAAAACTTATATCCACACAAAAACCTGTACACAAATGTTTATAGCTGATTTATTTATTGCTGTTTTTTTTTTTAATTTTTTTTCAACGTTTTTTTATTTATTTTTGGGACAGAGAGAGACAGAGCATGAACGGGGGAGGGGCAGAGAGAGAGGGAGACACAGAATCGGAAACAGGCTCCAGGCTCCGAGCCGTCAGCCCAGAGCCCGACGCGGGGCTCGAACTCACGGACCGCGAGATCGTGACCTGGCTGAAGTCCGACGCTTAACCGACTGCGCCACCCAGGCGCCCCTATTTATTGCTGTTTTTATTCACCAAAAACTCAAAACAACCTAACTGTCCTTTGGTGGGTAAATGGATAAACAGACTGCAATATCTATATGATTGAATACTACTCAAAAATAAAAAGAAATAAACTATTGATATATAAAAAAAAAAAAAACATAAATGAATCTGAAAGGCATTATGCTGGTGAAAGAAGCCAGTTTCAAATGGTCCCATACTGTATGATTCCATTCATATGACATTCTGGAAAGAGTAAAACTATAGGGCAAGAGTTGAGATCAGTGTTTGCTCTCAGGTAGGGGTAGGGAGAGGGTGTGACTACACAAAGTGAGCAAAAGGAATTTGGGGCAGATAAGGGGACTCTTCTGTGCCCTGATAATGAAGGTGGTTACACAAATCTATAAATGTGTTAAAACTCATAGAACAATACAGAAAAGAAGTTAAAAAATATTTTTGACTCTGTATTTTTTAAAAATATTAACCTTACAATGTTCTATGATATGGTAATTTGTGATGTTGCTGAGGAATAAAACTTAAATAACTTTGACAAAAGCAAATAATTTAGCCATTTAGTATATCCAGCCAATAGTATGATAACCGTATTTCAACTCAACATGTTGTTTACGCACTATGCACACACATCACACATACCACACAGATGTTTCTGGGTTGAATTATGTACTGAAGTTGCATGAGTAAACTTCAAGGCTTGGGGGTTCAAGAATATTTGGTATATATATATATATATATATATATATATATATATATATATATTTAATTTTAAAGAACACAGTATACTAATTACCTGGGACACTATATAAAACAGTAACACAAAAAACAAACAGGTATACAGACAACTATCTTTCTCATTCACATTTAAGTTTTAGAAATAACTGTTTTCAGGGCTGCTTGGGTGGCTCAGTTGGTTAAGCAGCTGACTGCAGCTCAGGTCATGATCTCACAGTTTGTGAGTTCCAGCCCCGTGTAGAGCTCTGTGCTGACAGCTGAGAGCCTGGAGCCTGCTTCAGATTCTGTGTCTCCCCCTCTCTCTACCCCTCCCCTGATCATGGTCTGTGTCTCTCCATCTCTCAATAATAAATAAACATTAAAAAAAATTAGAAATAACTGTTTAGATTAATGCTGATTTTTCTGATGTCAAAATTTGAACCCCATTTCTTGCTATTTTTTTTTAATTCTGACAACACTATCTTGTTGCTCTAGAATACTCCTAGTGAAGAAATGCAGAAATCCCGCATTTTGCTAATAGCAGGAAAAGACTAAGGTCACTGCCCATTTTTTTTCCCTTTGGTTTTGTTTTCCTTTTATGAAAGAAAACTGCTTTCTCTTTCACAGGCTTATCTCAAGCTATCTGGTGCCATTATAGTCACAATCAGTGTTACACGTGCAAACATAATATTCTGTGTTATAGTAAGGGTCAGAAAATCCTTTTTGCTCTATTTGGTTTCTCCTGCCTGATTCCTTGATTCTTAATACAGCAATTTCTTAAATGTTAATTTGCACTAACACTCAAAGCTTATTTATTAACTATGTCAGCAGGCATCCAGAGGATTTTATAAAATGGTCTCAAACTAATATTGATGTTAGTATTTAAGTAGGTCAGACCCTTTTCTTTCTGATCACTGGAAATTCGTATTTGATCAGGCAGTTTTAACATAGAAATATATAGCTGCTTTACAAATGGTGAAAGTAGTGTTTTAATATTTATTATATTAAATTAAATAACATTCAATCATTATAGAAGTTCTTTTCCAGCTTCTCTTTACCCTCGTCCTCTGGTTAATTTTCTTCAGACTCTGTGAGCACCAGTAATTATATATATATATATATATATATATATATATATATATATATATATTCATTCAACTTGGAAGACCTAAGCCAACAGTAATGGACTTTAAGCTGATCACTTGTCTTATCTTAAATTGTTCCTCTCTAATTCAGGATTTTCTCAAATTACTAGTGACCTGCTACTTGAAAACCATAAATCCTCAACTAATTCCTGTCATCAGATTATTTAGAAGCTTCCATCTGTTGTACCAAAGCAAAATTGTAGTACTTATAAAATTGCAAACATTCATACAGCTTTTGGCATCTCTGTTAGCTAAGATATTATTTGTTTGCTATTTTATGCTTGTTTATCCCAATCATATTATGTTAAAAATCCAGAATAAATATTTCCACCCAATGATATTATCCATAAATCTGAAGTAATCATGTAAGTTCTTTATTAAGGAAACATAAAAACTTTAAATAATGACGAATGAGAATACCTTATCTAGGATGTTTCCTATTTACATAGATCAAAAAAACTAAAAATAAAAATGATTTTAAGCATGTTTTATCTTTATTCATTTCTTCTGTACTTTTTCTATTTCCATTTAGAGTGGAATCATCATTTTACAGAACCTGATGTAACTTTCCAGTCAAGGAATAAGCCACAGTCTCTCCATAATGGAGTAGGGAGAATTTTCAGTAGAATTCTCTGATTAGCCATGTACGAAGCTTACTGCTAAATGGTTCACTGAAATGTATAAATAATTTGGTTTTCATTTTGGCTCCAAAAGACCCCACTCCAACATACCCCATGTATTATCCCATTTGGGTCAATAGTGAATAATTGATTTTCAGTGAGAACATTGCTGAATGATCTATTTGTGGATAACGTCCATTGAAGATACGTTTTAGATATTTGGAAAGCACATAATATTCAGGGTACTGTGTGATTATTTTCTTCCTGCCTAGAATACAGTATTGCAATTGAAAACATGAAGTGAAAGATAAACTTTAAACCAGAATATATGGACTACAGGTTTCTAGTTCTTGTAAAGAGCTTGGAAGTCACCACTCTGTCCTAACAATGAATAAAAAGCTGGGCAGATTGAAAAAAATCAACAACTCTTCCTGGATCTGTAAGAGAAGAGGGGATACCCAGCAAACTGCTGCTTCTGTATTGGAAAGACAGGTGAGTAGGTGAGTAGGAGTATACCATGGCAGAGACTCAGCAGTAAAAGACACCAAGGGAAACAGAGCAAGAAAAGAAAAGAAAAGAAAAGAAAAGAAAAGAAAAGAAAGGAAAGGAAAGGAAAGGAAAGAAAAGAAAAGAAAAGAAAAGAAAAGAAAAGAAAAGAAAAAAGAGAAGAAAAGAAAAGAAAAGAAAGGAAAAGAAAAGAAAAGATAAAAGATAAAAGAAAACATAAACTGTAACTGATAAGTTACTGAGGCTTTATGTGGACAGGTATGAGAGTTAAAAGCTTCAGGGGTACCCAGTCATAGGGAGCCCCAACCTTTTTGCAAGCTTTACCTTTAAAAGCTTAACCATGGGTGCCTGGGTGGCTCAGTTGATTAAGCGTCTGACTTCGGCTCAGGTCATGATCTCACAGTTTGTAAGTTTGAGCCCTGTGTTGGGCTCTGTGCTGACAACTCAGAGCCTGGAGCCTGCTTTGGATTCTCTGCTTCCTTCTCTCTCTGTCCCTCCCTAACTTGTGCTCTGTCTCTGTCTCTCAAAAATCAATAAATCTAAAAAAAAAATAAATAAATAAAGCTTAACCAGATTCTCACAGTAAATGTTGAAGAAAAATCCCTTCAGGCTTTCAGGAGGGGATGGGGAAGAGTAACCACGTTGAAATATGAGAAAACACCTTGTTCTTAACAAGGTGTGCTCTCACAATTAACAGTTTAAGGAGAGCCCAAACAGCTGGTGTTTTATCATACCCTACATAATCCTCAGAAGAGAAATACCCAACTTCAGCTCACTCTAGTTAGCCATCCTGTCTGACTTAAGAGAAGGGGAAAAACTGAGACCCATAGGTAACATTGATAATTCAGAGGGAAAGGTCCTCTAGAACACTGAGACCTCATCATAGGAGAAGCTTTTCTTCTTTTCATATAGAAACTTTTCTTTCTTCTAGATCATACCGCCACACTATTAAAGGCCTAATGACAGCTGTTCTTTTTTTTTTTTTCTGATACATTCTACATCTTGTCTGTCTATCAAAACAATTTTACATGACATACTTAAAGGCAAAAAATGCAATTTGAAAACACAGAGCAAGTAGCATAACCACACATGGCAGAGATGATGGGATGATCAGACCAGAAATTTAAAACAACTATGATTAATATGTTACGGGCTCTAATGGATAAAGTAGACAGTATGTGAGAACAGATGAGCAATGTAAGCAGAGACATAGAAATCCTAAGAAAGAACCAAAATGAAATTCTAGAGATTAAAAAACACTGTCACAGAAATGAAGAATGCTTTTGATGAGCTCATTAATATACTGGACAAGGATGAAAAATATCTTTGAGTAGGAGAATGTATTGGTAGAATCCTCAAAAACTAAAAAGGAAACTAAACAAAGAGTGAAAAAAATTATGTAAGGGCTGGGGGGATAGCTACAAAGGTATAATGTATTCAAAATGGGAAAAACAGATGGAGATGAAATAGAGAAAGGAACATATTTGAAACAATAAATGAATGAGAATTTCCCCAAATTAATGACAGATGCCAAATTACACATCTGGGAAACACAGAGAATATTAAGCATCATAAATACAGACAAAGAAAAAGGAGGAGGAGATGGAGAAGGAGGAAGAGGGGGAGGAAGTAGAGGAGGAGAAAAAGAAGAGGAGGAGGAGGAAGAAGAGGGGAAGAAAATGAGGAGGGAGGAGAAGGAGGGGAGGGGGGAACCCTACATGTAGCATATCATTTTCAAACTACAAAAAATCAAAGGAAAAGAAAAAAAAATCTTGAAAGAAGGTGTGTGGAGCATACCTTACCTAAAGAGGGACAAAGATAGAAATTGTATCTGACAGTTGCTCAGAAACCATACAAGCAAGAAGAGAGTAAAATGATTAATTTAGAGTTGAGAGAAAAATACGCCAACCTAGAATTCTGTACACGGCAAAATTAACTTTCAAAACTGATGGACAAATAAAGACTCAGACAAAAATAAAAACTGAAAGGTCTCTAGCCAACAGATCTTTTTTGTAAGAAATGTTAAAAGAAGTTCTTTCCCTAAAGAACTACTTGGGTGGCTAGGTTGGTTAAGTGTCCAACTCTTAATTTCAGTTCAGGTCATGATCTCATGGTTTGTGGGATCAAACCTTGCATCCTTCTTGGGATTCTCTCTCTCCCTCTACCTCTGTCCCTCCCATCTTCTCTCTTTCGTTCTCAAAAATAAATAAATAAACATGAGAAAAAAAAAAAGAAGGGAATAATAAAGTTCAGAATCTTGGATCTACAAAAAGAAAGCAAGTTGTCAAAAGGAATAAATAAAATTAAAATAAAAACTATTTTTTCTTATTCTTAAAGTATCTAACAAATAACAGTTTGTTCAAAGTGATGATACCAAGAAATTATTTGATTATGTATGTTTATGGATATATCATATATGTATGGTTATACATAAGTAAATCAATGACAGCAATGATAGAAAAGATGGGAGGGAGGAAATAGAATTATTTTGTTATCATAACTTAATCACATACTTGAGAAAGTGGCATAGTATTGTATGAAAGTGCACTTACATTGGCTGTAATGTATATTGTTAACTCTAGGGCAAATGCTAAAAAAGGGGAAAAATAAATCTAACCTATGTGCTAAGAAAAGAGAAAAAAATAGGATTATATAAAATGCTCAACTAAAATCAAGGCAGCAAAAGAATGGGAGAAAAAATAGAAACAAAGAACAAAGGCCACATATAGATGACAGTAATATATGCTAAATGTGACTCCAAATATATCAAAATCATTCTGAATGTCAAGAGTCTAAATCCACCAATCAAAATGTAGCAATTGTCAGCAAACCCTCCCCCCCAAAAAAAGATCCAAGTATATGTTGTGTACAAGAAAACCATTTTAAATATAAAAACATATACAGATTAAAAGTATATGGATCAAAATTAAAAGCTTCTGCCCAGCAAACAATCAGCAAAAAAGACAACCTACTGAATGGGAGATGTTTGCAAATGACAATTCTGATAAAGGGCTAGTATCGAAAATATATAAGGACCTTATACAACTGAACACCAAAAAGACAAATGATCCAATTAAAAAATGAGCAGAATACAGAATGGACATTTGTCCAAAGACATCTGGATGGCCAACAGACACATGAAAAGATGCTCAACGTCATTAATTATCAGGGCAATTCAAATCTAAACCACAATGAGATACCACTTTATACCTGACAAAATGGCTAAAATGAAAAACAGAGTGACAGGTGTTGGTGAGGGTTGTGGAAACAAAGGAACCATTGTGCACTACTGGGGAGAATGCAAATGTGTGCAGCCACTCTGGAAAACAGTATGAAGTTTCCTCAAAAAATTAAAATGGAATTACCATACTATCCAGTAATTCCATTACTGTGTATTCACCCAAAGAATAAAAAAACACAAATTCAAAAAGATATCTCAAAACTACAATGAGCTATCTTCTCACACATGTCAGAATGGCTAAAATTAACAACACAGGAGGCAATAGATGTTGGTGAGGATGAGGAGCAATGGGAACCCTCTTACACTGTTGGTGGGAGTACAAACTGGTGCAGCTACTCTAGAAAAGAGTCTAGAAAAGGAAACTCATGGGGAGTTTCCTCATGAAGTTTCCTCAAAAATAGAACTACCCTAAGATGCAGCAATTGCACTACTAGGTATTTATCAAAGAATACAAAAACACTAAATCAAGTGAGTACATACACCACAATGTTTATAGCAGCATTATCAACAATAGCCAAATTATAGAAAGGGTCCAAATATCCATTGATGAATGGATAAAGAAGTGGTATATATACAATGAAATATTGCTCAGTCATTAAAAAAGAATGAAATCTTGCCATTTGTAATGACATGGATGGAGCTAGAGAGTATTATGCCAAACAAAATAGGTCAGTCAGAGAAAGACAAATACCATATGATTTCATTCATGTGTGGAGTTTAAGAAACAGGACAGATTAACATGGGGTCAAAAAAAGAGAGGCAACCCATGAAACAGACTCTTAACTACAGAGAACAAACTGAGAGTTGCTGTAGGAGAGGTGGGCAGGGAGATGGGTTAAATGTGTGATGGGTATTAAGGAGAGCACTTGTGATAAACTCTGGGTGTTGTATGTAAGTGATGAATCATTAAATTCTACACCTGAAACTAATATTACACTATATGTTAACTAACTGGAATTTAAATAAAATCTTGAAACTACAAAAAAGATATTTGCACCCCTATGTTTATTGCAGCATTATTTACAACAGCCAAGTTATGGAAGCAACCCAAGTGTCCGTCAATAGATGAATGAATAAAGAAGCGAGATACACACACACACACACACACACACACACACACACACACACACACAAATATATATATATATATATATATATATATATATATATATATATATACAAATCTTCCATTTGTAACAACATGGGTGGATCTTGAGGGTATAATGTTAAGTGAAATAAGTCAGTCAGAGAAAAACAAATACCATATGATTTCACTCATATATGGAATTTAAGAAACAAAACAAGCAAACAAATAAATAGAGAAACCAAAAACAAACAAACAGACTCTTGACTGTAGAGAACAAACTGGTGGTTACCAGAGAGGAGTTTAGTGGGGGGGGGGGGGGGGTGAGTAAATTAGGAAAAGGGGAGTAAGAATACATTTATTGTGATGGTCACTGAATAGTGTATGGAGTTGCTGAACACTATATTATATACCTGAAAGTAATACAACACTTTATGTTAATTACGCTGTAATTAAAATTTAAAAGGAAAAATAATCACCAGAAAAACAGTTTTTATCAGTGTAACATTTGTACATGGTGCAGAAAAATAAAATAGTACCAATGAGCTTCTAATGAAAAATAGCACTTTCCATTCCTTCACCTCCCTGAGGCAATATAAGGGTAATATGTTTATTGTTCTTCCTTGATTTATTGAACTCAGACAAGTTTCATTGAAAAAAAAGTAAATGGATGGAGGAAAATATACCATGTTAACACTAATCAAAAGAAAGCAGGAACAGCTATATTAATTTCAGACAGGAAAAACTTCAAATGAAGGGAAGTTATCAAGAATAAAGAAGGCTATTACATAATGAAAAAGGAGTCAGTTCTCCAAGAAGACATAATAATCCTTAACATGAATGCACCTAACAACAGAGCATCCCACTACATGAGGCAAAAATGGATAGAAGCAAAGAGAAATAAATGAATCCACTATTAAAGCTGAAGACCTGAATATCTCACTATCAGAAATAGACAGATCCAATAAGTAGTTATTCAGTAAGGACATAGTTGCACTCAACAACACCATCAATCAATTGGATATAATTGACATCTACCGACTACATCATTCAAAGCAACAGAATACATATCCTTTTTAAAGGTCTTATGGAACATTCAACAAAATAGATTATCACATTCTGGTCCATAAAACACTCCTTAATAAATTTGAAAACACATAAATCATACAATGTCTGAATTCAGACCAAAATGGGATTAAACACAAACCAATAAAAGAAAGATAATTGGAAAAGCCTAAGCTATGTGGAAATTAACAGCATACTTCTACCAAACACATGGATCAAAGAATAAATTTCAAGACAAAATTTAAAAAAATGTGTTTTGAACTAAATGAAAATGAAAACACAGCTTATCAAAATGTGTGTAATGCAGTTAAAACAGAGCTTAGAGGGATTTCCCCCCCAGATTTACTGAGATGTAATATAACATTGCATAAGTTTGAAGTGTACAATGTAATTATTTGATAAATGATTACTACATTCAGGTTAGTTAATACTTTCATCCCCTCACATAACTACAATTTTATTTTATAGTGAGAACATTTAAGATTAACTTTTTCAGCAACTTCCACATACATAATACAGAAATGTTCTACACTCTGTTTCAAAATTTGGCTTTTATTATATTGCATATATAAGCGATATCATACAGCACTTTTCTTTCTCTGTCTGACTCATTTCCTCTAGCAAAATGACCTCAAGGTCCATTCATGTTGCCACAAATGATAGAAAATATCACATTTCCTTTATCTGATCATCCATCAGTGCACAGTTAGGTTGTTTCTATATTTTGCTTTGTGAATAACACTGCAAAAAACATTAAGACGCAGATATCTCTTGAAGATAGTGACTTCATTTCTTTTGGATATATACCCAAAAGTGGGATTGCTAGATCATATGAAAGATCGATTGATCTATCATCTATCTATCTATCTATCTATCTATCTATCTATCTATCTATCCTTTTCATTTCTTTTGAGGGCCCTCTATACTCTTTTCCATAGTTGCTGTACCAATTTATATTTCCATCAACAGTGTACAAGCAGTTCCTTTTCTTTACATCTTTGCCAACACCTGTTATCTTGCCTCTTTTTGAAAACAGTCATTCTAACAGGTTTGAGGTGATATCTCATTGTGGTTTTGACTTGTACTCCTTGTTACTTAGTGGTGTTTGCACTTTATATACCCATTTTAGTACATATTTTTTATGTACCCATTGGGCATTTGTATGTCTTCTTTGGAATAATGTCTATTTAAATCCTCTGCCCATTAAAAAATCAGATTATTAGTGTTTTTGCTACTGAGTTGTAGGCATTCTTTATATATTTTGGATATTAACCACTAATATATGGTTTGCAAATATTTTCTCCCATTCCTTAGGTTGACTCTCCATTTTGGTGTGTGTGTGTGTGTGTGTGTGTGTGTGTGAGAGAGAGAGAGAGAGAGAGAGAGAGAGAGAGAGAGAGTGAGAGAGAGTTGGATTTTTAATTTGTTTTTGTGGGGTTTTTTTTGTTGTTGTTGTTTTACTGTGCAGAGCTTTACAATTTGATGTAGTTCCTCTTGATGATTTTTTTTCTGCTTTTTCTGTCATTTCCAAAAAATCACTGCCAAGACAATGCCAAGAAGCTTTTTTTCCTGTTTTCTTCTATTAATTTCATGGTTTCATCGTCTTTTTTTCAATCTAATTTATTGTCAAAAATTGGCTAACATACAGTGCGTAAAGTGTGCTCTTTGTTGTTGGGATAGATTCCCATGATTCATCACTTACATACAACACCCAGTGTTCATCCCAACAAGTGTCTTCCTCAATGCCCGTCACCCATTTTCCCCTCTCCCCCACCCTCCCATCCACCCTCAGTTTGTTCTCTGTATTTCAGAATCTCTTGTGGTTTGCTTCCCTCCCTCTGTTTGTAACTATCTCTCCCCCCTTCCCTTCTCCCATGGTCTTCAGTTAAGTTTCTCAAGATCCACAAATGAGTGAAAATATATGATATCTGTCCTTCTCTGAAGGACATAGTTCCATCCACGTTGCTGCAAATGGAATGATTTCATTCTTTCTCATTGCCAAGTAGTAGTCCATTGTATATATAAATCACATCTTTTTTATCCATTTGTCAGTTGATGGACATTTAGGCTCTTTTCATAATTTGGCTATTGTTGAAAGCTCTATTAGACCACTTTCTTATACCATATACAAAAATAAACTCAAAATTGGTGAAAGACCTAACTGGTTTCATGTCTTAAAGTTTTTCTAAAATCAGTTGTGAGGTAATTTTTGTGAGTGGTGTAAGATAGGGGCCCAATTTAATTCTTTTGCATGTGAATATCCAGTTTTCCTGGCACCATTTCTTGAAGAGACCATCCTTTCCCCATTGAGTATTCCTGGCTCTCTTATCAAATATTAAATGACTGTCTATGCACGGGTGTATTTTTGACTTCTTTCTTTTCTTTTTTTCTGATTTTTATTCTCCATTCTATTAATGTTGTGTATCAAGTTTATTGATGTGCATATGTTGATCCATCCTTGGATTTCAGAGATAAATCCCACTTGATCATGATGTATGGTCTTTTTAATGTGCTGCTGATTTTGATTTGCTGGTATTTTGTTTGGAATTTTTGCATCTATATGTATATATATTCATTAAGGATACTGGCCTATAGTTGTCTTGTCATGTATTTATTTATCTTTGGTTTCTGGGTAATATTTCCTCATAAAATGAATTGAAGAGTATTATAGAGGGTTATTCATACCATTGGATGCATATATTTGAGAAGAATAAATATCTAAAATTAATAGCCTAAGTTTCTACTTAGGAATCTAGATCCTCAGAACTTACTCATCTTATAACTAGAAGTTTTCACCATTTGACATAAAAAGAACAAATTAAATGTAAATTAAGGAGAAGAAAAGGGATAATAATAAAAAAATAAAGCAGCAATCAAAGAAATTGAAAAAAGGAAATCAATAGAAAAAATCAATAAAACTAAAAGCCGGTTCTTTGAAATGATCAAATAAAATCAATAAGCCTCCATCCGGGTTTAAGGAAAGAGAAAGAGAGAGAAAGAGAGAAAGAGAATGAAAGAGAGAGAGAGGGGGATGCGGAGAGAAGAGAGAAGAGAGGACACAAATTAATACTATCAGAAAGGAGAAAGAAGAAATTTCTACAAACCCCATGGTAATAAAGTAATACTATGAACAAATTTGGGTGACCAAATTGAAAGTCACAATCTCACAACATTCACACAACTACAAATAGGCAATACCTAAAAAACTGAATCAATAATTTAAAACATTTCAAGACAGGAAGCATGAGGCCAGGTAGGTTCACTGGTGAATTATACCAAAATTTTAAGGAGGAAACTATAGCACTCCTAAACAGTCTTTCAAAGCTTATAAGCAGAAACATTTAACTCTGTGAGGCCAGAATTACCCTAAATACCAAAACCAGATAAAGACATTTCAAGAAAAGAAAGCTACAAATCAGTATCTCTCATGCATATATGTAAAAACTTCAACAAAATCTTTGCAAATCAAATTGCGCAATATATAAAAATAATTGTACATGGTAAATAAGTCACATTTATTTCAGGTATGTAAGATTGGTATAATTGAAAATTAATGTTATCTATCACATCAATGGGCTAAAGAAGAAAAATCACATGCTAATATCAATTAATGCGAAAAAATTTCTTGACAAAATCCAATACCCATTCATGATAAACTCTCAGCAAACTACTAAAAGAGGAGAACTTTCTCAATTTAGAATATCTACAAAAAAAAATCTACCATTAATGTCATACTTAATGGTGAGAAGCTTGAAGCTTTCCCACTAAGATCAAGAATAAGGCAAAATGACCCCTCTTGCCACTGCTTTTAAATGTCATACTGAAATTCCTAATAATGCAATAACAGGAAAGGAAGTAAAGGTGTACAGACTGGGGAGTAAAAAAAAAAAAATAAACTGTCTTTGTTCAAAGATGACATGATCATCTATATAGAAAATCTGAAAGAATCTACAGAAAATGTGGAACTAATGAGCCCTTTTAGGAAGGTTGCAGGATATATGGATTATAAAAGCCAATCACTTACCTACATAATAGCAATGAACAAGTAGAGTTTGAAATTAAAATCACAATATAAGTTACACTTGTACCCCCAAAATGAAACACTTAAAACAACTACAAACTCTGATAAACACATCAAAGAAGAACTAACTAAATAAAGAGATATTCTGTTCATGGATAGGAAGACTCAATATTATCAGTATGTCACTTCTCCCCAGCATGATCCATAGGTTCAGTGCAATACCAATTAAATTCCAGGAAGTTATTTTGTGAATATTAACAAACTGATTCAAAGCTTATATGAAGAGGCAAAAGACCCAGAGTAGACAGCACATTATTGAAGAACTGGATCGACATTACTTGATGCCAAGACTTATTATTAAGCTTAAGTAATAAGGGCATGTGGTATCAATAAAGGAAAGACAAATCAATGGAAGAGACTAAAGAGCTCAGGAAGGGACCCACATAAATATAATCATCATATTTGACAAAGGAACAAAGACAATACAGTGGAAAAAAAAGATGTGTGTTTTTGTTTGATTTGTTTTGTTAACAAATGGAGCTGGAACAACTAAATATCCACATGCAAGAATAAAAATGAATCTGGACACAGACCTTCCACCCTTCACAAAAATTAATTAACAATGGATTATGGCTTATAAATATAAATGTAAGATGTAAAGCTATGAAACCCTTAGAAGATAACAGAGGAGGAAATCCAGATGATCCTGGGTAGAGCAATGACCTTTTGTTACAACCCCAAAGCCATGATCCATGAAAGAAATAATTTAAGAGGCTAAATTTCATTCAAATTAAAAACTTTAGTTCTGCAAAAAGATGATATCAAGAGAATGAGAAGACAAGCCATAGACTGGAAGAGAATATTTGCAGAGAGCACATCTCATGGAGAACTGTTATCTAAAATACACAAAGAATTATTCCAAAAGTTAATAATAAGAGAACAACCAACCTGACTAAAAAATGGGCCAAATATTGTAACAGCCACCTCACCAAAGAAGATATGCACATGGCAAATAAGCATATGAAAAGATGCTCATATCGTATGTCATCAGAGAAATGCAAAATTAAACAACAACAAGATACCACTCCACTCCTAGTAGGAAGGCCAAAATCCAGAACCCTGACAACAGCAAATGTCTTCCAAGATGTGGAGCAACAGGAACTCTCATTCACTATTGGAGGGAATGCTAAATGGTGCAGCCACTCTGGAAATCCGTTTGTCATTTTCTTATAGATTTAAACATATTTTTACCATACAGTCCAGCAACTGTGCTCATTGGCATCTACTCAAAAGAGTTGAAAACTTGAGCCCACAAAAACCCTGTGTACAAATGTTTATAGCAGCTTTATTTCCAATTGGCAAAACTTGAAAGCAGCCAAGATATCTTTCAGTAGATGAATGGATAAATACACTGTGGTACATCCAGACAACAGAATATTATTTGGTGCTCTAAAGAAATGAGCTATCAAGCCATAAACAGATAAGGAGAAATTTTAAATGCATATTAGTAAGTAAGAGAAGCAAATCTGAAAATTCTACATACAGTATGGATCCAACTTCCTGACACTCTGGAAAAGGCAAAATTAGGGAGACAGAAAAAAAGATTAATGGCTGCCAGGGATTGGTGGGGGAAAGAATAGGGGTTTTTAGGACAACAAAATTATTATATATGATACTACAATGGTGAATACCCTTTATTATGCATTTATTAAAATCTATAAAGTGTAGAACACTGAGGGTGAATTGTAAAGTAATTCATGGATTCTGGGTGATAGTGATATGTCACTGAAGGGTTGATAGACTGTAACAAATGTACCTCTCTGGTGCAGGGTATTGATAGTGGAGGAAGCTGTCCACGGGTGGTGTTAGGCAGTCTCTGTACTATCAGCTCAATCTTACCATGAAGCTAAAACTGCTCTCAAATAGTCATAAGAAAATAACAGCAGAAGAGTATATACCCATAGTACTTTAATCTCCAATCCGTAAACTCTTCAACTCCCCATTGATGCTGTCAGTAAGAATTTATTTTTAACCTAATAGAATCAAGGACACTAAGTTGAACACAACCCAATCTTTTTTTTTTTTTAACGTTTATTTATTTATCAGAGAGAGGGAGAGACAGAGAGCAAACAGGGAAGAGGCAGAGAGAGAAGGAGACATAGAATCCAAAGCAGGCTCCAGGCTCTCAGTCAGCACAGAGCCTGACGCGGGGCTCAAACTCATGTACTGAGAGACCATGACGTGAGCTGAAGTCCGGCGCTTAACCAACTGAGCCACCCAGGCACCCCAAAACCCAATCATTTAACAAGGGTCAGTAACAAAACACTCTTTAAGTGACTAACTTTTTGATGATTTATTTTGTTGTATTAAGTATATATAAATTATGTCCTTTATCCATTTCATTTTTCAGTGTCGCATTAACTGTGTCATCATTATGAGTTCTAAATGGGTCTCATGCAGCCGTTTACTAAGTAATTTAAAATTTGAATAAAAATAAAAACTTCCCTTGGTATTTACTGTAATGAGTAGAGAAAACAAAGATAACCCTCTGGAATAATGACATTTCAGGATAACTAATGTCAGGTTTAATAATCATGGACGGTGTAAGCATTTTACTGAAATAAAATTTTAGCAAAAACCTATTATTAATAATTGATGTAAACAGAGATAAAGGTTCATTGATGGGTCAAAAACAAGTGCTGGTATAAACTAAGGCAGATATTAAGCTCCCTGAGGTCAGAGATGAGAGCTTCATAAGTCCAAGATTCTGCCTGAAGTTAACTGATGGTGTTGCAAATAACACAGGAGACTCCCAAAGGTTGATAGATAGGTGGAGGATGCATTATTCTTTGTGCTGTGTCATAAATTTTGTCCTCACCTGTTTGAACATATTCTGAGATTTGTCCGGTATTTATGATATAATTTTATATATTTCAAAATGTCCTCAATATTTTTTGTGTGAAAATATGCTTAGGTCTCAGAATTTTAGAAATTCTTTTGAGCATCTGATTGTTTAAATGTATTTAAGCAGCTCTTGTCAGGAATAATTTTGTCTCCATTAGACACAATATGGTGTAAACCCCAATGAAAAGATGGAAGGAGAGAATGCGCAATTCGGAACTTACAGGCAAGAATTTTACCTCAAACTTGAAACTTATTAGATGAGGAAGGAACTTAGGACAGGATTTGACTTCCATGATTCTCAGTCTGCATCTCTCCCATTCTACACTGGTAGGAATATTTTGAGGATTTGAAGAGGTAGCAGATATGAAAGACTGAGACAAGAGATCCACACTGTGGGTCCACTATCAGTTTACAATCTCTCTTCCTTCTCTTCCTCCATTCTATGTTTCTTAAGAAACTTCTATGCACAATAAAGTAAAATGCAATATAAAAGGGAGTTCACCTTCTACCAAAAGTAAAAAAGCATAGAAATAAATGTAAACAACAGAATTCATATATTTGTTTTACTTTAACATATAAAATGCCATTTTAATTGTGCTTTCATTAATGGGAGGTATTTTTTATGTAAAATCTAATGTTTCAGGAATGAGATACATCTACAAACAAAATGCATTTTAAATAAAAAAATATTTTTAAGATCTTCAGATAACACTGCATTTCTCCAAACCTATTTTTTTCCCACTTAAATTAAAAATCTCTAGAGAGTTCATTATGCCACCACTGCCTTAGGTCCTTATCAACTTTATACCCTGTACTAACCAAATGTAAGAAATTGTTATATCTATGACAAGAAAATCTGAAAGTATTAAAATGTTAACAAAAGTCTTCCTCCCTATCTCTCCTGAGCTTACTAAACACTTTTTTAATTGAAAGAGAAATGGTATATTATGAAAACTACATACTAAATAACCATTCTACAAAAACAATAGTGAAAAGATACATGCTCTTTCTGTATGTAGTTAGTTACAAAGTTGCAGGTAGACACAGAACCTAAAATTTGGATTATATCCCCTTTTGATTTTAAATTACCTTTAACCTTAGGTGATGCTGTGAGAAATTGAAACTATAGAATTTGGATTTACATTTAATACGTGAATTTGTGACTGAGGGTAGTCATAGTTTTCAGAGACAGTATAAGACCGAAGTGACTTTATCTCAGTTAAATGAATACTCCTACTACCCATTTTTTTAAATCTTCAACTGATCTTTGTCATATTTTGAGATCCTAACAATGTAGCCCAAATTCAGTTTCTGCAATTGAAAACCAAGAAAATTCAGGAGAAAGTTTTAGGTGAATTATTCTGGTGATAGTATTTATAGCTCATCTCAATTTTAAATATTTGAATAATTTCTATGACTGAAGAAGAGCAATCAGTGCAAATGATATAAATAACCATTAGGGGGACATTTTTGATTGACAGCTATTCCCCAAAATGTTCAAAGTTAAAGGCAGTTATTATCAACAAGATTACTGAATGTAATAACTTTAAGGATGTAGTGTAGTCTAAACTCAATGCATTTAGACACACACAAGAATGATTTTTATAAAATTTGACATTTAAATTCTCATGAGGCAGAAAAATAAAAATAGGGATAAAATCATTTTTGATATATATTTATATAAATTGAAGGGTGAGTAAAAGTAAACAAGGGAAGACACTTGAGCCATTTCTTTCCCAATACATTTTTTTGTGGTATAACTGAGTTTTGGGAATCTAACTACATTTTGTCCTCTGCAGACAAGTCCTGCAAAACAGTATATACAATGAAAAAACAAGGAAAGAAAATAAAAAATAAAAAATCACTGTATTTCTAATATTTTTGTGTTGTTCCTCCCCTCCCTCCTGTTTTTTTGCTGTGTGTTGTATGTGTGTGTGTGTGCGCGCGTGTGTGTGTGTCTGCCTTAGGTCCTTATCAACTTTATACCCTGTACTAAACAAACGTAAGAAAAGGAAAACACACACAGGTGTGTGTGTTTTCCTTTTGGCTAGAACAGTTTAGCTTAGTTAGGTAGCCACAACTACTGTCACAGGATTCTGCCATTGTAACAACATGAAAGGTATCAGAGGAATGCTATGGAGAGCTACTGAAGGACTTTTGAATAACATAACTGCTTAGCCAGAAGAACTCAATTAGTTCCTGTTTTTATGTCCTTTGATAAACAGTTATTTCTAAAACACATATTACAAGCTCTTGGACTGGACACTGTTTAAGTAACTGGTGATACTTATAAAAGTCTGTGCCATGAGAAATTAGTATCTAATATGGACAAGGGAACAATTAAATAAAGTTTTATAATTCATATTGGTAGATAGCTGATCAAAGTAACGTTATATTAGAAGAAATTTTTATTTGAATAAACAAGAGGCATTAAGATAAATAATTCCCCTATGCTTTAATCATATTTAGATAAAACAGGGCCAGTACTTCAAAAGGTATGAATAGACTGTGAAGGAGACAGCAAAAAATGACTACATCTCCATACATTGTTACCTTTATCTGTATCCAAAGGTCACCATTAATATTAATTTATCATAAAGCTCAGTGTATTCTGAAAGGCCCACCATCTTTGGAGTATATTCTAGTGTTATACACTTCATTCAGAAGAAAAAGAGCACACTGTTTTAGGATATGCATATACAAATTTCATGCACACACATCACAAATACTTGTATAGCAATTCAAGAATCGCTGGGTTGTCAATACAACAATCCTAATGTAAGCTATCCTGTACAAAACAATTGTAGCCCTGATGGGAACTTCAGTGTGTAAGCATATTTTTCAAGCTCAGTCAATGTAACCTTTAAAATACGTAAATTCATGACTGCTAACATTTTAGAGGTGTGGTAATTTACAAGTAATGCAATATTTAAGGGTTCTGAAGAAAGTTTGTAGCCAATTTTCATAACCCAAATCCCGTAATAGCATTAGCAGGTAAGGCTGAAGGTCACTTAACGTAAATTAATGTTGCTTGTTTTCAAGGGTTATCAGACAGTTATTTAAGTGCAGATAAATTAAGTTAAACATTCAGACTTCTGACCAAGAAAAAACCAAAAAACAAAAAACGCTGCTACTTTACCATCATCGCCAAGTTTGATTTTCATAAAAATGTGGGAACATTGTTTGATCTATTATGATTTGTTTCATGTATTGGTGTTTTCTTCTATTTCTGAGGTTCTTGTTATATGTTCTGTCTATCTAGCTAGCTATCATCTATTCATCCATCCTATCTATACTATTGGGTCTTCTCACTTTCCCAATTTTAAATGCTTCTCACACTTTTTCATGTTTTGCTATAATGTTGTTAATGGTACCTATAGAATCTTTTTAAAGTATTTTAGATTAATTTCTGTTAATATTTTCTATGCTTTATTCCAGTATTTTTGTACTTTAATACATTCATGAGCAAAATGGATGAGAAATCTCATTTATTGATCAAGTATGCACTCATATTCAACTGTCAATCTTTTAATTTAATTCACTTTATACTTAAGACTAATTTTCATAAGACTGATTAACCACAGTTAATCTTCCACAGAAAAGTTTTCAGTAGGGACCATGCATAGTATAATTCGTTCATTTTACCAGTGAGGACATCTAAGTCCAGAAAGAGTAATGCCTTGTCAAGGTATCAAGACTCACCCAGTCCCTGCGTACCAATATCTGTTCAAGTTTATTTTTCTTTGCCTTTTCCCCCCATTAACCCACTGGCTTCACCAAACTCCACCTGAAAGTTGTCCCAGTGTCTACTCTAGTAAAATAAATAAGGTCCTGTGGCTATTAGAGACAAGTAATATTCATCAAACCGGTTTCTCTTCCTTCTCTGCATACACCAAGTTCATTTCCCAGCCTCCCTTTAAATGAGGTACAGCGAAGTGACTGAGTCTGGTTAATGTGATATAGCAGGGTAGTGTGTGCCACTTTCAGTTTGGCTCATTAGAACCTCCCCCGAGTGAGCCTCATTCTTTCTCCATTCATTGGAGAGACCTTACAAAACCTGATATAGATCAGGATTCTAAGATTTCCGGAAGAAGCCTGGGTCTCTGAATTACAACATGAAGCAGAGCCCATCCAAACCTGGAAAACACTTCCTCGACTACAAGAGGTATAAGAAATAACATTTGGGGGCGCATGGGTGGCTCAGTCAGTCAAACATCCAATTTCACCTCAGGTCATGATCTTGCAGTCCACGAGTTTGAGCTCTGTGGCTGGCTCTGTGCTGACAGCTCAGAGCCTGGAGCCTGCTTTGGATTCTGTGTCTTCCTCTCTCTCTGCCCCTCCCCCACTCATGCTCTGTCTCTCTCAAAAATATTTAAGTATTAAAAAAATTTAATGCAGGGGTGCCTGTGTTGCTCAGTCGGTTAAGTGTCTGACTTTGGCTCTGGTCATGATCTTACACTTTGTAGGTTCGAACCCCATGTTGGGCTCTGTGCTGACAGCTCAGAGCCTGGAGGCTGCTTTGGATGCTGTGTCTCCTTGTCTGCCTCTCTGCCTCTCACTCTCACTCTCTCTCTCTCTCTCTCTCTCTCTCTCTCAAAAACAAATAAACATTAAAAAAATTAAAATAAATAATACATCTGTTTAATGGATAATGGATGACAGAAATGTAATATTGTATTTAAATATACTTGAATTTTAGTAATTAATTTTTATGCTTTAGGCAGACAAATTAAGAACTAGTCATGATTTGATTCTGTCATTGCTTCATTGTATGACTCTAGCCAAACAGTGATGCACAAAAATATCTAGTTAGTTCCACTAATTCTTTTTGACTTGACATGCTCAGTAGCTTTACTATCTCTTTGTTTTGTCTATACAAAAAGAATGATTCAAATAGAATACTAAATAAATATACATATCTCACCATATATTTATTTAGTTTTCTATATATTTCAACTACTGTATCCTTTATTTAAAAACACAATAGGAGGAAAGAATTTTGTAAGCCACAACTACTGTGAAATAATTATTAACTTTCTAACTTTAAATGAGTTGATTCATATTTCCTTTATAAAATAAATAACTCAGGATTTTTTTGAGTCATCTATGTGTACAGCATATCATATTGTTTTAATCGTTCACAAAACATTTCAGGGAGAATTGTTCCTGAGTTACAACAGATATCCTTATTTGGATTTCTGATATTAGTTTTAGTAGCAATTAAGAATTTATTTACAGATATTATTACAAAATGTGTGATTTTTTATAGTTTTTTTTTAAAGTTTATTTACTTATTTTGAGAGAAAGAGAGATAGTGTGTGAACATGGGAGGGTCAGAGACAGAAGGAGAGAGAGAGAAGCCCAAGCAGGCTCCACACTGCCAGTGCGAGGCCTGATGGGGGCTTGAACACACTAACTATGAGATCATGACCAGAGCTGAAATCAAGAGTCAGACGTTCAACCAACTGAGCCACCCAGGTATCCCCAAAATGTGTAAGTGACTTTTTACGTTTACAACTAAGAAGAATGAGAAAGTATTTAATTTTTTTTCATCCACAATTAGATAGCAATCAAATTATCCTAGATTTGGAAAGCTTGGAAAAGCAATTTAAGGCCATTCATCACAGAGAGAAGGTCTGAATACTCTTCTTTAACATTTGGTTTTGTTGAAAGGCAGAAGATTCTATCTTATTATAATACAATGGAGTCTTGGATATGATTTATGGAAACCCCGGTTATGGTAATTCATGTTTATCCTTGAACATCCTGGGGAAGCATGAAATAATGTGTTTTAAGAGCATTCTGATCACTTATTGGAAATGTAAGTAAATTCACTTACATTAAATAAGTGTAAATAAGTTGTTTCTGTTCTTGTTTCTTTTTTTTTTTAGTGTTTTATTTTTTTTTAATTTTTTTTAAATTTTTTTTTTAATTTTTTTTCAATATATGAAGTTTATTGCCAAATTGGTTTCCATACAACACCCAGTGCTCATCCCAAAAGATGCTCTCCTCAATACCCATCACCCACCCTCCCCTCCCTCCCACCCCCCATCAACCCTCAGTTTGTTCTCAGTTTTTAACAGTCTCTTATGCTTTGGCTCTCTCCCACTCTAACCTCTTTTTTTTTTTTTCCTTCCCCTCCCCCATGGGTTTCTGTTAAGTTTCTCAGGATCCACATAAGAGTGAAAACATATGGTATCTGTCTTTCTCTGTATGGCTTATTTCACTTAGCATCACACTCTCCAGTTTCATCCACGTTGCTACAAAAGGCCATATTTTATTCTTTCTCACTGCCACATAGTATTCCATTGTATAAACCACAATTTCTTTATCCATTCATCAGTTGATGGACATTTAGGCTCTTTCCATAACTTGGCTATTGTTGAGAGTGCTGCTATAAACATTGGGGTACAAGTGCCCCTATGCATCAGTACTCCTGTATCCCTTGGGTAAATTCCTAGCAGTGCTATTGCCGGGTCATAGGGTAGGTCTATTTTTAATTTTCTGAGGAGCCTCCACACTGCTTTCCAGAGTGGCTGCACCAATTTGCATTCCCACCAACAGTGCAAGAGGGTTCCCATTTCTCCACATCCTGTCCAGCATCTATAGTCTCCTGATTTGTTCATTTTGGCCACTCTGACTGGCATGAGGTGATATCTGAGTGTGGTTTTGATTTGTATTTACCTGATAAGGAGCGACGTTGAACATCTTTTCATGTGCCTGTTGGCCATCCGGATGTCTTCTTTAGAGAAGTGTCTATTCATGTTCTTGTTTCTGATGTGTGTGGTTGTAGTCCTGGTAGTTGAAAATTACGATAGAAACTTGGGAGTTAAATGGCCTAAGAATATATATCATCTTCTAACAGAGGTTTTCTCTAATAGACTTTCCATGAATAATATTGCCTGTCTCCTAAAGCCATTATTTTTTTTAATAAAAGGAAATTAAAAAAAAAACTTTGGGGGTGCCTTGAGCCTCTGACTTTGGCTCAGGTCACGATCTCACGGTTCAAGGGTTCGAACCCCATGTCCAGCTCTGTTCTGACAGCTCAGAGCCTGCAGCCTGCTTCAGATTCTGTGCCTATCTCTCTCTCTGCCCCTACCCTGCTCATGCTCTCTCTCTCTCTCTCTCTCTCTCTCTGTCTCAAAAATAAGTAAACATTAAAAAAATATTAAAAAATACTTTAGTTGTTTACTTCTAGTAAACAAATATATGTGATTTATAATCTGATCTCGTAATTCCGAAAAACATTACTAGGTGATAAAGTCAGTGCCAATAACACAGACATTGAAGGGGATATTCCAGCTGTCAGATATTGTTGTGAATCATGTAAGATTTACAAAGTAATACATCTCTATTTTTATCCCTCTTTATTCTCTGTGTCAGGAACCGGAGATGAATCTATCTATATAACATATTTATAATCAGTTCCAATAAACTCTGTTAAGGTATAAAACTAAGGAAGTTCACATGCCACAATTTACCTGATTGGCACTTAATGGATGCACTTTATTAAACTATGGGTTGATGGTATATTGAAGTTTTGCTGTAAGCTGATGTCAAATATCACAAATTCAAGCTTGAATGAAATATTATTCTATATTAATTAATAATGTGAAACAAATCACCTTAAGAATAATACATTCTCTTATTTCCAGGATTATTTTGCATCAAGTGAGGAAAAATACGTGCAAAAGCTTTGGAACCAGTAACATGATTTATAAAAATCAGGTTCAAAACCACAGAAAGCCTCATGTTAGAAGAAACCTGTTTCCCTCTGTCTTTTTCTATCTGTCTCTTTCTTTTTGTTGAACAATAAAATTATATGCTATGATTTTAACTGCAAAGCAACTACTAACAAAGTAGGGCCACGGATCATGCTGAATTGATAGATAAATTAGCTAGTGCTGCCTGACCTTCCTCCCCTACAATCTGACATTCTTGTCAGTCTAAAATACTAGGGTTTCCTAATTACTTTAATAAATTTTATTTTTCTTTTAATGTTTACATTTTGAGATAGAGAAAGAGCACAAGCAAGGGAAGGGCAGAGAGAGAGGGAGACACAGAATGTGAAGCAGGCTCTAGGCTCTGAGCTGTCAGCACAGAGCCTGACACGGGGCCCAAACCCACCAATTGTGAGATCATGACCTGAGCCAAAGTGGGATGTTCAACTGACTGAGTCACCCACATGCCCCTCAATTTGATTTTTTATCTTCATTCGCTAGGATTCTATCAGTATTGTATGCTTAGTTGTCAATTCTCCCTTCGCATTATACTTTTATTAGTCCAGTTTTCAAAAAAAACAGGGACAAAAGTTCATAAATTTACCATTTTGTTAATATTCTCAGTTCATATTTGTTACTATAGCACACCACCAGAATTTCTTCTTTGCCACGGAGATTTTAATCCTAGCTCTCTGTAACTATATAGACTTGTAGAAGTCTATAGGTTTAAATGTATATTGAATATATCTATGCAGCTTTTCAAATTTGAAGATTTAACCCCAAATCACCTTCCAGTATTTAATATAAATTCTCAATAAATCACATCACACTATAATAAGTTTATTTTACTAACTTTTACACGTGTGAAATGCCATTCGTTATCTATAGAAAATTGAAATACTTTGAATATCAAGATTTCTAGGCCTAATATTCTATTAATTTAAATAAACAGCTGAAGAAGAATATAGCAAGTAGAAATTCTTCAGGTTTTCTTTTGAAAATATGCCAAGTATTGGACAATATGCTATAGCAATATTTCATGCTTTACTTAAATTTTAATTAGAGGTATTACTCAAATCTTTACATATTATGAAAAGTATTTGCCACAATGTTGTATTCTTATGATGCAAATATTCATATCTGCCTCTTGCAATAAACAAAGAAAAACTATTTTTTTGCATGAGTCAAGTCTGTGTTTTCCTACCATAGCTAAAATTTCTGTTTTAACACTTAGTCATACAGTAAAAAAGATGGATATAGTCCCTACACAGCCATTTACCATCTGGTTAAACAAATACACTTAAAGATACTTCTGCAATTGTGATCAAGTGACAGAAGATCTAAGAGCAGACAGAGCTTGGACTCTGAAATGATGATTGTACAGCTGTAGTTGGCATCATTAGAGACCAATAAAATCTTTATGTTCCGTTTGGCTGGCAAGGACCTTTATCAAAGAGAAGCTCAAATGGCTAAATAACAAAGAAATGATCCATTTAGCAGTTGTTTTAAATTTAAGACAGATAATGAAACTTCTAAGTCATAATTAGCTTTTAACACTGGAAAGATTGTTTTCAAGTTCTATATTCCATTCTGATATTTTAAACTTGTCATCTAACCATAATTCTTTGATTATGGTTTTGCTTCATTTTTCTAATGCCATCAATGTAAGCTAAAGCCATCACATAATCCTTAACAGTTAAGCCTCTGAAATTATCAGAATGCTTTCATACTATTTTCAATTAAATACTACAATAGAGGGGAAAAAAAAAACACCAAATATCTTTTCCCTAGTAAAAAAAAATATATAGCAGATATACCCTTTTGTTTTCCTATCAGCTAATTCAAAACTGTTTCTGAACATTGGATATTTATTGGCTTCCCTGTTAACAGGATAATTCCTGGGAAGCTATGTAAGGTGTATTAAAACAGAACAAACGAGCACAGCATACTTCTACTGATTTACAATATCAGCAGTAATCTCTTAGAAATCACACTTTAGATTTTTCAGTGCTTTAAATTGACATCAGCATTTTTTTATTAATTGGTATTTTTTGTCTTTTTCTAAAGATTCAATAATCTTGGTGCCTAAATATTTTAACGATGCTCCATACTGGAAGATAAACCAACTTTTTACTTCTGCAAACGTAATATTAGTCAAGCTTTCCTAGGGAATTCCTGCAGAGCTTAAATTGTATCTATGGTGGAAAAACAGCTATGTTTTTTCCATAGGCTATGCTATAAACTTATTGGAGTCAGAGGCTAGTATATAGTTCTCAGTTTTAGAATTTTACATGAAGAGGCTTTAACCATTGCTCTAACTCAATATTATGTCCACAGATATGGAAAGTTAAGTCTGAGATGAATGTTTGGATAAAGTTACATGGTAAGAGGTAGAGCATAGATTAATCTCAAGCCTCCCTGCGTCCCAAGTTCCAGTTTCTCTCCATTTCACTATAAAACTATTAGTCTAAGCTTTAGTGAAATCAGGATTTTTCTTGGTTCATGCTCATGCTCACAACATTACCAGACTACCATCACTTTATATTTTAGTGTAGTATTAACAACTCAATAAAAAAAAAAAAAAAGAAAAACTCTTTTGGTCATTTCCATATGTCTGCCTGTGGACAAAGATACATATGCTTTTTCAAAACATATTTACGTAGACACACATGCAGACACACCTAAATTTACGTGGTGCATATTTATACTATATCCTATGTGGGAAAGGAAGCTTCTATAAGATAGGAAATTATTTTCTTCAAGAATGTGCACATGATTGAGTAAAGCTCTCCTGGCTATATCAGTACTTGCCAAAAGTAAATCAA
Organism: Neofelis nebulosa; assembly: GCF_028018385.1. Classification (NCBI taxonomy): domain Eukaryota; kingdom Metazoa; phylum Chordata; class Mammalia; order Carnivora; family Felidae; genus Neofelis; species Neofelis nebulosa. The sequence goes on along the minus strand of NC_080784.1, from coordinate 67,596,745 downwards.
TGCTTAGAGAAATCAATCATAATGATAGCTTGCATGTACACGGTACTTACTATGTGACAAGCACTGTGATTTGTGAGTTACATCCTTATAGAGACTTCAACTAGGACAACAACTCTTGTGGGTTATGTATTGTAATTATCTCCATTTTGCAGTTAAGAAAATTCAGACTTGAATGTTCGGTTAACTTGCCCAAGATCTCACAACTAACAAGTAGCAGAAGCACACCCACCAGGTGTAATCTGACTCCAGTGTTCTTTATTTTAACCACTTAGCTGCACTAAATTCCATTATTACATTTCAATATTGTGTTAGAAATGTCCTTTCTTCTGCATGAATAAGAAAAAAACCAAATCTATTGTTACAGTTCTTTCTACCTTTCAAAGATATATTGTTTAAAAAACTATTATGCGTCATGCTTTTTTATTTGGAACCAGCTTTTAAGTGATATATAGGATTCACATTTAATTGAGGAGCTCAATTAAGTTGCAAGGATTTCCACACTGTTAGGAAGTAGCAGGGACAGAAACTGAACCCAGTCTTCCGATTTTCAGTCCAGAGCTATTTTAAGTAGAGAAATATGAAGCTGAATTCACAGTTTTGTTTTTTTTTTTAATGTGCCTGAGACTCCATCCACAGCAATTGTAACTGTGATGCTATATATGATATATCAGAGCAGAAATATAGCAAGAAGCAAAAAAATAATAAAGTTATTTATTTTCACTTCCTTTAGAGTGCACTTAACTTTATGCTGGCCATTGTGATAAAGGGGCTTATACATTGTGCTGTTTAATCCTCACTACAGACTATTTATTAGGATTATTTTTACATGCCATAATATTTTTTGCATGTCTTAATCACTGACCAGAAGACCACTGGCTTCTAATGGTGGAATTCAGAATGAGTATTCTGCAATGCAGAGTTCGCATTTTCTGGTGAGCAACAAACAATACAGAGGGGCATATCTGCTGCTTTCCTTCCTGTATTATTTTCCCTTAGATATCTGACCATATTGCAATTTATCACTGACACAGAACAGCCACCTGAATCACAAAAGAGTAGTATTTTCCTCCTTCACCTATATGGCCATGGAAATATACAGTTGATACATAAGAACAGTATGTGTCTAGATAATTAATCCTTAAGTATCAGTTTAGCCTTCATATGTTTGATTTGCTGTCATGACATCTGAATTCCATAATAATGTTAAACTTTGAAAAATTCTACCAATAAATATATAGGCATCTTTTGACATCTCCATTGTTTTGCTACTTAAACTATTTCATTCCTTAATTATGGTAAAAATGATAGGTTACAAATTAGACTGAAATATACAAACTTACCTTTTAGGTAAAAAAAAAAAAAGGTAAATATTAGCAATTTTGTATGCTTTGAACTGATAATAGTATCTTATTTCCTAAAATACACATGCTAACCTTGGTTATAATGTAATACTTTCCTAACGGACTTCCACCAACATATCAACACTTTTTGAAAATTTAATTTAAATGCTAGAGGGATAACTCCCATGCCACCACACATGCACCCAAATAAGTATTAAAGCAGCTTATTTCAACTGTGAAAAGCTCATATCTTTGATTTTCTTTTATACCATATTAAGACTTGGTTTTCATTTCTCAATAAATATTTGTATTATATACAATGGAATTTGCATCTAATAATGCTTGCAGCTTCATAAGCTGATAAAACATGAACATTTTAATATCTTTAACCTGAAAAAATATTAATTTTTTTCTAATAAGGTAATTGGGCATTTACATAATTCCTTAAGAAGAATTTTTATAATTTTTTTAAATGATCATGTTTGCATTTCCTTAAGACCTTTTGAGTTATAGAGATTTTATTGTGTATATTTATATTATACATTTTTAATTCCAATATGAAAGCATCAGTAAATCGTACACTCTGTGAAATGTATTAAATTTTTTCCCTTAGATGTTAAAGATTCCGTTGACATATATAACATACAAATCTTTTCAAAATAGTGATATATCTTTAAAATAACGAAAACACGGGTGCCTCAGTTGGTTAAGTGTCTGACCCTTGATCCCGGCTCAGGTCATGATCTCACGGTTCGTGAGTTTGAGCCCCATATCAGGCTCCATGCTGACAGCATGGAACCTGCTTGAGATTATTTCTCCCTCTTTCTCTGCCCCTCCCCTCTTGTGCTCTCACTTTCTCTCTCTCTCTCAAAAATAGACAAATAAACATTTTTTAAATAAGGAAAACATCAAACATTAGAATTCAACTGCATCATACTGTTTATGAAATCATATTATTGGAGGATTAAATTACATATTTAATTCAACTTATTTGTAATAGGTAATTGGAGGAATACTAAATAATATATATAATATATATTCTAATGGGATATATATATTTTTTTAAAGTAATTCATTTTTTTAACATATCCATTAGGTAACTAAAGTTCTTAAGTTCTTTGTGGCAAGATTCTTTTAACTTACTGTAGTGAAAGCCATTATTGTTATTGTTTTTAAGTCTATTTATTTAGCTTGAGAGAGAGAGAGAGAGAGAGGATGGCAGATAGAGAGAGAGAGAGAAAGAGAGAATGCCAAGCAGACTCTGCACTGTCAACAGAGAGCTCAATGGAAGGCTCAACCCCACAAACCCTGAGATCATGACCTGATTTGAAACCAAAAGTCGGATGCTTAACCTACTGAGCCACACAGGCACCCCTGCTTTTTTTTAATTAATAGGCTAATATTTAGAAAAGTTTATGTTTACAAAAAAATTGCATAATGCAGAGAGATACTTCTATCTACCAAGTCCTAAATTTTCTTCAATTATCAACATCTTGCCTTGCTTTGGTGCATTTGTTACAATTAAATAAACTGATAGTGATACCTTACTATTAAGTAAAGTCTATAGTTTACACTTCAGTTCATTCTTTGTGTTGTACATTCTATGGATTTTGATAAATGCATAGTGGAATCATCATTACACTATTGAACAGAATAGTTTCAGGGCTCTAAACATTTCCTAGGTTTCATCCATTCATTCCTCCTTTCATCTCTAAAATACTTGACAAGCACAAATCTTTTTACTTTCTCAATAGCTTTGCCTTTTCCAGAATATAATATAGTTGGAATCATGCATTATGTAGCTTTTTCACTTAACAATATGCATTTAAAGTTCTTTTATGCCTTTTTGTGGCTTGAGAGCTCATTTCTTTTTATTGTATTTATGTATATGTGTATGTCATATTATATATTTATATTTGCAACATTATGATATTAGTGTTAAAATAAATATATATAAGCCTATTATATATATTATCAATATATTATTATATGTATTATAAATAAAATACATGAAATACATACAGCTACTAATATTAAAATTTTAACCTATATATTATATTCACATTTATGATATTTATGCATATGTATTTATCATATGGATATGGTACTCTCTCCATGCACCCTGAGAAGACATCTTCATTGCTTCCAGTTTGGGGCATTTATAAATAAAGTTTCTATAGTGCTCACAGGTGCAGAGCACATAACAAGCTTTTAAAACTCATAAGGGACAGAAAATTAGCCAAAATGATGAAACAGAGGCATTCTCTTCAAAAGAAATTCCAGAAAGAAATGACAGCTAAAGAATTGATCAAAACAGATGTAAGCAATAAAACTGAACAAGAATTTAGAATAATAGTCATAAGATTAATCACTGGGCTTGAAAAAAGCATAGAAGACAGGAGACAGTCTATTGATACAAGGGGCGAGGGACTAAAAAATAGTCATGATGAATTAAAAAAAATGCTATAAATCAGATGCAAAATAAAATGCAGGCGGCCACAGTGCGAATTTAAGAGGCAGAGGGGAGAACAGGTGAATTAGAAGATAAGACTATGGAAAAAGAGGAAGCTGAGAAAAAGAGAGATAAAAAAAGAGAGATTAAAAAAAAAAGGAGAATTAGAGAAGTAAGTGATTGGATCAAATGGAACAATATCTTTATCATAAGAATTACAGAAGAAGAAGAGAGAGAGAAAAGGACTGAAGGTATACTTGAACAAATCATAGTATCTGATGAAGGAATCCAGACATTGAAATCCAAGAGACACAGATAACTCCCTTCAGATGTAACTTGAATTGATCTTCTGCACAACATATCATAGTGAAACTGGCAAAATAGAGGAATTCTGAAAGCAGCTAGGGATAAACGGGCCTTAACATACAAAGGTAGACACACAAGGGTAGTGGCAGACCTATCTACTGAAAATTGGCAGGCCAGAAAGGAATGGCAGGAAATCTTCAATGTGATGAACAGAAAAAAAATATATGCAGCCAAGAATCCTCTACCCAGCAAGCCTGTCATTCAGAATAGAAGGAGAGATAAAGGTTTTCCAAAACAAACTAAAACTGAAGGAATTCATCACCATTAAACTAGCCCTACAAGAGATCCTAAGGGGGACTCTGTGAGTGAAATGTTGCAAGGACCACAAACGACCAGAGACATCACTACAAGCATAAAACCTACAGATAACACAATGACTCTAAAACTAGATTTTTCAATAGTAACACTGAATGAAAATGGACTAAATACTCCAATCAAAAGATATAGGGTATCAGAATGGATAAAAAAAAAACAAAAACAAAACATTTGCTGTCTACAAGAGACCCATTTTACAAGAGACCTGAGGACACCTTCAGAAAAAAAAAGAAGAACTATCTATCATGCTACCAGAAGTCAAAAGAAAGCTGAAGTAATCATACTTACATGAAACAAACTAGACTTTAAATGAAAGGCTGTAACAAGAGATGAAGAAGGGCATTATATCATAACTACGGGGTCTATCCATCAGGAAGAGTTAACAATTATAAATGTCTGTGCACTGAATTCAAAAGCACCCAAATATATAAAACAATTAATCACAAACATAAGCAACCTTATTGGTAATAATGTGGTAATTGCAGGGGACTTTAATACTCAACTCACAGCAATGTACATATCATCTAGACAAAAAATAAATAAACAAACAATGGCCCTGAATGATACACTGGACCAGATGGACTGAACAGATATATTTACAACTCTATATCCTAAAGCAGCAGAATATACTTTCTTCTCGAATGCACATGGAACATTCTCCAAGATAGATCACATACTGGGTCACAAAACAGCCCTCAATAAATATAAGAGAATAGAGATCATATCATGCACACTTTCAGATCACAATACTATAAAACTTGAAATCAACCACAAGAAAAAGTCTGAAAAACCTCCAAAAGCATGGAGGTTAAAGAACAAGTGGGTCAACCAGGCAATTAGAGAAGAAATTGAAAAATATATGGAAACAAATGAAAAGGAAAACACAACAATCCAAACCCTTTGGGATGCAGCATAGGCAGTCCTAAGAGGAAAATACATTGCAATCCAGGCCTATCTCAAGAAACAAGAAAAATCTCAAATACAAAATCTAACAGCACACCTAAAGGAAATAGAAGCAGAACAGGAAAGACACCTCAAACCCAGAAGAAGAAGAGAAATAAGAGAAATAATAAGGATCAGAGCAGAAATAAACAATTCAGGAAAAAAAAAACAGTAGAACAGATCAATGAACTTAAGAGTTGTTTTTTAAAAAAATAAACAAAATTAATAAACTTCTAGCCAGGCTTCTCAAAAAGAAAAGAGAGAGGACCCAAGTAGATAAAATCATGAATGAAAATGGAATTATTACAACCAATCCCTCAGAAATAAAAGCATTATCAGGGAATACTATGAAAAATTATATGCCAACAAACTGGACAACCTGGAGGAAATGGACAAATTCCTAAACACGCACCCACTATCAAAACTAAATGGGAAAGAAATAAAAATTTGAACAGAACCATAACTAGTGAACAAATTGAATCAGTTATCAAAAATCTCCCAACAAATAAGAGTCCTGGACCAGATGGCTTCCCAGGGGAATTCTACCAGACATTTAAAGCAGAGTTAATACTTATCCTTCTCAAGCTGTTCCAAAAAATAGAAATGGAAGGAAAACTTCGGACTCATTTTATGAAGCCAGCTTTACTTTGATTCCCAAACCAGACAGAGATGCAACAAAAAAAGAGAACTACAGGCCAATATCCCTGATGAATATGGATGCAAAAATTCTCAACAAGATACTAGCAAATCGAATTCAACAGCATATAAAGAGACTTATTCACCATGATCAAGTGGGATTCATTCCTGGGCTGCAGGGCTGGTTCAACCTTCGCAAATCAATCAATGTGATACATCACATTAATAAAAGAAAGAATAAGAACCAGTCAATAGATGCAGAAAAAGCATTTGACAAAATTCAGCATCCTTTCTTAATAAAAACCCTCAAGAAAGTTGGGACAGAAGGAACATACTTAAATGTAATAAAAGCCATTTATGAAAAACCTATAGCTAATATCATCCTCAATGGGGAAAAACTGAGAGCTTTCCCTCTGAGATTAGGAATATGACAGGGATGTCTACTCTCACCAGTGTTGTTTAATATAGTGTTGGAAGTCCTAGCATTAGCAATAAAACAACAAAATGAAATAAAATGCATACAAATTGGCAAAAAAGAAGTCAAACTTTCACTTTTCACAGACAACATGATACTCTACATGGAAAACCCAACAGACTCCACCAAAAGTCTGTTAGAACTGATATGTGAATTCAGCAAAGTCTCCTGGCACAAATTCAATATACAGAAATCGGTTGTATTTGTATATACCAATAATGAAGTAATGGGAAGAGAAATAAAGAAACTGACCCCATTTACAATTACACCAAGAACCATAAAATACCTAGGAATAAATCTAACCAAAGATGTAAAAGATCTGTATGCTGAAAACTATAGAAAGCTTATGAAGGAATTTGAAGACATAAAGAAGTGGAAAAATATTCAATGCTCATTGATTGGAAGAATAGATATTGTCAAAATATCAATGCTACCCAAAGCAATCTACACATTCAATACAATCCCAATCAAAATTGCACCAGCATTCTTCTCAAAGCTAAAACAAACAATCCTAAAATTTGTATGGAACTACAAAAGACCCTGAATAGCCAAAATAATATTGAAGAGGAAAACCAGAGTGGAAGGCACCACAATCCTAGATGTTAACCTTTACTACAAAGCTGTAATCATCAAGACAGTCTGGTCTGGCACAAGAACAGACACTCAGATCAGTGAAACAGAATAGAGAACCCAGAAATGGACCCAAAAACATATGGCCAACGAATCTTTGACAAAGCAGGAAAGAGTATCCAATGCAAAAAGACAGTCTCTTTAACAAATGGTGCTGGGAGAACTGGATAGCAACATGCAGAAGAATGAAACTAGACCATTTTCTTACACCGTACACAAAAATAAACTTAAAATGGATGGGAGACCTGAATGTGAGACAAGAAACCATCAAAACCCTAGAGGAGAAAGCAAGAAACAACCTCTTTGACCTGAGCTGCAGCAATTTCTTACTTGAAACATCTCCAAAGGCAAGGGAATTAAAAGCAAAAACAAACTATTGGGACCTCATGAAGATAAAAAGCTTCTGCACTGCAAAGGAACCAATCAACAAAACTAAAAGGCAATCGACTGAATGGGAGAAGATATTTGCAAATGACATATCGGATAAAGGGCTAGTATCCAAAATCTATAAAGAAGTCACCAAACTCTACATCCAAAAAACAAATATTCAATGAAGAAATGGACAGAAGACATGAATAGACACTTTTTCAAAGAAGACTTCCAGACGGCCAATAGACACATGAAACAATGTGCAACGTCACTCATCATCAGGGAAATACAAATCAAAGCCACACTGAGATACCACCTCACACCGGTCAGAGTGGTTAAAATGAACAAAACAGGAGACTATAGATGCTGATGAGGATGTGGAGAAATGGGAACCCTCTTGCACTGTTAGTGGGAATGCAAACTGGTGCAGCCACTCTGAAAACAGTGTGGAGTTTCCTCAAAAAATTAAAAATAGATCTACCCTATGACCCAAGAATAGCACTGCTAGGAATTTACCCAAGGGATATAGGAGTGCGGATGCATAGGGGCACATGCACCCCAATGTTTATAGTAGCACTTTCAACAATAGCCAAATTATGGAAAGAGCATAAATGTCCATCAACTGATGAATGGAAAAGAAGATGTGGTTTATATACACAATGGAATACTACTTGGCAATGAGAAAGAATGAAATCTGGCCATTTGCAGCAACATGGATAGAACTGGAGGGTATTGTGCTAAGTGAAATAAGTCAGGCAGAGAAAGACAGATACCATATGTTTTCACTCTTATGTGGATCTTGAGAAACTTAACAGAAGACCGTGGAGGAGGGGAAGGGGGAAAAAGTTACAAAGAAGGAGGGAGGCAAACCATAAGAGACTCTCAAATTCAGAGAACAAATTGAGGGTTGATGGGGGTTGGGGAAGAAAGGAAAGTGGGTGATAGGCATTGAGGAGGGCACTTGTTGGAATGAGTACTGGGTGCTGTATATAAGCCAATTTGACAACAAATTATAAAAGTGAATAAATAAATAAGGCAGCTATTAATATTTGTGTGCAGCGTTATTTATTATAGACTTAAAATTTCAACTCAAGTGGATAAATACCTAGAAATATATGCTAGGTCATATGGTAAGAACATGTTTAGTTTCGTAAGAAACTGCCAAACTGTCAAGTACTTAGGCTCAGAGAGTTTGAAATTTTGAAGCATTGGATATTATAACAGTAGGGAACACTTCTGACTATTCTACATTAAGGTTTTTAAAACCTGCATCCATCCACCCAAAGTATGCTTTCTTACCTTTTAAAATCAAATACTAGCTCTCAGAAACTTTCAACAATTATTAATATGTGTTTAAATTTGAATATTCAGAGTGCTGATTTATGATTGAATATTATTACGAGCCACAAATCAGGTCTTTGGTATCTGCACAGATAGACAAAGTAATTAATTCAATATCCTTATATTCAGATTGCAGGAAAGTACAATTCAGTCTTGAGATTTTAATTACTACAAGCTCAAGTATAAAGTGCAATTCTTATATTTTTAAACAACCAGAATGCCAAAGTCACTAAATGACAGCAAATTGAAGGATTCCATTTTATGTCAAATTCAGGTTTGTATTAAGTCCTTTAGAAACAAACCAACATTTATTATTGTCATTTTGGGGTTTTATTTATTACTTATTTTATCCATTCTAATAGGTGTGTATTAGTATTGAATTGTTATATATTTTTGCAATTTCCAACTGAAAAATGATATTGAGCATTTTTGCTTAAGTATTCACCATCTTCTTATCTTTTTTTATTGAGGTGTCTATCACTGTCAATCTCTATTCCCTTCAGCTAGCAACACTACAGTTCCCTTCTTTTAGGAAGATACTCTTCCTCCATTCTGTATCCTCTTGGATGGAGTGATTCCTTCTTTATTATTTAAAGCAAGCCTGTCATCGGGAGTGAGGTGGTAGGCTAAGAATTAGGGATAGCATGTGACCCAACTGTGAAACCATGAGATTCTCATTGGAATTTGTGTGTAAGAGAAACTATCTTTCCTTCAGATAGTAAAATATGAAAAAAACTAAGCCACATGGTGTTGCAGGCATATGAGAAAAATCTACTTGTACCTCTTAAGTAGAGCTGAAAAAGGGGTGGACAGAGGTGGAACATGGACAGAGGACACATTAGGATATTCTTAGAACCCCTGTGTGCATTGTATTCTACTCTTACGATTTTAAGTTTGAAATTTTGAAGCAACAATTTTAGTTGTATATACCACTGAATTCCCTAGTATTTACTCCATCCAATTCACTGGATTTTTCTGTCAAGTCTCAAAGTTGTTAACAGATATATTCAAACATAGGTGTAATTGAAAGGCCTAAAATTCTCTACCCGTCACAATAGAACTTCTAGGAAGCTTCTCACTTCCTATTATCCAATTATTTAAGCTAGAAGTTATTTATTGAACATCTGTTATGTGTCAGATATTATTCTAGGGTTTGAGGACACAATGATGAAAAATTAAAAAAAAATGACTCTGACTTCAAAAAAATGTCATTCTGGTGGGGGGGGGGGAGTGGGGCAGAGAAACAGAAAATAAACCAAAGACATAAATCCCATTTTCAGAGTAGCCAGGCTTTTCTGAAAAGAAAACAAAGCAAACTTACCATAAGACATCCCATATTTAAAAAACATGTTAACAAGGGAGCCTGGGTGGCTCAGTAGGTTAAGCGTCCAACTTTTGATTTTGGCTCAGGTCATGATCTCAGTTCATGAATGAGAGCCCTGCGTTGGGGCTCCACGCTGTTAGTGCAGAGCCTGCTGGGGATTCTCTCTCTCTCCCTCTCTCTCTACTCGTCCCCTGCTCACATGCTCCCTTTATCCCTCTCAAAATAAATAAGTAAATTAAAAAAAAAAAACATGTTAACACTAGTATCACCAAAGTTCTGAACCCAGGAATGCAAAAGTGGCTGCAGAGTGCGCTTCGCAAATCCCAGCTTTAAACAGCAGCTGAACAAGCATGTCATGATGATGACAGAAGACACATCCGGAGTCACAGCACAAAGCCACATTATAAATGAAGCACAGAGTATGGCAGGAACAACCACAAATGTGACTAATGGATTCTCGGAAGAACAGAAAATCTTTAATAAGGATAGCATGAGGTGGACACTGAGCCACTGCATAAGGGGTCTGTGTACATCTTGAAACATAGGAAGATGCAAACATTTAAAACAGTAGAAGTGTGGTATTTGTCTGGTTATATGTGATTAGTTAGCACAACTCTCAATTGTAAAGAGATTATAGGAAAGGTTTAATATGTTTGATATTATGTGTGCTATTTAACTCTTTAGAAATCAGTCATGCATAGCCTGTAACTGTTTTCTTAAACCACTTTTATTGTTATTATTAAAGACATCTGAAGAGATATTTTAGAATATTTGTTCATTCATTCTTTCATTCATTCATCACATATTTACTGAGTGGCTACCTCAGTTCTAGAGATGGCATAGATGATCTACAAGAAAGAAGATGCCCCTGCCCTCACTGAGATTAGTTTTTAGTAGAAAAACCTGCCAAAAAAACGTAAGACATAAATTGATAATGTTTTGGGCAATTTTTCAAATGTTTACTTAAAGTGTTTTGTATTTTAACAATTTAAGTCTGTCTCTCTCAAAAATAAATAAACATTAACATTTAAGTACAGAATACTTAATGTGTTTGGAAGAAAATTTCAAAAAGTACCTTATAAAAGGTATCCTGTGAAGATGTGATGTATGAGAGCTTCATGAAGTAGGGCAATGAACCCTGAACAGATCCGAGGCATAACATTACCAGTAGTGCAAAAACAGGAGATGTAAAAGTTTTTAGGTGGGAATGAGCTTGCTGTGTTTTAGTATCAATGAAAACAGATATGAAGGCTGAAATGAGTAAGCAGTTATGGAGAGTTATAAAAGAGGATGGGCATTTATATAGGTATTAATTAGAACACATGAAACCCTTCTAGATTGTGGTTAAAACAATGTATTTTATTTGGTGTATCAAAATGCATTTGGGGTATTTTGAGAGAGAGTAACATAATTTTATCTTTTATAAATTTCACACTGATCTTTGAAATGGATATGTAGTTAGAAAAAAACCCTAAGGTTTACATAAATTAAACCCCACTAAACATGAGTATATAGGTGGAACATTTTCTTTCCTTTTTTTATTTTTGAGAGAGAGACAGAGTGCGAGTGGGGGAGAGGTAGAGAAAAGGGAGACACAGAATCTGAAGCAGGCTCCAAGCTCTGAGCTGTCAGCACAGAGCCTGACATGAGGTTCAAACTCAAGAAGCATGAGATCATGACCTGAGCCGAAGTTGGATGGCTAACCAACTGAAGCACCCAGGCACCCCAGAACGTTTTCAATGTTATCTTTGCTTTGTTTATCTAATATCCTCTCTCACATGTATTCTGATAACTTTATTGTTCTCAGTCTTTTAAAATATTTACGAACCTAATATAGTTACCAATTATAAATTATGCATATCAGTATTTTACCTAGTTTTTAATTAGTTTAATAAAGACTGTACCTCCCTAAAAGACACTCTATAAAATCAACTTAATATATAAAATCATATGATAGCTAATCTGATAAATAAGCATTTATTCAAGCTCACTAAGAGAAGCTGGAAAATCCAACAGACATGTTTTATGTATTAATAAGCCTTAACTAAATTCTTCTTCTTGATTTGCTACAGTAGTAGAGAAAGGTGTTTTTATTTTTTAATAAATAATATTTAAATGGCAGGCAAAGGAACATACACATGTTTAAATAATAGATAAAGGCAGTAAGGCTAAATTTAAATGTAGCAGTGATTCTCTTTTTTTCTTCATCTTCAATGAATTTGTGTCTTATCAAATTGATGATGAAAGAATTAATGTATAAAGCTTTTCTTTTAAAAATAATATCCAAAAGAATACATTTTGTGAACATATTTAATCCTTGCTACTCTCATATCAGCTCTCTTGCATTTTGCCAGCTTACCCGCCAATATTAAGATTTTGATAACTGGTTTTAGATGTTTGAATGGTGAGGTCTAATTAAACAGCAAAGTCAGGCTACTCAACCTAGTGAGAGTTGACAGTACACTATATTAAACACCTTTTCAGGATTTTTATTGTGATGGTTTTAATAGGTGTTATTCCTACAGGATATCAAATCCCAAGCTCTAACATTTTTTTTCATGTAGTTCATTCATTTTTTTTCTTTTGATCAGGTTATTAAGTCTTCTATAATGTTCTCTCCTCATTTTATGTGCCATCACTTTTAACACATTTTAAAAGACACTATTGATGTGACTGCCCCAAGTGTTCTATTCAACTATAATTTTCATTTCCTTCTGGCATAAAGAGATAATTTTTAAAAAACCTTCCTTTTCTAGACCCCTCAAAAACCATTACACCTTTGTCCCATAAAAATAATAAAAATGAGAGACCCTTTTTTCATTCATTTCCTCAAGTATTATTAGATGAAACCACCCTTTCATTTATTTTTTTCTTTAGTCCTACTTCATTTTAGGTATAATGTATTAAAAAATCCTTGTTGTAACTATATTAGATCTTTCGTAAAATATGTTTTTTTAACAACTATAGTCACATCCCATGAATCTCAGTCATAATACCTCAATATTTTTCTTAAATTCTTATCAAAAGTCAGATGGCTCGATTATTTAATGTTTTTAATGTTTATTTACTTTTGAGAGAGAGACAGAGACAGAGAAAGAGAGAGAGAGTGTGTGTTCTGAGCTGCCAGAACAGAGACAATGTGGGGCTTAAACCAACAAACTTCGCGGTTGACCTGAGCCAAAGTCAGACACTTAACCAATTGAGCCACCAGGTGCCCCCAGATAGTTCAATTATTGAAATGACATTAGATTTTCCCTAAAATTAGACATCCATGGGGCTGTGTGTGTGTGTGTGTGTGTGTGTGTAGGAATAGGCAATAATTGTCTCTTGGGAAATAGTATTTAGATTTTCTCAGAGTACATTTAGTATATTTAGTATTTTCTCCCAAAAGCTAGTTGCATAGATCCGTCACTAACTGAAATTCAGACACTGCATGTTCTTGGCCACCCAAACCCTTACAGTGTTAGTCTGGGATCTTTATTTATCTTCCAAGTCTTCAGTCCTTGCTTCAATAATGTAGAGACAGTAGAAGGTGAAAAGCAATTTTATCACAGAGATGGAAAAAGTATTACTAGATAAACTCAAGAGCCAAATTTTTGGAGAAAAAAAGTTAAGAAAAAGAAAAAATTTCCTTCACTATCCTAACATGCCTTAGGAAAGCCCTAGATGAAAAAAGAATTCTCATTTTTTTCTATTGTCTCAAATTCTAAAACTTTAAGGCATATATTTCCTCAACTTTCATACAGTTTACAGACCTGTTAACTTAGATTCATAAGCAGACAAAGTTCTGATGAATTCTGTCACTTTTAAACTCATAGGCCTTGGCAGTTAAGTATCATTCTTAGTGTGAACTTACAGGTGCACAACATAAATGTGATGATTTTTCCTTAGCACGGTTAAGTAGTCAAAAGGGGATCATTCTTAAAGTGGCTCACAATTTAATTTATTCAAATACTTTTGGATTTGACAATTAGAAATAGGAAGCTTATTTTCTCAAATTCAATCCATTATTGACCAGTGCTGAGTGCTAATTATTTAAAATATACCATTCTCGGGGCGCCTGGGTGGCTCAGTCGGTTACGCGTCCGACTTCAGCTCAGGTCACGATCTCACGGTCGGTGAGTTCGAGCCCCGCGTCGGGCTCTGGGCTGATGGCTCAGAGCCTGGAGCCTGCTTCGGATTCTGTGTCTCCCTCTCTCTCTGCCCCTCCCCCGTTCATGCTCTGTCTCTCTCTGTCTCAAAAATAAACGTTAAAAAAATTAAAAAAATAAAATATACCATTCTCCTTTTTCTCAGAATAAGACAATTTATTGTTGAAACTTCACATTATTTTAAATAATTTTGTGAAGCAATAATAAAAGAGTTAAATTTATATAAAATACGTTTTTTTAAGGGGTAAGGGCATGTTTGGTGTTAAGCAGAAACTCAGACCAATAAAGGAAGACTATGTGTTATTCCTAGAAAACAAAACACACACACACACACACACACACACACACACACACACACACAAATATCCCTCAAGAAATACAGACACATTTACACTCCATAAAAAAACAAAGTAATAATGACTTGAGTATTAATACCTATAGTAATATACCTTCTTATTTAATTTGATATATTATGTTGAAAATCACTGTATCCTCAGCCAGTCAAGTATTGAAGCATATCAATATGCTTTAAAAAAGCAGTATGCTTTAAAAAGTCATTGTTCTATCATTATAATATGTGGGAAAATAAAGATTAATATTAATGTAAATGTTATAGTTTCATATAAATGTGTTTATGTATACATATATATTTTTAATGTGTATTTATTTATTTATTTATTTATTTATTTATAGAGAGAGTGAGCATGAGCAGGGGAGAGGCAGAGAGAGGGAGAGAGAGAATCCCAATCAGGCTCCATGCTCAGCACAGAGGATGATGCAAGGCTTGACCTCATTAAATATAAGGTCGCTTGAGTTGAAATCAAGAGTAAGATGCTTAATTGAAAGAACCACCAAGGTGTCACCCTATATTTTTTTTTTAATTTTTTTAATGTTAGTTTATTTTTCAGACAGAGACAGAGTGTGAGTGGGGGAGGGGGAGGGGCAAAGGGAGAGGGAGGCACAGAATCCAAAATAGGCTGTAGGCTCTAGGCTCTGAGCTGTCAGTACAGAGCCTGGTGTGGGGCTCAAAACCACGAACTGTGAGATTACGACCTGAGCTGAAGTGAACGCTCAACTGACTAAACCACTCAGCCACCCCTATTTTTAAACTTATACATGAATTACTTCATTCCTGTCTACTATTATGAATTTACAAAATGTCTATCACAATAATAGGCAGTTGGATGATAACTGTAGTTTAACAAACCTGATATATAAAAATTCACTTTGTAATAAAGTAAACTAGGAAAAAAATCATTCTGCTAAGTAATTTTCATTTTATAACAGGTGTTCTTTCATAATATAGCTCCTTTAAAATTTAAAAATGGTTTTATATATATAAATAAATTTATATATAAATATATTTATATATATTTATGTATACATATATATATATATATATATATATATTTAGCGTAGACAGTTTGGTAGACAATAAGATACATCTGAAATGAAACTTCATGTGTAATAGGTACTTGGTCAGAAATAATTGAACATTGTGTGTTTATCATTCTGTGATCAGGAAAGAGACCCTTGAATGGCCTTTTAAAATATGAGTATAAAGCAAACAAACCACATTTATTTTTAAAGGCTATTATGATCAAAATTTGTGAATATGTATGGCTTAGATAGCAACCACAACAACAACAACAACAGCAACAACAACAACAAAACACTGTTTTCTCTGTTTATGTAAAGACTCTGGGGATACACAGGTTGGTAAAACTGAAGACTATAAGCTTCTCCACTGATATTCAAAACAAAGGAAGCATGATGGAGCGGACTGGTAGAGTCATGGTTGAGATTTTTGGACTGTAGAGGACACTGAACAGTCAAAGCACAACCAAACACAAGAGAAAGAAATGGACTGGTTTGTGAGAGAGGTTTTCTTTTTTTGACCCAGAACGTGGATGAGCCTGGGAGTTTCCAGGGAACCTGCCTTTGGACAGTGTTTTAATCTGTGATATTGGCATATGAACACGTGCATACCTGAGATAAGTTCAAAGAGTTAAAAGTTCCAAACTCATGAGTCCATATAAAAGATATAGATTTTGTTATAGAAGAATGGTGAAAAAAAGACTTGAGTGTCCTGAGGAAAAGACATACGTAAGTGCCCCAAGAAAATGACAAGAAGCCAGCTAAGTCAAATTCTATGAACGCTCACTGATACCATTACTAATAAGTATCTTTTCCTTCTTCAGTCCTAGTTGGCAGTGGTAAGATGAAGTGATGAGACTCTGCCAGTATCCAGGAGTAGGAAAAATGACAGAAGTAGAATGACAAAAGCAAAAAAATTCAGGTTAAGCACTTTGGGAAAAGAAGATAAATTTTTGAAATAGCTAAAGGCTGTAGCTCAAATTGATCCATTCACTTTCATTTGATTGGAAATGAGGTTGGAAAGGAAGCTGCTTTTTATGCATTTAACAGTTGTGTCCTTCTGAGCTTTTCTTAAGAAACAGAGTCAGGAGATTGGACTATAAATGGAGTTGATGTCTTGGCCTCTTGCAAAACTCACAGTATTATAAGTTTTTGGGTTTTTTTTCCTTGCCAAGACCACTGATTTCAAGTCTCAGAGAACAGTGGAGTCCTTTGGGAAGGGGGATGAAGAGGACTGGGGCGAGGGAAGGGTGACAGGAGGCTTTGCCTTTGGTAACCATTTTCTGTAGCTGCATGTAAATTTTATAAATATTTAGAATTACCTGGAGTCAAAAATAGTAACCTTCTGCTCCCTATTGCTTGCAGTAGGATGTCTGGATGTCTAAATAAGATATTTATCTATTTATTATTGATTGATTGATTGATTGTGGTATTCTGATGTTGAAATAGAGTTACATAAAAAGGGCATGGCGTAATCTTTCTTCCATATATTTATTGATATGTTGAAATGAAACTCACTTCCATGCTGGCTGTTCCCTGTAGATGTAGACACAGCACTGACAAATTTATGCGAGAGTCAGTGTGCCTGTTTACTATGGAATTAATGAACAAAGCTGTTGCTATGTTGTATACTAGCTATGTCTGAACTACAGAGATTGTGCCAATGTGTCATGTAAATGTTTCCACTTGTTAAAATTTTTAAAGGCCAAAACATGTGCTGTATTATTAAAGCATATTTTTCCCCAGGATTTGAAAGTAATTTTGGCATAAATTTAATTAAACCCCCAAATCCTACTGTTATGTTTTGTAGACCATCATCGAAGCTAAATGCCATAGTTATTATTCTAAATACTGGAAAACACATCCCGTACCAACTTACATGTTCTTTTATATTTCACTAAAAGTGCAGGTGATGTGGGCCTATTGAAGTATTTTTCAAGTGAAGCTTAAACAATAATCACTTTGTCTTTTATGACTAATTTACACATGTGTATGTTTTGAAAATAAGTAAATGTGGGGATACATAAAAGAAATTATGGGTTTTGATAAGGCATAAAACTACCTCAAAGCTAAAGTTCTAATGTTAATATTCCGTGCTTGTTCGGGAGTAGATCAAAGTCTAATGACCAGATAGATACAATGTCAATAAGTAGTCCCAAATGTCTTTCTCCTCCTTGAAATATTTACTTAGTCAAGTTATGCCACGCACTACATACATACCATTAGGTTCTCTGGATTTATATAGGTATGCATTAGCCTCAGGGTATACAATGTCACTACACCTTACCTGATATCATCACTTACATGAAAGTAGAGTGAATGACCAGTATCTCCTAGGTTATTAGAGTGAACTTAGGTTGAGGTTGTAAATTCTTATAAAGAAACATTGTCTGCTGATTAAAACAATATGCAGTACCTTCCAAAGCTAAAGGAATTAACATAAGTGATAAGAAGATAAAATTATTTTTCTACATTCGAGTTCTAACTTCCACGTTGCTGTTTCCTAAATCTGATTCTTATTTCTTGCTGAATATATTTATCAGGGATCCCTGATCTTTCTTTTGATTTAGACCTTATACTCAATAAACTGCCAGGAGAAAAACTAAATGTCCACTGATAACAATGGAATGTAATGTGGCACATATACCCTATGAGAAAAAATATTTCCCTTATACAAAAGGTTTACACAAAAGGTCTTGTTTTGACACAGAATAATTTCATGTACCTGAATATCAGGTACAGATGCCAATCTAACTGCATATCATGAGATTTTCCAGACATGGTGGAAAATATCATATTATTGGTCATTAACAGATTGGTCTAGCCACTCATCTCTACCCAGTTAGCAAAATTAAGAATGGTGCCATCTACATTTTTGGATAGGTCTGACACAGGATCAGGTGTCAATAAATAATCACTGACGAATGGTTAAAAAAAAATCATATTTTATCATACATACCTATCCATGTGTACATGTGCATATATTTTATTTCTATAGATATTTTATATTAATTACCTGAACTCTTTTGACAAGTACACATTTTGAGCATTTATAGAATTAATCAAGTATATGTAATATTGTTTTTTACAATTAATTACACTAATGACCAATTAAATTAATCAAATGCTCATGCATCTTTCTGAATTTTTAATAGGATTTTCTTGTTTTTTAGGAAAAAGAATGCTTTTAAAAATGAATTAAATGCTAAGAGCCCCAGAAATAGCCACATTAAATCAATCTATATTCCAACATTATTGGCAAGCAGATTGATTAAAGCATATAAAATAATGAATGCTTCATGTCTTATTTCATATATATATATATATATATATATATATATATGCATATAGAGATATATATCTGTATCTATATATATACAGATAAGAACAACACACTTTTATATCATAAAATAAGTTCATCTACCTGCACCTGAAAGTACTTATTTTTCCTTTCCTATTTAATGGATGAAGAATCCATGTGTTCATCTAAAGTCAAAACTACCCCTTCTCTGTTGGATCCCATTCTCTCTATCCTGTCCAATGGTTCTGCTCTGACAACTACCTCCTTTTTCTCTTGCCTTATAAGTTTTCCCCTCTCTGTTTTCTTATTCCCATCCACATGTCTGTGTCTCCTGATCACTATGTATATATAGATATATATATAGATATATATCTGCACATGTATCTGCTCCTCTTTTGAGAAACACTCTTCCAATGAGCTTTCTGGAACATGCTTACTATCTCACTTCCTCACTTACTATTTTCTCTTACAGACTCTTACCAAGTTAACCACGGCCTTAATCTTTCCAAATCAATGTTCATTTCCTAATCCCCATTATACTTGATTTCAGCAACATTTAATCCAGTTCATCATTTTTTCCTCCATGAAAAATTTTTATTAGCTTCATGTATCCACACTCTCTTGGTTTTCCTCCCTTTTCACTGCAGACTATGTATTTGACTCCTTTACTTGTTCTTTGTCCATCTCCTGACCTCTGAGGGTGAAATACAATAGAGTTCTATCCCTAGCATTCTTTGCTTCCTAATGTGCACTCATTCTCTTGTATATCTCAAGTATAAAGTTCCATGCCTGTCTCTTTATTAATATACTTATAAATCCTATATATATGTATCCTCCTCCAAATTCTCCGTTGATTTCCTGACTCAGATCCAACTGCATAAATGGCATTTTTCCTCACTTGTCTAAAAGAGATTTAAATTTAACTGATCTTAAGTTCATATGTGTATATTTTCTCCTCATATCCATTTTCAAATGTGTGAGTCCCCCAGCATTTCATATTTCAGTTAATGACTATTTATTTATTTATTTATTTTTGCTGAGCTCATGTATTTAGTTCCCATAAACTCCATGTCCACGCCCAAAAAAGTTGTGTTTAGGTAGTCAGACAACTTTGTACCATCACTGGCACTTCTGTCATCTTGATTCAAGCCAGCATCATCTCTACTCTCTTTTGGGCAACTACACTTAGATACTAACTGAGTGCCCAACTGACACCTTGCTTTTCTGTGCCGTGGAATTCTTATCCAACTAAAACAAAGAAACATTTTATGTCTTTGTTTTTTAAGTTTATTTATTTATCTTGAGAGAGAGAGAACACAAGTGGGGGAGGGAGGGGAAGAGAGAGAATCACTGTTAGCACAGAGCCCGTTAAGGGGCTGATACTCAAGAAACCTTGAGATCATGACCGGAACCAAAATCAAGAGTTGGGTGCTTAACTGACCAAGCCACTCTGGTACCCCGGAAACATTTTATGTTTTAGTTTTGGCAAATCTTTCTACTTAATCCACCAAGATTCTTCATTGATTATTCTGGCCTTAATTGTAACTTTTGATTTCCCTAATAGTAACTTAGTTGTTATTACCATCCTTTAAGGGTTACTCACAGACATGTTTCCATACTTTCACCTAAGGACTTTTGAGCCACTGTGTTACAATTAAAATGAATGAAAATCATCAAGGAAGACCTATCTGGCACCTAACTGATTTGGAATTATTGGGAAGAAACCTTTGGAAACAGTATCAATTGTTGAATTTACTATGCTACCACTTTTTAAATTACACCTCTATGTTAAATTATTATGGATTTTTGAAAGTCATTATTGATTTATGATAAAAAAAAAAGTGAAAATTTCATTTAGAAATCTCCACTAATACTACAAACTTTTATTCTAGACCTATTTGTAACTGTCTTTTTTATGTTATTTTATATTTACAATTCTCAAGAAATGTGGAGATAAATGCCTTATTCAATAGAAAATGCCTTATTCTTATAGAAAAGCTAAAGTCAAATTTTAGTACAATATTGTTTCTACACATTGTGGACTTTAGTTCAACCTGGTTTCATATACAAATCCATTCATGAACTTTGATGGTTATGAGTGATCTCTTTAGATTCATCAAGGGGAAAAAATACTGACAAAATGTAATCAAAACTTATGCCTAGATTTTGGGGGAAGACTTTTAGAAAGACATTATACAAATCACTGGAAATTCATATACTG
The DNA here is from genome assembly GCF_028018385.1 of Neofelis nebulosa. NCBI lineage: Eukaryota > Metazoa > Chordata > Mammalia > Carnivora > Felidae > Neofelis > Neofelis nebulosa. The sequence goes on along the minus strand of NC_080784.1, from coordinate 67,575,505 downwards.
ATTAGAGAAACATATAGAAACAATTCTTTAAAGTGATTATCATGTAAGGGAACACATGAAATGCTTCACATCTGTCTGAGCACACACTACCTTCTATTGTAACCATGAGATTGATAAATAATTTACAGCTAGATGATGTGGTATTTTGAACTAAAAACAAATTGATTGCATATTACGGTATTAAATTAATTTGAATTTTTGTTAATTGAACTGAAGTTCCTTATACTTTTCTTAACCAGTATTCAAAACAGAAACATTGCTAATTACCTATGCTTTACATTGTGCTAGCAAGTGCCAAATCTTCTTTCTTCAGGGTGATTCCCTTCAAATATTTATTTTTTCCCACATAACTATCTGAATGATAACCACACACAAAGCTTCTCATTTTTCCCATTTGGTTTAAAATTTTTAGCATTAATAGTTTTCAAATGTCCCCTAAAGTATATATACACCCTTCAGAAAGGATTTTAAAAGTGAAATATGAATCAGACTAATAGAGAACAATTTTCAATTGCATTTTCTAGAACATTTTATCCCCAGTTATATATGCAGAGTGTAATCATTGGAAAGTTTTTCATCATCATGTTTTTGCAAAGAAATGTCAAAGAGAAGAAATTAACCACATTAAAAAATAATGGTTTTAAAAATGTTCTTCACTTTGTAAGTTATAGCATTTAAAAATACATATTCAGCATTTGAAAATAGGATACTGAAAAAATAAACATGATAAGTGAAGGTGCCAGTGAGAGACAATGACTGATACAATGTTTAAACAGCCTCAATATACAAGACAAGGACAAGTTATTTGAACTGATAAAATGTTCTTATTTTTTTCTGTCACTATTGAATATTGTGTTTATAACTATTGATGGGATATTCATATATCTATAGAAAGCATGAAATAAAATATTAAACTAAAGTATTTATTCTATAACTTGAAATTGAAGAAAAATGATATAGCATGAAAATATACAAAAACAAGATAAGGCTATCCATGTATTTGAATGTTAAATTTAGTTCCTATAATGGGGGGAAAATGAGAAAATTTGACTAAAATTAAAGGCATCAGTAAATGAATTTAGTCTTTAAATGTTTTTTTTTTCTCTTTTTTGGAGGGGGGAATAGGAGATTGAAATAACTTTGTAACATATCTAATAGATATTCTATTTATAGCATAAGATCAGCAAAATCAGCCTAAAATAAATCTGTGCAAAAGGTGACTATAAGATAGCATCTTAAATGTCAACCAAGAAACTAATAATAAATGTATTTTTTAACAATAAATATATTTCTAAATTCAAGTTAGTTATTTTTTCTTCAAGTATTCTTATCTAAAATAAAAAAAATTACTACCACAAATTAACCTATTGCAATCTGGCAAATTCAGTTATATAATAATTTAACCTGAGTCTTTTGATGCAAGATTACAACCTAATGTTAACCTAAAATAAAATATGTGTGGCTTCACAGACTCAAATTTGAAAATTTATTGCAATCAAATGTTCACAGTTACTATATAAACGTTACAGTCTTAAATAAGTATTATCTTTTACTATGTTCTTCAATTGGCTAAGAACTATATCAAATACATTACTTAATCCTTAAAAATATCCAGTGGGCAAGAATGTTTCCAAATAATGTTGCATGTTCTTGGAAATCACTATTAAAAAGTAAAGTTTTTGAAAGACATGGGCAAGTAAGATGTCATGGTATTATATGTTTAAGCAGAACATTTGCAGCATAGGTACACTAAAAGAGAGGACAGAATCCATTGGTTCTTGTCCCAGCAGCATTAACTTGCTATGCGCATGTCAGCAGGTCATTTTTAAAACCTTAGGCTTGTTGTCTTCTCTATAGTATATTGGCTTATTATGATAAAACAGTAGTATAATACTTGAAGTGTTTTAAAATAAATACCCAATGTATTACTATTATTACTGGTATTCTCTCTCTCTTACTTTCTGGTTATATATATATATATATATATATATATATATATATATATATATTTTAATATTTATTTATTTTTGAGAAAGAGAGAGACAGAGCATGAACGGGGTTGGGTCAGAGAGAGAGGGAAACATAGAATCTGAAACAGGCTCCAGGCTCTGAGCGGTCAGCACAGAGCCCGATGCGGGGCTCAAACTCAGGGACCGCGAGATCATGACCTGAGCCAAAGTCGGACGCTTAACCGACTGAGCCACCCAGGCGCCCCTCTGGTAATATTTTTTAATACATTTTTTAAGTAGTCAATATCTAAATCTCTTTTTGGATCATTTTTCATATTCTGTATAATATCTACCATTTATCCACTGTTTTTCTATAAACAAAAGATAAACCCATATAAATTGTAATGTTTACAGAATCCTTAATCCTAAATCAGAGGAGAAACAAATATTTGGTATGATTTTAATAAAAATGGTAAGTTTATGAGTATACACATTACAATGATTTCTAAAGAATATTGTGTAATGTTACGTAATGAGAATACATAGAATTCTAGATTTCACATTAGGATTAGAGAGAGTGGCAACGAAACTATACTGTTAAGTTTGATTAAATGTTAAATGCAATATAAATTTTAAAAGTGAAACACAACTCAATTTCATATCACCAAATTCAGAAAATTTTACCATAAATCTACCGATTATGGGTGATTAATCAATCAAATTTTGATGTTGTGTACTGAAGGCTTTCAGAAGGACTAGAGTTTCTGTGTCTGTAATATGACCTTCAAGAGTTATTGTTCATTTTATTAATTTCACTACCACCCTGCAGTTCCAGTTGGCTAACACTGACCAAAAACAAAATTAAACAAACAAGTATCTGGGCATCACTTTCCAAAGTTTAAATATTTATCAAGATTACTATTTTTCATGAAATGGCATAAAAAAGTAGACAGAAAATAGAAACTTTACAAAGCTTCAAAAAAAAAGAAGTAATCTAAAAGCTCCTCTGTGTTAACACACAGCAATTACTGTTATATTTTAAAATATCATTGTATCATTGGCAGCCTAGTTCTCTAGCCCAATTTCTACAAGTCTTATCCTTAAAAAAAAAAAATCAGGTAAGAGAACGAATTAAAAAGTGGAATATGAATGTCTCTCCAGATTATACCAAAGAAAAAAAAAAAACACAATGTCAGATCTCATTCAAATAGTGCACACATAGCCATAAAAACCATATTTCCCAAGTTGTTATTGTTTGTGATGCACATTTAAATGCACACAACATTTGCTTTTATGGCAATTTTATTCTTAGCACAGTAAATGGCAAAAGGGTTTCTGTTCAATTGACTTTCTCATAAAAGGCTTAATTCCTTATTCATTTTGGCATAGGTTATATCTTGAGTTTCTTACTCTAGCTTTTGTCTATTCTCTGAGTAAGTAAATTCTGCTGTGTACGACAGACTGACCTGGAGTCAGGGTGAGAGGAAATTTTACTTGTTATAAGTGAGGTGAGTTGTAGAAGTTAGAAGCTGTTTGGGGGTAGAGGTGGGGATGGGAAATGACTTTAAGCCCAAACTGCCATCACAACGAATAGCTAGGCATTACATAAAAATATAAAAGTTTTATGCTATGTGATAGGATTCTGCACAGTTCATATCAGAATGTGCTGCTTTGGCATGAGAATTATTTTCAGCTGAAGACAATAAAGCCCTACAGATGCAAAAAGGGATTTTTGCCCCCCCCCCCCCATACTCCCTTAACTGCCTAAAAGAATTTAGATAGAGGCCCTAGAGCCTAAAGATAACTTGCTTTTTTGGTTTGTTTGTGGGTTGTTTTTTTTTTTTTTTGGATAAGAAGAATTTCTCAGCATGACACAGCAAATATATATATATTTTTCCCCCCCAAATGTTTTCTCTTCCATCTACTTATGAATTATCTTCTCCCGTTTGAAGTCTTAGACCCTTACCCTCTTCTTACTTCAGGGCTGCATATAAACCTCAATTCCCTGTCAGTGGATCTCATATTCTCTTGGGGGCCCTATGTATATATAATTACATTTATCTTTCTCCTCTTATCTGTCTCATGTCAATTTGATGATTAGGCCATCCAGAAGAATGTAGAAACGTAGATAAAATTGTTTTCCTCCCCAGCATATGTCAAGTGTCATCTTAAAGTCTTTGATTCCAAAAAAACAAATGCTACATTATTCTTTCTTACTATAGCCAGTTTCTTTGTAATTACATAAATGTGAACAGAAATAAATTTAAAGATGTTTTATTACTAGGTATATTAGATGCTTTATTTATAGTTCCATAAATCATAAATCATTAAAGAAAGTTCTTAGTGAATTAATGTCTCTATTTAAGTGTCAGTAAGAGTAAATGCTAAGCACACTATAGAGGCATTCAAATATTTAACAAATATAATAAAAGAAAGATATATAGATATAGTTATAAGCATATACATATGTATAAAGATGAAAATGTAAGTCTTTTTAACTTACACTCTAATCTTAATTTTAAAACAATCAATAAGCATGATTGTACAAATATAATTTTAATAAATTTAAGTATAAATGGCAAACATAAACCTGATAAATTTGATATGTGAAATAGGTCTTAGCCTAAAATTGAAATAATTAATGAATAATGCAAACCATACTTTCTTTAAAATTGTCTTAGTATTTGCTAATAGTGTCCAGGTTTTTTTTTTTTTATCAAACTCTTTCTTTTGAGGTTATATGAGTCATATGAGGTTGTATGATGTTGTATATATGAGTTTGTAATAGTCATATGAGGTTGTAAGAAATAATACAGAGATTCCTTGTTCCCTTTACCCAGTTTCTACCAATAGTAACATTTTGAAAAGCTATAGTACAATATCATAACCAACATGTCATCTTTAATACTACCCACTGATATTACTCATTTCCTGTTTTACTTGTAACCATATGTGTGTGTGTGTGTGTGTGTGTGTGTGTGTGTGTGTTTATTTCTATTCAAATGTAACAATGAGTATGTCCCTATATTCACCACCATAGCCAAGAAGATATAGGATAGTGATAATCTATCAATATTTTACAAAAATGTGTTTGTTTATTTATTTATTTTGAGAGACAGGGTAAGAATGAGCACAAGTAAGGGAGAGGCAGAGAGAGAGAGAGAGAGAGAGAGAGGGAGAGAGAGAATCCCAAGCAGGCCCCCACACTGTCAGTGCAGGGTCTGATGCAGGCTCAGAATCCTAAACCTATGAGATCATGGCCGGAGCTGAAATCAAGAGTCAGATGCTCAACCAAATGAGCCACACAGTTGCTCCAATACCCATCAATATTTTAAATAATTAGTTTTAAGGCGCTGGTAATCTTTTAAAGCGGATGTTAACAAGTTTTTTCTGGGAAGATGCAGACAAAATGTTTTTTATGTTTTGGGGGCCATACTATCTCTGTTGCAAATACTCAACTCTCCTTTTGTTGTGCAAAAATACCCAAAGAAAATTTCCTAAATTAGCAGGTGTGGCTCTGTTTCAATAACACATTGCTTTAAAAAAATGGACTGGATCCTGAATTTGGCCTCTAACTTCCTGTTTGTTGACTAATGTTCTAAGGTTTGCTTAATTACCTTTTATTAGATCTAAACTACCAAATTTTTCCCCCAAAGGAGGAAAACTCGTTCCTGTTATTTAGTTTTGATTTTTTTTATTAAAAATCTAATTAAATATGGGTTTTTAGCATTTCATGAACTTAATATTTTGATTTGCTTCTTCCTTTAGGCCATTATTGTAAACAATATAAATTGCAGACTTTCTAGAGGAAATAGAGTTCATAATCACAAGGATTAATTTTGGCCATCACAATGATGTCAGGCCTTCAGCTATAACGAATCTTACACCTAAAACTTGACCAACTGCACACCAATAAGACAGGCAACTTATTGTTTGTTCTATATTATTTAATCCCTTTCTGCTGAAGCAAAGTCCTTTTGTGAGTTATATATGTTAGGCAAAACCCCAAAATAAATAAGCAGAAGACTCACAAATTCTGAGACCAAAGAAACATGCTAACCCTTGCTAACTAACCCAGACAATATTAATAAAATTTTAATACTATATATAAAGAGATAAGGAAGTACTTTGACTTACATATGGTGAAAAAGTATTTTGAAATGATCACAGATGTGATGAATATGCTGAGTATCAGTCTAAAAAGCAAAAATTTTTCAAACCATTGTTTTATGAACTCACAAGGAAGGCAACGTTCGTAGCTATATCCAGTTCTTCCATTTCCATACTGATATACACATTGATTTGCAATATGCCAAAGCATCCAGCAATAAAGTAGAACATTAGATATTCCAAATGTTTTTTCTCGCATGATAATTTACTATCATATGTTTCCATATAATCATTTACAGTGTTTCGGTTGGACAAAACTTCATTTTGGGAATATGATTCTAAATTACCTTAATAGAATATTATTTATATGATTTTAGGATGTTATACAACATTGGCATAGTAATATCTGCACTGTACCATCTCAGGTCAAAATGACAGAATTGGGGCGCCTGGATGGCTCAGTCATTAGGCATCTGATTCTTGATTTCAGCTCAGGTCATGATCTCACAGTTCACGAGATGGAGCCCAGCACATCAGTCTCCACACAGACAGCAGGGAGCCTGCTTGGGATTCTCTTTCTCCCTCTCTCTCTCTGCCTCTTTCTCTCCCTCTCTGACAAAATAAATAAATAAACTTAAAAAAATGACAGAATCAATTGTCTCTCACACACACACACGCACTACTCTCTCATGAGTTTTAAAGCACAATGCTAATAGAATTAATTATAGTTATTTGTAAAATAGACTTGATAGAAGAGGGGAGTAAATAGACTTGAAACCACAACAACTGATATTCTTTCTGTACAAGAAGATAATCTGATACCATAAAAATTTCTGTGCATGTATTCAAGTTGTACATAGTTTACTGTTGTGAGGAAAACTATTCTTCTAATTTTACTTCGATTATATCAGTAGGCGTCTAGTGGCCACACTGACTAGAGTATTACCCCTTATATCATTTGAAAAGTTCTGTGCATAATTTTATTATTACCTTGGAAATAATATTTTATTTATTCTACCAAATTTGAAAAAAGGAACGTTTTTAGTCATTTACCTTAATTGGTGCACAGATGAAACACATTATATTTCAGTCATACATTTAAGCTAAGAATTAAAATATCAGACAAGGTTTAATTGTAAGTAAACCTCAGGAACATTATGAAAAATGAGATGAGGAACCAATCAAAGATGAGAAATCAAGCTGATCACTGACCTATTCGAATGATGGAAGTTCTATACACTTAAGACTTCAGAATTTCAGTGTGGGTTATGATAATTAATAAGCAAATATTATCTCCAGTAGAAGCAAATAGAAAATGAGTTTGTGAATAAATAAATAACATTAAAATGTCCAAAGATTTATATATCATGTTAAAATAATTTTTCAAATCACTAAATCAGCAGTGCCTTTTCATAGACAATACCAATGATTTTGAGTACCATGAAAGTAAACACCAATACTTTCAGATTTTATATTATTGTCATCTCAAATTTACTAATTAAATTTAGCATGAGTTCTTCAGAGTTATTTAAATGGACATTTGCAGGCTCCATATAATCTGAATTATGTGGTGCGAACTGAAACCCATCATTTTTAATCAGGAAGAAAGGAGATGTTATCACAGCATGGTTTGGCATTCACTATTCACTCAATTCCACTCCAGGTGCTTTCCACTGGGTGGATTTGGCCTGTTGACTGAATTGGCCTCCCTGTGTCCTAAGATAACTGCCATGATTGGGAAGCCATATGGTGCAATGCTGTAAGCTATATTAAATTTCAGTCAGATTTTGGCCAACTTTGTACTCATAATTGAGATTCAGAATTGTATTCATGTAAATTTCTATATACTTACTGTTTATTTGTGTGATGAAACTCACAATCTTTTCCTTTCCACTTTTAAATATTTCCTGATATAAAATTGTGTTAGAGGTTAAACTTGAAGTTTAAAGGCAGTAGTTGAGAAGACGAAAGAAATAGAAGGTGACACTTTAGGTCCACCCTGTATTTACCTTTAAAGAAGCAGTCTTCATTGTGAACAATGGTAATCTTTTGCTTTTTCAGGCAAGCAGCTCTATGCACTTCGCAGTGGTTTTCGTAAAATTCCCCATCAGATCCACACACAGGTTTGTAGTGACGTTTGCAAAGGTCCATACAGGCACATTCTGCTTGCCCTGTCTCTCTGCCGATGACACAGTGCCTTCCCAAACCACAGTATTTATTTTCACAAGACCCCAAAGGGACATCCTCAATCAGGAATCCTGCAGATAAAGAAAAAATCATTTGTCTAAATGTGGCATGTCAAAGTGTGAAATAAAAAAATTCTAAGAGAAATTCAGTATAATCAGGGTTCAGTTGTTCTCAGTGGAAAAGAGAGTTGTATTAGACAGGGAGACTAACTTTTGAAAACACTCTCAACATTGCTCCCCTCTTCTCTCTTGTGCTTGTAGCTCTCTTCCATCTCTCCAGTGAGTACTGTGGTCCTTAAAAACATGATCCCCAAGATTAAATTGCCTGAGTTCAAATCCTAAGTCTACCATTTATTAGCTGTATGTCTTTGGATAAATTACGTCTTTGTGCCAAGTTGTCCCATCTGTCATATGATGGTAATAGTATAGACCACCTCCTAAAGTTGTACAAAATATTACATGTAAATAATCCACAGGAATGACTTTCCTGTCATAGAGTAAATGTTTAATAAATTCAACTTTGACATTAATAGAATCCTGGAGAAATGACAGGAGAATGACATGGAGAAATGACTAGGAGAAATGACATGTATGTATAAAAAGCAGGAAGTAGGAATGGAAAATTATTGTGCCTTGAAAACTTCTTGATGAGTAGTTATAGCTACTCCTTTCTTGTTTTGACCTTTGCCACTTGACAATCACTAATACATTTCTTGACTAAATGAACAAATCATGAAGAATTCAATTTTCTTGTTACTTATTCAGTTTACCAGTCTCCATTGGCATCAGAAAAGAAAAGATGGATCCAATAGCCTTGTACTAAAACCAAACTAATCACCTATAATCCCTGCACTTTCATAGGCAGATCTGGCTTTTCTTTTTTATCTGACTGGACTTTATCTGACTGGAAAGTGAAAATTGTCAGTAAACTTAATATGAATATGAATATATATATATATATATGTAATACATAAATATATATGTATACATACATGCATATATATATTCAGAGAGATACACACAGAGATATATGTGTGCATGTGGATATATGTGTGTGTGTGCATATATATGTGTGTATATATGTATGTGTATATATATATATATATATGTATAAAACAATGACACCTATATATTGCAAAAAAAGAAAAAAATTGTGAAGTAATAAATTACAGTAATTTTATTAGACATATAGTGTATATTTTCAACTTGTTGATTTAAAACCATTGCTCCAGGGCACCTGGGTGGCTCAGTCAGTTAAATGTCCAACTCTTGATCTCAGCTCAGGCCATGTCGCAGTGTCATGGTATTGAGTGCCATGTCAGGCTCTGCACCGAATATGGAACCTACTTAAGATTCTGTCTCTCCTGGGGTGCCTCAGTGGCTCAGTCAGTGGGGTGTCCAACTTGGGCTCAGGTCATGTATTCACAGTTTGTGAGCCTCCTGACAGGCTCTGTGCTGACAGCTCAGGCCTGGAGCCTGCTTCAAATTTCTCTCTGTCCCTCCCCTGATCGCACTCTGTCTCTCTCTCAAAATAAATAAACATTAAGAAAAAAAATTAAGGGGTGCCTGGGTGGCTCAGTCCATTGAGCATCTAGCTTCATCTCAGGTCATGATCTTGTGATCTGTGAGTATGAGCTCTGCATTGGGCTCTGTACTGACAGCTCAGCTGTGGATTCTGTGCCTCCCTCTCTTTCTGCCCCTTGCCTGCTCACACACACTCTGCCTGTCTCTCTCTCTCTCTCTCTCTCTCTCTCTCTCTCTCCCTTAAAAATAAATAAACATTAAAAAATAAATGAAAATAAACTTTAAAAAATTTTAAAAAAAGATTCTGTTTCTCCCTCTCTCTGCCCCTCCCCTTTTCACCCACGTGCATACACACATGCACATACTCTCTCTCCCTAAAATAAACAATAAATAAATAAATAAATAAATAAATAGTATGTCTCTTCACATGATGACATCATAATGATAAGGAACATAGATTCTTATACAGAGTTTAAGCCATAACCCCACTAGTTACAACCTTCAGGACCTTGGGTGAGTACCTAACACGTCTGTAAATCAGTTTCTTCATCTGTAAAATAGAGATAATATCATATCCTCATAGGGTTATTAAAATTAAAATATTTGGCATATATAAAAATGCATTTAATTGCTGGTTATTTTTATTAATACTATATTTTTAGGGACTAATTTTCATAAGGCAGATATATACAAATAAAAAGTATTTTAAAAATCGATTTTATTTGCTTTTAAATGAAACCTATGCTGTACTTTTATTTCAATACATATGCATGTATTTCCAAATGGAGTATAGCAAACATAATATTACAAACAAAAAAGACCAATACTATCAACTGTATTTTTTAAGGTATGGCTTTTGATAGCAGTTTAAATTGGAACAAATTTTCCTGAAAACAATTTTTAAATATTTGAACCCTTTGATAATATATTCCAGTTGTTGAGAATGCAGTCTATAAACTTATAAAAAATAAGCAAAATAAATAAAAAGATAATATAATTTATTTAACAAACCTTCCTGATGTGTTATTTTATATGATACCTCACTGAAATATTTTGTTAAATTTTGTAAAATACATTTAATGTGGTAGTTTCTGAAGTTTGGCATGCATTAAAATGGCCTAGAGGAGTTGTTAAAAGATCAGTTCTACCTCCAATCCGCTTAAGAGTTCTGATTCAGTAGATCTGGGCTACGTGTAGCCCCCAATTTATATTTCCAAGTTCCTATGTGATGATGGTACTGTTGTTTCTGAGATCATACTTTAGGGTCTTTGATTTATTGAAATCCTACTTTATATTTAAAATAAATATAACACAAAGGGAAAGACTAGGTAAACAATTAAACAATGCTCTTAAGTGGGAAAGATGAGAAGTATATGGTACCAATAAAAACATATAAAATAATGGAAGAAGAAACTAAGAAACTTAGAAACTAAGAAGAAGCTAAGAAACTTAGAAAAAACTAAGAAAAGATAAAGTAAAATAAACAATTTATTAACTAGGTGGATACAATGCTGGGCAAATTTGCCTATGTTTGTATTACTGCTTTTTAATGTTCAATGCAATACATTTTTTTAAAAAGTCCAAAATTATGTCAACTGTAACTCTACAGTAATGACTTATTTGAATTTGGAAAATCTTTTTTTCCCTCATCCTTATGCCAGTATTTATGCCAAATGTTGATCTAATGTTGACAGAGTCCAAAATGTGAGTGCCAGGAATCTGACTCACATACTTGCATTTTGTATAATTTTACACCTTATATTTTCTTTGTGTTCTTACTATCTTACTAATTCTAAATAGTTTTATTGCTATCAAATAGCTTAAGATTTTTCAAGAGAATATTTCATGTTTTTGCTATCAAAGAATGAGTTTAATGTTTATTAAGAGAGTCTGATTATTTTACACTTTAGTCACAAAATGAGTTGGCTAACTGAATCAGTAGTTTTCTTTTTAGCGAGGAATGCTCTGCTAAAAATGAAGTCATTTCTGGTATATCTGATGAATTGCTTTCCCAGATTCTCTCTTCTTTTTATTTTTTTTTCTGTCTTAAAGCCTATACTCTAGAGATTTATATTAGGATATTGGCCATTTTCTAGAAGTTAATGAACTAGTTAGAAGCTGCATGTTGCATGTAGTTGCTACAATTAAAGGAAATTTAATTAATTCATATGCAATCCAAAAGAAAGCTCATATTATGTAAATGAATAGCTAGAACATATCCTTTCTGACAGTAATTATCCATGACTAACACTGAACTTAAGTTTCAGCTGAGATTAAATCAATTTAATCTGATCAACATGTCAAAGATTTCTTTTAAGTACATTCAGGCAGATGACACACTAAATGAATTTTAATCAAGAACTTATATCCTGCTGTCTCATAACTTGATAAAGTAACATTTATTCCCCAAAAAAGTGCTGTATGTTTAACAAGTACATCATTTTATAATTTCTATGCCTTCAGAGCAGTATAAAAACTCCTCAAAAGATTTGAGACAAAGATGAGACCTTTAAAGATAAAAGACACCAAGTTATAAAGCAAAATAATTCCATAGAATTCTAAATTTTTTTTTCTTCAGATTCTCAATCATGATGCAATCCTCTTCAAGTGATTACATATATAATATACAATTTACCAAAGAGTACTTAATATAGAATGGATCTAAATTGAAATAAACTTTACTATAATGTACTTATTTTTATTTGTAAGGTGCTATGTTAGTTGCTATAGGACAGATGAAAAGAATCGTCATTGACACTTTTTGTAGTGGCTCACAAAGGGCATAAGGCAGGATTTGAGTGTGCCCAAGTAGGGAAGGAAAGTTGGAGGGGCACAACTTGGAGAGTGAGATGGATAATAACAGGTAAGACCTCACAAGCAATGTATCAAGTCACAGTTGAGGTTATGTCCTACAAATGGATTCGGAGTTCAGAAAGCTGCTCTAGGATTAGACACGGTATGGAATAAACAGATACTGGATTGAAAACAGAAACAGCAGACGGAGGTAAAAGATTGTGATGAGCTAACTACTTCTAATGATTCCAATGGAATATAAACATAATTAATTTAGAGTGCCAAGTTATTTGAGGTGTTAATTGTCTCATAAAAATGTATAATGCTAAAGTACCAAATATAAGTATTATGTTAACTTTGATTTGTTAAACAAACAAACAAACAAAAAAAACAGATTTTGGAATTGAACAGGATTACAGTCTTTACTTTTCCATTACATATTAGTCTGATCTCATCTAGGCTGTAATGTCTTTAGGTCTGATATTCAAATGGTAAAATAAAGGGGAACTGATAAATTATGTTCAGATTTACTCTCATCCAATCTCTTCATTTAAGAATGCTTGGCAAAACATAATTTTAATAAAAGCTAATATCCAAGAAATATATTAATCTTTCTCTAGAATGTTTAATATTTAAACTTCACCTGCATTAAACAATCACATACTCAATATTTTCTAGTTTAAATATTTTCATACTCTAGAAATAGCATCAGACATACAAAATGTAAAATTATTATTGTTTAAAAGTTTTTTAATGTTTATTTTTGAGAGAGAGGAGAGTACAAGCAGGAGCAGAGAGGGAGAGACAGAATCTGAAGCAGGCTCCAGGCTCCGAGCTGTCAGCACAGAGCCCAATGCAAGGCTCAAACCCACAAACCACGAGACTGTGACCTGAGCCCACGTCAGATGCTTAAACTGAATGAGCCACCGAGGTGCCCCAAATGCAAAATTATTTTTAACGTAGGTTTTCTAATTTCTCCTTTCTAAGATTTTGTGATGATATATTCTATTTCTATATCATGTTAATAATTACAACAATGGGCCTAAAATCAGTCCTTTAATTTACATTCCAACTGTCACTACCAGTGAAATTTCTGGGCAATTAGTTAAAATTGGTGAGTATCAATTTCCTTGTCTAACTAAAAAATAGAAGAAACTCTGTAAGTATTATTTAAATGAATAAATAAAATGAGGATAATAATAATAAGCATAGGGTAATATGATTGAGCCTATGAGAGGATAGCATAGAGATATCTTCTATGAGATAATGCATTGCATGTACTTGGCTTAGAGTATGACAGATGTAGTTATTATTATTAATAATTATCATTTGTGATCAATTTGGCATAGACTTAATATCACTGGAATGAATAAAGAACAGCTTTTGACAACTCTAGCTTTTATTATGTTCATTAGAAATGTATTTGTGGGAGTGTTGAGGTGTGTTTTTCTAAATAATATACCTAAAAATTTTAAATAGTATCCACTACATAAGAATTCCCCTCACCCACAAAAAAAAAATAAAGAAAAATAAAAAAGAAAGAAAAAAACCCTAAATTTATCTAATTACATATTTTGATTTATAAATAAGTATAATACTTTGGTGATATTTTGTTACCCACATAAAGAAAAATTGCAAAACTCTTCAGTAAATGCAAAATACAATTTCACACTGTAAATGAATAAAACACATTCGGTCCTCACTAACTTCATGGCAAGTAGCAGTTCAAGTAAATATTCTAATGCCTGCAGAAGATTGAGCACAGTTATGATCTTTTCATGACCTTTAATGATTAGGATATGTATTTCCTGCTGCTACTTTGTGAAGTTGGTGAAAACAAGGCTACCTGATTGATAGTTTGCCCAGGGTGCCACTACTGAAAGACAGTTTGAATGACCACCTAACAGTAGTTCAGTGAATTTGGAACCTTCTTCCCCATTTTATTTTATCCCATTGGACTTCTGTAAGCACTTTCATGTAATTCTGCATTCAGATTTATTCTAAAATAAGTAAATATGAAAAAAAAAAGATAAGTACAAAAAAAGCCAGGAATTCAGTTAAATTGCAACCATCCAAATTATAGTTCCTGTTTAACTCAAGGAAATTTTTGCCAACACAGATAGTTTTTCATGTGTCATTATGAGAAGTTAGATAATTTGAGATCACTAGCTAATATGCTAATAGTTACTTCTTTGAAGTTCTCAACTGCAGTATAATTCCAATAGCAGAACACTGAAAGAGCCCAAGATACACGCTCAAAACTGTTTCCAACCTCAACTAGAGACCTTGATCACAAAGTACACCAAAATTTATCCTACTCCTTAATTTTATCTTTTCCAAGTAACAACTAGGAGCCAAGATTTCTCTATCAACTTAATATTTCAATCCTACTGAGAACTTAGAGTAATACTTGTGGTTATACACTTTACCAGATAAAAATACTTTCATCATCTGTGTGATTTATTTAGATCACAGAAATGGGTTGGAAGCCAAAGAAATCTCACTTGCTAATACTTGCTATTAGTAGCTAGAAATGCAATGACATTATAGACATATCAGTAAAGAGATAAATTGATAAACTGATAGATGGATAGATCATAGGTGAGTATATGGTATTTAAAACTTTTTTAAAATATGACAGTGATTATTAAAAAGAAAAAAATATATTTTTAAATATTTTAGTTCTGTGAAGATTATGAGTTATGAGTTATATTAAAAGAAAAAAAGTAATCCTTTTGCTTAGTAACTAGTGGCTACTGTTCTCTATGAAAGATTTTGACCCTTATAATAAATAAGAAAATAAATCAATTAACAGACATAAAATAAAAGTATTTTATAGAAGTCTATGTAAGGAGACTAAAGACATATGTTAAATCATCTGTGATACTTAAAATATTTCAGGCTTTGGAATAAACCCAAATCATAAAAAATATCTAACTTCCTATTTACATAAAAACTTAAAGCAGTAGATAGATTATTCTCAAATAATGTAGATATTTTCACACAATGATAAAGAATATTAAATAGCAAAATAAAAATTTTAAACTGAAGATCAAACATTGTAATGGAAGGGTAGATTTGGGTAGGCAATCTTCAGGTTCATTGTAATGCTGATTGCTGGAGTCAGACCAACAACATGACTAATAGAGAATTGAGGAAGAAATGAAGACAACAATTTCTGTACTGACTGTAATCATAAATGGCTGCTAGAAGAGGAACATTGCTTTTAGAATTTAAAAGTTTCAGTTTTATGGGTACAAAGGAGGGTACTTGTGTTGAGCACTGGTTGTTAAATGTAAGTGATGAATCGTTAAATTCTAGTCCTGAAACCAATATTATACTACATGTGAATTAACTAGAATTTAAATAAAAATTTAAAACAAGCCAAAAACTAACAATGAAACAACCCAACACTTTTCCTAGTGAAAAAAGGCTTCAATTTTAAAATCCACTTCAATAAATTATTTTGATATGATCACTTACCATTGAAAAAGTATTGTTTTTATATAGTGTTTTTAATTCGTTGATTTTATATTTTTAATTAATAGACTTATTTTTTGAGTATTTTTTGGTTCATAGCAAAATTCTGTAGGAAATACAGAGAGTCAGTTAAGCCAATCATAAGAAGACAAATACAATATGATTCTAATTATGAGCTTCTTAGAGATGTCAAAATCATAAAGACATAAAGTAGGATGGTAGTTTGACAGGGGCTGGGGGAGGGAGAATGCGTAGTTCCTGTTTAATGGGTAAGAGTTTCAGTTCTGCTAGAGAGGAGCTAAGATGATGGAACAGCATGGACGTTTTTTGTGTGTCTCGCGTCCATGAAATACAGCCAGACCAACACTAAACCATCCTACACACCTAGAAAACTGGAGGATTAACACAACAATCTGCATAACCTGAACCACAGAATTCAGCAGGTACACAGCATGGAGAGCTGAACTTGGGGAGCAAGAAGCTATGAAAGTTAGGGAACCACTTTTGTGGGTAGAGAGAGGATGGAGACTGGGGAGTGGGGGAGAATATGGGAAAATCACCCCTCCCCAAAAGCAGCTGGAGAGAAAGTAGAAAATTGGAAACAGCCGCAGGGACTAAACTAAAAAGGGAGAAAGGAGAAAGGAGTGGGTTTAAATTCCATTAAGACTGTAAACAAGGGGAGCACAAAGGCTGCAACTCCACAGCTCAATACCTGGTGGTGCTGTGGTGGGAAGGGCGAATCCCCAGGAAAAGAGTGGGGTCCGGGAGGTTCTCAGGCCACACGGGGAAAAGTGGCTCCACTGCTGGAATGACATTTGGTAGAGACTGTTGAGGCCACCTGGTCCCAGCAGACCCCAGAAAGTGGCCACATTCGCTGGTGCTGGGTCAAGGTCGTTAAGGGTGAAGCCTGGTGCCAGATGTGTGTTGTGATTTTCCATAATCCCTGCTACTGCTGCTGCTGCTGCTACACTGTCTTGCTAACATTTTCTGGGATGGGCTGGCACCTGGCTGCAGTCTTGGGGCACCAGCAACAACAGGGTCCAGCGGGCATACCTGGACATTTGACCATTGCTTGGTGAGACCCTCCCAAACAGGGGCAGAACGGGTCAAAGCCGCAGTCCTTCAGAAATAAGGGGCCGGGGAAAACAGCCACATCTAAGACAAAACTTGGGAGACAGGTAATGCCTGGGGCCTGGTCACGGAGAGTGAAGAAGCAGAGAGTGGGTGAGAGCTGAAGACGGAGGACAGGTGTGTGATTGCTGATCCGGGAAAACACTGGGTAGCTGGGTGGCTAGTTTCATCGCTCCCGCGCATGCTCCTATGCACCTACAAGCCCCACAACAATTCACCCCCAGTAGGCTAGCAGAGCCATCTAGTGGAGAGCAGAGCTGTTACACTGAGCCCCACCCAACTGGGCCAAATTCTGTCTTCAAGAACACAAGTCTCACTGCTGGCTTAATTTACGGACTATAAAGAGCTACATAGACTGACTTCTAGGGGAAAACAAAGCAATTTCAGTCCTACTTCAATCTGTTAGCAGGTTCATCTATTCAATTTTCTTTCTTTTTTGTTCTTTTTCCTTTTTCTCTTTTACAATTCTTTTCTTTTTCTTGAATACAGAAAGAGAAAAATTCATTTTTATTTTCAATTTTTATTAAATATCTTTTCTTAATTTTTATTACTATATTTTTTACGTTTGTGTAAATTTTTTCAAATTCTACTTTACTTCCATCATTTTATATTAGTCTACTTCAGTGTAATCACCTTTTCCAATTTTCAAACAATTTCCTTTTTTCTTTTTTTTTCTCTTTTTCATTTCTTTTCATTTTCTTGAATGCAGAAAGAGAAAAACTTCATTTTTACTTTCAATTTCTATTAAAATATTTTAATTTAACTTTTATTACTATATTTTTTGCTGTTATGTAAATTTTTTCAAATTCTATTTTACTTCCATCATTTTATTTTAGTCTACTACAGTGTACTCACTTTTTCAAATTTCCAAACGATTTTTTTCTTTTTTTTCTTTTCTTTCTTTTTATCTTTTCTTTTTTATTAAATACAGAAAATTAAAAACTTCATATTTATTTTTAATTTTTATTAAAAATGATTTTCTTTAATTTTTTTCTACTGTATTACTTACTTTTGTGTATATTTTTTCAAATTCTATTTTACCCCCATCATCTTATTTTAGTCTACATCAGTGTATTCATTTTTTCAAATTCTCAAATGATTTCTTTTTTTTTCTCTCCCCCCCTTTTTTTTTCTCTAATCTGTCAAACCACTTTCAACACCCAGAGCAAAACACACCTAGGCTCTAGCATCATCTATTCGATTTTTGTGTGTGTGTTTTAAATTTTTTAATTTTAATATGTTTTAAATTTTAACCTTTTTTTCAATTTCAATTTTTCTACCTCATTAATTCCTTTTCTCCCATCAAAATGACAATATGAAGGAATTCACCCCAAAAGACAGCATGAAGAAACGACAGCCAGGGATTTAACCAACACAGATACAAGCAAGATGTCTAAACCAGAATTTAGAATCACGATAATAAGAATACTAGCTGGAGTGGAAAGTAGATTAGAATCCCTTTTTGCAGAGATAAAAGAGGTAAAAAATAGCCAGAATGAAAGTAAAAATGTGATAACTGAATGCAAACACAGATGGATGCAGTGGCGGCAAGGATGGATGGGGCAGAACACAGAATCAGTGATATAGAGGACAAACTTATAGAGAATAATGAAGTAGAAGAAAAGAGGGAGATGAAGGCAAAAGAGCACATTTTAAGAATTAGAGAAATTAGTGACTCATTAAAAAGGAACATCAGAATCATAGGGGTCCCAGAAGAGGAAGAGAGAGAAATAAGGGTAGAAGGGTTATGTGAGCAAATCATAGCAGAAAACTTTTCATTAACCTGGGGAAAGACACAGACATCGAAATCCAGGAAGCACAGAAGACCCCCATTAGATTCAACAAAAAACCGACCATCAAAAAGGCATATCATAGTCAAATTCACAAAGTACTCAGGCGAGGAGGGAATCATGAAAGCAGCAAGGGAAAAAAAGTCCCTAATCTACAAGGGAAGATAGATCAGGTTTGTCGCATATCTACAGAAACTTGGCAGTCCAAAAGAGAATGGTGGGATATATTCAGTGTGCTGAATCAGAAAAATATGCAGCCAAGAATTCTTTATCCAGCAAGGCTGTCATTCAAAATACAA
This sequence comes from Neofelis nebulosa, assembly GCF_028018385.1. Classification (NCBI taxonomy): domain Eukaryota; kingdom Metazoa; phylum Chordata; class Mammalia; order Carnivora; family Felidae; genus Neofelis; species Neofelis nebulosa. The sequence goes on along the minus strand of NC_080784.1, from coordinate 67,556,243 downwards.
GAGATATAAAGTTTGCCAGACAAACAAAAAGGAAAGGAGTTTGTGACCACTAAACCAGCCCTGCAAGAAATTTTAAGGAGGATCCTCTGAAGGGAGAAAAGATAAACATATACGTGTGTGTGTGTGTGTGTGTGTGTGTATCATACTAATGGTCAACAAAAGAAAGCCAGAGTAGCCATACTTATATCAGACAATGTAGACTTTAAAATAAAGACTGTATCAAGAGATGCAGAATGGCATTATATCATAATCAAGGAGTCTATAGACCAAGAAGACCTAACAATTGTAAATGTTTATGCACCAAATGTGGCAGCACCCAAATATATAAATCAATTAATCATAAAGATAAAGAAACTCATTGATAGTAATACCTCAATAGTAGGAGACTTCAACACCCCACTCACAGCAATGGACAGATCATCTAATCAAAAAAATCAACAAGGAAACAATGGCTTTCAATGACACACTGGACCAGATGGACTTAACAGATATATTCAGAACATTTCATCCTAAAGCAGCAGAATATACATTCTTCTCAAGTGCACATGGAACGTTCTCCAGAATAGACCATATACTGGGACACAAATTAACCCTAAAAAGTACAAAAAGATCAAGATTATACCATGCATAGTTTCAGACCACAATGCTATGAAACTTGAAATCAACAACAAGAAAAAATTTAGAAAGGTAACAAATACTTTTGGACTGAAGAACATCCTACTAAAGAATGAATGGGCTAACCAAGAAGTTAAAGAGGAAATTAACAAGTATATGGGAGCCAATGAAAATGATAACACCACAACCCAAAACCTCTGGGACACAGCAAAGGTGGTCATAAGAGGAAAGTATATAGCAATCCAGGCCTTCCTAAAGTAGGAAGGAAGATCTCAGATACACAACCTAACCTTATGCCTTAAGGAGCTGGAAAAAGAACAGCAAATAAGACCCAAAACCAGCAGAAGACCAGAAATAATAAAGATTAGAGCAGAAATTAATGCTATCAAAACCAAAAAAAAAAAAAAACAAAAAAACAAAAAAAACAACTGTAGAACAGATTAATGAAACCAGAAGCTGGTTCTTTGAAAGATTAACAAAATAGATTGAAAGAAGAAAAAGGAAAGGACCAAATAAATAAAACCAAGAATGAAAGAGGAGAGATCACAACCAACACAACGGAAATAAAAACAATAATAAGAGAATATTATGAGCAATTACATGCCAATAAAATGGGTAATCTGGAAGAAATGGACAAATTCCTAGAAACATACACACTACCAAAACTGAACAGGAAGATATAGAAAATTTGAACAAACCCACAACCAGTAAGGAAATCTAATTAGTGATCAAAAATCTGCCAAAAAACAAGAGTCCAGGGCCATATGGCTTTCCAAGGGAATGCTACCAAACATTTAAGGAAGAGTTAACATGTACTCTCTTCAAGCTATTTCAAAAAATGAAATGGAAGGAAAACTTCCAAACGCTTGTTATGAAGCCAGCATTACCTTGATTCCAAAACCAGTCAGAGACCCCACTAAAAAGAACTATAGACCAATTTCCCTGATAAACATGTATTCAAAAATCCTCAACAAGATATTAGCCAACCGATCCAATAATACATTAAAAAAATTATTCACCATGACCAAATGAGATTTACACCTGTGAGGCAGGGCTGGTTCAATATCCGCAAAACAATTAACGTGATTCATCACGTTAATAAAAGAAAGGACAAGAACCATATGATCCTCTCAATAGATGCAGAGAAAGCATTTGACAAAATACAGCATCCTTTCTTGATGAAAACCCTCAAGAAAGTAGGGATAGAAGAAGCATATCTCAAGATCATAAAAGCCATATATGAAAGACCCAATGCTAATATCATCCTCAATGGGGAAAAACTGAGAGCTTTCCCCCTAACGTCAGGAACAAGACAGGGATGTCCACTCTCCCCACTGTTCTTCAACATAGTATTGGAAGTCTTAGCCTCTGCAATCAGACAACACAAAGAAATAAAAGGCATCCCAATCGGCCAGGAGGAGGTCAAATTTTCACTCTTCGCAGATGACATGATACTCTATATGGGAAACCCTAAAGATTCCACCGAAAACCTGCTAGAATTGATTCATGAATTCAGCCAAGTTGCAGAATATAAAATCAATGCACAGATATCGGTTGCATTCTTATACACCAACAATGAAGAGACAGAAAGATAAATCAAGGAATCCATCCCATTTATAGTTGCACAAATGACCCATAAAATACCTAGGAATAAATTTAACCAAAGTGGTGAAAAATCTATACAATGAAAAGTATAGAAAGCTCATGAAAGAAATTGAAGAAGACACAAAAAAATGGAAAAAGATCCCATGCTCCTGGATAGGAAGTACAAATGTTGTTAAAATGTCGATACTACCAAAAGCAATCTACATATTCAATGCAATCCCTATAAAAATAACACCAGCATTCTTCACAGAGCTAGACCAAATAATCCTAAAATTTGTATGGAACCAGAAAAGACCCTGAATAGCCAAAGCAATCTTGAAAAAGAAAAACAAAGCAGGAGGCATCAGATTCCCAGACTTCAAGCTATACTACAAAGTTGTAATCATCAAGACAGTATGGTACTGGCACAAGAAAAGACACTCAGATCAATGGAACAGAATAGAGATCCCAGAAATGGACCCACAAATGTATGGCCAACTAATATTTGACAAAGCAGGAGAGAATATCCAATGGAATAAAGACAGTCTCTTCAGCAAGTGGTGCTGGGAAAACTGGACAGCGACATGCAAAAGAATGAACCTGGACCACTCTCTTACATCATACACAAAAACAAACTCAAAATGGATGAAAGACCTCAATGTAAGACAGGAAGCTGTCAAAATTCTCGAAGAGAAAGCAGGCAAAAACCTTTTTGATCTTGGCCGCAGCAACTTCTTACTCAACATGTCTCCATAGGCAAGGGAAACAAAAGCAAAAATGAACTACTGGGATTTCATCAAAATAAAAACCTTATGCGCAGTGGATGAAACAATCAGCAAAACTAAAAGGCAACCGACAGAATGGGAGAAGATATTTGCAAATGACATATCAGATAAAGGGTTAGTATCCAAAATTTATAAAGAACTGATCAAACTCAACACCCAAAAAACAAATAATCCACTGAAGAATGGGCAAAAGACATGAATAGACACTTCTCCAAGGAAGACACACAGATGGCCAACCGACATATGAAAAAATGCTCAACATCACTCATCATCAGGGAAATATAAACGAAAACAACAGTGATACCACCTTATACCTGTCAGAACGGCTCACATTAACAACTCAGGCAACAACAGATGTTGGTGAGGATACGGAGAGAGAGGATCTCTTTTGCATTGTTGGTGGGAATGCAAGCTGATGCAGCCACTCTGGAGAACAGTATGAAGGTTCCTCAAAAAACTAAAAAATAGAACGACCCTATGATCCAGCAATTGTACTACTAGGCATTTATCCACAGGACACAGGTGTGCTGTTTCAAAGGGACACATGCATCCACATGTTTATAGCAGAACTATCAACAATAACCAAAGTATTGAAAGAGCCAAATGTCCATCGATGTATGAATGGATAAAGAAGATGTGGTATATATATGCAATGGAGTATCACTCGGCAATCAAAATGAATTAAATCTTGCCATTTGCAACTACGTGGATGGAACTGGAGGGTACTACGCCAAGTGAAACTAGTCAGAGAAAGACAAAAATCATATGACTTCACTCATATGAGGACTTTAAGAGACAAAATGGATGAACATAAAGAAAGGGAAACAAAAATAATATAAAAACAGGGAGGGGGACAAAACAGAAGAGACTCATAAATATGGAGAACAAACTGAGGGTTACTGGAGGGGCTGTGGGAGAGGGGATGGGCTAAATGGGTAAGGGGCACTAAAGAATCTACTCCTGAAATCATGTTGCACTATATGCTAACTAATTTGGATGTAAATTTTTAAAAATAAAAAATAATATTAAAGAAAATTAAAAAAAAACTAAAAAGTGAAAAACAAAAAAAAAAAAAAGAAAGAGTTTCAGTTCTGCAAGATGAAAAGAGATGTGGAGAGCTCTGAAAACCGGTGATAATGTTTGCGCAATAATATCAGTGTACCTCACGCCACTGGGCTGCACACTAAAAATGTTTGAAAAGGTAGTTTCATATTTTTTTACTACAATATAAATTTGGAAAAAAACATTAAAGTCCAAAGAGTTCTTATATATCTCCTCTTTCCAAAGTACACAACCTTCCCCACCACCAACAAAACTTGATCATCCACTATTTGCAAAGAAGAGCCTTTGCTTCCTGAGTCAACTCATTACCACTCTAAGACACTATACTTCCACGATTAATTATAAAACCTCAATCTCAGTCATTTTTGAGGTTTTTGTTTTCCTCCTTGAGGGTGTAAGTCAATGTAAGGGTGAATTTTCTGAAATAGTAAGGCATGAGAGATCAATTCATTTGACCCTAGGTTCAGAACACACAGTTTGTTATTTTACAACTTTATTTCCTATTCCCATGGTCACTCAAATTTCTATGCACATAAGACAACAACACTTAAGACAATAACAAACAACATAAGACATAAAGCACCTTCTCTACTCTCATACCTTATTTCCTTTAACCACCTACTTCTTCTCGTCACCAACTGTGGTTTAAATCTAATACATATCCAATTCTCCAAAAATCTTTGTTTATCCTCATAATCCCTCAATTCCCATGACTTAGGTGTTTGGAATAAAAATAGGCATTTTAGGCTGCTCACACACTTCACTTCTCAGAGGTAACAGACACGGGTTCATTTATTTTTGGGACAGAGAGAGACAGAGCATGAACGGGGGAGGGGCAGAGAGAGAGAGGGAGACACAGAATCGGAAACAGGCTCCAGGCTCCGAGCCATCAGCCCAGAGCCTGACGCGGGGCTCGAACTCACGGACCGCGAGATCGTGACCTGGCTGAAGTCGGACGCTTAACCGACTGCGCCACCCAGGCGCCCCAACAGACACGGGTTCAATCCACTGCTTGAATTGGACAAATGTCAAGGAGAAAATAATAGAATACTACCTCAAAAGTGTTATGTCACTGCTTTATAATGTAAGGACATATAACTCTGCCCTGTAGGGTTATGGAAGCCATATTAGAGGAGAAAAGACCAGCACTGTATGGGAATTAGCCATGTAAAGAAAAGAATCATAAAAGGAGACTTTGAACAAGGTGTGAATATACGCACAAGATGATTTAATGTTACCAAAAGGCAAAGATTATGGTTGAGATTGTTAGAGGATGTGGTGCCCAAATTAGAGACAGGATTATAATAGCAGCCCTGAAGGTTATGTTAAGGATGTGTTACTGTGGCAGTAGAAGCTAGTATGTGATAGTTTTAAGGATGAATCTATATGGAGGATAGAAAATAAACACCAGGTAGGAAGCTACCACCCTGGCCCACATAAAAATAATGTGAGTCAGAACAAGGACATCTATTAGAAACTCAATATATGGAGCAATATAATATCAGTCATAAAGAGAGGAGGCAAAAAGAGAAACACTGAACATAAATTAAGAGTCTAAGAGTAGTTATAAATAAAAATAATTTTGTCAACAGCTTTGTAAGTGGTTGAAGAAATTCTTAGTCTCAATATACTTGAATAATAATAACAGTAAGCACAATAAATAATTGGTTGTGGATGAAAATGACACAATTTAGGCTGGAATCCGAATAGCTTTAATTGCATTAATTTACAACATTGTGTTATTTTTCATCAAAACTCACTCATCTCACATAGAAGAATGGGAAAGTAAGATGATGATGATTATTACTATCAAGAGTAATCGTTCTACTTGTCAAGTGTGGTGGAAAGATTTGACAGGCAGGGAAATTCACCACTATACTGATGGGGAGAACATGATGGAAGGATTTGAATGGATGAAAACCAGAAGCAACTCAAAAGAAAGTATTGCAAGCAGGGTACAAAGAACAGGGTACAGGTAGGGAAAATAAGGTAGTTTTCTGAATTCTTGCCTGGTAAATTGCTTTACTACTTTAACATCACTTATAGTCATGGAATTAAGTCTAACATACTCTTGTCAGCTGAAATGACAATCCATTATGTTTCTTTGACATATGGAAAATTTAAAAAATTCTCCTTCTATTCACCCAGATAACAGGAGACGTTTTTAGATGTAAAATTGCCAAGCTGTTGTCTTCTTTTATTTTTTAAGTTACTGTTTATTATCTCCATTATATTAATAAGTTCTAATACTTATGTGGCTTTCACATGAGTCAGAAAATTAAGCTGTATGTAGCAGAAATATAATTTGCATATATTAAAGCTAATTATCCTAACAATGAAATGAATGTCATATTAGAACTTTTAATATATTTGTTTTTAAAATCTTAGTTATTTTTTTGAAGTTCTTATTTTAATTCCAATTATTAAAATACAGTGTAATATTAGTTTCAGGTGTATAATATAGTGATTCAACACTTCCATAGAACATCCAATGCTCATCACAATAGTGTCCTCCTTAATCCCCATCACCTATTTAACCCATCCCCCCAACAACCTCCCCTCTGGTAACCACCAGTTTGTTCTCTATAGTTAAATAGAATCTGTTTATTGGTTTGCCTCCCTCTCTGTTGCTTTTCTCCCCATTGCTTGTTTGTTTTGTTTCTTAAATTCCGCATATGAGTAAAATCGTACGATATTTGTCTTTCTCTGACTGACTTATTTCACTTAGCATAGTATTTTCTAGCTCTATCCATGTTGTTGCAGATGACAATATTTCATTCTTTTTTATGGCTGAGTAATATATATATATATATATATATATATATATATATATATACATATATATAACGCCCTTTTTTCTTTATCCATTCATCAGTCAATGGACATTTGGGATCTTTTCACAATTTGGCTATTATAGATAATGTTGCTATAAACATCAGGTGCATGTATCCCTTTGAATTAGTAATTTTGTATTCTTTGCATAAATACCTAGTAGTGCAATTCATCTATTGAGGGACACATGGCTGTTTCCACAATTTGGCTATTGTAAATAGTGTGGCAATAAACATAGGGGTTCATGTATCCCTTTGAATTAATATTTTTGTAGTTTATGGATAAATACCCAGTAGTGTGATTACTGGATCATAGAGAACTTACATTTTTATCTTTTTGAGGAACCTCCATACATCTTTCCAAAACGGCCACAGCAGACTGCATTCCCACCAACAGGGAAAGAGGGTTTCTTCTCCACTTCTTCACCAACACCTGTTATTTCTTGTATTGTTAATTCTAGCCATTCTGACAGGTGTAAAGTGATATCTCATGGTATATAGCAATATAGGCCTACCTCAAGAAACAAGAAAAGTATCAAATAAACAACCTAGCATTGTACCTAAAAATGCTAGAAAAAGAACAACAAAGACTAAAGCCAGCAGAAGGAAGGGAATGATAAAGATGAGAGCAGAAATAGATGATATAGAACTACAAAAATAAAGCAGTAGAACAGATCAATGAAACCAGGACATATTTCTTTGAAAAAAAATTAACAAAATTGATAGACCTCTAGCCAAAAAGAAAAGAGAAAGGACCCAAATAAAAAAAAAATGAGAGAGGAGAAATAAGAACCAATACCACAGAAATATGAACAATTATGAAAGAATATTCATGAAAAATTATATGCCAACAAGTGGTCAAACTGGAAGAAATGGACAAATTCCTAGAAACATATAAACTATCAAAATTAAAACAGGAAGAAATAGAATACTTGAACAGACTGACCAGCAAAGAAATAGAATCAATAATCAAAAAACTTCCAAAAAACAAAAATTCAGGGCTTCACAGGGTAATTATCTCAGAAAGGGTAAAACTTCCAAATGCATTCTATGAGACCAACTTTACCTTTATATATTTGTATTTAAAATCTTATGTAGCCTATGTTCCATTGTGATTTCTAGGTTTGGTCTTACTAATTTATTCTGTAGCTCTACATTCTATTTTAGTTTTGTTGTTGTTGTTTGTTTGTTGTTGTTTTGCTTCATATCACTGTATTATTTTAAACGTTCTAAAAGTTTTCAACTTATTCCACATTTATGACTTCTACATATTTGCAATCTCATTTTTCCACAAAATAAAATAAATATTTTAGTTCATCGGTTGACCAAAACAAATGCTTTTTTAGTTATTTTTAAAGATTATTTTATTAATTTTACTAGATAGTTGTTTCCTTAGCCTTCCAAATATTTTGATTGTGGTGTTCTCCCCATCACTGGATTTTGCTTACTTTTAAATTGCTGATAAACTCTCTACAATTTATATAACAAAATATAATCTCTACCATACATAAAGAAATATTTTATCTTTTTATAAATGTTTTAATTTCCATAGTCACACGATAATCTCTATACACCTTTATATCATGTACAATTTGCTTGGATAATATTATCATTTTTCCATTTTACACTGCTGGCAGACAAATATGGCAGATTTGGTGTAAATTTAGAATTATTTCATGATCTGGCACCTCACTCTCCCTACCCTGCCAACATATCTAGCACTGATGCTCTTTTCCAAGGGTTTCTCTCTCATTATGCTTTTCAGGCTCCATGGCCACATGATCCCACTGGAATGATATTTTATGGTGTTTATAACTTGGTGACTATCCTTGTTTCTTTCCTCTGTCTATCTCCTCTTTCTTGGATGTACAGGTTATGTTCTGGAACTCACTACAAAAAGGTAATCACCTAAGTACTGAAAAGTAGACTAAAATATATGTCATTTGTGTTTAGGCTCCAAAGGACCTTACGTTTTAATAGGGATATGAAGTAGCTAAGATGTAAATATATTAAAAAGAAAAAAAAATTGTCACATGGTAGATAAAAAATGATATGAAAGTTTGGAGTAAGAGATTTATTTTAAGGGAAAGTAATAACAAAATCTTCCTAACAGAAGTCATATTTGATCAAAGATTTTTAAAAATTGGCTACAAATTTGACAGGTGGAAATTGGTTGGAAAAGGAAAAGCATGGGAAGACAAGAAAGAATATGTTATGTTCTATAAAACTTGGCTCTTGTATCATTTTTATATGACCCTTACAAATAGGTTCAGAGTGATGATTTCCTAAATGTTTTATTATTGTCCCAATAAAGGAAAACACTAGAACCTATGATATCTCTTTTAAACTATTTATTTTTAAGTACTTATCACATATTTTCAAAAATTATATAAAAAGCAGCAATATAGGAGCGCCTGGGTGTCTCAGTCAGTTAAACGTCCAACTTCCGTTCAGGGCATGATCTCACGGTTTGTGAGTTGGAACCCTGTGTCAGGCTCTGTGCTCAGAGCCTGAAGCCTTCCTCGGATTCTGTCTCCCTCTTTCTGTCCCTCCCCTGCTTGCCTTCTGTCTCTTTCTCTCTCTCAAAAGTAAATAAAAACATTAATTTTTTTAAAGGCAGAAATAAAGTTTTTCCTAGGTAGTTCTTTGAGTGGTAGCTCTGAAGTAGAGAATTACCTCCAAAACAAGTTTCCTTTCTGATAACTATCTTTTATGAATACTGACTAAAGCATTTTCCTAATTATTTTTCCTTTTCTTGGTATTTGTAACCTATGAATTAAGTTTTTGCTTTCTGTTTTACAAATAAAATAGAAACTAGCCCAAAGTGTTTACTTATCATGTCCTAGGTCACACACTTGATCAGCGATGGCCCCAGGTTTCAATCCATGTATTTTAAATATTAACCATTACATTATTTTGCCCGGATTTTGTGCCAGCTGATTTTTATATTTCTGGTCGAATATATAGAACATATTTATTATAGGCAATTGGAAATGTAAAATATGAGCTTAGTGGAAAGTCTAGGAATCTGAATTTGACAGCCATCTATATAAAATGATAAGTGATAACATGAGTGAATGCTTTGTAAGAAAAAAAAGCATAGAAGGGAGTTTGGAAGTAGAGCAACTTGGACTTCAGAAATTTTTTTCACAAGGACTGAGATTACCTTCACCTTTAGTCATAAAAGACTTGGTATTAAAAGTCATATATATATATATATATATATATATATATATATATATATGTGTGTGTGTGTGTGTATGTGTGTGTGTGTGTGTGTGTATATATATGTGTGTGTGTGTGTGTATATATATATATATATATATATATATGTGTGTGTGTGTGTGTGTGCGCACTGCCAGGGTTTGAAACCTGGCTCCATCAGTAACTGGTTGTGTAATCTTGAAAATTTTCTTTGTGTCTTTTTACTTTAGTTTTCTCATCTGAAAAACGGAGATGGAAATAAAACAGATTTCACAGACTTATTATAAATTAACATCCTTAAGATAGTAGCTGTCTATTAATAACTATATTACTATTAACTATTATTAACAACAATATTATTGCTGCTGTTGTTATTATTGTTATTGTTGTGAGTATTGTTCATTCTAATGCATAAACCCAAATGTAGGCAATTTTCAAATTTTCAAAGTTGAAAATTTTATATTGAAATTTTCACTTTTCAAAGAATCATAATCCAATGCTTATGTGCTATTTGATACTCATTGGAACAATAATTGACAAGCTCTCAGGTTAGTTCACACACTCTACTTAACTCTTGATGATTCAATAGCATGGTACCATATTGATAGTATTACAGAAAATGTTCTTCAACAACAATGTGGCCAGTAATTTAACTTTGGATCTCATGACTACATTTCTTCTATTGTAGAAGATTTCCTGTCCACATTGTCAACTTACCAAGTAGTGGAAATGAGAAAACATCTCAAATTCCTACTTAATGATTTTATTGACACAAGAGCTCAAGTTTGGCAAGGCATTTGTAAAGTGTTGGTAAAAAGAAAGATGTGAACATCAAGATACTAGGAACAGAAAACTTTGGAGACCACTTATTACTATAAATTTTTATTCCCAGAGAATCCTTGTTTCCAATTTATTCTCTGTTCTAGGGTACACAGCATCAATGGTGCAAAACTCTCTGTCTTTCCTCAGGAAGGTGAGTCCAACCATCTCATGACATGTTTCCGAAAAAAGGCAATCCTACACTGTGTCATATCCATCTGCTTACCAGATGTTCTCTCTGACATTGGTGGTCGTTGAATGCATCTCTGTTATGATACTTCTGATTGACATCTAGGGCTACATAGTCAGAGCTATCTCTTCAATCACCAGTAAGAAGTATTTAGGGGTTGGGCATCTTGGTTTCACTGAACTTTTATAGAGAATATGAGGGCTTTTCTCAAACTGTTGGGTGTCACATTCTGCCTCTCCCTTTGCACAGATCTGTTGCTTTTGATACTCAGTCTTTTTTGTCCTATATCAGTTTCCTTCTATTCAACTTTCATCCATTCAGGCCCAATTAACAGACTTTTCTCTAGTTTTCTCGATGGTCTTGATAATAAGCAATAGGATAAACCTTTACTTCCTTCACAAATAATCTTATGAAAAATGTGTAGACTTAAAGACCCTCCTCTGAACATTTTCTTAAACAAACAAACAAAAACTAGAAACTATTACCCAGTATAGATTTTTGTTTAATGAAATACAGATAAAGTTCCTTAACAGTGGTTACATTAGGGAATTGCAGAAATTAAGAAAACAATGAAGCTTCTTTTACATATATTTCACACAAATGTACAAAATACATAATCTAAGTATGTGTATGTACATATACACCACCACACATATATTTTCCTCTTTAGTGCACTTCTAGTTTACTATGGCATATTGGACATATGAACATCATTATGCTCCCTACTTAAGCCCTTCAAAACCACCAAAAAGAAATTATTTTAAAAGATATATACAAGGATAAGGAGAACTGGAAGAAAGACAACAAAAAATATTAGAAGTCTGAAAGAATATAAATAGGTGGGAGCTGAATTAGTGACTTGGGGGAAACTGAATATGAACACTATGTTGGTAAAGTTGAAAAACCTTATTTACTGCACAGATTCCCCAGAAAACAAGCAGCACCAAGTGTCTCTCAGAAAGTGAGAGTGGAAGTGATTTTTTTAATGTTTGTTTATTCTTGAGAGAGAGAGAGAGAGAGAGCGCGAGCATGAGTGGGGGAGGGTCAGAGAGAGGGAGACACAGAATCCGAAGCAGGCACCAGGCTCTGAGCTGTCAGCACAGAGCCCTACCCAGGGCTCAAACCCACGAACCGGAAGATTATGACCTGAGCTGAAGTTGTACGCTTAACCGACTGAGCCATCCAGGCACCCTGGCAGTGATTTTAAAATACAGAGCCCTGCTGAAAATTATTGGAGAAACTGCTAAATTACTAGATTCTCTCCACTGAACAACCTTGGTAGAAGTCTGAAAGGTAATTCACTCAAGACAAAAACTATATGGAATTTGAAGAATACTGAATATTGAATGCAGTGAAAAGTTCTCTCCCTGCAGTGCATTCAATCCTAGCACTGTGCAAGAATATTGGCAGTCATAGGCATAACTCTAAAGCAGGTGATTCAAAGACTCTTCTCTGATAAATCTGTAACTTACTATCGAGAGTTCCCTAAAATTGATCCACCCAGTCAACCACAGTGAAGTTTAACAGTTAAAAAACCTTACCTGGTGCTCAGAAATTCTAAGTCAGCTTCTTGATATTTCTTTCATAATTGAAAGCAGAAAGCCAACATTAGCTGGACATCTGAGTAAACTGTCTAACATAGAAACTAATGACAGGGGCACCTGGGTGGCTCGTTCGGTTAAGCATCTGACTTCGGCTCAGGTCATGATCTCGCGGTCCGTGGGTTCGAGCTCCACGTCGGGCTCTGTGCTGACAACTCAGAGCCTGGAGCCTGTTTCAGATTCTATGTCTCCCTCTCTCTCTGCCCCTCCCCTGTTCATGCTCTGTCTCTCTCTGTCTCAAAAATAAATAAACGTTAAAAAAATTAAAAAAAAGAAACTAATGACAAAATAAGCATAAAAAATAGCGTGAAATGAGAATATGCAAGGAGAAAAATACTACAAAACCAAAACCAAACCAAACCTGTATTTTATATCTTAAAGAAATAAAAGGTAATAGTTGATCCCTGAAATAAGAATAAGAACAAACATTACAAAAACCAAAAGAACTATTGGAATTTAAAAACCTGATAAATTTAAAAACCAGACTTCAAGAGGAAGTCTGGAAAATAACGTTAAAAAACTTAAATGGAAAAAATGATAACACATAGAACAACAACCACAAAAAAGCAACATGGATATCACTTCCAGAATTCCAAAGCCCAAATAATAGAAGGTCCAGATGGTGAAGGAAGAAAAACAGATGGTAGGAAATAATTAATAAAATTATTAAATCATTTCCCAGAACTAAAGGACATTAATTGCCAAATTGACAGTGCTCACCCAGTGCCCAGTAAAATGAATCAGAATAGACTCCTACAATGACACTGTGAAATTTAAAAATATTGAAAACAAAGGGAATTTTCTACAAGCTTCTAAAAAGAAAAAAAAAATAAATGTTCCGTCACACAAAACAGATTAGAAAACAGAATGGCCTTTGACTTGTCAGCTGTAACAGGGAAATCAAGAAGGCCAGAAGGCAGGTACAAAATTCTGAAGGGGAAAGGACCTTGTGCTTATGTCTTCCCTGCACCTGCCCTCCTCTCCATGTCCTGCTCCTGAGGACACTTTTTGTCTCTCTACAGAGGTATTTCTGCTTCGACTTACTTCTGAAAGATGGAGGTAGGGAATGGTAAATTTGGAAGCAAAACAATTCAAAGACCTGTCTCTGAGCCCATGTGTCTGCTGTACTTTAGTGGTTGGTTCACACTACAGCCCTGCCAATGGCCTCATTGCAAACTTCTGGTCTTTAAGATATTATAATATGGCGATCCCCCAGAAATCATCCCAACTGCACACCAACACACCAACATTTTTGCCTAACTCCCACTCATCACACAGGTCTCACATTATGTGGCTTCTTGTCAAAGAGGCCTTCATTTATGCCCTTTCTTTATCCCTTTCCTTACACTACTTTACTACTAAAGTTACTCCACCATTGGTCATCAGTGTCAATGCACTTTTGTAAAACTCTGTGTCTTTTCTCCATAACACCTAAAACAGAACCGATTATAAGGCTACTGATATGAATATTTGTTTAATATCTGTGTGTCAATAAATCGAGGTTTCAAGAGAGCAAAGATACTGCCTGCTTGTCCAACAACTGGATCCTCATCCCCTAGCAGAGTCCCTGGTGAATCTTAATAAGTGGATGAGGGAATGCCTGATACATTAGTTTTTGGGTTTTTTTTAATTAATTTTTTTTAATTTTTATTTTTGAGAGAGAGAGAGAACACGGAGGGGGCAGAGAGAGAGGGAGACACAGAATCTGAAGCAGGCTCCAGGCTCTGAGCTGTCAACACAGAACCCCACGTGGGGCTCGAATCCACAAACCAGGAGATCATGACTTGACTGAAGTCGCTGCCTAACCAACTGAGCCACCCAGGCACCCCGACACATTAGTTGACATTATATTCAAAAACATCACATTGCATCAACAAATTGAACTACAATGTGAAATATTTCTAAAAGATATATATATATATATACATATACATATACATATATATATTTATTTTATTTTATATATGTACATACATTATTTTTTAAAGTGATAGATACATAGATACTCAGTTAACCTTATTATTTTTCAACTTCATATATTTGGCACAAATTTTATCTGTGAGAAAGATTACATGAAAATGTTGTGATATGAAACACTGGTGCATATCTTCATTTTCTATATATCATGATTGAATAAAATGTAATATCAGTGGTAAGTTAGAGTAGTAAAATGCCAAATGCTAGAAGATAATAAATTGATTAAATAAAATACAGTTTATAAAAATGTGACTTAACTAAAGAAATACTGCAATGTGTATACCTATCAATGATTGTCCCTGATCTCTATTTTTTTTCTGAGTGCTTTGGTTATAAGATGCCTAAATAATTTAGTAGCATTCTTATGAATAAGTGTTACAGTTATTTATATTATTTTCTATTGGGAATAAATTATTCTTAGACTCAAGTTTCCTTTTATTGGTGATGTAAGTCACAGAAAAATGTTTCCAGTGGTTAATTTTCATTATCTTATTAATTAATAATTTTAAAATGTACCATTTGTTGCTTTAGTCCTCAGCAAAGAGAGCAGCTAGTAATATGGAAATATGTTCAGAAGATGTCATCATAAAAAAAGAGAATGACAATGACCATAATATATCATTTTCCTGGTTACAACTGATAATTAATTATATCATCTAAAGATGTAAAAAAGCATTAATATAAGTTAATTATTACGGTGCTATCGTATTGTATATTGACACAGAAAATTGGTGAACTATTTAATAATAAAGGAGTTTGAATTTGGAAAGAAAGTTTATCTTATTTTCTTAGAATAAAGGAAATTGTGTTTTTATGTATTAAATTAGAACAAGGTAGAAATTTTAATGAAATCCTAAAATGTATATTCTTGTTATTGTTGGAGACCTATAACTTGAAATTATATTGAAAATATTTGTAATAAGAGAAGCTTTCTTTTCACTGTGTATATATAACTTTACAATATTTTCTCTTTATTTAAATCCCAAATAATCAAGATAAGACTCAATTTTATTTTAGGCTTATTCAGTCAATGGTTTCAGTAACTTTTCTTCTTTATTTTCTTTATTTATTTTTTTAGTGTTTATTTATTTTTGAGAGAGAGAGAGAGAGAGAGAGAGAGCAGGCAAGGGGCAGAGAGAGAGGGAGAAACAGAATCTGAAGCAGTTCCAGGCTCTGAGCTGTCAGCACAGAGCCCAACATAGGGCTCGAACTCACAAACCGCGAGATCCTGACCTGAGCAAAGTTGGAAGCTTAACCAACTGAGCCACCCAGGTGCCCCAACTTTTCTTCTTTATACCCTTTGGCTGATTCTAGATAGTTTGCACTCAGATTCATTAAGCTGGTTGACACACTCCATAACTCAGGCATAAAAATGTCCATGTAATGAAAAGGACTATACAGGAGGAGTTGATATTTGCTACTTATGTATAGCAGTTCTTACTGCCAGTTTGAGGAGTTTGGCTAGATTTGGCAGGAAATAAGGTATCATTCTGGATTACTGAACAAACAGTAACATGAGGAAAATAGTGAATCAGAAAAGTTACTTTTAAAGTTATGTGCAAGATGATGTCAGTGATAATGGTGAAGCAGGTAGCTCCAAGAGTCTGGTCCTTCTCAAAAAATAAAAATTAAAAAAATTAAACTTAAGCCCTCAGAATAAGCTTTATCAGAACTCTAGAAAATATTCAAGAATTTATAGAAACTGAGAGGGCTGACTCCAGAAAAAGTCAACTTAAAAATAGTAGAAAAGCTTTGTGACATTTTCCCTTGCTCTTGCCTTGCTCTCTCTTTCCCAGCTCAGTGGTAATTATGTTAAAGATACCAGTCCATGTCTCCAGCCATTCTGGCTCTGATTATTATAATGGAAATGAAAAATTCACTAGAGGTTTTCAATATCAGAATTTGGTAAGCAGAGGAAAGAATCAGAAAACTCAAAGATAAGTCTTCAAACTGTCCAGTCTAAAGGACAAATATAAAAAGGAATCAAAACAAAACAGAAGAATAAAGCTTAAGACACCTGTAGGACACCATCAAACATATACAATAAGCATAATGGTAGTCCAAGAAGGAGATGAAAGAGAAAAAGGGGCAGAAAGAACATTTGAAAACATAATGTCCAAATTCTTCCCAGATTTAATTTAAAAAACACAAATTTTCACAGCTAATAAGCGCCAAGAAGGATAGATACAGAAATTGTCACACTGAGACACACTTTAAACTTCTGAAAGATAAAGAATCTTGAAAGTAGCAAAATATGATATTTCTCCTATAAAATAAATACAAGATAAAAATAACAACTGAATTCTTTAAAAAAAAAAAAGGTTTTTGAGAGAGAGAGAGAGGGTGCACATGTGTGCGATTGGGGAAGGGTCAGAGAGGGGGAGAGAGAGAATCCCAAGCAGTGTCCACACTCAGAGCAGAGCCCTGGAGTCTGACACAGGACTCGATCCCACAACCTACCTGAGCTGAAACCAAGAGTTGGGTGCTTAACTGACTGAGCTGCCAAGGCACCCCAAATAGCAGCTGATTTCTAAGCAGAAACCATGGAGAACAGAATATAGTAGAAGGATAACTTTAATCTCCTGACTTAAAAATACTGACAAACAAGAATTCCATTATCAGGTAAAACTCTCCTTCAAAAATGGAGAAATTAAGACAATCTCAGATAAACAAAACCTATGAGAATTTGCTACTTGTATACTTGACCTCTAAGGAGTACCAGGACTCTTTTTTGACAGAAATAAAAGGATACTAGATAATAACTAAATGCTATATAAAGAAATTAAAAGCATAGATAAAGGTAACTATATAGGGAAATACAAAAGTTAGTATTACTGAATTTTGGAGTGGTAACTCCTTTCTTTTAATTATATGGGTTAATAAAAAGTAAAAAACAATTTTAAATTTATATTAATGTACATAATGGATAAAAATCTGACTTGTGAAAACAACAATATAAAGGGTGAGGAGTGGAGCTGTATGAGACAGTGGTTTTATTATGTATTATTAAGGCTAAGGTGATATTTATTCAAAACAAATATAATAAGTTTAAGAGGTTAATTACAATTCCAAGGGGAACAACGAAGAATGCAACCATATATATATATATATATATATATATATATATACATATATATATATGTATATATATATATGAAAGTAATCAAAATGGAATACTACAAAAAATAAAAAAAGCAACAACACAAAATGAGGCAGTAATGGAGGAAACTGGGAAATAGAAAAGATAGTAAGACTTATAGAAAAAGTAGAAAAATAGAAGTCCTTCCTTATCATTCATTCCTTTAAATTTAAGTGGATTAAATTATCAAGTCAAAAGGCAGAGGTTAATAGAATGGGTAAAAAGGTGATACAACTATATACTGTCTAGCAGAAAGGCACTTTAGATTAAAAATACAAACCGAAAGTCAAAAGATGGAAAATATATTCCATGCAAATAATAACCAAAAGAGAGATGAGATGATTATAACATTATCAGACAAAATAAAAAGTAAGCCTCAAATTCTTATCAGAGACAAAGAAGGATATTATACATTAATAAAAGGATCATTTCACCAAGAAGGTATAGCAGTGACAAACATATAGGCATCAAACATCAGACCTCCAAAATATATGCAACAAGTATTGACAGAATTGAAGAGAAAAATTTACAGTTCTACAGTAATAATTGCAAACTTCAACCCCTCCTCTTTTAATAATGGGGAAAAAAACTAGAGACAATATCAAAAAATGAAATAAAAAACATACAACAGGGGTGCCTGGGTGGCTCAGTCGGTTAAGCGTCCGACTTCAGCTCAGGTCACGATCTCACCCTCTGTGAGTTCGAGCCCTGCGTCGGGCTCTGGGCTGATGGCTCAGAGCCTGGAGCCTGCTTCCGATTCTGTGTCTCCCTCTCTCTCTGCCCCTCCCCCATTCATGCTCTGTCTCTCTCCGTCTCAAAAATAAATAAATATTAAAAAAAAACAAAACAAAACACTGTAAACCAGCTACACATAGTAGACATATTTAGAAAACTTCACCCCCAATTCTTTGACATGAGTGAAAATGAAAACATAACAAACCATACTTAAAATATTCAGAGATGGAAAGGTTATGAGAGAGATCATAACTATGATTTCATGATCCCATGATCCCATATCATGATCCCATGATCCCATGATCGTGGGCTTGATCCCTGTGTCAGTCAGAGAGAGAGTGACACCTGTTTCTTTCTAAAATAAAAATAAAAAATCTTAAAAAAGAGAATAGAAAAACAATGAAGATCAACTAAACCAAAGTTGATTCTTTGAAAAAAATCAACAAAATATACATACATTTATCTGGATTCACTAATAGAAAACAACGTGTTGGAGGAGAAGAATCAAATTATTAAATTCAAAATTAGAATGGGGTCATTACTACCACCTTACTGAAATAAAAAGTGTAACTGAAATAACAAGAGATTGACTCAGTGATCAAAAACCTACTAACAAAAACAAAACCTAGGACTAGATGACTTCACTGGTTTTATCTACCAACCATTTATGGAAAATTACCCAATCATTCTTTTCCATTCATTTCCAAAAACAGAAGAAGGAACACAATATAATTCACTGTAGTAATAGAATAAACGAGGTGAGCGGATGATTATATAAGTTAGTAAAAAAAAAAAAAAAAGAAAAAGAAAAAAAGAAAAGAAACCATCTGATAAAATTCAACATTTCTTTTTAAATTATAAAAACGCTTAACAAACTAGGGATGGAAGGGAATTTCCTCAAATTCATAAAGGCTATTTATGAGAAAACCCACTGCCATCACACAGTAACTGAAAGTCTCCCACTAAGATCAGTAACAAGACATAAATGCCCAATTCCACTGGTCTTTTCAACTGGAAAATTCTAGACAGAACAATTGGGGCTGAGGCTGCAGCTGCGGCCGGCGGTGGGAATAAAAAACACTTAAGTTAGAAAGGAAGAAGTAAAAGTATCTTAATTTACATACAGCATGATCTTATGCTCAAGAACCCTTGAAAAGTGATTAGAATTAATAAACAAATTCAACACCTTTGCAGGATATAGTATAAACACAGAAAAAGCAGTTGTTTTTTTTTTTTATAAACTAGCAATGAACAATCCAAAATGGTAACAGAAATTAAGAAAACTTCCATTTACAATATAGCACGTAAAAGAATAAAATATCTAGGGATAAATTTAACCAGTACAAATCATACGTTAGAAACTAAACACGTTGTTGAAATAAATTTAAAGTGACCTGTATGAAGATCCATATGAAGATATTCTATGTTGATGGATTTGAAGACTAAATATTGTTAAGGTGACAATACTACCGAAGTTCCATTGTGGCTAGCTACTATTATTACTTTATTTTATTTTAAACTTTTTTATTTTTTTAAATTTTTTTATTTATTTTTGAAGGAGAGAGAGAGAGAGAGAGAGAGAGAGAGAGAGAGACAGACAGAGCATGAGCAGGGGAGGAGCAGAGAGAGAGGGAGACACAGAATCCGAAGCAGGCTCCAGGCTCCGAGCTGTCAGCACAGAGCCTGATGCGGGGCTCAAACCCACGAACCGTGAGATCATGACCTGAGCCGAAGCTGGACGCTCAACTGACTGAGCCATCCAGGCGCCCCTATTTTAATCTTTTTTAAATGCTGATAAGAAACATGCTTATAGTGTGGTTGTAATTATTTTTAAGGTGTTCTGTTATTTTTAGAATTTTGACATGGTATGTTTACATATGAATTTGTTTCCATTTATTTTGCTGAAGTGTTTTATTTTATGCTTATTTAGATGATTGGCACATTTTTTTATCTGGTAAATTATTGCCTAATATCTCCTGGGGCTATTACTTCCATCACATTCCCAGAAGTCCTGTTAAGTTTTTTTATTTGGTATTTCCCATCATAACCTTTATAATGTAACTACTCTATATAACTTTTTTTTTCCCCTTCCATCAAGTTCTCACGCATAGAGCTGATTTTCTTTTTCCACTGTCTTAAGTTGAGGAATAGAGTTACAGAGTTTTTCTGGTTCTCTTTTAAACAGTCAGAGAATCAATTTAAGGCTTCTTTCTTCAGGGTTACAGCTTCTAGTTTCCAATCTTCTGAGGTATAAATTAATTGTTCCTTTCTCTGCAATGCCAAACCTCAGTTTCAAAGTTCTATCTTGCTATGAAACTGTCTTCGGTTCACTGCCATTAGCTTGTATTTCATTCTGAAATTTGATGTATTTATAGTTAAAAGTTGCTTGCTAGTAACAATATAGTCTCCCACTTTACAAAAATATTCCAGAATTTAATTATGGTTATATTTACACTTGTACACCCTAATGTCAACTGCCAGTAATCTGTGTTGACCTCAGAAATCATGTCAAAATATTTTTGCCAGTAAATGTCTATTTTACACGTATAATTAAAAATTGAAAAGCAACCTAAAAAATGAAAGCTTTGTTACATTGTTCTATAAAATGAGACATATTTGACATCATGAAATAATATAATGGTGAAGTATAATTGATTAATTGTTCTTGGCTAATTAGAAAAATATAAAAGCAGACATAAAGAATGCAGTATGGATTTTAGCCAACCCAAGCCACAGTGCTCATAGAATTGTATACATAGAGAAATAGGGTAGAAAAATTGCTTTATAAAAAGTGAATATACATATTTTAGACTCAGAACCATCATCCTATATAGTATCATGTATCATATATACATTGAAAACAATTATTTCAATTTCACAAACTAATGCCTGTTAAACTAAGTTGATGATATAAAATTTGTTATTACTGGTTTTGCAGTTTGGTTAGTAGATATGATGCTAGAGGCAGGGAGACTTTTAAAAAAAACTCCCAAACATTCAATGAGTAGGGATGGAGAAACTAGCATAATTCTGTCTTTCTATTGAGGTTATCTCAGGTGACACTTTTATTTGTACCCAGGAGAACTTTATTCTCAATTTCACAAAAGAAAAAAAAATGTTGTTACTGTTAAAATAATCCAGTGAAGACTGAAGGCTTCTGATATGTCAAAGAATGGCAACTGTTACATTCTTTTCCAAAGCAAATGCTATATGTAGATCTGTAATATTTTCCTCATAGAATTTACCCACAACCAACAGAATTCCTAATTTTTAGATCTCCTTCATTTTTTTAAAGGTTTATTCATTTTTGAGATAGAGAGAAAGCATGAGCGGGGGATGTGTGGACAGAGGGGGACCGTAGATCTACAGTGGGCTCTGGCAAGCCCAATGTGGGGTTCAAACTCACTAACTGTAAGATCATGACGTGAGCGGAAGTCCAAAGTTCAACCTACGGAGCCACCCAGGCACCCCAGATCTCCTTTATGTGAGGGAGATCCCATCCACATCTCCTTTTCTCTTCCCAATTTCACAAACTACAGATAAGGAATGAAGAAATCCTAGTGCACGTGTTACAACATTCTTTGAATTGAGTCAGAGGAAACTAAGAACAACAACAACAAAAAAAGCAGAATTCTGAGAGAGGGCCTTGAAGTGGAAAATGAGACAGAGAGAGAGAGAGAGAGGGAGCTAAAGACAGTTTTTAGAATGTTTCTAACATTGTCATATTATAATTTTACTTTAAAGTTTTGCTAATCTTTTTGTGTTCTAATCACTGCTAACAATATTATATATTTGTATGGATAAAATAATTTCGGTATGTGTTTACACAAAAAGATATAACCCAAGCTTGTCAAAGGTTTCTTTGTAAACTTGCCATACATTTCTCCCTATATACTAAATAATCCATATTTCAAATTTCTTTGCCAAACTAATTATAAATCAATCTAATATGTTCATCCATTGACTTATTTTTCCAATGACATCTAAATTTTATGGTCTCCAATTCTGTCTGGTAACTTTTGAACTTTGTGTCTTAAGTGATTCATTTTGTGTTCATTAATTGCCATTCTTTTCTTACCTCCTTCTAACATGACTTCAGAAGATACAGAGCTTTAACAAAACTTTTAAATAATGTGGAGCTCTAGGGAGCAAATTTACATCATAGATGTTGCTAAATAAATTAAACAAGAAGGCCATTAGACAGAGGTAGCTCTAACGCCGTGGCAGCTTACGTAAGCAAACCAAAAGTCTAAGCCTGTAAATGCCTCAAAGTTCCAAAATCAAAACACTCAGAACAACCAATCACCATCACATGCGGCCATCTAGGCTTTGAGCCATAGTCAATCAGGTAATTTCCTTTCTTTGCTTCGCACTCTCATATAATTATTTTTCTTGGCTCCCAATTCAAATTGAATTTTGCTCAAGTAAACTTACAATTTTTAATATTGCGTAGTCTGTCTTTTAGCCAAGCTTTCCATTTGTTTGTGCAGAAACCCATTGGGAATCCCAGAATTGGTCTGAAGATTATTTTAAACTGAAGACATGTGAAATTCAACACATGCAGAAGGAAAGCCTACTTTGACCTTCCCTTATTTGACTAAAATTGGCAACTTCCTGGAAGTGAGGCTGCTATAAATTCGCTCTTCAAAGTGTGTCAATTCCTGGAGGAAGAATAAAAATAAGCCTACATAAGGCACTGAAGGAAAGAGAGACCCCTCATGTCTATATAGATAAATATATAAACTTTCTTATCTCTCCTTGGTTCTCCTAAAAAGCCATTTACCTTTCTTGAAGAAAACTTTCTATTCTTCCTAGAAGAAGAGACTTTCATCCCTCTTCCCTTTCCCTACTTCATTAGGTCTCCAAGCTTGTAACTTTAATCATTTAAGGAGCCGGCTATTTCTTTTGTTACCTCCATGCATAGTATGCATACACATAAACCTTTTTTTTTCTTCCTGTTAATCTGTCTTTTTGTCAGCTTAATTCTCAGACACCCAGGTACTGAAATAAGAAGAAAGAGGAAAAGTTGCTTTCCTCTCCTACACTTCAAAGCATGACTAAGATTTTATGCTACTCTCTTAAAAGTTGCTATGCTTTTAAAAACTGAATTACCTAATGCAAAATATTTATTGGATTTCTGATACTTTCACGAAATCAGATTGTGAGTTTAAATTAGTTTGTCGTTTTGAAATATTATAATTGTAACTTGTAATAATTTCATAACTTTGAAGACCACCCCAGAAGATTTAGGATCCATTCTTTAAGATCTGACTCTGTTTTCATTCTATGTTTAAAATACTATTATGTATAAGTCCACAAAGAGTAAAAATGTCTCAGAGATGACTGTTAATCATGTTAGCATACTTTCTGTGGAATCTCTAAACTAAGTAGAATGTAATGAGTTGTTCCATTTGCTTGGTTGTTAGAATTTTAGTAGGTATATATGGAAAGGGGAGGTGTTTAGACTGTACTTCTTAAATACAGTTGTAACTAATCTTTAAATTTTGAACTCTACATTTGAAAGAACACTTAGAATGGAACAAACATTCAAAACTTAGCAGAAAGAGGAAATAGGTTTCTTTTCTTGTGAATTTGTGGGGTTTTTTGTTTGTCTTTTTAGAGAGAGAGAGGAAGAGGGATGGGTAGAGAGAGAAGGAGAGAGAATCACAAGCAGGCTCTGCCCTGTCAGTGTGGTGCTAGACCTCATTAATCATGACATCACGACCTGAGCTGAAATCAAGAGTTGGATGCCTAACCGACTGAGTCACTCAGGCACCGCTTGTGGATTTGTTTTTGATACAATATGATGTGGTCTACAGAATGTCATTTAAGAACAGTTGGTGTGAGATGTCTTACAAAGGCCTCAAGTTTCCCCCACCAGGGACCTCTGGGTGGCTCAGTTGTTTACGAGTCCAACTCTTGATTTCAGCTCATATCATGATTTCATAGTTCTTGGGATGAAGTGCCTCATCAGGCTCTGCACTGACAAGGCGAAGCCTACTTGGGATTCTTTCTTCCACTCTTTCTGCCTCTCCCCAGTGTACGTTTGCTCTCTCTGTCTCTCTCAAAATAAATAAACATTAAAAAAAAATGTACACACCTGGACCATAGCTGATTTAATAAAGGGAGAGGACTAACCCCAGATTTGTTCATTAGATTTTGTTTATCTCAAATTTGGAGTTGGAAGTGAGAGACTACTAGTTGGTTTCTGCATGGAGTTGAAGAATTCTAACATTTAGAATTGAAGGATGTGGACTTGTCAATGCTTCTGTACAGAGCATGGACAGCTTTCTGCTGAGGGAATTGACAGTGGCAAAAAAAACAAAACAAAACAGAACAAAAAAACTATCTGGTTATCTAATGACACTCTGTACCTTGGTTCGTGTCCCTACTTGTGGATCAAATACATCATGCCTTTGGCTGATATCATAAGAAAAGCTGAAAACAAAATTGTCTCATTCTTGCCATCACTTAAAACAATTTCGATTCTTGCATGTACAATTACAAATATAAAAATTATATTAATGTAATTATCGAGAAAACAATTTGTGATGTTATACTTTAGATGTGTGTAATGCTCCTTGAGTTCAACATACCAACAGGAGTACTGAATATAAGAGAACTGGTCTGTGCCCTACTCCTTAATCTACATAATGGAGATGGAATTACAGAGCACACACAAATGTGTTCAAGGACTCATAGATTACCTTTTAGCCTTCTTTGTCTAAGAAATTTTGCTCCAGATATGTCACAAAGCCACACATGTTAATTTCTGTTAATGTATCTATATGGTTGCTTAGCTTTGCTTTGTATTGTTTTAAAATTTTACCTGCAGAAGTTTATAAAATATGTTGTGGTAATTTAGGATCTACTGAAAAATTAAAATGCAAATGTACTTATCTGAGAAAAGCCAACTTTATTTTTAAGCAATATATAGATGACAAGTATGTTAATATATCTTAGCCATGGATGCCATTTATTTATACCCATATGAATGTGCATAAATATTTAAAATATATATATAAATAAACATAAGTGATTGTTCATACCAGCACTTTGCATTTATTTTGTTTACAATTAAAATTTAATATGCAATGTGTGTTTTATTTCAACACCGAATTTATTATAAATATCTAATGATAATTATGGCTGTAAATAAGATTATATTTCTAACAATTCTTGCAAGAAAAGGGACAGAAAACTATTAGTGTAGAAATGTTCATGGGCTTCCTTACATTCCACACAAAGAGAATCTCTGGCCCTTGTAACTCATGTCCGAGGTTGTTTCTAATTTTAGACATGCTCTTTTCAGATATTCTTCAATGTCATCATGAATCTCTCTTTTTTGTTTTTTTTCTTTCCTCTGAAACTATTTTCCTTACCATTGGCCTCATTTTCCTCAGTAGTGCTTCCACCCTACAGCAATGATGATTTCAAGCTACTCTAGACTTACATGGTGCCAACAACCTTTTATCTTTGTAGAAGAGATAATCATCATTTGGGATATCAACCTCTTCAAAAGGTTTCTAATTTGTCCTAATTGGATCAGATGCCCATGCCTGATTAATCCATGTGACTAGAAAAAAGGGGTAATATGATAGGTCAGGTGGAGTGGCATACATTCCCCTTCTTTACAGTAAAGCAAGAAAGGTTGTTAAATAGCCTTCCAGATTGACAGGAGCAATTTCTAAAAATAAATGTTAGAGTGCAGAAAAAAAAAAAAAAAAAAGAGGATCACATTTTCCTTCTGTCCTGAGGAACAGAAGTAAAGAAAAATTCCTTTTTAATTACTTATTATTGTTTAGCTCTGCTAACTTCTGGAGATTGATCCACTAGGTTTCTCACTCTGAGAATGATTGCTGTATACATAAAGACAAAATTAAGCTGGACCGAAAGGATGGACTTTGTGAAGCTTTAACATTTTTTAGGAGATCTGGGATAGGAAGCACAGAGCAATGAGAATAAAGGGATAAAATGTTCTTTTAGGAAGGCAAGAATTAATTCCTAATTTCACCCATATTTTAATTTTCTTTAGACATATATTTGGGAATATGATAAATTTGAATATGAACATTTTGATTTATATATTTAGCTCGATACAGAATTTATATTTTAGTAAGTGCATAGATCTCAAGTAATTCACTTTTGACAATCTTACACTCTATTAACACTTTTATTAAGATATATAATATTTCCATCTACATCAAGTTCACTTCTGACCTTTCCTGGCAATCCCAAGCTCAACTCCTCACCTCAGAGAGAAGCACCATTTTGATATCGGTCAAGACACACTGCCTAGGGCTCTCAGTACTCTTTGTGGCCCCTGGAAATGTTTTATTTTAAATCCGGAAGGAAAAATAAGGTTTAGGTGAAAGGAAATGTTACATAATATTATTATTTTTCTTATTACACAAGAAGAGTCAAATGTGCTTAGGGTCCACAGTCACAATGCAGCCCTGATTTCTTTCACCATAGAAAACTTTATCTCCTTTGGATTTCATGAAATCAATCATACAGTACGTGCACTGCTGTGTTTGCCATCCTTCATTAAACATTTCTTTTCTGAGAACTATCCGTGTTACCATATGTAAGATTTGGCATTTTTAATGACGAGTGTTATTCCATTATATGAATATATTAATATCCACTTATCTATTCTCCTGTGGATGATTACTTGAGTTGTTTTCCTGTTTGGGACTATCATGAACAAGACTGTGATGAACATTCATGCACAAATATTTTTGGAAATACGTTTTCACTTATTAAGTAAGTATTTAGTGGTGAAATTTCTTTCTCATAAGGTAGATCTATATTTAATTTTATAAAATATTACCAAAATATTGCTCAAAGTAGCTGCTTATTTTACACTTATATGTGAGTTCCACATTTGCTACATCTTTGCTAAATCGTGTTCTTATCATCCTTCTGGATTTTAGCCTTTCTAGTAGATATGGGATGGCATCTCATAGTTACACTCATTTTAATTTTCCTGATAAATGATGATGATGAACATCTTTTAATGTACCTTCTAGACATTCATATTTTCATTTTTCAATATCTATTCAAGACTTTTGTCCATATTTATTCAGTCATATATAATTTTATATTGATTTGGGGGCACCTGAGTAGGTCAGTCAGATAAGTATCCGACTTCAGATCAAATCATGATCTTGCATTCGTAAGTTCAAGCCCCACGTTGGGTTCCCTGATGTCAGTGTGGAGCCCACTATGAAACCTCTGTCTCGCTCTCTCTGCCCCTCTCACACACGTGCGCTCTCTGTCTCTGAAAATAAACATTATAAAAAGGCTTTAATTTTATATTGGTTTTTAAAAGTTCTAGGGGCGCCTGGGTGGCGCAGTCGGTTAAGCGTCCGACTTCAGCCAGGTCACGATCTCACGGTCCGTGAGTTCGAGCCCCGCGTCGGGCTCTGGGCCGATGGCTCGGAGCCTGGAGCCTGTTTCCGATTCTGTGTCTCCCTCTCTCTCTGCCCCTCCCCCGTTCATGCTCTGTCTCTCTCTGTCCCAAAAATAAATAAAAAAAAAAAATAAAAAATAAATAAAAAAAAAAATAAAAATAAAAAAAAAAAAGTAAAAGTTCTGTATAGATTCCTTTGACAGATATATATGTATGCGTGTGTTTTAGTCTGTGGTTTGTTTATGCCTATTAATTTCTTTAATGAAGTCTTTGGATGAACAGAAATTTATTTTTTATGAAGTTCTATTTATTTTTTGTCTTTTTGATTTTACTTTTTGTGTGTTATCCTAGGATATCCTTTGTCTATGTCAAAGCTGCCTAGAGTGAAGGCTGCAGCATTTTCTTTTCTTTATTTTATTTATTCTCTCAAAATAGTTTTGTCCAGTTCAGATTTGTTGAATGTACAGATATGTTTTAGAATCATATTGAAATTAAAAAAAAATACTGTCTTCTAGCTTTATTTAAATCTATCGATTTGGAAGAATAAACATCATAATATTAAGTTTTCCAATCCATAAATATGGTATGCCTCTCTATTATTTAGGTTTTCTATAGAGAGGTCTTTCATTCCTTTGTATGCCTTATGATTAATTATTTGACATTAAAGCTATTTGAAATGCTGTTTTATTTTATTTTCTAAATAAGAAAGAAAAAGAGACATTGATTCATCCTTTCTGGTAATCTTCATTATTTTGTTTCTGAAAATCTAGGTTTTGATCCAATACAATTACCCTTAAACCTGTACAACTTGGGTTGCTGTTGTTGCTTTTATTTTAATTACTCTTATAGTGTATTCTGTAGGAAAGAAATATTTTTTTTTCCTTTTTTGTTTGTCCTACAAGTGTTTTGGTTTTTTTACTTTCATTAATTCTGGATGTACAGCTGAAATAATTATTGAATTTTCATTTATTTTATTTTGTTTAATGTAGCCTTTTAAAAATGTTTATTTTTTTGCACACATGCACATGCGAGACGACCTGTGAGAGTGAGCAGGGGAGGGGCAGAGAAAGGGAGAGAGAAAATCCCAAGCAGGCTCTGTGCTGTCAGTGCAGAGCCCAGCATGGGGCTCCATGTCACAAACCATGTGATAATGAGCGGAGCCAAAATCAAGAGTTGACGTTCAACCAAATGACCCACACAGGCACCCCAAATTTAGCCTTTAAAAGATATTATTTCATCATTCTTTATGATGACAATTTTGCCATTTTTCTTAATGTTTTTCAATATGATCCATGGCTTTCTCCTTTGGTAGTTTACTACCTTATTGATGCTGTGGCAAATTGCCACAAATTGGATGGCTTAAACAACCCAAATCAACTCTCTTACAATTTGGGAAATTACAAGTCTGAAATGGTTCTATTGACCTAAACCATAGGTATTGGCAGCACTGTGTTTCTTCTGGAGGGCCTAGGGCAGTGTCTATCCTTTGCAGCTTCCAGAGGCTGCCTGTCTTTCTTTGGCTTGTGGTACTTTCCTTTGTCTTTAAAGACAGCAACATAGCATCTTCAAATATCTCTGTTCCCTGTTCTAGGCTTTCATTATCTTCTCAGATCTCACTCTTTTGTCTCATTTTTTCCTTTATAAGGAGGACCTTTGTAATTATATGGAGCCCATCTAGATAATCCAGGATCATCTTCCCCATATCCCTATCCTTCTCCTAATCTCATCTGCAAAGTTCCTTTTGCCATATAAGGTAAGGCATTGACAGGTTCTGGAATATGGACATATGGGATATGGGATATGGGATATGGACATCTTTGGGGAGCTACTATTGAGTGTACACAGTTTTTTTGTTTCTTTGGTTTTGTTGTTGTTGTTGTTGTTCGTTTGTTTTTAACAGAAGTTCTATTTAGATACGATTTTCTTTGATTTGATTTTGATATACCTGGGTATGGTTTTATTTTTTTCCTCCTGCATAGTGTCTGCTGAGATTTTTGATTCCACAGGTACTTTTCCAAATTTTGAAAATCTTAGCAATTATATCTTCAATTTTTTCTCATTCTAATGAGATCAATTCTCATCTCTTTTCTTTTTGAACTCCAGTTTACATATATAGAATATATTTTATTGCACTAAAGATCTCAAATGTTCTGTCAATAGTTCTTACTCTGTATTTTCTTCTTGCTTCAGTTTAGATCATCTTTAAAACCGCTGTCCAAATTCACAGATTCTTTTCTTCCCTGTGTCCATTTTTCTGATATCCAAACGGAGATGTGTTTTTCTTAACATCTCCATGTGGATTTTTAAAAATAGTTGACATTTTCTACTTCAATACTTCCTCTGTTCACTCAAGTTTCTGCTATACATTTTAGCATATTTACTACAAACTTTTAAAATTCTCTGCTTGATAATTCTAACATTTATGCCATCTCTACAGTGGTTTCTATTAATGGTTTCATTCTTTGATGATGTTATATTTTATGGCTCCTTTTCATGATTTTTTTGTAATTCGGAAGAAAATGATATAAATAATATTACCTTCAGAAAAGGGCACATCCTTTATCTTTCTGAACAGTAACGTGAGTCCCTGAGTCGATAAATGTGTTCTTGGGAAATTCTAGCCTAAGCTAATGTTTATATTGAGTTCAGTTCTGATGAGGTTCATTCACTTCAGCAGTGCCTGGGATCTCACCACCAAGGACACTGTAAAAATCACTTTTTTTGATTTACACACAGAACCAACACTCTAAATCACAGGAGATTTGGCTCTCAGCTATTTGGGTTAGTGAAAAATTCCATTTGCTATCTACTTCTGCCTCCTACTCCTACTTCTGCCTTTATGATGTTCAGATGTTCTCTCGTTTGTTCTCTGCCCTGCTTCCCTGAGCCTACATTTTGAAGAACTGTGGTCTAGCATTCAGTGAAAGCTTGAAAAGCCTTGGTGACTTTTTTTTTTTTTTTTCTTAACTTCCCTATCCTGCCACATCCTTAGGATGCCGTGCTTTAGACTCTGAGAAGACACAATGTGCTCAGAGGCGTTGCTTTACTTCCTGGGCTACACAACCTGTAGCAGCCATGCCTGATATTTCCCAGAATGTTTACCTCTAAGGAGCTTATCTTAACTGTTTCTCCCTCCCCACAGTGTTCAACAGCCATAGCCTCCTAGTTACTGAAGGCCCAGAAAGCCTCATTTCGTTTTCCTTCAGTTATCCAGACCTGCCCTCAGTCTTCGGTGGGCTCCAAATGCCTCAGATGAAAGGTCTCTCTATCCACCCTTCCGCTTCTTCAGTCTTTTGGCTGCAACTCCCGTTCTCACTGAAGAATGTAGAGAGTTCACAGGTAGATGAAGACTTGCTTGCAAGGTGGAGCCCCTCAGGATTCTCCATCATCATGCCAGACACCATTTGGCATTATTTGCTAGTTGCTAGTCCTACTACCACTACTGTATGTTAATTTAGGTTTGTTTCACTTTACCCCATTGCCTGATGAACTCCTCCTCCTTCATCCACTCCACCAAGGATAAAAGCAGATATAGGTCTCTTTTCTCCTAAGAGGGCCTTGTTGCTTCATAGGTTTTACTTCATGAAAGTTTATTTGCATCCTCATTTCCTTAATGGGTTCTTAAAACTACGATTTTGTCAGTTTTCTGTTTTTTTCTTCATTATTTGAGTAAAAGTGATATTCTCTTGAAACATTCTATGTCTTACTTGGAGGCAGAAGTCTGCAAAGTTTGATACTAAGTGTATACTAACTAATCCTGACCTGAAGGCTTATTGTCAAAATTAACTTACCTGTAATATTTAAATTATTTTACCTATTAGATAAATTAAAAACAATAGTGTAAATGAAGTCTAAAAGTCAAATAAAATAATGCATAAAATCCGTAACTTTTGACTAAAGAATCACATAACACACTTTGCTGCAAAATTATTTGAAATATATTTTGGAATTTTCAATTTATCTATTGTGTATATGAGAATGTTCATATAGTATTATGTCTTTACATGGGAATGCAGTTTTATTTTTAAAATAGAATTACATTTTTTTTGGAATAATAGCAGTGGGAAAATAATGACTTTTTATAGCAATGTCCTTATTGACATAATTCTCAACTCAGTTATATTGATAGAAGAACTTCACGTTTTATAAAAAAGATTTCAATGTATCTATAGCCAACTTCACGGATTCCTTGTTTAGGTGAAATATATAACTTTCAAGGTATTATATGTTTACTCATGGAAGGTAATAAAAATATAAGCTGCTTGGTAGAATGTTAAATTGAAAATTAATCTCTGAAAAAAGAAAACTTTACAGATATATAATGACAAATAACAAAAGGTTTAAAAGTTATACGTGGGGAAATAATGGATGTTGCTTTTTAATGTAACACCATCCATCTCACTAGCTTTGATTAGACTTTTAGGTATTGTCATCCTTTCTCTTTCTTTTTAACAGAAAATACTTTTGACACTTGTCAGACACAATCAATAGTTCTATTTTTGACCTTATTGAAAAATATGTCTCAGGAGAACTAGAGATGGAAAGTGAGAAGATAAAAATCTGGACAAAGGAAAGAAGGGAGGATATAATGTAGTAGTTTTCAAGTGATCGTTACAGAGTAATCTGAGGTCATTGGAAAACAGTTTAACTCATCATATAATAAGAAGGACAAAAAAATTACTTCATAGTGCTTTTAGCCAAAGCCTTGAAAAACATCTGGAAATTCTAGTTAAGTTTTGTTTTGTGCATCAGATAGCAACTTAGAAAGTATAAGAAATAATCTCATTTTTTAATGTAAACATTCTTACGCAGTGTAAAGGATGCCACCTGGCTTTGGAAATAAATATGGTTAAGGTCTTAGCTTTAAAAATTAAAGAATTAATTGAATTCATTCATTCATTTCACAAATATGTGAGGGATAACTAGGCACAGTATAGACTAAGGAATAAAATGGCCACAGTATTAAGCAATACCTTTTAATTTTGATCAGACCAGGTAAGTAGAATCCATTAACTGCTTTTGAAAATATCTTTAGGTAAATTAAATGTAGACCTTATCATCATAACTTTAAGAACAACCTTTTTATTAAAAAAATAACCATGAAAAAAAATATGGTGGGTTTATAGAGAGCTAAGCATACATTAAATTATATGACCATTTACTTTTGGCTCAAGGCAAGGTTCCTTATCTTCATGAATACAAGACACAACTCTTAGGAATGATTTAGACATTTATCTGCCTGCAGGCCCTGAAGAAAGATGGCTTATCACAGGATTATTTTACTTCCCTTTCTCCCCTTTAGAATGTATTATCACAGGCAATCTAAGTAGGTCCTTTAGACCATACCTTAAAAATGTGGCTGTTTGCTCTCTCTATTTAGAAGATTTGCACTGTAATCTGTTATATAATGTGTGAGCCTGTGGACTCAATTCAAGTATATATCTTAAAGAATAATGCTACAAGTCCTTCTGTTAACTTTACAATGAAATCATCTAAATTATAGTAAGATTAGAAAATTATAAAATTTAATTATTCTGAAGCTTTTTTTATTTATAATTTTAAAATTTAACTCTGTATTCAACTGATTTGTGACAAGTTGTGCTTAAGTTATTTGAAAATATAAAATACAGGAAAATTTACCTTTAGGATAAGACATTTATTTTATGCATTTAGACAATATATAATGGACACTGCTAATTTATAAGCTGTATGTGTCCATGTGAATTCAATTCAAAAATTAGTCACATGTTTAACAGAACTGATACACTTCTCTAAGTAGGTAATTTTGCCTTGATAGAGTCAAATAACAATCTTTCTATGTGATTTTAATAAAATTGCACAGTATTAGGTCACCACAAAATTGCCAAACACATCTTTTCAAATATTGGGTAGAAATAATTTAAATCTAGGAGGAACAAAAACAAAATTTCTTCACTTTTTGTATTTCAAACCCCATAATTATCCCATATATATATATATATATATATATATATATATATATATATATTTTTTTTTTTTTTCCCTAATGATTTTCAACTGTTTTCTATATAAGATATAAAACTTGGTAGATCTGGAAACAGTTTTAAAAAGTATGTTTACGGGGTGCCTGGGTGGCTCAGTGGGTTGGGCGGCCGACTTCAGCTCAGGTCATGATCTCACAGCTTATGAATTCAAGCCCTGCATTGGACTCTGAGCTGACAGCTCAGAGCCTGGATTCTGCTTTGGATTCTGTGCCTCCCTCTCTCTCGGCCCCTTCCCCACTCATGCTCTGTATCTATCTCTCTCTCAAAAATAAATAAACATTAAAAAATTTTTAATAAAAAATAATAAAATAAAATATGTCTTTAAATTTGAATTTTGTTTTGTCAGTGAGTAAGTCATTTATATCCATTACTTAAATATTAACACAACTAATTTTGCGATCGACTATGCAGTATAACTTACTGAGATATTATATGCTAGATGATCCATTGCATATTAATGTTTAGTATTCAATTTGAGTGCTATGTATCAAAGGACAATAAAGTAAAATGAACATATTACAAGATTCAGCTGTGTTACAGAAAAACATTAGAATAATATTTAAAACATAAAAATGAGCATGTATGAAATGAATTTTCTTTTTTTACAGAATTTGAACCACTAATGGGCAAAGCTGTGGTACACATGAATAATTGATATCTAACCTTAGATTCTGAGTGGAGTAAAATGAGTAGTCCTATTATTCTTATGTTTTGGGTTTTATTTTATTTGCATTTGTGTTCTTCCTGGCTTTACTGAGATATAGCTGACTTATAACACTATACAAGTTAAAGGTATACAATGTGACGATTCGATATATCTATATATCATGAAATGATGACCATAATGAAGTCAGCTAACATATTTACCACCCCATACAGTTACTGTCTGTATGTGTGTGGTGGGAGAGCTAACACTTGAGATTTACACTCTTAGCAAATTTCAAGTATATAACAGTATTGTTAAATGTAGTCACCACGCTGCATGTTAGATTCCCCAGAACTTATCCATCTATAAATGAAAATCTTTACCCTCTGACAAACATCTTCCCATTTTGCCCCATCCTCCAGGCCCTGGCAACCACCATACTGTTTCTATGAGTTTCACTTTTCTAGACTACATACATAACTGAAATTATACAATACAGTATTTTGTTTGTCATTCTCTGTCTGGCTTATTTAACTTAACATAATTCCCTCAAAGTCCACCCATCTCAGACATGTCAAGAGTTCCTTCCTTTTTTATGGCCAAACACTATTTTTTTGTATATGTACATATATTCTACACTATGTAATACTATCACATTTTCATTATTCATCAGCTGTCAATGGACACTCAGGTTGTTTCTATATCTTGGCTATTGTGAATAATGATTCAGTGAACATGGGAGTGGATTGCAGATATCTTTTTGAGATAGTAATTTCATTTCATTCACATATATGACCAGAAATAGGATTGCTGGATTATACAGTAGTTTTAATTTTAATTTTTGAGGAACCTCCATACTGTTTTCCATATGGCTACACCAATTAACATCCTCAGCAACAGTGCACAAGGGGTCCCTTGTCGACACATCTTTGCCAGCACTTATTTCATCTTTTTTTTTTAAGTTTATTTATTTTGAGAGAGAGGAAGAGAAAGTGAGCATAGACAGGGGAGGGGCAGAGACAGAGGGAGAGAGGGAGAGAGAGAGAAAATCCCAAGCAGGCTCTGCACTGTCAACACGGAGACCTACACAGGGCTCAAACTCACGAACTGTGAGATCATGACCTGAGTCAAAACCAAGAGTCAGACACTTAACCAACTGAACCACCCAGGTGCCCCTTCATCTTTTGATAACCGTCTAACAATGTGAGGTGATATAAAATTGTGGTTTTGATTTGCATTTCCCTGGCAATTAATGATGTTGAACATCTTTTCAAGTTTCTGTTGGCCATTTGTAGGTTTTCTCATTTGTATGTTTTCTTTAGAAAAAAAATGTCTATTCAGGTATTTGTACATTTTGTAATTGGATTATTCACTTATTTTTATTATTGTATTGTATGAGTTCCTTATATATTTTGGATATTAATCTCTTATCAAATATATGGCTTACAAATATTTTCTCCCATTCTGTAAGTTGCCTTTTCATTGTGTTGATTATTTCGTCTGTTCCGTAGAAGCTTTTCAATTTGATGTTGTCCCACTTGTAGAATTTTGTTTTGTTGCTTGTGCTTTTGTTGTCATATCCCAAAATTCTTTGCCAAGACCAACATTGAGCTTTTTCCTTATATTTTCTTTTAGAAATTTTATAGTGTCAGGTCTTACATTTAAGTTTTAAGCCATTACAAGTTAATTTTTGTGAGCATTGTAAGATAGGGGTTCAACTTCTTTTGCATGTGAATATCAGTTTTTCCCCATATCATTTATTAAAGAAACTACCCTTCCCCCCACAGAGTATTTTTGACTCCCTTGTCAAATATTAGTTGACCATATACATGTGGGTTTATTTCTGGGCTATTGATTCTGTTCTATTGGTATATGTATCTGCTTTTATTCTGGTACCACGTTGTTTTGATTGCTATATATTTGTAGGTTGAAATAAGGCACAAATAAATAAAAATATAACCATGTTCGCATTTTAGAATAATAAATATTGTTAAAATTTCTATACCCAAAGTAATCTATAGATTCAATGCTATCCTTATCAAAATTCCAATGGCATTTTTCACAGAAATGAATTATTCCTAATTTAGTTAATTTGAATAAATAGATTTTTTAAATGAGATAAAGTCAGTTATATATTAAGAACCATAATACATATAAAATTATTAAAATATTTTAAAAGGCTATCTCAAAATTTTCAAAATATTCATAGACCAAATTCCTTTAGTTTCTTGCCAAGTAGAATTAGCACAGATACTTTTATAAACTATTTGGAAATTAGTGCCTATAAATTTGGCTATTATTCTATAGATCTCTTCAAGCCATATATTATATATTGGAGTCTACATGTAAAATATCCCTGTTTGTGTGTGCCCCTATGTGTGTAAAATGTATCAGTGTGTCCATCTCTATCTATCTATCTATCTATCCATTCATCTATCCATCATCACCGTAGGCCTGGGTTTTATATTCCTGTAAGGCAACTCCATCCTTCCTTTGTTACTTCTTTTTTCACTCTTTTTATTCATGTATACCAACCACATTACATATTTCTCCCAGAGCTGAAATCAATAAACTATCATTGAAAATATGTCTATCATTGAAAATATGTCAAAGGGCACCTGACTATCACAGTTGGTAGAGCATGTGACTCTTGATCTCAGGGTCATGAGTTCAAGTCACACGTTGGGTGGAGAGCCTACTTAAAAATATATGTATGTCTAGTCTACTGGTCCATCACTTAAAATATGTCTCAATAAATGTCAGAGGCAAATTAAGAATAAAATATATAATAAAATAGGACATGAAAAGACTAAAGTTAGATAATGTGGAATTTAGGACCAGATAGCAAATGGGAAAAGAGACAAAATTTCATGATGATAAAAGTTTTA
This sequence comes from Neofelis nebulosa, assembly GCF_028018385.1. Lineage (NCBI taxonomy): Eukaryota > Metazoa > Chordata > Mammalia > Carnivora > Felidae > Neofelis > Neofelis nebulosa. The sequence goes on along the minus strand of NC_080784.1, from coordinate 67,518,729 downwards.
ATATGCAATGAAAACATAATGATAATACATATTAAAACACAGAAAAACAAAAATAATAAAATACATGAGGAAAATTTACTGAGAAACGCAAGCATTAAAAAAAAGTATACCTCCCAATTTAAATCCTCTTCTCGATATTTTATGCCACATTGATATAAAATATTTTACTTGAGTATTTCGGTTTTAATTTATGAGTCAAATAATAAAATGTATAATTTTCCACAGACAATATTTATTTCTGGGAGAGAGAGAAAGAGTGAGAAAGAGACACTATGTCCCATGAAAAGAAAGAAAGTTCTTATATGTGTAAGGAACAGCTACAAAAATTACCTTAATACACACACACGTACACACACACACACACATGCACACACTTTAATTAGTTACAGAAGGCAGAATTCCTCCATATCACATTATTGGACCTCAAGACAATTAAAAGATAAATAAATTATAATAATATAAATAACCCTCAGGTAGATACTTTAAACAAAACCGAAAACATCTATTCTAAATAAATCTCACATTAAAAAATAAAAATAAAACTTAGAACTTAAAAGAAATCAGTGCAAGGCAATAACATTTTATGGCAATACTCAGAGGATGTAGAAATCCCACAGAAAGGGAATATTTAAACTTATTTTCTTTAATATTAAGTAAAAATCGTGAAATAAATTAACCTAAGTATCTCATATAGCAAATAAAAACTGAGCAACAAAATACATCAAAAGAGAATGTCCGGAAAATATACAGCTAGCAAAAGACACAAGACTAGCAGCCTAGCTAAGGAGTGACCTCTTCTGCTGCAAACAGAACCTGCATTTGGAGTGTGTTGAGTCCAGCTTAGCATAGTCACCATCCGGAACTCTTGCAGCTGGAGTGATCATGTGACATGGTTTTGATTAATAATAAGTGGGCGATATATAAGAGGATTAAAAATTTTGACCAATGACACAGACCTTTTACTTCTTTTTTAAAATTTTTTACATGTTTATTTATTTTTGACAGAGAGAGAGAGCGAGAGCGAGCGAGCATGAGCGGGGGAGGGGCAAAGAGAGAGGCAGACCAAATGCAAGCAGGCTCCAGGCTCTGCGCTATCAGCACTGAGTCTGACAAGGGGTTTGAACTCACCCACCGTGAGATCATGACCTGAGCCAAAGTCGGAAGCTGAGCCGACTGAGCCACCCAGGCGCCCCTTAATTTTTCTTCATTATTGGAACACACAGAGATGCCTGGAGGGGCAGAAGCCTTGAAACTGGAAAAATGAGAATTACATTCACAGAAAGAAAGAAAAAATTTATGGGAGATTGGTGTCGGAGTGAAACTATTGTACCAGCTACTTATTTTGTTATTACAAATGAAACCTCTTATTCACTTAGGTCTATATAAAGATTTAGTTTGCAAATGGCCAAATGAACAAAGAACTGAGGAAGGAATGAATAGTGAAATATAAATAAATGAATTTCAAGAGTAAATAGAATACCAAAACATCTAGTTCTTTCAAAATGTAAGTATGTAGGTTGCTTATTTAAAAATTAGGATAAAAATGAAATATAGACAAAATATGTGAAAATTGATAAATGACACACAAAATGACTTTATATCTACTCTAAGATAATACAAAAAATAATAATTAGGAATGCATGAAAATCTTTACAACTCTCCAAAATTATAAAGGAGGACACTGACTTATTTTATCAAATAAAATTTGGATATTTATGTATTTCAAAAAATAGGAAAAGAGAAAAATATTTACAACTCATAAAACAGAAAGGACTAGTGTCTATAATATATAAGCCAGTCCCACAAATAATAACACATAATTTAATAAAAAAATATGCTGCCAAATAAGGCATAGAATAGGAATCATAAGTTAATGTGAAAAATGCCAACACTTTCTAATAAAGGTACACAAAACAATGCAAACTGATGTTTTACCCATAAGATTGACGAAAATTAAATAAAAATTATGTTTATTTACTTTTGAGAGAGAGAGAGAGAGAGAATGAGTGCAAGAGGGGCAAACAGAGAGGGAGTCACAGAATCAGAAGCAGGCTCCAGGCTCTGAGCTGTCAGCACAGAGCTTTACACCAGGCTCGAACTCATCAACTGTGAGATCATGACCTGAGCCAAAGTCAGACACTCAACCCACAGAGCCACCCAGGCACCCCACGATTGACAAAAATTGTAGAACATGTTAACACTAAATGTATTTACACTGGCATGTCTCAAATAATTATACATTTAAGCTGGTATTATTTATTAGAGTGACGTGGTACTACTTAGTAAAATTTTAAATACATAAGGTCTATAAGCAATGTGTTTAATCTATTGACAGAAAAAAAAAAATAGCTCAGCATTACCAGCAGAAGCACTAAGGAATTTGTTGTAAAATTGTTTGAGAAAAGGGCTGGTTATATAAAATGTGTAATTTAACAAAAATTAACAAAATTAAATTAGATTTTTATGAACTGATTTGAAAAGATATAAAGATTCCCTGGCTTATAAAAACAATGTTTATTAAAAAAAAAACTCTGAAAATACAAGTTGGGATGAATGGTGGATAGAGTGTTGCTGTTTTGCTGTTGTTATTATCTTCAGGCTTTACTTCTGTGACCACATATAATTTATAAGATGTGTATAAATGCATATCACCTAGCACCATACTTTTGCATTAATGTAAACTAAATGACAGACATTTGCACAAACATACACTTCTTCCATTTTATATTGTGGTATGGTACTTCCCCTCATGTCCAGGCCTCACAACAAGTGGGTAATATGTTTTGCTCCTCTTATTCATGTGACTTTCTTTAGCCAAAAGAATTTTAGAAATCAAGGTACAAGCAGAGACTTGTAAAAATCTTGTTCTCTTGTTTCTCTTACTTCTTAATGAATGAAAACATGCTTAGAATAGCAACCGAAGGGATGAAAGAGACATGTGGGGAGAGCAAAGGCCTACAGCAGCCAAACGGAGTAATTCCTACTACACGAAATAGCATATTTAAGACAACCATTTCATGAAATCCTCAGAGGTTGATTTTTTAACAGCTATCAGGTATAACTGATGTACATTTAACTATATATATTTAAAGTATGTAATCTTAATTTTCTGTAAAAATTTATAAATTGAATAATTACAGCTCAAGGTGTAATTTTTGACTTACACACACTTATGTTTATTTTTCTAGCCTTTAGAGATTGTTGAGTTTCATAGATTTGCTAGTTTATAATTTTTTATCAAATTTGAAAAAATAATTTTCTGGGCTCCAGTTACACATAGCATTTCTAAGATTTCAGTTCTACATATGTTAGGCTGCTTGAAGTTGCCCCACAAATCAATGATGCTCTTAATATTTAAAAAAAAATTAACATTTATTCGTTTTTGAAAGACAGAGAGAGACAGAGTACGAATGGGGAAGGGGCAGAGAGAGAGGGAGATACAGAATTCGAAGCAGGCTCCAGGCTCCAAGCTGTCAGCACGGAGCCCCATGTGGGGCTCTAACTCATAGACTGCAAAATCATGATCTGAGCCGAAGTCGGCCGCCCAACCAACTGAGCCAACCAGGCACCCCAATATTTTTAAATCATATTTCTATTTCTGTTATATTTTGGATACTTTTTATGAATCTATACTTGATACTTAATGTTAGCAATCTCTTCCTCTGCAGTGTCCAATTTTCTGTCAATCCACCCATTGTTTTTTTCGTATCAGGCATTGTGGTGCTCAACTTTAGAAGTTTAATTTGGGTCTTAGTTACATCTTCCATATTTCTAATTAACACATTAAATCTCTAGTCTCTTGATTTTATGGAATATAGTTATAGTATCTCTTTTAATGTTCTTATCTACTAATTTTATCATCTCTGTCATGGACTGATTTAAATTGATTGGTATTTCTTCTCATTGTGTGTTATACTTCCCAATTTTTCACATGTCTGGTGAATTTTGATTGGATAGAAGGTGTTGTGAATTCTACCCAAGGTACTTGATATTTTGTATTCCTGTAAGCACTACTGAGCTTTGTTCTGGGATGGAATTAAGCTACTTGGAAAAAGTTTGATCCTTTTGCAATGTGCTTTTAAGCTTTGTTAACTAGGATTAGAACAGTGGTTAACATAGTGCTAAATTTGCCTCATTCCTCAAACAAGACCCTTTTGACTACTCTCCCTAATGTTTTACTTCTTGAATTATGAAATACTCTACTTTGGATTATGGGCAAAAGAACTATTCATAGTTCTATGTGAGCTCTAGAGATTGATCCCTCTAATTATTTCTCAGATCATTTTCTCATGTTTTTGCTCTTCAGAACTCAGCTGAAGCCTCAAGGAAGAATTTCTTCAGATGTCCAGATGCCCAAATTTTTTTTTCTCTGTGCAATTTTCTCTTTTCCATTACTTTGCCTTTTGAACTCTAGCTTTGCTATCCTCTCCAGACTCCAGCTCTGTCTCCTTAATTTATGGAGACTCCTGGGCCCATTCTAACATCCCTGTCACCGGGTCACATGGTATGGAAATCTCCCAGCCCATGACCTGGGGGAAGCATTGTTCTCACATTGTTGATTACTGGTCTCTCAGACATCACTGTCTTTTGTTCCCTGATGACCAAGATCTTAAAAAAATGTTTCATATTATTCCTCCTGATCTTCTACTTGTTTCAAGGAGGAGGCTGAACCCTCTTCCTGGTCCTTCAACTTGGCCGGATACACATATTTTGCAATGGAGTTTGAACTTTTACTCTTATATAACCATTATTTTATTTAAGGTGACTATATATTATATTAAGGTCACAAAAGACTTATATAACTTTTAAAGAAATATGCCAATTTCAATGATGCTAAGATGAACATTTGCCTACATAGATGCAATGATTCAATTTACAGACTTTATTTTTCAGTTTTGTAGTACCCAAATAAAGTCTTACAATAAATAGACTTCTACATTCAGTGTGATATATTACTTCAGAAAGTTATAAACTGACTTAGGTAAATAGTTTTTAACTATTTAGTGAATTATGACTACGTTATCATGTTAAAAATACGTAGACCCTTTTATAACAGAAGTCCTAATACCAAAAATATGTAGACCCTTTTATTACAGTTCTAATACCAATTGATTGAAAAAATAGTAACAATGGCAAAAAGTTCAGTCAAGATTTTAAATTAATATATTTTAGTAATGTCAACAATTTCTAACTTCATTAACAAAAAGTAGCATATATGTGTGAGAAATCATCTATTTAGATTAGAGATGTTTCTTGGTATATAAATGGTTTTAGAGATTTTTTTCAATAATGTTTCACCCTTCAGAGTTCTGTGCCTTACGATTTATTGGGTGAGAATTGGCTTTCTGAGAAAGCTAATTCAGAGGTGTGATGGTGAATTGGCCTTTAACACAAACAGTAATTCACTAAGTGGTGTCCTGGTTGCCTAGAAGAATGAACAATGTTTCAAATTTATATCCAGGGAGCAGTTTACACAGAGGAGAACTTCTGGCTTCTTGCATGCTCAGCATGACAAAGCTAGCATTTCATAGTATTCCCAAACTCCAAACTAAAATCACATTGAAATTCCAAATCAAGCCAAAGAAAGCAGATATACATTTATTATCCACAATGTAGTTAAACAAAAATAAGTTCAGCACTTGAATGTTCAGTTAGCTTATTTGCTTTTCCAATATTTAGTCCTATGCTAAAATATAAACAGGCAGATTGAGATATACGAAATTTTAATATACTCTGAATATTATGAATATACTATGAATATACAATGAAATCTGTATATAAAGTATATATATTTATATATGTATTAAATTATCTATACTTATTATTTCTTATTGAATCATTATTATTTCTTAAATTATTTTTATTAAATAATTTATTAAATAATATCATTTATTATTAAATAATGATTTGCTTTAAAATAATAATTATTAAAAATAAATATAAATACTTATTCAATAATTATACATTACATATATTAATATTTTATTGAAATATTTACATATATATATTTCGGGACAGAAATGAAACTGCTGCTAAACTATCTGCTTTACAGGGCGCCTGGATGGCTCAGTCAGTTAAGTGTTGGACTCTTGATTTCAACTCAGGTCAAGATCTCACAGTTCCTGGGATGGAGCCCCTTGTTGGGCTCAGCACAGAGCCTGCTTGGGATACTTTCTCTCCCTCCCTCTTTCTGTCCCTCTCCTGCTCACACACTGTCTCTTTCTCCCTCAAAATAAATAAATAAATAAACATTTAAGTATCCGCTTTCCACCAAATGCAAGCCTGATATGGTATTAAAATAGTAAGAAATTTTGAGAAGATAATTTAAAGCAAAAATAATTTTTAAAAATTCTGATATGAATGGGAAAACTATGTTAACAACTCAAAGTTGTAAAGTTCATGAACTATGATCAAAATAATCAGGAAATGCAGTGAATTCATTTGTAAATGAACATGAAAACTTTTAAATTTAAATTATTGCTCTACATGTATATCTCATTAAATATAACTACTTGGTGAAGCTTTCTTATATATACTCTTGCCTATATGGATTATATGTTTATAACTAGCTCTATTTTGCTCTTTATTTTCAAAAGGAATGCAAACTTGAAGAAATAACTTTGGTTGTAATAGATCTTAAAATTTGAAATGATACCTTGCATAGCTACTAGCTTAACTGGTCTCTTTGGTCCCAAAGAGATAATAACCAAATAAATGTTATATTCACCATTTCACCCTGGAAGGAAACATACATGAATATTTTATAAATATAAAGTTTGAATTCTGAAACACATCTTCTCTTTATTTAATAACCATCATTTCTTATTAAATTGAAATTCTTTAAACCTTGAGAACTTTCATTCCATCTCCAAAACAATTATCAAAGTTTTGTCCATAAAACAGAACAACATCAATGTCTCCAAAGTTGATAATTTGGTGATATTAACTTCTTTTTATATATTGTAGAATTCAATTAGTCCCTGAGTATTAATTTTTAAAAGTTCTTCTTACCAAAATTCATATCATTTTTAAACTTCATAAAAAAAAACCACACTGGAAAACAAAACAAAACAAAAAAACCCACACTGTAATTATAAAATTTTTCTATTAGACAAATTGGGTCAGGTGGGTCCCAATTGAGTGAATTTATGTATTTTTAAATAAATTAATTCTCTACTAACTAGTCGGACATATATTTTACTTATGCTAAATATAGTAATAGGTGTTGATGATATTATATGTTAATATGACATAAAATTTATGTTTATTTCAATAGAATCTTTTTATTTATGAAAACTGAGTCACAGACACTCACAGAATAAGTCAAATATGAGTAAAATCGAATGAAGTATTTAAGTATTTGTGTACGCTACTCTCAAATTTAAAACATTTGTACCATATTAGAATATTAAGAAAGTTACAGAACAAAATTTGAGTATTTATATAAACATTCCTAAGTAGATTCTAAGTTACCTAAGAATACAGTCCCACTTGCTCTTTTAAGTATTTTATCTAAGAACCTAACGTTATTCTCAGTGTGCAATTATTGTGATATGAATTAGAAAATCTTTTCTGCTTCCTACTTTAGCCAACACTGTTCCTTTTTTGAGATCTAATAATTCTCTTTTCCTCTATTGTAACCCTTCAACACTCTAATTGGTACCTTCCTATGAACTCAGAGGAATAATTGCCCATGCTGCTCGTTTGAAAATGGAATTAGAAGCACTGTATGATAGCATCTTTTATTATTACCTTTACTGTTGATTATCCATCTTTTAATTTTCATAACTTGATGCCCTATCTTTTAAGTTCCTCTAGGGCAGGCACTATGAATTAAAAATAATTTTGTCATTGATACAGCTTATTAACTGAGACCTTAATACTCTTTAAAGCACTATTTAGATAATCACTAACTGCAATTTCAGGCATGTCCATAGAACTAAAAACTGTTATTTCTCAAGGCACTTGAAGAACTATCATTTAAACACATTCATTTTCTAATTGCGGAAAATTGATGCAAAAATTTTATATTCTAGACATGTGATTTGGAGATCAGAATCCATTTCTCCTTTCTTTCAAGTAGCCCCTTATTATTACAATAATGGATAAAGTTGCCATTCTTCTAAAAGCTGAATCTTACCAACAAGAGTAACATGCATTTTCATAGGTGTATGTATGCAATTAACAAGTACTTCTTGGTTATTAATACCAAAAACTATTTGAAAAGCTATCTGTATATAGTGTATCAAAATTTTCTATCACAGAATGTTTAGAACCCCATTAAGGATTATTTTAATTTATAAAGATATTTCAAGAAAGGAAATAAAAGCGTGTGTGTGTGTGTGTGTGTGTGTGTATACGTATGTATATGTGCGTTGATGTATACTGCACTTTGAGAGGTAAGTATTGTTATGAAAGAAAAAGCATAGGTTTGGGGATTAAACTAAGTTTGAATTCCAGCTATGCCACTTGCTAGCTGCATTTTGTTTAGCCCAATTTACTACCAATAGAGAGGAAATATAATAACTCACAGAATTGCTGTAAGTTTAAACAAAATCATTTAAGGATAATGCAGAACATGTGAATATAGTAGATGATAATTACTGTTTTTTCCTTGCACTTTCTTGTAAATGAATTCAAAATAACTGTAAAATAGTAAAATAGGAAGTCTCCCTTTGTTCTATCAAGTTCATAGAGTCACCTTCAAGATCACAAAAATGTTCTTTGTTAAAATGATATTTTTTCAGAAATCTTTCATATATTGCATACAGTTACAAGAAGGGCATTTTTAAGAAGTTGATTTTGAATTTTTTTTTAAATATAAATCAAAACAGAGCATTCACACCAAGTTTCCTCATTTGCAGGTTTATTTATTATGCATAATTCTCACTGCAGCTGAAATACAACAGTAACCTTGGCTCTTCCTTAGATAACTTAATTATGGTCTCATACATTTCCACCTTTAAAAGAGTAAAACGTTATATTGCAGAAACATGAATTAGGATCTATACTTGAAAACTCATATAAAGAAAATTATAATCTAAAATATGGTATTCTTTAAAATGTATGCTTCTATGAACCTTCCATTTCTAATGACTGACCTTTTGCAAGAGGTTGATGCAATTCAATAAAAAGAGTTCCTCAAATTAATTTTTTCACAAAAGTTTGCCTATTGTTGATTTCAACACAAAATGCAAACTTATTATTATAACCAATTAATGGCCTCAACTATGTAATAATATGACACTATACTACACTGTACAAATTCAAGGCATTTTCCCCCTGCTTACTCTGGACACATGGCTAACTGTAAAATATATGGAAAAGTGATTTAAATAATTTCTGAAATTACTAAGACACTTTGGAAATTGGTTGTAATAGTAATCTTATGAGATCCTTGCACATAATAATATATCTCCATGAATTCTGAATTATGTATAGTTTTTTTATTATTATTACTGAGACAAAAGATTTCAGGAAGTTAACTTTTAAATAATATCCTTTTTTCCCCCTCTAGTTGTATTTAAACTTTATGAATGTTAAATACTAACTTTTCACACTTGCAATGATTTTAGTCCCTATTCAATTCTATGTGACCCTGAAATATGATAGATATCAAATAAAGACACTGCATTGAAGGTGGCTTTTATTATAATTTGAAGAATATATCTGAGAGTATGTTCTCGATTGGCAATGATTTTGACTGCAGTGGAAAATTTCAAGTCAGATTTCACCTCTAGCAGAAAATGACATCTTCACACTTCAGCTCACTGATTTTGGTTTTGAATTATTTAATTAACAATCAATTTATCAAATTCTTTATTAGATTCAAAAGAGCTTTGCAGTAGCTCTTTAAACACATTTCAACTTACATGTAGATTGTTATGGTTTTCCTCTCAAAACCTCATAGTGAAATGAAGCTACATTATGTTGAATAAAAAGACTACAAAGTTTTAGCTGAAATTCCAGGAATTAGCTATTTATTATTTACATCAAGAAATCTCAGGCTCTTGCATGTGGTAAAGTGAGAGATTTAATAATATCGAAGGTTAACTGTTTTAAAGACCCCCTGTGGTTTTTCTTTTTCTGTTACCATAGGAAATCATCTGCCAGATTTGTGGTCAGTTTACTGTACTCTTCTATGAAAACAGGTAATATTTAATTTATAATGTTTGCTTCATTCTTAGTCCATAAATATTAATAACTTCTTGTATTTGCCTTCTAGGACACAGCATGATAGTAATAGAAATTTGTGAAACATGAGATTTAGCTTCTAGTTATAAGAGTTACATTTGGAATAAAACATTCCTAATTTTATATCACATATGGCCACTACTTTTCAGAATTTTTTTTCCTGAGATCCTAGAAAAGTATAATAATTTCTCTGTAACAAATAAGACCATCCTTAATTGTTGGTTCATCACTGCATTGTTTTATTTTATTCTAGATCAGGATAATGCCTATCTAATTTTAAGAAAGCATCCAGAGTTGATGTAAAACTATTAAGGTATCCCTTAAAGCATTATTAAATCTAAAGGATAACTGATTATTAGGACGTATACATTAATTATTTTGAATATTTTTCCTAAAACACATGTTTATGGAATGTTGAATTTTTTATTATACCTTAATCGTTAATATTTCTAATGGGCCCATTACCTTTGTTAGTTGACCTTAACTTCCATTCGCTACCTATGGTCCCTTATACAACTATATTCAGAATCTTAAGCATGTGACCACCCTCTAAATAGTTTAAGTGTCACAAGTTTATAGGACTAAAGACTAGGTCTACCCTAATACGTTTTAAGGATTTAGATCTTGTAGCAATCTCATTTGAGCACGAGAGAGGATCGAAGAGTGTTGATAACTTCACCTTGGAATGGTAACTAGATTTTTTATCTGCACTAGAGAGTGAAACTAATATTACTTGGTATCTTTCACCTTTTACTTTTTATGTAACTATTCATTTAATTTGTGTGAGGGAGAGGGAGAGAGAGAGCTGGAGTGAGAGAGTGAGAAAGAGAACACACTAGAAAGCAAACTGAGTGGGTAGCTCACAGTCTGTACAAGACCAGACAGGATTTGTCTTGAGATACGCATTTGCTATGCCCAGTAGAAATAAATTTGGGAAGAATGTGACCTATGTATCTACTGAGGAGGCCATTATTGTTTATTCCTTTTTTGAAAAACTGACATGATTGGAACAATTTTAACATACAGCCTGAGCCACTGCAGAAAAACGGCCATACCTTTTTTTTTTTTTTTTTTTTTTCCTTTTTGGAACCGGGCCAAAATCTTTGGAGAGGGCAAAACTATAAATAGTTATAAACAATTTCTTGAAAACTCAACAGGAGAATGGACATCCTGTTCATAAGACCGATGGTTTGGGATTTTCTGAAGTAGGAATCAGTAGTGAATCAATGTATAACCCAGAATAGTTTAGCTAGTTAACATCCATAGCAAACTTTGTTTTCTTTAACCTATTTAATTATTCCCTCTTCTACTTCTTCATAAAAACTCCTTGCTTTCACCCTGCATGTGGGACACACAGAATCTGTGCTCCCCAAATTGCAATTCCTTGCTAGCAAGTGAATGATCATTTGCCTATCATTGTGGCTTTTTATTTTCAGTTTAACAATTTTCTTCCTGCTCTTCTTATAAAGGATATTTAAATAAGTCAGGGAGCAATAATTCACACTTTGCTTAATACTGAATACAACATTTTTCAGGCACTTGCTTTACAGCACAGAGTGGAGGTATTTAAGGGATGAAAAATGATAGAGATTGCCATTTTCTACTGGTAAATATATTTAGATATCCAACTTAGATGCCTTGGAAATAATGTTTCTCTTTTCACCAATTATCAGTAGAATATGGGTAGTCTGTCACAGTTTAGAAAGTTCCTACATACTTAGTTTATTAATTTAGGGACTGTTGAATAGCCAGGTTAAATAAATGTTATGTAAAACACCTGGCACTTAGTAAATTTTACTGTATGTATGTGTACATATAAATTTGTTATTTTGTGTGGAAGCATTTGTGTGTGAGTGTGCATTCTGTGTGTGTGTGTGTGTGTGTGTGTGTGTGATTTTCTTATTGCCACAGAGCTGATTTGCAATAAAATTTTATGGTAGGAAATACGAGGCTATCACAAGAAAACTTAATGTATTTTATTTGATTCATACTAAGCAGATAAATGAGATTATGAAAGCTGAAGTTTCAGTTCACACTGAAATTTGGCTTACAGCTCTATAATTTGAGATCATCCATCCTGATTTTGTTGATCTCAAGCATTACATTCTAGGTTTCACTAAATCTCTTACTTTGCACTGCTACATATAAAACACTAAATGAATTATTCAGGAAATCTTTAAGGACATTTTCATAAGCACTTAAGGAAATATCAAACAAAAGCCACCAATGAGGTGGTGTGTCCCTTCCCAAAATTAGTATGCTTGAGTCCTTACCCCCAATACTTAGAATGTGGCCTTATTTGAAGGAAGTGTCCTTACAAAGTTGATTAAGTCAAAATGAGTTTATTAGGTGGACCCTACTCCAATATTACTAAAGCCCTTATAAGAAAAGGAAATTTGGACACAATGGTAGACAAAAGGGAAAAAATGTGAAGACATAAGGAGAAGGCTGTCTGTAAGTCAAAGAAAGATCCCTGGAATGGATCCTTCCCTCATGGTACTCAGAAGGAACCAGTCTTGCCAAAACCTTGGTCTCAAACTTCTGGCCTCCAGAACTGTGAAAAACTAAATTTCTTCTCTTCAAGCCATCCTGTTTGGGGTAATTTGCCATGGCAGCCCGAGCAAACTAATATAGAACATCTTTCTTGACATCATGATTTTATTTGGGTACATCCACTCCATCCTTATAAAATAATGCTTTACATAAGTCAAATGAATGACTACTCATAGCTTAACATGAAAGAAAATTTAGATCTTTCAGTGGAAACATTTTACATAAGATGGGCTTAGTCACAACTAACTTAGCCATAAGAAACCTGTTAACCCTCTCCACATAAAAGTAGTATAAGATTAACTGACTTGTTTTCTATTTCCCCTCCAGCCTTTTATTCTGTATACAGAATCAGTTACCAGCTAAGCCTCATGAGTTCAAAATGTCATTGAGGAACAACTATAAACTGCTCTCTAAAATCAAGAGTTACACTACTAAAATACACAAAATTGAGTACATTCTAGTACTCCTTCTTCTGATTTCTATTTGAATGATAACAATTCCTGAATAAATTAAGTCATTATATGAATAATTCATTTTATATATAAACATTTTCATATTTCATTTAAATTTTCAAATTTCTAAACAGATTATTGACTGTTCTAAAGGGAACACAGATAAACTATTTTAAAACTGAAGTTGTCCCTTTTAGATAATACTCTCAATATTTAATTTCTACAAAGAAAAGTTTCATACAAAGTTGCCCAATTTAGTAATTTGCGATTTATGTCTCAAACACACAATCGTCTCATAGTTAAACCATGTTATAGCATTACCTAAATATAGGAATTTGAATAAAACTTTTGGTTTTAGTTTAATGTAGCTGAGATAGTCATCTAGCTATATCTATTATAAGTCAGTCGGAGAAAGACTGATATCATATGATTTCATTCACATGTGGAATTTGAGAAACTCAACACATGAACACGGGAAGGGAAGCAAAAAAGATAAAAACAGAGAGGGAGGCAAACCATAAGAGATTCTTAAATGCAGAGCACAAACTGAGGGTTACTAGAAAGCAGGGGTGGGGTTCGGTGGGGGTTGAGTTAAATAGGTGACGGGCATTAAGGAGGGCACTTTTTAGGATGAGTACTGGGTGTCATATGTAAGAGATGAATCACTGGTTCTACTCCTGAAGGCAGACTACACTGTATGTTACCTAACTTAAATGTAAGAAAGAAAGAAAGAAAGAAAGAAAGAAAGAAAGAAAGAAAGAAAGAAAGAAAGAAAGAAAGAAAGAAAGAAAAGAAAATATTAGACTTGGAAAAAAAATTCCAGGCTAGAATCACAGTTGTTGAAGGAAGTTAACATGTCTTTGTCACGTACTGTTGAGAAACTCCACCTTATGGAATTTCTTCTTCAATCATTTTAAAGGTTTATTGAGCTAGAAACAAGATAAATAGCCTGCCTCCATATTCCCTCAACAAAGTCAATACTTTCCTAAACAAAAAGCACGCAACAAATATAATCCCCCCACCAAAAGAGAGAGAGAGAGAGAAAGAGAGAAGAAAAAGAAAGAGAGAAGGGAAGAAGAAAAAGAAACAAAAGAAAAGGAAAAAATGAAACTAGGAAGAGGAAAGCTAAAAACAGGATGATCCTGATTCTAAGGAAAGGAGAAAAAATACGCAATTATATAAAGTAAACTTGTAAGTTATTGACTTATTGTCAAATGCTATAAAGATATAGAGGAACTAAAGATAATATAACTTCTTGTATTAAACTGAAGTGTTTAAAAAATTAAGGGCAGACAGACAAAAAGCATGCTCACACTATAACATTTAGACACAATTTATCTAGAATAAATTAACTTTTCTTTTTTAAAAGCATTAATCACTGGAAGCAGTTGGTTCAAACAGGCTCCTGATTTAAACTTCTTTCTGAAAATAAAATTGTTTCTTTTTCAATTTTTAAGACTAATAGAAAGGATTGAAATGATGAGTGGGGAATCTCAAGCCTTCATATTTAAAGAAATATCTTCTTCCTGACACCTTAGTAAATAGAATATTTTGTGCTGAAAATAAACTAGAGAACTTTCCAAGAAAGACTTTTCCTTTAATATCCGCTGTGCTTATGGATGTTTCAAAAATAAAATAAATGCTTCTTTGTTGTTCTTTATTTGCTTAAAATATAATGCAGTTGTGAGGAATAAGGGCTTGGTGTACTTCTGATTTTTAAAAAATACCCTCTCCTATTAACTGAGGGACCATGGGTAGTTTATTAATCTGCACATATTTCTTTATCTGTAAAACGTATTGTTCTTAAACTTACATGATATGACATTGTATGATATGATACAAGGAGACTTCATCTGGCAAAAATGTTAGAAAAACTTGGTTAAGGGAGAAATATATCTTCATTATTAAGTATGTGGGTAATATATATAATGTATAAAATATAAATGCAATTTTTTTGAAAAATTGTCATTCTTTCCACTGAAATAAGTGATATAGTCTATGAAAGAGGTAAAAACACACGTACTTGAGAAACAGTATATTTATAAATCAAATAAATACATTGTACTATACATGTACTACTGCATATTTCTCACAGTCATATAAAATAAAATATTTGTATTTTTCTTATAGCATAAATTCAGAACAGAAATTCCCTACCTAATATATAAACTGGCCATTTGGGAACAGAACATTAAAAAAATAGGTAATCTGAGATTTAGAAGGCACCTCAGAGACATTCTAAAACAGGCCATTCATTTGATATTTTAATCTCCCCTCAAAGCTTTTCAGCCGGGCATTCAATCCATATATGTTTGAATACCTGTTATACGCAGCAGTAACACATATTGCCTGCTAAATTTGTCTCTAGCATCCTGATTATTTAAAGCTAATATTTAGTTTTTATAGAGCCAAATATATTCACTTTAGCCTCTACTTATTAATCCTTTGGGGTATTAAGAGAAGAACAATCCTTCTTGTCATAACAGACTTTAAGCAAAGAAAATAATTACGCTTCCCACTAACACCCATAACACACATATGTACATTTACACACACACACACACACACGCACACACACACACACAAATACACACAGTACTTTGTCTTTTTCAAAAGAAATGTCTAAGGACCAGGGATTTATGAGTTGGCTGTGAAACTTTTTATCACATTCACTGGCATTGCCTGTACAGATACCAGGGTGGTGGCAGGGAAGAGAGGCCACATGTTTCTGGAAATAAAGGCCAGCCTATATGTGACAATAGTATTCCATATTTACTGTTAGTAGAAAGTGCAGCTTCAGTTAACCTATTCTCTCAAATGACCTACTAAGTATATACAAATAAGTTTAAATCATACTTTCTTCTGCTGCTTCACTGTTTCCTTTCTCAAGTCATTTTGTCCACCAAAGTCTGGAAGTAACATATTTTGTCTGATTATACTAAAACTACTTGGCCTAATGTTGGCATGCTTAGGGTTACAAAATATTTACCTAGTTTATTTTCTATCAGAACTTCAAGACATATACAAATTTGGCAAGTATTTCCTCTGTAATCTAAAAATATAGAATAATACCAAGTCACAAACTTCCAAATGCACTTGTTTGCTTCTATTTGGAAAGAAATGCATTTATAAGAAATGTTTTAATGTATTTGGGCCGTATATCATTGGGAGAGATTAGCTAAAGCCACAGATATAGAAGATACATAATTGAATATCACAGTGCTTTAAGAAACTCAGCCTGTAATAGATGAAAGAATAACATATACACAGAGGACGTATTTCAACATAGCATCAACAGAATGGGTGAAGACATAAAGAGGAACAACCTGGCATATGGGCACTGTTGATACAGATGTTGGTAAAATGAAACAAGCAGTGAATGTTTGAGAAAATGATCAATACATCATATGAATATCCCCTCTAACAACATAAGCTTACCTTAAAGCATATTGGTGAGTCAACCATTTGGAATGTAGAGTAAAATGATAATAATTAAGATTATGTTTATAGTTTGTAGGTTATTATGTTCAAAAGGGCAGAGGATAGGATGAGAACATAAAATAGATTTCCATCCCAAAAGAAAGAAAGAAAGAAAGAAAGAAAGAAAGAAAGAAAGAAAGAAAGAAAGAAAGAAAGAAAGAAAGAAAAGAAAGAAAGAAAGGATAAATAATAACCAACATTAACTGGTTGTGATGTTCAGCATTTGGAGGGAAATAAAAATGAAAGTTGGAAGTTAAGACTATATAAATGAGGGCAGCAACATGTTTATAGGATCATGTAAAAGAGCTAGTTTATAGAAGGACAAGTAGCAGAATTTGTTAGGGGGCACCTAGAGATCAAGATATTAATGTAGGTACTTTGCTTTGGAAGAAATAAAATAATTAAACTTTCAACCAAGTAGGCAGTTAGGCCAGAGATAGAAGGAAAATCAATGATACAAAATATTCCTCAAAATCTAATACTATGTTTTCTATTTCATTGAATGTAAAAGACACCCAATTATATGATACACCTTTATTTCCAGCATAATGAATAAAGATAACACCTGCTATTATAGATGTATTGTAGGGTGCTGTAGGGAAATAGAAGAGGAAGAACTTGGTCTCAGGATGAGTAAGGACTTTTTGGAGGAACTGATTCATTAGTCCAATCCAAGAAGGGGGAGAAGAGGAGGGAAAAGAGAGGAAATGGGGAGGGGGGGGGGAATGGGGAAAAAGAAAAAAAATGTATAAGGGAGGTGGGATGATTAATAATACATGAGTAAATGAGGGAGGGTTAGACGAGATAAAGGGTATGGTGTGTGTTTGAAAACATGTAATTAGTTTATGATTCCTATAGTGTAAGTTTCAGCGCAGAGAGTGAAAGGCTATGAGCTGAAGAGGCCGGTGAGGACCAGACTCTTACGTGTGGGGCTAAGAAATTTGGACTGGATTTGATGGAAATTCAGGAAAATTATGTGATTAAAAAAATAATAAAAGTTTAAAATGTGGAAAATGTTTTTTGAGGACTATTAAAATAGTCCAGATGGAGAAAATGAGGACCTGAAGCAAGATCATGATAGAGGAATAAAAAAGTAAGAACAGATTTTAAAAACACTAAAATGTTACAATTCCAGAACTTATTCTGAATTTAGCAAGTTTATGTTGACTATATCAATAATAATATTTTTCAGGTTCGTAATGGAACCTTTGCAGTGTGGAAGCAACTTAATTGATCCTGAGTATCAGCGAGTTGAGTCTGGATTTGGGAAGAAAAGAGCAATAAGAAGAATACAGACTTGTGAACTAAATGTTTAAAAGTGCGGAATTGTGGTGACAACCAAAGTTTCATGACAGCACATTACATTTCCTTCAAGACATGACATTTTTAAAAAAGTCTTAATTCATATAAGACTATATTTTTTTAATTTTTCAGGGATCTGGTATCCAGATTGAACTAAGAAAAAAGTAAAATGTTGCCTTATGGAGAAGGCATCTGTGCAGTGAGAAACAGAGATTTCATCCTGTACAAAACTCTCTCAGGCTGAAATATTGAGCAAAAAGTTTTCTAAAAGGCACACATTTAATCCTGGTTTAAGGAAAAGACCATTAAAGACAGAATATTAGAAACAAAATCCCCATGGTAATGCATGCAAATATTCACAATACAAATCTCTGAAATGCAAAAAGAATAATATGATTTCAATACATGGTTGAAAATTAATTTATATTCTAAGCAGCTCTGAGTGTATCAGTTATATTTGAACAATGAAATTCAAGTGAATCATGTAGAAATTAGAGTTAATACTTGGTATGGATTCTATTTCATTTGTGTACTCTCTGTAAGCAATGTAATTACATAAAAAAAGAGATGGTTCATCATTAAGAAATGACTTTTCCATCTGGGCCTATGAATTATTTTACTAGAAAGTAATAATAATTTCTTGCTAATGCATATATCAATTACTGCCATAACATAATAATAGCAATGGTAAATATTAAATATTTATTTTTTATATATATTTTGCTCATATAAAATGACTCAGACTGGAGATTTCAAGAGATAGAGAGGAGTTTCTCAAATCAGATAACAGGTAGTGTAATGTCACCTTGAACCATATAAAAATACTTTTTTTTAATAGGTTATAGGCCCAGGGGCGTCGGGGTGACTCGGTCGGCTAAACATCTAACTTTAGCTCATGATCTCACAGCTTGTAAGTTGGAGCCCCACATCAGGCTCTGTGCTGACAGCTCAGAGCCTGAAGCCTGCTTCAGATTCTGTGTCCCCTTCTCTCTCTGCCTCTCCCCTGCTCATGCTCTGTCTCTCTCTCCTTCAAAAACAAATAAACATTAAAAAAATTTTTTAATAGGTTATAAACAGAAATACCAGAAATGCCATATAGTTCTAGTTTGGTATATCAGAAATTAATTTTATAAATCCCATATTGCAGAATTTCTAAGCTATTTTTAAGTCTTCTTACATATTTTATATAATCTGGGATGACTTAAGGTAACTATTAATTATTTTCACAAATTTTCTAAGGAACCTGGAGAACCATCTTCAGACATGAACATATTATTAGGAGGTGATCAAGATCAGGGAGTAAGAACTTTGATTGCCTCAACATTCCTGAGGAAAATATTGGAATAAATAATATGGATTTCTCTTTGAAAACTATACATTTCCTGAGTTTAAATATCAGAATACAAAAGCCAGCAGCCATAGTCTATCAACCGACATAATGCAAAAAGATCTAGTTATAAATTGTGCGTATCTCAAACAAAAAATCCAAATAGCCAATGTTATAAATAAACATTCATTTATCAATCAGTAAAGCCAGCATCTTTCCTCCAACTGATTGTAGAATATTCTTGAAATCATTCTCCCACCCTTACCTTATCCAATCCCTTACCAAGTTGAAGATACTATCTGATAATGTCAAAATCCTCTGCCCTACTTTCTATCCTTCATAGGAACTATAGCAAGTCAAAATTATTATAGTACACAGATTCTAAGATAATTCTCAATGATCCCCACCTGCTGGTATTTACTCACTCAAATAATGCCTCCTCTCAACCTTCCACTCCCTGCTTGATTGTGGGAGGAAACGATGACTTACTTCTTAACAATAGAATATGGGAAATATATCGGGATGCCATAAGAATGACATCTGATTCACTAGCAAACTCTTTCTCCTGCTGACTTTGCTGGAGCAAGTTCCCATGTTGGGAGCTGCCCTGTGGAGCAGACCATGTGGCAAGGCACTGAAGATGTTGGGCTCCGGTCAACAGACAGCAAGAAACCAACGCCCTCATTCCAACGGGCTTCTAGTACCTCAGGAAACTAAATGCTGTCTACAATCGAGTGAGCTTGTAAGGGGGATATTTCCACACTTGAAGTTTCAGATGAGACTCCAACCATGCTTAACACCTTACATGTGGGAGATCCAGAAACAGAGAACGCATTTCAACTTTGCCCAGTCTTTGACTCATGGAAACTTTGAGGCAAAAATGTGTTTCATTATATGCTTCTGTGTCTGTGGTACTTCATCACCACAAATAAATAATACAGATACTATTACTCTAACATGGACTACAAGTGTTTTATTAGCTTCTCCGCTGGCACTATCCAAAGCATTCTCCTCCATTCAACAACAGTTGTTTGTACGAAATGCAAACCTAATCACAATGTCTTCTCTCTTTTTCCAACCACACATACTGTTTATAATTCTTTAATGGCTTCTCATTGATCATAAGAAATTTATATTTCCTTAATATGACCTAAAAACTTTCACCTGTGGCCTTCATCTATTTCTCCAGTCTGATCATTGTCCCTAGGGAGGATTATTCAGATCCACTTACGGCCATACAGTCAGAGTTAGAAAATTACTTGCTGGGGTACCTGGGTGGCTCAGTTGGTTAAGCACCAGACTCTGAATTTCATGTTGGGTTATGATCTCTGGATTTCGACTCAGGTCATGAACTCATGGTTTGTGAATTGGAGCCCTCTGTCAGGCTCTGCGCTGAGGAGCCTGCTTGGGATTCTCTCTCTCTCCCTCTCTCTGCCCCTCCCTTGCTCATGCTCTTGCACTCTCTCTCTCTCTCTCTCTCTCTCAATAAATAAATAAATAAATAAACAAACTTAAAGAAAGAAAGAAAAGAAAATCATTTGCTAAAGTGTCTCATATCTTTTGTATTACTTAGTGAAAGTGGTTTCACGACAGTTTTAAACACCCAGATATACATATAAAAAAAGAAAGGTAATTTTGGCATAAACTATATCAAATACAGCTGTAGTGTCTGTGTAGATATCACTGGGCCCTAGGATAGGCCCTATTCTGTTAAATATTGTTATAACATGTGAGTGGAACTGGAAAGAAAACACATTTATTTTATAAATAGCACAAAATTAAGAGAGATAATTAGTACACAAAAAATGAAGTATTTCAAATTATTGGAAAAATAAAAATCAATAAAGCTTTTTCAATTTCTTCACTAACAATGAGGAATTCTTCATTAGAAATATAAATAATATATTATATTTGTAAAACCCATAAGGTTATACTAAAGATTAAATGAGATAGTGTGCAAAGCACCAAGTTTTATGTATATTACTGAGTAAGTATTCAAAAATATTTCATAATACTTTTAGAATGTGTTAGAAATGTACTTCAGTACAATGCAAAGTACTCCCACTTGTGGTAATGATTGAGAAGTTAGACCACTAATGAAGGATTCTCTGACTCTGATAATGAGAGTGGAGGGAAAATCTTCACTGTGTTATACTGAGACCCAACCTCTACCACCAATCAATCAAATACAGGCATGGCCAAATCAGAGTCCGTTAATGATTCCTCATGTGCATTTCATCTTCACCCACATTTATCTCGAGTGGAGAACTTCAGACTATGAACGTATTCCCCTTTGCAATAAAATAGGAGGTTATGGGTAAGGGAGAGTGGTAATGCTACTGCTTGCTTTATTTACTGTATCCAGTCATGAAGGCCTCTCTTTGATGGTCTTTGTATTAAGAGTAATTAATTGAAAATACGCATAAGATCTGATAAAGGAAGAATGGGATACACTGTTTCTCCCAACAAATAAATATCAAAATTTCTCAGTGTGGGATCAAAATATGAGTAGTTTTTTGAATGTTTATCAGGTGATTTTAAGATATATTGAGGTTTGAGAAATTTTCATGAACCTGGTAAACTGCATGGGACCTATGAAACAGAAGAAAGCCTTCTATATATGTGGGAATTGCAAATTCATCCAAGACTAAGGTTTCATGATTAAACCTTTATTCCTATCATTATTTTTCTGCAAATGGACACCATCCTTTCTATTTTCCATGGTGATTATTATAACTATCTTCATTTTATTCATTCAGAAAAGAGCAGAGCAGTTGTAAAGTCCTAAAGTTAAAAGTCTCAATTGTAAGTGAACCCATCATTTATAATGAGACACACTTTACCAAAGCAGAATTAGGCTGACCATGAGACTCCATCAATATGATATTTTTATTAATCTATATCACAAATAGGGATTGAAAAACCTTAACACTTATTGTATGTTTTGACATTACCAAAATGAATTACTATATGAAATCTGTAAGTTATTTTGATGCTGTCATAACAATGAAGAATCCATTTATCATTCATGTTATTGTCCCAACAGTATGAAAACAAAACTAATAGTATTGGCCTTTCTACTTTTATTTATAATGTAAACCTCCAAAGGCAACCTACTGTTTTTGTTTAACATAGTTTATGTCTAATAGCCATTGAAAATAATGGCTAATAGGACTTCTTATTAAAAATACACAAATCTTGATAACTTTCTAGAAAAATTATATTATTTATTCCCCATTAAGAAAATTAAACCAGGGGCGCCTGGGTGGCGCAGTCGGTTAAGCGTCCGACTTCAGCCAGGTCACGATCTCGCAGTCCGTGAGTTCGAGCCCCGCGTCAGGCTCTGGGCTGATGGCTCGGAGCCTGGAGCCTGTTTCCGATTCTGTGTCTCCCTCTCTCTCTGCCCCTCCCCCATTCATACTCTGTCTCTCTCTGTCCCAAAAATAAATAAAAAAGCGTTGAAAAAAAAAATTAAAAAAAAAAAAAAAAGAAAATTAAACCATAAAATATTGAAAGGTATATTTCTATGCATATATTCCATACCTATCTCATGAAGCTATTGATTATATAATGTTAACATTTTTGAAAATATTAAAGTAACCCTCATCACCACACACACAAAAAAACAAAAGACAAAAAGCAGAAAACTAGTTAGTGGATACTTCTGGATATTTAGAACTATTTATTCATTTGTTTAAATAATCACATTAAGGTGGTGAATATGATTTATTATTTACATGCAAAAAAATATAACATCACTCATAATGTTTTATTTATTATACATAATCTAAAAACAATTTTAAAATTCACATTTGCCCTATTTTATCCATCCATCTATCTATTCTACATATCTGTTTAATGCATTTGAAAGTAAGCCACAGCTGTCATGAACTTCACTTTTAATTATTTCAGCACATATCTCCTATGAATAAGGATGGTCTTCTATGTAATACAGCATCATTATAACACCATATAAAACTGATAATAATTTCATGATAGCAAGTAATATATAGTTCACACTAGTCTTTACTTAATGTACATCAATGTATCCATGATTTTTTTTTAACCTAAGATATAATCAAGCTCCATAGTTTGTGTTTGGTTGTATGGCTCCTTAGTTCTTTTCCTTCACAGTTATAGCCCCATCTTTTAGTGTGTTTTGAAGACTGTAAGCTACTTATCTTCTAGAATAGTTTACATTCTAGATTTGTCTATTGATCTATCGTATTTAATTTAAGTTAAAGTTAACTACTTTGGACAAATTTACTATGCAGATGATTTGTGCACTTATTACATCATATTAGGAGATACATAATAGGTTATTTTTATCACTTAAATGGTGACTGCATTTTCTCTCTGAACCAAAAAAGTAATCCATTTGTAATATTTTAATATAAATATCTTGATGTGCAACAAGCTTTCAGGCTACTAATTAGCTAGATCTATCTAATATGTGACAGATAAATCATAGAAGAATGATCTATTCTTTCATTTTGGATGTAGACTTGGCCATGTGGCTTGCTTTGGCAATGAGATGTTAGTGGATTGGATGAAAATAGAGGCTTGCTTGAAATATCCTTGCCCAGGCTTATTGTTTTGCCCCCTTTAACCACAAAATAAAATTTGTGACTCAGATAGCCACTAGTCCAGGAGAATGAAAAACACAAATAAATGTTCTTTGTATATGTTATAACGTAAGACTATTAAACTGGATTATGGCAAATACTGATGAGCTTTACTTGATTTAGTAAGTACTTTGGGGGTTGAAAAATGATTTCTTATATTTGCTTTTTGTATGTATGTATATATCTATATATCTATATCTATATCTAATATATATCTAATATATATATATATATATATATTATTATTAACTTGCCTTAAGTAAAACTCTCTCTCTATTCCCCCTCTTTGTTTTTATAAGTCACTATGGATTCAAAGAGTTTTTATTCAATATGTTATACTTCATTTGCATTATTATTCTATTTGAAACTTAAATTATGTTAAATTGAACAGGTGGATACCCTTAACATACTAATTATTATGCTTTTTGGACACAACCCTATTGTCTCTGAGCAATTCTTTGCTTTATGTACTAATAGCATATTCACCACTGCCCATACCTGGAATCACACATTTCTCAAGGATCTCTGATTCATGGTAGTGGGGAATGGTACTTGACAATCAATCCAACACTGTGTAGGTTTTTAATCTAAAGTCCAAAACATTTTCTACAGAAATATACTTGGATCACTTCCCTTCAAAAAAGAAAGAGGAAAGTTTAAGGAACTGAATAAATTACCAAGAGACAGGTGGATTTAAAAAGAAACTGGGAAAGAAGAAGCAGCTGCTTAAGACCAAAGAACAAATGACAAGTTGTATCCATGGCACCTGTTCTTTGTTTCCTTTATTCCTAAACATGGCAGTTTTTTCTCCCTCTCTCATTTTTCCTTTTCTTTGTCCACTGTAATTCCTTCCCTACATTTTCATTTTCGCTTTTATCTCTTGGTTTTCTTATAATTTTCCGTTTAGTCTCTTCTTTCTCATTTATCATCTGTATCATACGGAAATTATAGGGAAAGTGAGTGGTATTTTATACTCTAGTTTGTTCCATAAATCCGTCTATTCAAAACACCAAACCTTCTAATAATAACAATAAAAATAATACCTTAATAATAATAATTAAAAGCAAGAGACTAACACAAAATAATTTAATGTGTAATGTGATTGTACTTTATTCAAATAAATTCAAGTAATTTTTGCAAAACTTAGCATGTAGAAAATCTCTACTCTTTTTTTTCTACCAAAAGCAAAAGAATACTTTGTAGTTCTAAGATACATATTTTCTAAAAAGTTAGTACAGGAAAAGATTTGATGAGACAACTAAGCCAAGTATGTTACCTCCTTACTAAAATACAGATATATAATCCTTGCTTCCTCAATTGAAATTCACTATCATGCATAGCACACATTCTAAACCAGAATTTAGATCCATTAAAAGATAATGTAAATGTTTTATTGTTACAATGATGATCTTGTATTTTATAGTAACTTTTCAATAAGAAATCAGAGTAGTAAAAAGACTATTTGCCTTTGGATATGCTACAACCAAAAATGTGAAATTTTCATACTTATATATATACAAATGTGTGTGTATATATATATATATATATATATATATATATATATGTGTGTGTGTGTGTGTGTGTGTGTGTGTCAGTTTTCTCCCATATTTTATTTTTTTTACCCTAGTTATATGCCACTACTTCTTTCTATAATGATATATAACTATAGTCTTCACATCAGACCACTAGTTCATCTTGAAGATATTTCATTACAAAGGTTTGGATGTAGCCTATGAGATCCTCAGACTTGGCCTTCAACTCAATATTTTAGTGTTTAAATATTATCTTTACCTTATTTTGGCATATACACATATTGTAAAAAAATTGACATTAAATAAGCTCTTGGGGTGCCTAGGAGGCTTAGTCTGTGAAGGCTCCCATTCTTGATTTTGGCTCAGGACATGATCTCAGCATTCGTGAGATCGAGCCCTGTGTTGGGCTCTGCGCTGACAGCACCTACCCTGTGGGATTCTCTCTCTCTCTCTCTCACTCTCTCTCTCTCTCTCTCTGCCTCTCTCCGGCTCATGCTCTCTTTTTCTCAAATATATAAATAAACACTTTTTAAAAAAAGAGTTTAAAAATTACTATGTCATTTAGACATTTAAATTGCACGTTTATATAATAATTGAAAACACAACTAATTTATATAAAGTTCTACAGGAACCTTTAAGTTGGTCCTGGTTTTCTTCAGTTAGAAATAGATACATTTTGGGGCGCCTGGGTGGCTCAGTTGGTTAAGCGTCCGACTTCGGCTCAGGTCATGATCTCACCATTGGTGGGTTCGAGCCCCAAGTCAGGCTCTGTGCTGACAGCTCAGATCCTGGACCCTGCTTTGGATTCTCTCTCTGCTCCTCCCTCACTCACGCTCTATCTCTCTCTCTGCTCCTCCCTCACTCACGCTCTGTCTCTCTCTCTCTCTCAAAAATAAATAAACATTTTTTAAAAAATATAAAAAAAAAAGAAATAGATACATTTTGGGGCACCTGGGTGGCTCAGTTGGTTAAGTGTCCAACTTAGGTCAGGTCATGATCTCAGGTCATGATCTCATGGTTTGTGAGTTTGAGCCCCGCATTGGGCTCTGTGCTGGCAGCATTAAGCCTGCTTGGGATTCTCTCTCTCTCTCTCTCTCTCTCTCTCTCTCTCTCTCTCTCTGTCTTTTTCTCTCTGCACCTCCCCCACTAGTTCCCTCTCTCTCTCCAAAATAAATAAACATTAAAAAAGTTAAAGAAATAGATATATTTTGAAATAAGTTATATTTAACTTTTATAAACTCTTCAACAAAACAAGGTCATTAATTCTGATATATTTCTCCTTGATTATTGGAATTTTAGAGGCTGCCTTATGATGCTTATGCCTCTAGTGGGTACTCAAAATCAAATTTGAACTACAGCAATTATGTTGAAGTTAAGACTGCAATTTTCAAATATTACACATGTCTTCATAAATAACAACAAAAGCCACAGTAGATTGAGACCTAGTTTGGATAAAGGGAAGAAGCTGGGTAAGGAGTTTACCTTGCAAGAATGAACTACACAAAAGTCATCTGCCCAATTGATGGTTTATTTGGGATTAAGTCTTGTTTTTGAGATCTGTTGTGGGCCCTCATACTACTAACTATATCCACAGGAAGTCAAGACCAAAATTGTAAAAATGTCTCTTGGAAGACAAAAAGGTACTTCCAAATTAGAAGTTCTCTATGTATAATTGCCATTTTTCTGCAACACAGTTACTGACAAGGGAAGCAAAGTTGCCTTTAGAAAAATGAATGCTCTCCCACTTCTGTCTTTTAGCTGAATTCTACTAACTTTTTTGTATATCCACATCCGCATTTGTATTACATATTCATTTGCTTAGGAAAAACTATCATATACCTATTTAAGACTACCTCTGTGAAAACATGAATAATATTTTAATAATATTTGAGTTATGTCCCATATGTAACATGTAATAATATAGTATTCATTTATATATACCATAATTATGGTCTTTAGTATTCTATTATGGTCCTTTTTGATAATAAATTAAGAGAAGTTACAAAATAAACTGCCAGTTTTTTCACTCAGTAATTCATTAAAAAATAAATGAATGGGCTACTTGTTTGATGGGTGTAGTATTTTTTTTAACTTCTTAGGAATTTGATATGGCTTACAATGCATTAACTGCATTATAGCACTGTTTAA
Organism: Neofelis nebulosa; assembly: GCF_028018385.1. Classification (NCBI taxonomy): domain Eukaryota; kingdom Metazoa; phylum Chordata; class Mammalia; order Carnivora; family Felidae; genus Neofelis; species Neofelis nebulosa. The sequence goes on along the minus strand of NC_080784.1, from coordinate 67,491,116 downwards.
GATAGTATATCATGAGAAAAAGATATTATATCTGTATTCATTTACTATCAAAATATACAATGCATTCTCTAGGTTATTGGAATGTAATATTGGAAGCTTCTACAATATATTATTCAAACCTAACTCAAATACTATGCTTATGTATTTAAAGATTTTTTTAACGTTTATTTATTATTGAGAGACAGAGAGAGACAGAGCGTGAGCAGGGAAGGGGCAGAGAGAGAGAGGGAGACACAGAATCCGAAGCAGGCTCCAGTCTCTGAGCTGTCAGCACAGAGCTCGACACATGGCTCAAACTCACAAACAGCGAGATGATGACCTGAGCTGAAGTCTGACGCCTAACCCACTGAGCCACTCAGGCGCCCCACTATGCTTATGTATTTTAATCTTTAAGGAGGATATTATTACAGCAAATCATAAGTTAATAAAAGGATTAAGAAACATATCAGTTTTTATATGCATTGCACTGACAAATTAGGATGAAACAGGAAAAAAACACTTTCAAGAAGGTTTTTACAGCATGGGGAAAAATGAACTCTTATGGAAATAATGTATCATTCATATCAATTGTAAGCAGTGCATTTTTTAATACTTGTGTCTGTGGTTTAGCATTAATATGAATTACATGTCTTCTCCTATAGAGATTTAAATATCTAATCATTTAATGAAAATGGGAGAAGAATGATTAAAATTAGAACCCAGGACACTCATTTATACAACAAAAAAATACAAGATATATCTTGTTAATTTATTTGTTTTCCAATACTATGCCTTTCACCAAGACAATCCCAGAACATGCTAAGAAAACTTTGCAAGACCACAGAGCACAATTATATAGTTTGGATTAAAACATACTCTCATTGTTTACCTCTTGTATTTGACAAACATCTGCAGAAAATCTTCTCACAAGACAATATCCAATGACTAAATCTTTTTGCTTCTTCTCTGATAAACACATTTCCTTAATGCTTCCATAATGAAGTTTAAAAGAATTATAGTAAATACTATAATATCCTATAATGTTATAAAAGAAATTTAACTTCTATTTTCATGCTATATTATTTTTATTTTTTATTTCTTTTTTAAATTTTAATTTAATTTAATTTAATTTTGAGAGAGAGAGAGAGAGAGTGAGCGAGAAAGGGACAGAAAGAGATGGAGAAACAGAATCTGAAGCTGACTCCAGGCTCTGAGCTGTCAGCACAGAGCCTAACGCAGGGCTTGAACTCATGAACTGATAGATCATGACCTGAGCTGAAGTCGGCTGCTTAAACCACTGAGCCACCCAAGTGCCCCCATATCATGCTATTTTAAAATTTGTGTTTCTCCATACATTTGTCCCCCCTAGGGTCAAAATTACCAAAACATTTTTTCTAATCAAGTAGTATGTAAAGTGAAATCAATTAGCAATTAACTAGTATTATATGCTTTCAAGCTCCTCTACTATATGTTTTTTTTTTTATCTTTTTTGCTCCGTTTTTCTGCTACAGGTTTCATTTAACTTTCTTCTGACATTTCACATACCCTTAATTTTATATTACAGATATATAATCAGATATATACAGATATATAATACATCTAATACACTATACCAATAATCAGTACCTACAATATGAAATGTCATTCATTTATTATTTATTCTGCCAACTGTTTCCATAAAAAACTTGATAATAAAGAATTTAGAAAAACCCTAGAAATAATCTCATTCAATTTAGAATCAGGTCCCTATATTGTTATTCACTGTTTTTAATTGACTTTAATTTCCAGATCCTCAGTCATTTCCAAATGATTAAAATAATACTAACAATAATTAGTGTGTACTTCTTTTAATAATAAGAAAAAGTAAACGTATCTGTAGTGTACTTGCTATTACAAGAGTGGCTCTGCCAGTTTCACTGTAAATCAGAATGACTAAGACAGCTTTGAAAAATCCAGATTCCTGGGCTTCACTCAGAGCTACTAAATCAACACCGGTAGTCATAAAGCTAAGGAGGTTTTCTCTTATCCTCTATCTCTCTTTCTTTTTCTTTCTGTCTCTAAAATATCTTTTCTGAGTGATTTTTATGTTTAACCAAGATTTCTTTTCTTGTAAACCAAAAATACCCTCAGGATTGATTGGATTCATTGTTTTTAAATCTCATAAAAGTTATTTTAAAATTCTTTAATGTCACTATCAAGGATGTTAACATTTTGGAAACTTCATGAAACTATTAAAATAATGATAGTTATGAATCACTTTCAGAAAGGGGTGTATTTTTTGAAAAGTTTATATTATTTAGAAGACAAATTTGTGGTTTACCCAATTATTCTATCTATTACTACTGCATGGTTTCACCACAAAATTCAATTTTTGACATAAGTGAATATGTGTTTCTGAATAAAATAACTATTAAATTTTTTAATGTCCATTAATTTTTGAGAGAGAGACAGAGAGTGAGCAGGGGAGAGGCAGAGGCAGAGAGAGAGAGAGAGAGAGAGAGAGAGAGAGAGAGAATCTAAAGCAGGCTCCAGGCTCTGAGCTGTTAGCAAAGAGCCTGACACAGGACTTGAACACATGGACAACTAGATCATGACCTGAGCCACAGTCTGAGGCTTAATCCACTGAGTCACCCAGGCACCCTGAAATAACTTTCTTAAAAATATAATTGACTCAAAACTTCACTGAAATAAAAACTAGCTAAATTCGGTTATATAAGTGAATTTAATTTTGAATATAACTATATTTTTAAATATCCATATACCATCTGTAAGCACTTAATAATAGTTTTTGATGGCACATTACACTTTACTAAGTTGAATGGCATTAAAATTATTGGAGGAGGGGAGTTTGGAAGGCTCAGTTGGTTAAGCCTCCGACTGACTTGGCTCAGGTCATCATCTAGCAGTCTGTGAGTTTGAGCCCTGCATTGGGCTCTGTGCTGATGGCTCAGAGCCTGGAGCCTGCTTTGGATTCTGTGTCTCCTTCGTTCTCTGTTCCTTCCTTGCTCGCATTCTGTCTCTCTCTCTCTCAAAAATGAAGTTTAAAAACATTTTTTTAATTATTGGAGGAAAGGGTAATTTTATGAACAATTGCATATAAAATATTTATTATTATCCACATATCTGTACTCCAGGCATATTTAATAGTTTGAACATGTACTTTTTAAAATAAAACAGACATTATTTTAATATGCATTCCCTTGAGACATAAGTCTTCCATCAAACTACTTTCCCCTACCACCTAGTCTTACCTTGTGTACCTATCAAAATTTGTCACCTCTTTATAAACCTTTTTATGTTTTTAACTGACAAATGTCACTATGCTCTTCTAAGTACCCACAGACTTTTGTACCTAATGTAATTAAATCACAGTGCTATTTTTGCACATCTTTGCTGTTAAAATATAAGGTTTTTGGAGGTAGGAAATGGGATCCTTAACAATTGTAATGTTAGTGTTTGCCAAAGGTCATGGTAAATGGTAACCATCAAATAAATATTTGTTTTAAAAATGAATAATTAAAGAAATTAGAATAATAAATGTACAGATTTGAAAATTAATTGGGAGATTTCACAATTGCTTCAAATATAGGAACAACTTTGTTCAAATAGTTTCTCGAATGAGATGACTGAATGGAGAGTTGAGGTAAATGTTTTCACCTCAAAAGCTTTCTGAAAAGTGGAGAGCATGGTGATCAAGACTCTAGAAGAGTGGTACAAGCACCACATTTGACATTTATGGCTCTGGTCTGCATTTAGCTATTCTTGCTCAAATAACTGCTGAAGACAAACATTGGGTTTATTAAAAAATAAACCACAGGCCCCAAACAAAGTCATTTACTCTAGGCCTATATCACCAAACCAGGGCTATTTAATGCCTTTCCTAACTGTAGTTTTAACCTTCCCCAGGAATGTATCTTAACTGGTCAGTAGGGAACTTCGTGGTCAGCACTGGTAAGATAATCCATGTAATAAGATCAGTTGTCCCCCAAAGAGAGATGATCTTGGCCAAAATAATCCTTTTGTTATTATTGTTTATTTCTTTGTATTGCCTTGAATAATCTTTCCCTTTCTGTAGCTTTTTGAAGTTCCTTTGTATTTGCTAGATTGTATGCTGCCCAATTCATGAATTATTCAATAAAACCATTTAGGTCTTTAAAATGTACTCAGTTGAGTTTTTGTTATTTGATAGATTTAACTAACACTTGAAGTTTGGGGAAACTTGCCTCAGATTGGTCATAAACCTTGGAATTTAAATCCTAAAAATATGATATCTGAAAGTTAAAAGTTGTGAAATTGACAGTGATGGATTACAGAAAGAGGAGCCTGGAAGTAGTAATTAAGGGAGTAATACTCCCAGACTCTCTACTCCTGTTCCAATTTATCTACTGCTCTACCCCTAGTTTTGCCACATAACAGCTAATCCATTAACTTCCATGTACAGAAAACCTGATTTAAAAAAATAAACTAGTTTCTGGGGCATCTGGGTAGCTACTCGGTTGAGCATCTGACTCTTGATTTCTGCTCAGGTCATGATCCCAGGGTTGTGGGATTCAGTCCCATGTAGGACTCCATGCTGAGTGGGGAGCCTGCTTAAGATACTTCTCTCTCTCTCCCTTTGCCACTCTCCCCCACTTTATCTCTCTCCTCTAAAATAAAAAAAAAATCTATAAAAATAAAATAGACCAGTTTCTTTCTTTATTACTTATAGTATTCTGTGTTATAGCTCACAGATTACAGTGATGGTGGTAATGGTTGCTTTTGTTTGTTTGTCTTCACAAAAGCACTTCTAAAACCCAAATAAACATAGCTCCTCTGGTGGGTTTTCAGGAACAGTTAACAAAGCTGTGAGGAAGGTATTTTGATATGGTATGGAAAGGAGAAGAAACTGAAAATAGAAGAGCAGGTTTAATAATTCTTAAGTAACAATATAAACACTACATAAAAAGAGAATCCAAGGGGTTTAGGAAGCCCAACAGAGGAAGACAGAATCAGGAGGAATATTCCTATTCAATGGTTCCAACAAATTCTAACTTGCAAAGTTGTGAGTTCTCAGTGAAGAACTCCATACCTGAGCATACCTTAAATGAAAATGTCCCTTAACAAGAGATTTGTCACCTTTAGCTTGACTTTGAGAGATCAGTAAAACCTAGACTACCAAATCATAATAAAAATTAGTATTTATCTAGTCCAATTTCATCATTTTACACACGTAGAAAGTGGGTCTTGAAGAACTAAAGAATCTATTTCTAAGTTATTTCAGTTTGAAATTGCAAACTGAAGATATGAAGAGGCCTCTACAAATTTTATAGTGAGAGAACAAATGACTGAATTCAGAAACTACTAAGAGAAAAATAGACGTAACTCATGAGAGTTGAAATATGCTTCCCATTTCAGATAAAGGTTAGCATTTTCTTTGATTTCACAACATTGGAAAGGCAAATAGGATCTAGAAGAAGTAGAAAATGTTGATGTTAGGAGGTAATTACAAGATTGTTTTCATAGGTACAAACCACAAAACATGAGGGTTAGAATGGGGAAGTCAAAGATAGCCAAGCAGGCAAAAGTTTTCCCACTGTTTAAGGTAAGAGAATCACTGACAACAGAAAATGGACCATTGGCCCTGATATGGGGCAAAACAACAAAAATCCAGAATATATGTAAGTTAATTAGAGTGACAGTTAATAATTCTCAAGGAGAAGCTAAAATCTCTAAAATAAGACAATTCTATGGAGAATAAAGCTTGGAAAATTGCTTATCAATAAAAAAACTGGCATGTTATAATTTCAGTAGAAACTAATTGGATTTATTAAAATATGAAAACTCCCCCAGGGAAAATGAACTCTTTCAGTGCATACACTTGAGATTTAAAAAGTCAGACACATGATGAAAATTATGAAAAGTTCTTGCCACACATGCAACCAACATTTTATTAATAAAGAAGTTTTTTTTAGTTATTTACATTTTTTTTCCTTTTCTGATGATTTACTTTAAATTAAGCAATATAAAATGCTAAGTTGGTTTAACTTAAAGTTGCAGCAGAACTAATTCTAATAGTGAAATAACCCCTTACAGCAAGTCTTTGAATGATTAGAAGATTTTCAGATAATTTCTTGTGAATGCAAACAAGATAATCATAGAAGTGCATATATCAAGTAGCCCTTTCTTCAAACACTAGTGGTTATGCATATTCAACAGAATGCAAATATTGACTTTTCTGATAGCAAGTGGATCAGATTGAAAAGTGTCTGATGGGAAACTATAATCATTTGTGGAATGCAGCAACGACCTTCACACCCCCTATGCCAAGGGTGTATTCCACTTGAATCTCTGATTCTGCTAACCTTTAAACAGTTTCCACAACTTGAGAAATAAAATAGATATCTGGGAAAGGGCAGTCTCTGCCAGTACAACAAAGTCTTAGAGGAAATAAACAGGCCTTGTGTCTCATAATGTTTCTCAGGAGATTCAAAGCAAGAAAGCCTAAGGTTGCAATTGACTTCTCAAAGAGACAAACTAGCACATGAAAAGCTTCCTCCCTCTGAATAAACTAAGAGAATAGAAAAGGTCAGCCAATTGTATACAAAGTAATCAATATGTTCTGGGAATATAATACTCAATTAGATTTAAGTATTTAGTGTTTCAATGAGAAAAATAACCTAGTACATTTCAATCAAGATATTGTTAAGTATATTCCAGCATGTTTTATACTTTATGAACATACTTATCATGCTTCAAATAGCAGCCAAAGCATAGCTATGGAATCAAAGCTGAAAGGAGTATGTCAGACTATATAAATAGACTTTTATGTATCTACTCTGACAAATAAAAAACACATGCTATTTTACTGAAATATTAAATACATTAGCTAGTAGAGATGCCAATCCGTCTCCAAAGGTTACATCCTGCATGATTCTGTTCATATGTTACTTTGGAAAAGGCGAACCTATAGGGACAGAAAACCAAATCAGTGACTGGCAGAGGTCTGGGGAATGACCTGACTAGAAAGGATAGGTATTACAGATTATTACTGGGTAATGGGTCTATTCATATCTTAATTTTGCTGGTGATTATGGGATGCTAAACAGGTCTTAAAGCTCATAGCTCTGTGAATGAAAATAGCTAATAATAAATTTCATATATATATATATATATGTGTGTGTGTGTGTGTGTGCGCGTGTGCGTGCGTGTGTGTGTGTGTGTGCATGTGCGCATGGGTAGACAGAAATATAAAGATAGGTATAGAGAAATATCTACTCATATATCTCTTGATTATGTTGGTGGTGAGTATATGTGAGAACATGTCGTCAAACTAACAGAACATGCCCATGAATGCTTACAGGAGCTTTTTTCATAATTACCAAAATTTGGAAGAAACCAAAATGTCCTTTATTAGATGCATGAAATTATAAACTGTAGTATATCCAGACATGGAATATTATTCAGCACTACAAAGAAATGAGCTATTAAGTTATTAAAAGACATGGAGGAAAATTATATGCATAATATTAAGTAAAATAAACCAATCTAAGAAGACTACATATTGTATGATTTTAACTACATGACAATCTGGAAAAGGTAAAACTATGGAGACAGTAAAAATATCAAGGGTTTTCAAGAGTTAGAAGGGAGAAAAAAGTGAATAGGCAGAACACAAAGAAATTCAGGGCAGTGAAATTACTCTGCATGAGACAATAATGGTATATATATGTCATTAACACACACACACACACACACACACAGCACCCATAACTTAAATATACCTCAAAGTTGTTGCTAAAATTATATCGAATAAATTTACACATACAGAAAACAACTTTAGAGAATCTATTCCCTTAATTTTAAATTAAAGTAAAATTTAAATACTCAAAACAAGATGAAATTTCAATGCTACACAGTCTAGTGATGTCTATTCAATCTAGTGAGGCTGGATCCTTATTTATTCAACTCTGGTTTAGGAAGTTAGACTGATTAAACAACCTTAAAGAGTTTCTATGTGAGCTTCATTTTGTAATAAGACTATAAAATAAGCTACATTTTTGGCAAGAAAGATATATATATATTTATTTATGTTATTTTTTTAGAGAGAGAGAGAGAGAAAGTGTGAGCATGGGAGAGGGGCATAGGAGGGAGAGAAAGGAGGGGGGAGAATCTTAAGCTGTCTCCACATTCAGCCACTCAGCACGGAATCTGAGGTGGGACTCAACCCCACAAGGGATCATAATCTGAGCTGAAATCAAGAGTCGAACGCTCCCCAGACACCCCTAGTAAGAGAGATTATTAGTCTATATATAAAATACCTTCTTTACCTAAACACTTGTAAGAAAGCCACTCAACTTTGTTTATCTAAAAATAAAATAATGTTTATTTGTTTTTGAGAGACAGAGAAAAACCGAGTGTGATCAGGAGAGGGGCAAAGAGAGAGAGAAGGAGACACAGAATCTGAAGCAAGCTCCAGGATCTATGCTGTCGGCACAGAGCCTGATGCTGGCTCGAACCCACAAACTGTGAGATCATGACCTGAGCCGAAGTCGGCTGCGCAACCGACTGAGCCACCCAGATGCCTCAACTTTGTTTATTTTTTTAAAAATAAAAAATGCACCCTCAAAGAAAATGGTGTTATAAAATCATGATCAATAAAGTTAATTAAATTTTATAGGTTTAAGTGTGAATGAATTATTAAATATACTACTTTTTAAAAAACATATATCTAAAATAAAAAATACAATATAATAAGTGAAAATAGAATAAAGTGGATCAATTATCCTTTTATAAATTTATATTAACTTATATACATATAAATTATATCACCATTATATACATGTATATATACCTATATACACGCATTATATACATGTATATATACACCTATATACACGCATTATATACATGTATATATACCTATATACACGCATTATATACATGTATATATACCTATATACACGCATTATATACATGTATATATACCTATATACATACATTATGTATATACATTATGTATGTACATATATTATGTATGTACATACATAATGTATGTATATGTATATATACATTCCATTACAGTTCATTGGGAAATATGATGGAGATACCTGGTGGCTTAAGCGTCCTACTCTTGATCTTGGCTCAGGTCATCATCTCATGGTCCATGAGATAGAACCCACAGTGGGCTACATCCTGTCCTCATTGAGCCTGCTTGGGATTCTCTCTCCCTCTCTCTGCCCATGCTCGCTCGCTCTCTCCCTCTCTCAAAATAAAAATATAAAAAAATAAAACTTTAAAAACTACAATGGGAGATATGAAAATTCATAGGATGATAAGAACATAGATACTACACTGAAAGGTTTTTAGCCATTATCTTGTTAATTTCTTGTGTAAACATTTTTGGTTAATCCCTGTGAAGCATCATGACCTTAGTTAGTAATGGATTGAATCAATAACTCACTTTTGAACTCTTTCCAGTGAAGGAAATATGTGAGATTCAAGTCAAAAAGTTTTAAACTGAATCACAGCCACCAAATGATGACTCTTTCTAGTTGGGTGTTAGACCTACATGTCCAAACTTGCTGTCTCCACTAACCTGGAAATCAAACTATAGCAGCTACTAGCTGAATGTTAACAACAGAGTCCCAGAAGTAAGTGAACGGAAATGGAATTTATAATACAAAAAAAAAAAAACCCTCTAGATGTGGACCAAATACTCAACATTAATTTCTTAAGAAACTTGATTACACTGTTAGGGATTTGGAAGTAATATCAAGACTTAAAAATAAAAGGGCTATTAAGATATGCAAACTACAAATAATATGTTTCAATTTAATATAATTTTCATTTCATTTTAATGTAAAATAGTTCACATAATGCACTGGTTTGTCTCATACGTACTGAATAATCAATGTTATTTCATAATCTGCATCCAATTTTATACCTAAGATAATTGAACTTTGGGAAGAAAGAACTGAGTTCCCAGAGAACTAAGATTCCCAACATTGTAATGTCATGTCAGTGGCTACAACACCAACTATCCTCAATTTGTTGTCCTTTCTCTCATTCAATCATTTTAATATTTTAATATCTTAATATTTCTGGGGCACCTGGGTGGCTCAGTTAATTAGGCTTCTGACGAGGTTTCAGCTTAGGTCATGATCTCATGGTTAGTGAGTGTGAGGCTCACATCAGGCTCTGTGCTGACAGTGCAGACACTGCTTGGGATTTTCTCTCTCTCCCTATCCCTCTGTTCCTCTCCTACTCATGCTTGCTCTCTCTCTCTCTCTCTCTCTCTCTCAAAAATAAATATATAAACTTCATAAAACATATTTTAATATTCCTGCTGGCAGATTTGGAGGAACTTCCTCATGTATTCTATCAAATATTTTAAAATATAAAAATAAGTCTATATTATTATAACTCTATATAAATATATAAACTCTATATAAATATATATAAATATATAAATATATAAACTCTATATAAATAACTCTATTATAAACTATTTAAAAATATTCATCAAAGATCTATTTATACTAATATTCTAAATACAGGGTGTACAACAATGACCAGAGCAGGTGGAATTCTTGCCCTTAGGTAGCTCACATTCTAGTGAGGGAGGCAGATAACAAACAGGTTAAAAAAAATAAATATATAGTTTGTTAGAGGCTGATAAGGCCACTAAGAAAGAGAAAATAGGGTTAGAGGGAGAAAATGCTAGCCAAATGGGAATTGTCAGTTTTTAATAGAAGAGTCAAGGTAGACTTCAAGGAGAAAGTAGTCTTTAAGCAGGAACAGCAAGGACATAGGGGAATAAACCATGTAGATAGCTGGGAAAGGAAGATTTCAGAAAGAGGGAGGATGGAGTGCAAAAACCCCAGGAGAGACTGTGTTCAAGGAGCAGAAGGAGGGTGGTGTGGCAGGAGAAATGTGAATGAAAAGAAAGTGGTATGGTTGAGTTTGGAGAGAAGGGGCAGGGACATGGCTTGCAGGGCCCTGTGGTAAATCTGCCTTCATGCAGGGAGAAGTTGAGAGTCACAAGAGTGAGTTTATCTTAATCACTCTGGCTGCTGGATTCAGAAGAGTTTGGAGGGAAGAATGTGCAGGCACAAGGAGAGTAATTGGGGTTATCTTCTCACAAAGATCGTAGTGGCTTGGATAAGAGCGGCTGAAACGGAATTGTGGGGCAACTTAGAGCTTAGAATGTAAAGACTAAGATTTTCCAAGAAAGCTGAGTGAAAGAGTCTAAGTTGATTGTGAGACTGGACTGAGCACATGAAAGGGAGGGGTAGCCATTAATTGTGAAGGGAAACACAGCACGAGAAGATGTATTCTGCTCTGGATAGGATAAATTTGAGATGTCTTTAGATATTCATGTATAGATATTTTTTAGTGTGCCTCACAAATGGTGTGTGTATATGTTTTGTTTCCTGCCTTTGATATCAAGTGTTCATTCCACGGCTTGAATGTCAAATGTAAATGAATATGATTAAAAAAAAAAAAACAATTGCCTACAAATATTTTTTTTCAGAAAGTCAGTGATATGGTTGGTCTGCAAATTGAAAAAAAAATCATGATACCATTATATAACTGAACTCATTTCCAGAGGTCCTTACTAGATGGTGCTTCAAAAAAAAAAAAAAAAGGCTTATGAGGTAACTTTTTTACTAAATAGCAAGAAGTCAATTAAAGAAAAAAAAAGAAAATCTTTGGAAGTTATATATGAGGTATAAAATAAATGGTGCATAATCTTTGAAAAAATAGAATATAATTTATAACTGAAAATCCATGGTCCTTCTCAAAAGCATGCAATAAATTTTACCTTTGCATGAGTTTTAATCTTAATGTAAACTGCTCAAAAATAAACAGAAAAACAATAAACTATTTGCTTTCAGTGTATGGAAATCAAAATTTTAAAGCTGTGTGATTATAGAACTTTATTACAGGCTCACCAAAGAAAGACTTTTTAAGTAAACCTGGCCTTTGAACTAAGAATACGTTTTGTACAGCTGAACATAAAGAAAGGGAATCAAAAATAATATAAAAACAGGGAGGGGGACAAAACAGAAGAGACTCTTAAATATGGAGAACAAACAGAGGGTTACTGGAGGGGATGTGGGGGGGGATGGGCTAAATGGGTAAGGGGCATTAAGGAATCTACTGAAAACACTGTTGCACTATATGCTGACTAACTTGGGTGTAAATTTTATTTTATTTTTTTATTTTTTTTTTTTTTAAATTTTTTTTTTTTCAACGTTTTTTATTTATTTTTGGGACAGAGAGAGACAGAGCATGAACAGGGGAGGGGCAGAGAGAGAGGGAGACACAGAATCGGAAACAGGCTCCAGGCTCCGAGCCATCAGCCCAGAGCCTGATGCGGGGCTCGAACTCACGGACCGCGAGATCGTGACCTGGCTGAAGTCGGACGCTTAACCGACTACGCCACCCAGGCGCCCCTAAATTTTAAAAAATAAACTAAATAAAAAAAGAATACCTTTTGTAGAATGTTTTTTTGTGTGTGTGTGCGTAGATTGGGGTAAGGCGGGAGTAGTCGTGAATAAAATTAACACTAAAATTACAGTGACCTGATTTTCAGTTTTTGTGAGTGTGTGTGTGCATGCGCGCGCGCGTGTGTACGCGCACGCGCGCAGCTGCGTATGTGTAAGATTGTCATTTTATTTGGAATAAATAATTGACTCAAAATATTATAGATTTGTGCATTTAGATACAGATTATTAAAAGAAGGCTACTCTAGTATGATGTAAGCCTAGGGAGGGAAATCAAATCCTCACTCTAATTAAAAATGATTATAAAATAAGAATGATACATTATACAGCCTATGCAAAGCAAATTGCATAAAATTTTGCATACGTTTATATGCACAGCATTGGTTACTGATAACCACTCTATAGATAAATTTGGAATTATTTGCTTTTACCAATAAGCAAAATGAGAAAGAAAGTGAGTTGCCCAGTCTCACATATAGTAGAGCAATGAGCTCAGGATTCCAAACCAGACAGCCTAACACTAAAGCCTGTACTTGGCTTGCAATTAATGTGTCACATTTTTATGTATCACTTATATCCTTTGGGTGTCCAATCTTCTCTGAACAAATACTTCCTTAGTGCGTAAAGGGAAAATTATTCTTATCACCTTAAACAGATGCACCAGAGTTACTAATTTGTCAGCACTTACGAATGCAATAATGAGCAATCAGCATCAAGCATCAGTACTTTTTTACTGAAGATACTGTATCACATCAAAGCTATAAACTAGGATACAGACCACTACGTTGTTAATGAATTATTAATTTATATTCTCTAAATATTTCCTTAAATATGTTGACAGTTTCCAAACTATTTATTAACATGTAATGAGGTGGGGTTTTTTTTGGCATTTGGATTTATATTCCCTTTAATATCTAATGAAAACATACTCTTTCTCTCAATTAGCCAAAAGAACTCTCTGGAGACCCATAGCATTCTTCAGATCGCCTATAAGAATCTTAAAGCCTGCTGTTCTCCTAAAAAGACCTCCTGGTACTCTTAAACAGCAGTCACCTCACAGGGATATAAAAACCACTTTATTAGAGGGATTAAAGTACACTAGTGTTAATGCAATGACAATTATTTGCTAAACAAGGCCCCAAAATGCCAGAGGTGCCTAGGAAAAGGTAACTCTTGCTAATGAAGTCAATCCTGAAAATAATTGTATGAATCAGTGGTTACAATCTCCATTATACAACAAGGGAATTGAGACTCAAAGATATTAAATAAATTGCCTGAGGTAATATATCCTGCATGTGGCCAAGGCACATTTTAAGAATGATCTGACTACTGCGGGTGGCCTGTAGGCTCCTTAAACTAAGGTTGCTCACCAATGAACTCATTTTTCTCTCCAGAACTTGCATTACTTCCATGATTCATCTTCATACTGCACAGCAAATATTCAGGAAACTGTGTTATCTGCAGATCTTTTCTTATCCTCTCCAGTCCAAATGTTCACCATTGACTCTAACTCCTACATAAATCTTAAACCCTCCCTCCCTTGCCATCCTCATTGTGACTATCATAATTTAGGAACTGATATTTCTCAAAAGCTTCCCCTCCACCTGTCTTGTCTCTTTCCTTTGTTTAATCTATGTTCGACATAGCTGCTGATATCATCCTTTGGATATATAAAAATGATCATATTTAAAACCATTCAATAGCCTTTGCCTTACAGTGCCATTTATTTTTTCTGACATGGAAATACATCCTTTTGTATACCACCTGGCATGTGCTCTCCCCTACAATGGAACCACCAGCTCAGATTATTGTTTGATAGATCTGCTAACTTTATTTGTTTTCTACAATTATTGCACTAAATGTCTATATATTTGCCTGTCTTGAAGGTTTGATTATAAGTAAGAATTCCAATTGTATCTATTGCTAATTAGAAAATGTTTTTAACCTTGCAAAAATCATTCTCCCGGGATAGATGTTATTACGGAGGAATCTTATTTTTATAGTTAAAAATATGTACCACATTGTAGTAGGCAATTATACTTAAAGTGTGAAATCACCACTCCAATAAAATTTATGTGAGTACAGTCAAAACACATGCTAATTAGATCTCACATGGGATGAGTCAGACAGATGTATATTGTCTGTATATTATATTATTTTATAGTTTTACAATGTTTTATTTAACTTTTTATTGTAACTTATGTGGGGAACAAATGAAGAACCTAAATTGAATTTTTAGAATTATTTTGAGCTAATGAAGTTCTCAGAGATTAGAAATAAATATCTGGAAACATAATTCCCACCCCAGAACTTATTTGATGAATTAACCAATTTCTTTTTCATATAAAACTTTTATGTTTTAATAGATTTTTCCTTATTATTTTCAGAAAATATCTGAAGATGTGTAACATAAATGGATACAATTGACAAAAGAATAACTTAGGTGAAACATTGAAGAGATGCAACCTATGTAAATTCCCTAAATATATTACTGCATGTATAGCAGTAATATATATGTATATAAAACATATGATATATAATATGTTTTATATACACACACACACACACACACACACACATATATATATGTATATATATATATATATATATATATATATATATATATATATATACATATCAGGCATATTGTATATATTCTCTTTGCAATGGATATTTCAATTGAAAGTAAGTCAAATAGACCCTACTACAAATGACAAAGTCTTTTAAGTCCGTTCATTTAACACATGTGTGCATTTGTGTGTGTGTGTGTGTGTGTGCATAAATGTTAAGCGTGTCAATGTGAGTATAGATCACAGGGTCTGTACTATGCCCAACAGTCAAGACTAAAGCAATAGTGGCCTCAGATACCTCTAGTTAAAACCATGCAAGAAACAGAATTGGATGTCTGTAACATTCTTTTATCTAAAGCTGCTCAGTGGAAGAGACTCTATTCTTTTATTTATTTTTTTCACTTTAAAGTTTTTTATTTAAATTACAGTTAACATACAGTGTAATATTAGTTTCAGGTATATAATTTAGGGATTCAATAATTCCATACAACACCTGGTACTCATCAGAAGTGCATTCCTTAATCCCCAACATCTAACTTAATCCATCCCCCTACCCACTTCCCCTCTGGTAACCATTCTCTATAGTTAAGAGTCTGTTTCTTGGTTTTTCTCTCTTTTTTTGTTCCTCTGATCATTGTTTTGTTTCTTGCCACATATGAGTGCAATCATATGGTGTTTTTCTTTCTCTGACTGATTTACTTCAGGAAGCATAGTACTCTCTGGCTCTATCTACATCATTGCAAATGGCAAGATTTCATTCTTTTTATGGCTCAGTAATATTCCATGGTGTATACCACCTCTTCTTCTTTATCCATTCATCAGTTTTGGACACTTGGGCTCTTTCCATAATTTGGCTATTGTAGGTAATTCTGCTCTAAACATCAGGGTAAGACTTCAAATTAGCACTTTTGTGTTCTTTGGGTAAATACCTAGTAGTGTAATTACTGGTTCACATGGTAGTTCTATTTTTTTTTAACAATAATTATAATTTTTAGTTGATTTATTTGTTTTGAGAGAGAGACAGAGAGTAGGAGGAGCAGAGAGAGAAAGAGAGAGAATCCCAAGCAGACTCTGCAGGGCAAGCCTTGAGTTCATGACCGTGAGATTATGATCTGAGTCAAAATCAAGAGTTGGTCATTTAACTGACTGAACCACCCAGGCGCCGTGGTAGTTCTATTTTTAATTTTTGAGGACCCCCCATACTGTTTTCCAGAGTAGCTGCATCAGTTTGCATTCCGACCAAAAGTGTAAAGGGGCTCCCCTTTCTCCACATCCTCACCAACTCCTGTTTATTTTCCATGTGGTGTTGATTTTGGCCATTCTGACAGGTGTGAGATGATACCTCATTGTGATTTTGATTTGTATTTCCCTGATTATAAGTGATGTTGAACATCTTTTCTCGTGTCTGTTGGCCATCTGTATGTCCTTTTTGGGGGAAAAGAAAAATGTCTATTCATATCTTCTGCCCATTTTTTAATTGGATTATTTGTTTTCTGGGTGTTGAGTTTATAAGTTCTTTGTATATTTTGGATATTAGCCCTTTACCAAATATGGTCATTTGCAAATAGCTTCTCCCATTCAGTGGGTTTTTAGTTTTGTTGATTGTTTCCTTTGCTGTGCAGAGGCTTTTTATTTTGACAAGTCCCAATAGTTTATTTTTGCTTTTGTTTCCCTTGCCTCAGGAGACATATTTAGTAAGAAGTTGCTATGGCTGATGTCGAAGTAGTTACTGCCTGTGTTCTTTAGGACTTCTCTAGGTTTCCTGTCTACCATTTAGGTATTTAAACCATTTTGAATTTATTTTTTGTGTATGGTATGAGAAAGTGATCCAGGAATGTCTTTCTTAAGGACCTGGGAGCTATGTCTTTGAAATGTAATTATCAAGAAAGATAGTGCCCTGATCTCCTAATCTTTGTTGGAAGGCAGGAGCCTAACTTAGATAAGAAAAATTAGCTAACACAGATGGCCTAATCGCATTGACCAACTTCCCTATTAAGGGAGATTCACATGTACTTTTCCATTACCTCCCTCCACCATTTACAACCCTCCTACCTTTTGCACTAGGGGAGTTGAATTTAGTGGCTCTCTCCTATTGCAAGGGTCTTGACCCCTATTGTAATAGCCGTAAATAAAATTTTGCCATTTTTAACAGGTATTCAGTGCAATTTACTTTACAAAGTATTCAATATTCGTAGCTAAAGAGTATTTGATTGAATTGCTTTTGGATCAATAACGAGTCAATTCAGTCAATTGATTCATTCATGAAAACAGGGCTTTTCAATAGGTAGGTCATGACTTCTCCTACTATACAAAATGAATTGCACAAAGAAATATGTACTATTTTAGTTATTAAACAAAAAATATTTTTTCAAAGAAATATCTAGATTTAAAAAATGACTTATCGATTGTTCAAGTGCTATTGAGTAACATTATTCCAAAAAAGAAAGTGGCATGCTAGAAAAAAAGTTTGTGAACTCAATATAAGTGAAATAAATAATTTATTATGTTATTAAATAAATTAAATTATAATACTGTAATTAAGAGGAAATACCTATAATAAAAGATAGACTCTAAATTTATATTTCTATCACTTCTGCTTTATAGTTGTATTTCAAAATAAATGTTATATTGCTTTATTTTGTAGAAAATTTACTTTTCAGCATATATATCTAAAAATATTCCCAATTATTTAGATAAGGTGGTGAATGATGTATGGCTTTTTAAATTCTGATTCTGGCTTTATTCATAAGTTATGTTTTTTCTTAGGTAAAATATCACCAATTTTTCTGTGAATTACACTGTTTTTCAGTGCAGAAGTGACAGGATTTTGTGACCTCTAGTCTGGTGTAGAAGTTCATTACCATGAAGTCATATAACTAGATAAAATTTCTAATAGGATATATAATCCAAGATAAGCATTAAAAATGCCTTACATGTAAAAGCTATTTTAAAATATTCTCTTTGTTATGGCCATCTTAATTTTAGGAAAAATAAAATGAAAATATCAAAAACATAGGAATGAAAATAAAATACCACCTGACAGCTTAGATGCAAAGCCAAATGTGAAGTGCTTGAGATAAAACTTTACAAAACAGTGTAAGAAAATAAATGAGGCTATAATTAGATCAAAAATATTGGCAAGCACTCATGGCTTTGAAATGTTCCTTCTCTGTCTCTGAAATAACATCACCTGTGGTATAACCCTGCCAGTAACTGGTAGCCAAATGGGATGACACACCTGTGATGATTATGTTACCATGTACCACCTTCATAAAGGAATCAGGCCTCCTGTCAAGAATAAATTACTCAAGATCTGGGAGGAAGAAATCAACATAGGCTGAAAATATTGTTTAAATGAAAATGATGATTTTAGAAATGTCGGCTAGATCTTTGAATTCATTATGGAGCTAAAAAAATAAAAATATAAAATATGCTAAAAAGAAAGAGCATATTTAATTTCTATATTGCCTACAGAAATAATAGATGACACATATTGATCAAAATAAGCTATGAGAATTATATTAAAAGCATGTCCAATGCCTAAAATATCAATAACAAATTATTGTTACATTTCAAGTCCTCAGACATGTTCAAGTTTTAAAGTTATTTATAAAGACATTGATTTATTTTATTTCCACTCTGAAATATGAAGTTGGCTATTTAATATAAAGACAATGTGCTTTAATGAAAAATGTATTATCTGACTATGTAGATAAATGCTATGCCATGTGGATCAAAAATTACAAAATACCTGGATATTTAAGATACCAATAAAAAAAAACCCAACAAACTTCCCTTGAAAGTAAACATTGAAAACAGAATATTAACTTTAATCTGGTAATATAAATTGATATTGATGAGAAAACAAATTCACTTTGAAATTATCTCCTTTTGTGTGTATAGTAAATCTCTTTCTAATTAACTATGTATTGCAAACACTTCATGGTGCCACTAAGATATTTGTACTCATCAGCAAATAGATTGTCTAAAAAAGTCTAATAAGAAGAGAAATACTCTCTTCTGGGAAAATTACAATGCATAATGTATGCACAAATGATCATTTGGATAAAACACTTTAATGTGGCTGAAGTAAAACCATGATAGCCAACAAATTTCATTTATGGCTCAATTATATGTTAATTTTAGAAAAGAAAAAATCAAGTATAATCCATAAATTTTATAAAGTCAATAACCTACGTGAAATAATGATGTAAAAAGCCCACTTCTCATCATTCTTGCTTAGATAATTCACTTGAAAATCATTGCAGTCACCTCTAGTCTAGTCAAAAGGTTTTGACTAGAAAACTAGAAAGGTTTCAGAGGTCAAATTCAGCTCTGATTTCCCAGATAAAACAGGTAGATTTTTCAATGCAAGTAACAGTTTTTGCTGGATATCTCAGGTATCATAAGGTCAGCCTGTACTAAATGATTGAAGATTGAAATCAGTTCTGATAAGTTGATCTAATATATTGGATTTGAAGTTCTTTTGCTTAGGGGCTATCAGGAGAACAGATGTCAAGAGGTTTGACTTCTGGCAGCATCAGCCAAAATCTATGTATTTACACCCATGCCTGCCAGGCACAAAGATACGAGTACCCACAGGTTCAGTAGTTCAAGCTTTAAAATTGAAGGTTGAATATTTTCCTTTATTATGCAGTACCACTTACAATTGTAAAAGAACTAAAAATGCCATATTCTCTACATTTTTAAATGTAAACTGTGAAATAAAATATTGGGTTATTGTGCAAAAGCAAAAGCACCTTTGTACAATGATCTTTCTAATCCAAAGGGGACTGAGAAGTTGTTACTAAAATAAATGCTATTATTTTCTATGAGAAGGTCATAATTATAAACTATCTTACAGGGGTTGTGGAAGTAGATGTAAAACAGAAGTTGCAGCCCTTGGTAGACAATAGGGGAACACTAAAATAGGGAAAGAGATGTGTGTGGGGGGAGAATATGCCTGTAAATGTTCCCCAAGGTATTAAAACTATAAGTGTTGGAAATAGATTAGTACAAGTAGCATGTAATTATGTATAAACAATTTAATTTGATATCCCATTGATTCAGATCTATTAGAAACTATGTATCTTAAACTAAGTGGATCAACAAGCACAATTTTTTAATTTGATTCCAAAAAAAAATGTCAAACAATGACAAGAGTCCTGAGATTTTGTAGTGTTGATTTAGTTTCATAATAACAAACAAATAAGAACTAGCAGCTACTAATTGATATCTACTTACTACCAGCCAGGAACTGAATATCGTATCTTACATTTTTATCACATTCATTTTTTTAAAGAGGAAAACTTCTCAGCAAGTTCTTAAGTGTATTGAATACAATTGCAATGCAGTTAAAATATTGGAGATGTTGTATTCTCTTTAGGGAGGAAAAAAACAGCATTTTGTAAGTGTGTGCCTGCTTATCATATTTATTTTTAACTACATGCTTGGAAAGTCAATTGGTATTATTCCCTCTTGTATAGGTGAAGTAGAACTGAGGAGACAGTAACCAGTAAGGACTGTGAAAATGAGGCATTGCTGAATAACAGTTAAAAGTCACATAGTCATGAATATGAATCACAACTCAGACATTTGCTGTCCATGAGATCTTAGACACATTGCATTGTTTCTCTGACTTTTTGCTTTCCTCATCGTACATGAAGTGTAAGATAGTGAGCATATTTATGTTATGAGCTGTCAACTGAATAATACACTGATGTCTCTTTCTGATACGAGTAGAAGCCTAATGTGCTTGTGTATGTGTGCCTGTGTACAGGCAACATACATGGATAACATTCAGTAAGTGTGACTACACACGTTCAGTACTTCAAGAAATAATACCATTATTGCTAAATGTTAGCACAAGGATTCAAGCCCGGTATTATTTTCACACCAAAACCAGTATTTTCACTGCATTGATGCCAAACTCAGTCTCCTCCTGCTTTGGTGCAGATTAAGAAACATGATTTATTCTCCATTTCCTTTATTTTTATTTAAAATTCTATACTTAATTGGATATATCATTTAAGACACTGTTGCAGTTTGGGGATATATAATGAGGCACTGTCTATCCATTAGGACAAAGACTATTATTACAAGGTCAATCCTAGTTTTATAAGGTTGAAAATAGAGTTGAAACCACCTACTCACTTGTTTAAAAATATATCATTATTGGGGTGCCTGAATGGCTCATTCGGTTAAGTGTCTGACACTTGATTTTGGCTCAGGCCATGATCTCACATGCTGTGAGTTTGTGCCCTGCGTCAGGCTCTGTGCTGCAGTGTGGAGCCTGCTTGGGATTCTCTCTCCCTCTCTCTCACTGCCCCTTATCTGCTTGTTTTCCCTCTTTCTCTCTCAAAATAAATAAACTTTATAAAAAATTTAAAAAATAAATATATATCATTATTTTTTGATCAATTGTTACAAATTTAAAATTTTTATAGGAAAATTATAACTTAATTGATGATATAAAAAAGTCTACATTTGAATGAACTCTACTATAAATTCAAAGAGATTGAGATTTTTATGATTTTATATACAACTTTTATAACTTATGAAAATTCCTGCTCCATCATATAGCTCTAACTAGAAACTAACTCAAAAATTCCATTTCAAAATAATTTTTAAAAAGAGATTTACATTAGAATCAATAAAGTTCTTTCCCCAAATCCAACCAGTTATCCAATGGTTAACTTGTGCACATATTTCAGGTATCAGATTAATGGTTACTTCCTCTAGTAAACCCTCCTCCCTGAATTCAACCAGAGCATATTGGCTCCATAGGAGAGAAACTCCTGCTACACCTGTCTGTAACATCTTGTTTTATGCTATCAATTATTTAATTACCATTGTTATTTTTAGTTTGTTAACTATGGGATTGTATGTACTTTGTTAACAATCTTTACTGAACACACGGCTACAAATGCAAAATTGAACCTATTACTAGCTTGCGTCAGACTATGTTCCATGGTAGTCACATAGGAGAGTACCAGATTGTTCTTCTACGTATATAAAGAGACTTAAGAGAATCAGATAAAATAACAGCAATCTACCACATAGACCCAAAGATATTATTTTATGTTGTTTTCCCTATTAAATCATAAAGCTTCTCTTCTATCTTACTGTAGTATTTTACTAAGTTGACAATCACATTATTATTAATTATTATTAAAATAAGTTTTACTTTTAGAGAAAGAGAGAGCACGAGTGAGGGTGAGGAGCAGAGAGACAGAGAGAATCCCAAGCACACTTAGCGTGGAGCCCAGTATGGGGCTTGATCTCACAACAGTGAGATAATGACCTGAACCAAAATCAAGAGGCACTCAACCAACTGAACCACCCAGGCATCCTTCAGATTATTGTTATTAAGGTTTGTTGTTTTCATGCCTGACTCTGATTTCATTTCCATAGACCTTGGGTTATTAGAGGTTATTAGCAGGGGTCATCCATTATTTTATTCATCTTGACTTATATATCAAAGTATCTGGCAAGGAATAATAATATATTACACTTACATTTACATTCACATGTGCCAGATGCTGGTCAGTCTATGTGTTTTACTAATTCCATTCTTCAGCCACTTAAGAGATGGGAAACTAAGGTATAGTGACCAAAGCCATTCAGAATTTGTATTCAGATGTTTGGCCTTGAAATTTTGACTCTCAACAATTATGTTATATTGTCTTAGCAAATTTGGTACTAAATGAATGAATACTTAAATATATAATAGAAGAGAAGATAGGAAGAAAAAGGAAGGAAAAAGTAAGTAAGGAAGGGAAGAAAGAAAGAAGGCAGCAAGGCAGTCAGGCAGAAAAGAACATAGGGAGGAAAGTTTAGTATTTAATTTGTAATGAATTAAATGATGAGGATGGAATAAACAGTATGATTACTATTCATAGGAATGACATAATATTATTGTATTTCTATGTTCCACATATTATAAATGTAAGATATTTATTTACAAAAATAATGGTGTTATTTAATTAAATATGTGCAAATTATATATTTTATTGTTTTAACACTTTATATAAAGTGGTATTTTGCATATTTCTTCATTTTTTACTGCACCCCACCCATAAATCCTATTGAAATAGTGCATGTATTTTGTGACCTTTTGGCCCATGAGAATACTCTTGAATAGATGAAATAAGTCCTCTGAAAACAGCTAGAGAGCAAAATCAAGAAAGTAGCATTAGACTTAATTGAAAAGTCAGGAAAATAGTGTTTTTATCCTTTCTCTACCACTTAATAGATGCATCATTGGGCAAATTAAGTAATTTCTCAACATTTTGTGTTCTTCATCTTATGGGGTGAATCTTACTATTTTTTTTGTCCTCTAAGCTCTAGACCCATGTAATCAAATTTTCCTTCTCTATACATTTATTCACCTGGACAACATACAGAACAACTTCAAAAATAAAATCCTTCTCTGCACATTTATTCACCTGAATAGTATACAGTACAACTTTAAAAAGTTAAGCGTTGTTCTTTCCATTGAGACTGCTTCTCTTCCTATGTTGTCCACCATGGAAATAACTACCTAGATTACCTAGTCAGAAATCTAAAAATTATTAGTAATTTAGTTTCTGTCATCCATCATAACACTTCATTGCTAAGACCTAATGATTCTGCTTCCACAATTCTTTCAAATCAGGCCCCCCAAATCTACTGTCATAACTCAAGTAGAATCATCTCTGCTTACTTCTTGAACCTCATACAAACCTCTTCTTCACTAACAATGATATAATTCCATGTGTCTTCATTCATCCATGTATTTATTTATTTATTTATTTATTTATTTATTTTCTTCCAAGTTTTATGTATGTATGTATGTATGTATGTATTTTTAATGTTTATTTTTTTTTTTCAACGTTTTTTTTTTTTTTTTTTTTTTTTAATTTATTTTTGGGACAGAGAGAGACAGAGCATGAACGGGGGAGGGGCAGAGAGAGAGGGAGACACAGAATCGGAAACAGGCTCCAGGCTCCGAGCCATCAGCCCAGAGCCTGACGCGGGGCTCGAACTCACGGACCGCGAGATCGTGACCTGGCTGAAGTCGGACGCTTAACTGACTGCGCCACCCAGGCGCCCCAAATGTTTATTTATTTTTGAGAGACTGAGCAAAACAGCATGAGTGGGGGAGGGGCAGAGAGAGTGGAAGACACAGAATCCAAAGCAGATTCCAGTTTCTGAGCTGTGGGCACAAACAAACCCTGAGATCATGACTTGAGCTGAAGTCAGATGCTTAAGTGACTGAGCCACCCAGGCACCCCCAAGTTTTTGTTTAAATTCAAGCTAGTTAACATATACTATATTATTGGTTTCAGGAGTAGAATTTAGTGATTCATCACTTACATATAACCCCCAGTGCTCATTACAAGTGCTCTCCTTAGTGCCCATCACCCATTTAGCCCATCCCACCTACCTCCTCTCCAGCAACCCTCAGTTTGTTCTCCCAGTTAAGAGTCTCTTATGGTTTGCCTTCCTCTCTGTTTCTATCTTATTTTATTTTTCCTTCCCTTCTGCTATGTTCATCTGTTTTGTTTCTTAAATTCCACACCTGAGTGAAATCATATGGTATTTGTCTTTCTCTGACTGACTTACTTTGCTTAGCATAATACACTCTGCTTCCATCCACATCATTGTAAATGGCAAGACTTCGTCCATTTTCATGGCTGAGTAATATTGCCTTGTATATACAGATACCACTTCTTCTTTATCCATTCATCAATTTATGGACATTTAGGCTCTTTACATAATTTGGCTATTGTTGATAATGTTGCTATAAACATTGAGGTGCATGTGTCCCTTAGAATCAGTATTTTTGAACATGCTAAATATGTTTCTACATCAGAGTTTTTACTTTCTCCTTTTCATATAGCATGACTTTCTTCTAAGTATTTATCATTAGGTCTACCTAAATATTATCATGTCAGGTATGCATTTTCAGAACACCTTTATTAAAATGTCACACATCACCATTTTCTTTCCATTTTTAATTAAATCATATTATGTTAATTATTTTTATTGAATATGTCACCACTTGGAGTAAACTTCCTGTGATTGTCAATTTTACGTGTAACATGACAAGTCATGGGGTGCCAGATTAAATATTGTTCAGTATGTCTGTGGGGGTGTTTTCAGATGAGATTGGTATATGAGATTGGTAAAGTGGATTGCCCTCCTTGGTGTGAGTGGGCACCACCAAATCCACTGAAGGCCTGAACAGAAAAAAGATGGAGAGAGGAGGAATTCACATCTTTTTTCTACCTAACTGTTTGAACTAGGGCATTCATCTCATTTTCTCCTGTGCTTGGACTGGGCTTTATACCATCAGCTCTTCTGATGGCATATCAATTATCAACTCCTTTGGTTCTTAAGCCTTTGGACTCAGAATGAATTAGACCACTGGTTTTCCTGGGTCTCCAGCTCACAGATGGTAGATAATTTAACTTCTCAGCTTCTGTAATTATGTAAGCCAACTCCTTACAATAAATTTCTCTTTCTCTCTGTCTCTCTGTCTCTGTCTCTCTGTCTCTGTCTCTCTCTCTCTCTCTGTCTCTCTCTCTCTCCATATATATATATATATATATATATATATATATATATATATATAATTCCTATTGTTTCTGTTTCTCTGGAAAACCCTAGCGTAAATTTTGGTACCATGAGTGGTACCAAATGATGAGTTTTCTGAATTGGTTTTGGGTTTTCTGGAATTGGCTCTCCAATCTGATTAGTTTTAAAGACAATAATGACTATAGTTCCAGTAGTAAAGGGAGTACTGATAGTCAATGGCATGAACTATTTATAAAGATATGCAAAATATCTACATGTTTCACATGGTTCCTAATCAACTGCTTATTAGAAACAAGGTGCTAGGAGACTCAGTGTATGATACTTCCAAATATTTTTTTGGAAAAAAAAATTATACTGACATTGGCTGGTTGCTCCTAATGTCACTGGACAAAGCAGTAAAAGAAAAGGATGCATTCTGGGATTTGAATTCCCAACTTAAACAGCATATGAATGACCTAAGAACTTCTATAGTCGTTCAAGCTATGTAGCCTCTAAATTCTAGTGGGTCTTCTTTGTTTCTCTACCCCCAATGGCAGTGACATACCTCTCCCTAGATGTATTAGTTGCTTGACCTCTTTTCTGAGGGGATTAACAATATATTGCCTGAGGAAACTATAATAGCCCCCTACAAGACAATGCTGATTTTCTCAGCACTCGCCCCAACACCTCTTTTTTGCTTCTAAAACTTAACTAGACTCATGTCCCAGCAAGCCCTTTGTGGGCACAAAGTGTGACCCACAAGGAGGTGTGCTACATTTCAAAAGAACTGCTTGAGTTTTCTAGTTTATACAGACAGATATCTGGGAAATATGTGTGGGCAGGATATTAAGGGGGTGAGATCATGGTGAAGGAATATAAGGTGGAATCAGGCTGGACATACTAAGAAGAGATTATGCATTTAATGTTGCAATTCTAACTATTAGAGTTAGAATGGGCTTCAAAAGTTTGTTTGCTCAGTTGACTGAAACACAGACCAAAGGGTGATCCCTCTCCACCCCACAATGAGTGCATCAGAAATGCCAGACATGACTTGGCTTAATGTAGAGGAAAGGATTAAATGGCTGAGGGAGATTGAAATGTTACAACAGTAAGGGTCCAGAAAACATATCTTTTACTGATACTTGGAGGCATACATTTTTGAGGGGAGCCTTGGTGTCCTTGAAGAGCTCTGTGATAACTTTTCTCTGTAAAACAGATTTCAGAGTGGGAACCATAGTCTCTGAATTGGGAAACCCAAATGTGATGGGAATAATTGAATCCTGGGATGGCAGGGGCCTAGTGGCAGCACTCAATTGTCAAATACAAGGTGAACATAGTTACCATAATAGACAACAGAGTCAAAGCATCAATCAAAATAATCTGACTTGAGACACCTGGGTGGCTCAGTTGGTTGGGTGTCTGACTTCAGCTCAGGTCATGATCTCATGGTTCATGAGTTCAAGCCCTGCATCGGACTCTGCTGACAGCTCAGAGCCTGGTTCTGATTCTGTGTCTCCCTCCCTCTCTGCCCCTCCCGTTTATGTTTTGTCTCTCTCTCAAAAATAAATAAACATTAAAAAATAAATAAATAAAAATAATAATCTGACTTATGCAGGAGTGATATTGTCAAGTTGGTCATGGCATTCCCAGAAGTGAAATAAGAAGTTTACTAAATACTTGATCTATATAAGCAAAAAAGTTCTAGGTCGTGAACAAAAGTCCAACCTGAATCATAAAAACAAAGAATCATGGGATTTCAATCAATTCCCAGACATGAGACACTTTTTAGTGCCATAATTCCTTGAATGATGAGGAAATCAGGTCACCTTGAGGAAAGACACTACTGGAAATTTTTATTGTTAATTTTTCCTCTACTTTTTCCCAAAAGGATCAACATCTAAGATCACAGGGAAAAGCAAATAATCAGACTTTTCAGGGATGATTGGACACTGGGTCTGGACAATAATTCCCTAAAATTCAAAATGTCACTATGGTCCACCAGTCAGAGTAGAAGCTTATGGAGGTCAGGTAAGCTATGCAGCTTTAGCTCAGGTCCATCTCAAGGTGGGGTCAGTGGGTTTGTGGACCCATCTGAAAGTTATCTTCCCAGTTCCAGAATGCACACCTAGCAGCTGGCAGAATGCCCACATTGGTCTCCTGCACTGTGGAGTGATGGCTATTATGGTAGGAAAGGACAAGTGGGAGCCATAAGAACTACTTTGAAAAAACTAAAGCAAAAGCAAGACTGTATTCCCAGAGAGATAACAGACATTGTTATCACCATCAAAGACTTGAAAGATCCAGTGATGGTGATTCCCACTGCATCCTCATTCAAGTCTCCAATTTGGCATGTGCAGTAGACAGAGGGATCCTGGAAAATGACAGTGGATTATAGTAAATTTAGCCAGGTATTGACTCCAACTGCAGATGTTATACCAAATGTGGCTTGATTGTTTGGTACTTGGCATGAAACTTCTGATATGGCAAATATCTTTTTCTCCATACCTGCATAGGGTCCACCAGAAGCAGTTTGCTTTCAGTTGGCAAGGCCAGCAGTACACTTTCACTGTCCTACCTTGTGTACATATCAGCTTTCCAGCCCTATGTCATAATTTAATCCTCAAGGATCTTAATCACCTTTCACTTCCACAGATATCACACTGGTACATTACATCAATGAAATTCTGCTGGTTGGACCTAGTGAGTAAAAAGTAGCAACTACTCTAGATTTATTGGCAGGCCATTTGTGCATTCGAGAGTAGGAAATGAATCTGATGAAAATTCAGGTGCCTTCTACCTCAGTGAAATTTCTAGTGGTCTAGTTGTGAGTGGTCCATGTCAAGATATTCCTTCTAAGGTAAAGGATACGTTAGTGTATCTGGACTCTCCTACAACTGAGAAAGAGGCACAATACCTAGAAGGCCTCTTTGGATTTGAGAAGCAACATTTTCTTCATTTGGGTGTGTTACTTTAGCACTTTTACCAAGTGACCTATTGCAGAGCCTTTTTTGTTGTTGTTCTGATCCCCACTCAAAACTAGCAGATTTTCAGGTCACTTGGTAAAATGGTAATCCACCACTTGGGCTATATGATTCAGCAGATCTAATGGTTTTGAAGTGTTAGTAACAGATAGGAGTGCTGTTTAGAGGCTTTGGAAGTCCTCTATAAATGATTCACAGTGCAGGGCTTTCAGATTTTGGAGCAAGGCCCTGCCGTCATCCACAAAGGACTATTCCCCTTTTGGAAATAACTCTTGACTACTTCTGGGCTTTAGTAAAGACTAAAACTTAACCATGGCTCACCAAGTTACCATATGACCTGAGTTACTCATCAGGAACTGTGTGTCATCTTACCTACCAAGTCATAAAGTTGGGCATGCACAGAAACATTACATAATTAAATAGAAGTGGTGTATACTTGAATGGGTCCAAGCAAGCTCTGAAGGTACAAGTTATATGGGGAAGTGGCTCAAGTATCTATGGTTCCCAGTCCTGCTGCATTAACCTTCTCTTTCCAATCCTGTACCTATGGCCTCATGGGGGAGTTTCTTATTATAGATTGATATAGGAAAAGGGGACTAGGACCTGGCTTATAGATGGTTCAGTATGATATGCAGGCACTACCCAAAAGTAGACAGCTATAGTAATACAGCCCCTTTCTGGGAAATCCCTGAGGGATAGAGCTAAGGTGAATATTTTCCCAGTGGAAATAACTTTGAGAAATGCACCTGGCTGCTCACTTTTCTTGGAAGGAGAAATGGCCAGATGTGATTATATATCAATTCATGGACTATGGCTAATGTTTTGACTAGATGATCAGAGACTTGGAAGGGAAATTATTGAAAAATTAGTGACACAAAAAAATAGGTCAGAGTTACATAGATAGACTTCTTCAAATAAGCAACAAAAAAATGAAGATATTCGTGTCTCATATGATACTCATTAAAGGGTGACCTCAGTAGAAGAGGATTTTAATAATCAGAAAGGTAAGATGACTGTAGATACCTGGATTTGGATTAACTTATTTCCCAGCCACTTCTGTCATTGCCCAATAGGCTCAAGAACAAAGTGGCCACAGAGGTAGGGATGGAGTTTGTTCATGGGGTCAGCAACATGGACTTCCACTCACCAAGGCTGACCTGGCTATGGCCACAACTGAGTGCCCAATCTTCCAGCAATAGAAACCAACACTGAGCCCCAATCTCAACTGGCACTATTCTCTGTGGTAATCAGTCAGCTATCTTGTGGCAGACTGATTACACTGGGCTGCCTCCAACATGGAACAGGCCATGTTTTGTCTTACTAGAATAGTAAGGGGCCACTTACTCTGGAAAAGGATATGCCTTCTCTATATGCAATGCTTCCATTGAAACTTTCATTGGTGGACTTACAGACTGCCTTGTCCACTGTTGTGCATTCCATATGTCATTGCTTCTAATCAAACCCACCTCACAGCAAAAGAAGTGTGACAAGGGGTCCATGTTCATAGAATTCTCTGGTCTTTTTTCCCTACCATCCTAAAGCAGTTGCCTTGAAAGAATGATGGAATGGCCTTTTGAAGACTCAGATACAATATCATCTAGGTGACACTATCTTGCAGGGCTGAGGCAAGATTTTCCAGAAGGTTGTAGGTGCTCTGAATCAGCATGTGATACATGGTTCCATTTCTCCCAAAGCCATAATTTATGGGTCTAGGAGTTAAGGGGTGAAAATGCGAGTGACACCACTCACTACTATTACCCTTAATGACGTACTAGCAAAATTTTTGCTTCCAGTTTCCATTACCTTTTGCTCTTCAGGCTTAGAAGTCTTAGTCCAGAAGAAGAAATGTTTCTACCAGGAGACAGAATAACGATTCCATTGAACTGGAAGTTAAAACCACAACCTGGTCTTTGGGTTCCTCATGCCACTGAATCAACAGGATGAAAAGGAAGATACAATACTGACTGGGGTGATTGATCTTGATTATGAAGGAGACACTGGACTGCTCCTCCACAATGGAAGTAAGGAAGGGTATGTCTGGAATACAAGAGATACCTTAATTCATCACTTAATATTATTATGCCCTGCGATTAAGGTCAATGTAAACCCACAACCCAATCTAGGCAGTGCTATTAATGGCTCAGATACTTCAGGAATGAAGGTCTGGGCCACCTCACTGGGCAAAAGACAATGACAAGCTGTGGTAGTCATAAATACTAGCTATGATCACAAGACCAGTTACAGAAACGAGAATTTTAATTGTCACAAGTAATTCCTCCCTATTTTGCTATGAATGTGTTCATACATAAATCTATCTACCTATCTATCTATCTATCTATCATCTATCATCTAATATATCTTTGCTTTCTTTATTCTCTTATCCCCTTATCAATAACATAAAATGTACATATATTATTTCATAGTATGTAAGTAATATAACAGGAGAAGAGAAAACACCACTCAATGATTTTTACTTTTTCTTCTGGGGAAGAAATTAGCATGTTTTCAGTTGTATGCTGGATAGTTGTCATGTTAGATGGAATTACATCTTTGTTATTGTCTTTATTTAGAGATTAAGTATGGTTTAAGATGCATATGGGTGCAAAGTTGACAGAGGGCAAACTGTAGATAATCAATCTTATGTACCAGTTTGATTGGCTATAGGATGTCCAGGTTAAACATTATATCTGGATGTTTTTGTCAGGGTGTTTCCAGAAGAGGTTAAGATTGTATTAGATGTTATTGCAACTGGGATTGTTTTCCTAATATCTCCTTCTGATAGTTTGTTGTCCTTGTATAAAAATGTAGCTGATGTCTCTGTATTGATTCTGTATCCAGCAATTTTACTGGATTCATTTATTAGTTTTAATAGCTTTTTGGTGGGGTCTTTGGGGTTTTCTATATATAGTATCATGTTATCTGTGGACAGAGGCAGTTTTACTTCTTTTTTTTTTTTTCTGATTTCAATGCCTTTTGTTTCTTTTTCTTGCTTAATTGCTATGGCTAGAACTTTCTGTGCCATATGAAATAAATATGGCAAGACAAATATCCTTGTCTTGTTCCTGATCTCAGAGGAAAAGCTTTCCACTTTTCACTATTATGATGCTATTTGTGGGCTTATCCTATATGGCTTTTATTACATTGAGGTACATTCCCTTTATACCTTTATATAACTTTAAATATACATTTCATACAGAAGCATTCCATCCTCTGACTAGATTAGGCTCTTATGTTTATGTTTAATGTTTCTAAAAAACCCTCTGCTTAAAATGAAGAGAAAATTGAGATAGAAGTGGAAGCCTAATAAACTTCAGTTTGGGAAGTCTGTAAAGCCAGCAAAAGAAAAAACAACAAAGGATTTGGGGGATAAGATTAGTTCTTTCCTCTTTCAATTCCTTAATATCATCTGTTTTGGTAATTTAAAAAACACTGATATTGGTAATAAATACCAGACACAATTCTAAGCTCTTTCTACGCATTTTATCACATTTAACTCCCAGTATGACACTGTGGGATAGGTACCATTTATGCATAGTGTGCACTATGGCAGAGAGAAAGGCTCAGTAAATATCATGAGGAAATACTTTTAATAAGCTAAAATAGGATTTAAACTCAAAAATCCAAAATCCCACTCTTTTTTTCCCATGTAAACTGCTTCTCCTGCTACTATTGACAAAATTTTAATTCTACAAGTTGTGTGGTTTTTATGTTTTGGTCTCACATTGTGTGTATGCACACACATACATTCCTCCTCCTAACACATACACATTCAATTAACTGCTGGCAGCTATATATTGAGTATATATCAAATTTAACATAAACTTTATTTTTATATAATATAAAAACTATAATACTGAGATACTATAGTGTTCCAATATACAGCTGTAATTATATTTGCATATAATTTATATTTTGGGGGTAGATTACTATAGCTATTATCACATAACATTTAATTTTACCATTGATAACATTTATATACTGAATAAATGTAAAAAAAAAGTTTTCTTCTAAATACAATTAATTTGGATTCTAAACATGATTTATGACCTAGAATTCCTATAAATGCAGGGAAAATGGAAGAAATTAGAATAACAGCCAAATTTTAAAAATAATTTTCTGACCTTCATTTGAAAAGTTAAACTGGTAAACACCTGGGGACTGTGGTGTTTAAAAAATAAGACACAGATAAATGAATAAATTATATAAAAAATTAGATTATACATGTTCTCTTGGTTTCTTGTAAGGAAATGTTATAGGTTATCATTATACAAGTAAAAAAAGATATATGATTAAAGTCAATTTTTTTATGTTTCTACAGCAGAATGACTATTCAAGAATTAGTAGTATTCTTTTGGTAAAAAGAAAAAAAAATCATATTTCCTAAGTCCCAGTGTTATTCATTGCACTAAGTGGCTTAATAATAAGCCAATACAATTTCTTTTATTTTGCCATGCTCATGTTGTTCCCCAAGTAAGATTTGCTGCTTTAAAAATTATTCCATTCTTATGGAGCCTATTTGCAATATTGCAATTTTCCATTTTTATGGTAGGTTTTTTATTTTCAAATAATGTTCAGGAGCAAAAACAATAAAATAGCCTCAAGTTTCTGAAAGGGCATTGCCAAAATATTTAAATTATTGGATCAGTATTTTTTAATTAAATAAATAGATACAGGGGCGCCTGTGTGGCTCAGTCGGTTGAGCCTCGACTTTAGTTCAGATCATGATCTCACCCTCTGTGAGTTTGAGCCTCACATTCGGCTCTGTGCTGACAGCTTGGAGCCTGGAACCTGCTTGGATTCGGCGTCTCCCTCTCCTCTCTCTCTACCCCTCCCCTGCTCGCACTCTGTCTCTCTCTCAAAAATAAATAAACATTAAAAAAATTAGAAAAAAATAGATACCTATATTATCTGTCATTTACCATGTCAATTCTTGGGATATTTTTACTTTCTCATAGCTAATCAGAATCTTATTTTCAGATGATTAGGCTACTTTCAGAGATTTAAGGAGGTAGCCCCATTTATTTGTAACTTGTTGCCAGGTCCACAATTAACCAACAAGATTTCATCAGTGGTTGATAACATTAGTTATTTTAAAGAAAATGAAAGAGATAATTCTTGTACTCCACATTCTGAAGTTACTAATATGCAGAGGTTATAAAGAATCATAGTATAGGGGCGCCTGGGTGGCGCAGTCGGTTAAGCGTCCGACTTCAGCCAGGTCACGATCTCGCGGTCCGTGAGTTCGAGCCCCGCGTCGGGCTCTGGGCTGATGGCTCAGAGCCTGGAGCCTGCTTCCGATTCTGTGTCTCCCTCTCTCTCTGCCCCTCCCCCGTTCATGCTCTGTCTCTCTCTGTCCCAAAAATAAATAAAAAAAAAAAAAAAAAAAAAAAAAGAATCATAGTATATATAAACATCATGCATACCATAATATTTTAAAATCAAGTGTATTTTTCAAATAAAAATTACAATATAGAGAAATGTACACTAAAAATGTATTAGAACACTAGTTTTTGGAATACTTAGATTTAGGGGGGAAATATTAGCACTAAAACATTTTATGCAGCTTGGTAAGTTTTGTAGTATGGTTATGTATATTTCCTTATGTTAACTCTGCAATGTCCATAACACAAAATTTCATTCAACTTATTTTCAAAAAGTGTAAGTGTGGAAGAAATAGCGCAGGCTCAAAAGACAGGCAAAATTGGGTTTTAATCTCTGCTCTGTATTAGCCAAACACTCATCAACAACACAATGGGTAAGTACCTTGGGGTATGTCCATACAGTGTAATACAGCAATAACAATGAAGAAAACACAATTTGGGGCAATAAGTGTTATAAATATCTTAGAATGTTGGGCACAGAATAATTATATTATTTCACTTATATATGGTTAAAATGGGTAAAATGAAACTCAATTTTAGATGTTACAACCATGTTTAACTTTTAAACTTGCTAGAAACTGGACAGTGGGTGGGACAAGAGGAACTAAGGGGGGGGGGTTGTAATACTCTATTTAGTGATGTGGTGTACATCACTTGTTATTGGTTTATATAAAATATCCTATAATAAAGTATTCCTTTGAAATATATTATGAAAATTGTATATAATTAGAAATTTGTTGTAAATATATTGTTAAACATTTTGAAATTTGAATTCAGAGTGCCTGGATTAATATAATGACCATGAATGAGATAACAGCTCTTGCTAACTGTATTCATCTTGATTTTCAAAAAACTTAAAAAAAAGGGTAACATAAAAAAAGCAAATACAAGTGTTCTACATAATTATAGTAATGGTTTAATGATCAAAGAACCATAGTGCCATGACAAGTCTTAGGCAGAGTTGAAGGAGTTAAAAATCTAACTTTAAGATCCATTACTTATTTTCCAACAGTATCTTTTAATGTTTTATAATATTTAGGTTCAACTCATTTTGCTAATAAAGAGTGCTACTTAATAAAGGATGGTTATAATGATTAAAAATGATTCAATAGGAAAGTCATCTGTTGTTTTTATTTTTATAGAGATGGCTTATAACTCATGCACTGTTCTTGTGACAATGACATAAAAATCTTATCTGAATTACCTGTCCTGTAGAAGCAATGACAAAATCACTATTATGTTTGTTCATATTACACAAAAATAAATAATGAATTTTTAAATACAATTTCCTTCCCTGTTCCAGAAGAAAGACATCATTACCCAAAAGACAATAAACTAGATAAAAAGAAAGAAAAAAGTGTTGGGCTCTAATTTCCTTCAGCTTGAATGACTTTACGTCATGCTTTTTTTTTTTTAATATTTAATATGAAGGATAAATTGCTTAAACTTGGGCTTGATTTACACAATCTTCCTGTAGGATAGTAATTTGCATGATAGTATTTTAAATTAAACAGGCTCAGTTACTCAGAAAGCTATTGAAATCGAAGACTTTTTCTCTTCTATCTATTTAGCTTACACTAAAGGATTTAATTTTGTACAGAAATTAAACTGAAAAGAAAAAAAATACATAAAAGGACAGAAATAAAAAATTTGACCTTTGATTGACAGAAGCTTTTAACATTCTACAAAAAGTGTCCAATAATTATATACATTTAAAGTACTAGTTAGCAATAGATGTGTTCTCTCTTAGCAAAGCCTTCTTAGATATGCCATTCCTTTAACAATAATCAGAACCGACAGCCTGGTCCACCTTTTATGATAATGTGGCATGCAGCCTTGTTAATGTGACCCATTGAAATAAATGAAAAATGTGCTTGTGCCCCAGTATAATTGTTGGCAGCAGCATTTTAGCAGGCTTCAATTTGCACTTCACTGTAATATCTCCTCTCAAGTCTGATGTAAACGTTAAGCAGAGCTGGCACTATTAATAGCATTCTAGGATCCGGGGTAGGGGCAAAGGAGTGTACTTGGAATGAACCAGAATATGACCTTAATCGTTAATGAAATGCGGCAGTTGTATGAAAAGTCAAGAGCACAAAATGACTACAATAATTGTTTCAGTAGGAACCTGCATAATGCAGAAAGCTACAATTGTAAAATATACCACCCCAAAAAACCCTCCTTAGATTCATATTTCAAAGTTATATGTGAGCTCTGATTGCCCTTTAAATTGCCAGTAGACAATATGAGAGAAAATAATATATCTTAATATATAATTAATAATATTTAAAAGCATTAACTCACAGACTTGAAGCTAATAGGTGGCATAAAAATAAGAATAATAAAACTGCTATACGCAGAAAACAAGAATTATTTTTTTTTATTCCTACATTAGTCTGGCTGCATGAGAATTTCAATATCATTTAGTATTTTATTTCTTCCTATGTACACCATATAAATAATCATTTAACTCAATACATTTCTGACCAGTTTTCTACAAATTAGGTGTAGTAGTGGTAGGCTATAAAGATGAAAAGTAGCATAATGTTATTGGATTTTGGTTTCTTATGTGCAATTTTAAGTAAATTTTCTTGGTATTTTTTTGTTTGCTTTTGTTTCATTTTGTTTTAAGAAATAACACCTTTTGAAATTTTCCTGTATCTTTACTAGTACAGAACATAAACATAAGTGATGATTCTGAACAATTTCTTGATGCTTTCTTCCTATGTGTAGGTTAATTTGCTTTTTATAAAGTTCACACACCAAACTTAAGAGTTTAGCCAATAGCGCTATTTCAAAATAACGAAGTTTTATCTTGCAATATATCTCAAACCGTTTCTCCCCCTTTTCTAATGCATTTGTATGCCTATAAAATTATTTGTTAAAGCACCCTTGAGTGGTGATGCATTAATGCTGAAGATCATAGAGAAGTTAAATAAGAAGTACAGTCCTGCTACTCATGATTATCATGCTAGGGAGAAAAATGATGGAGGAACATATGAGAAACACTTCACATAGAACACAGCTCACCCACTTGAAGTATACAATTCAATGCCTTCAGTATATTCATAGGGTGTTACAACCATCACTACAATCTAGAACATTCTCATCACCATGAAAGGAAAGCCCAAACCTATTAGTAGTCAATCTCCATCTTTTCCTTTAGCTCTCCCTAACCAACTGCTAATATACTTGCTGTCCTTATAGATTTTCCAGTTCTGGACACTTCATATAAATGCATTCATATAATATGTGGCCTTTTATGTCTGGCTTTTCTCATGTACAATGTTTTCAAGGTTCATCTATATATGTTGTAGCATATATCAGTACATCGTCCTTTTTTATTACGGAATAATATTCCATTTCATTATACCAAATTTGTCTCTCTGTTTATCAGTTCATGAGCATCTGGATTGTTCCAAATTTCTCACTATTGTGAATAATGCTGCCATGAACATTTGTGTACAAGTTTTCTCTGTATGTGTGTTTTTATTTCTCTTGGGTATATACCTAGGAATTGTATTGGTGTATATGGTAACTCCACTTAAGCTAATCAGATTTTGAGGAATGTTATAAAGCACAATAAAAGTTAGGAACACCAGACCAGATTATAGATACTCCCAGGAAGGAAGAACACATCTGTTTCACTGAATTTTTATCAGGTTATAGTGTTATGGGAAGTGTACGTGGCAGTGAAAACTGGGATACAATGATGCCTGGAATTTGAGAGTTCAGAGTTAGGGGAGATCTCAAGTCAGCTATTCAGTGCCATTCTTGTTCTTCTTACCATCAAACCACTAGGATTTCCATCCCCAGGCTCACCTTGAGTTATATACTGAAAGATCTGGCATGAATTTGTGGAATAAGCTTCCCACAAGCTTTGAGAAGACAAGTAAAATATTGCACGGGTTTGTATCTTTGGTATGCCTAGGTGAGTACTTTGCACTTAGGTTGATGTTCAGTAAATGTCTGAGTTCTAAATCCTTATGTGATGCACAGTGCTCAGAGGGTAATATCCAGAAATACAATATCCAGCACACATCAAATATTGATACACAACATGCATCAGCCCTCTGTGGGGGTGTCTGTGGAAGGCAGCAGACTGAAGTGGGACATGAACTTCAATATCACCTTTCAGTTTAGGGCAAAGAAAAATATGATTTATCCTGAGGAACATGCTACCCACAGAAATCTTGATGGTTTTCCAGAAGTACAAGTACTGAATTTTAATAGCATTATTCCAACTCTTACAGATCACCAACACTTGATTCTCTTACCTTGGTGCAATTTCACATGTCCTTCTCAGGATATATAAATTCTTCAAATGAACATGGATTATTAGTGAAAACAGAAAATCAGAGTTAAAATGAAATAATGTGACCCAAATTCCATTTAAATCATAGTTCAAAACATTCCAATTATTTCTTCAATTAAGAAAATCTGTAGCATAACATTAAGTAAAAGGAAACAGTCTTAAGCATATGAATTTTAATTCAACTTTGCTGAGTTTTGATAAGAAAATCCCCATGTGACAAAACTTGAAAAGCTTGTGGAAAGGTTTATTTTATCTTTTAGTTAAATTATAGAGGAAGAAATTTATATCAAATGCATTTCAAGTGACTCAAATATCTGAGTGCTTAATATTAAAGTGGAAGCTTGTAGATTTTTTTCCCAGAATGGATGGAGAGTCATGTTTTTCACCCCCTTCCTCTATATGAAATTGTATGTTATTAGAATTTTTTAATATTACAGTATTAAGAATTTTATTCATGGGGCACCTGGGTGGTTCAGTCAGTTGAGCCTTCGACTTCGGCTCAGGTCATGATCTCACGGTTTGTGAGTTTGAGCCCTGCGTCAGGCTCTGTGCTGACAGCTCAGAGCCTGTAGCCTGCTTTGGATTCTCTCTCTCTCTCTCTCTCTCTCTCTCTCTCTGCTCCTCCCCCACTAGTGCTCTGTCTCTCAAAAATAAATAAATGTAAAAAAAATTTAAAAAAAAGAATTTTATTCACTAAAATATAACCTCTCAGAATAGCTTCACAAGTGTCTATTATACTTCAAATGTTTCCTGTAACCATTTCTATAGTGATTTTGTTCTTCTGAGATTTGGGGAAGGACAGTGTTGAAGACCAGGGAGTGGAGACGAAGTGGATGAATCTTCTTCTCCTGATGTTCCCATCCATATGGAAGAACTCCATTAGTATAACACACACTACTCATGGTTTCTTTCTCCTCTCTTGCATTCATTCTTAGGGGAAAGATATGAGACTTGAATTTGGAAAGAAACAACTGGGATTGCCCTGTTTACTTTCTTTCTGTGCTTGGTTTTGTTTGTTGGTTTGTTCTCTGTTTTGGGAGTTTTTGTTTATTTGTTTTCCTTTATTATTCTCTACTCTCCACGATTTAGATTTTGCAAATTGGGATCTGGACATGGTTTTACTTTACATGTTGCTGTTGTTATTTTGTTTTGTTGTTTTGCTTTTATAGAGGCTTAGATAAGGTTATGTAAATGAATTTTAGGTCACCAACAGCCTTAAATCAAGGATTTGTGATTATTTCTCTACCTTGGCTGGTCTTTGCAGGTTATGAAGGACTTTTCCATGGGCAATTTTTAAATTTTTTTTAACGTTTATTTAGTTTTGAGAAGAGAGAGACAGAGCATGAGCGGGGGAGGAGAGAGAAAGAGGGAGACACAGAATCTGAAACAGGCTTCAGGCTCTGAGCTGTCAGCACAGAGCCCGACGCGGAGTTCAAACTCATGGACCATGAGATCATGACCTGAGCCGAAGTCAGACGCTTAACCGACTGAGCCACCCAGGCGTCCCTCCATGGGCGGTTTTTAAAAGAGATACAAAAACATGCCTGCAAACACAAGGCCTTAAGCAAAGGTGCACTGACTTGGAGAAAGGTACCGGTCATTCTGGATTTAAGCTACATAGAAGTCACATGGGTATCTGAAACCAAAACGCACTGTATTCAGTCAGAAAATTTCAGAACACACTGAAAAGCCCCATAGGCTTAGTAAAGGGGCAATCCTGGTGAATCCTGGCTCTGAGTGCAGTCTGGCAAGTTGACTTGCACCCTCAGTGCATGTGTGAAGGCAGTGGTGCCTGAATAGATGCCACCAGGGGGCTGCAGAGGCCTGAGCCATCAGACTTCACTGAAGCGAAAGTTTAGCTGTGTGGAAAAGCAAATCTTGCCATATTCCTACCATTTAGACTTTAAAAAGCAGAACAAGTTATTTGTCATTTGCATTGTGCTTTGCAGCCTTGTCTACAAGGGAATGACTTTTATACTGCAAGGCAGCTGGATTCCAGGCATGCTGCACAGTACTAAAGAGGTTCTGGTTTTAAATTATTATTGCCAGGCTTAGGTCGGGTGCTTGAGATTTCATTCTGCATTCAAGGCTAAAGAGGAAATGGCAGAAGAACCAAGCTTGAATTCATGAAGTTAGCCTTTATGCCTGAGATTTGGAAAGTAATGAAATAATTTTAGGTAATGAAGTTACTTTTACTTAGCTAGCCAGGAATTTTCTTTGCCTCGAGAGAACATGTATGATCAATTTGTAAAACTGTGATAATAAAAGAAAGCATAGCAAAAAGGAAGCATAGGACAGGAAGGCAGATGGATAGATTCAGTGCATGCTATGGTTAGATGATAATATTCCTCGGGTGGGGTTATCCAAGCCAAGAAAGTGAAGGTGCACAAGATTTGCTTGGGCAATGGATGCATTTGGCAGATTCACAAGATACTGGGTCTAAAATCTTTTTAAAACTCTGGATGTAAGCATACAGATGGTAAAGGAGCAAGGCACTAAGATCCAGGAATGAGCTATTTTTTACATGGTAGAAAAAGAAAAAGACCAACTCTATAAGCAGGTTACCAATGGCTTTTCTAAAAAGAGAAGAGAAAGAGTAGGAAAATAAAACAATAGAAGTTATCTTCCATTATTGCACACACACACACACACACACACACACACACACACACACATCAGCTAGATATAAGGCTCAAGATCTAAAGCGCTCAAAACACTTGAAGAACTCATGGCAGATCTATTGTCCTCACTGTGTTCTTAGTGTGAACTCTGAAGCATTAATGGTAGGTTAAAGTTAGGAATCTTCTGAGAGTGATATTAAAACCAAAATAGGAGTAAAACATTCCCCGGGGGGCAGTTTTCATAGATGTGAACAATTCTACAGTAACAAGGCAGTACAATGAGCCTCTTGTGGCCAGGCTCCATAAATGTTGGTCCACAAGGGAGGATGGAGGCTTGGTCACTGAAATGTTTCCACATTCAGGGCACTTGGGTGGCTGAGTCACTTACACGTCTGACTTTAGCTCAGGTTATGATCTCACAGTCCAGGAGTTTGAGCCCGGCATTGGGTTCTGTGCTGACAGCTCAGAGCCTGGAGTCTGCTTCAGATTTTGTGTCTCCCTCTCTCTCTCCACCTCCCTGGCTCACACTCTGTCTCCCTCTCCTTCTCTCAAAAATAAATCTCTCTCTCTATCTCTCTCTCTCTCTCTCTCTCAAAAATAAATAAACATTAGGGGCACCTGGGTGGCTCAGTCGGTTAGGCATCCGACTTCAGCTCAGGTCATGATCTCACAGTCTGTGAGTTTGAGCCCTGTGTCGGGCTGTGCTGACAGTTCAGAGCCTGGAGTCTGCTTCATATTCTGTCTCCCTCTCTCTTTGCCCCTCCCCTACTCATGCTCTGTCTCTCTCTGTCTCAAAAATAAATAAAAACATTAAAAAAAATAAAATAAATAAATAAACATTATTATTATTTTTTTAATGTTTCCACATTCATTGCATTACTGGTGGGTTGGAAGCAATAAGCCATACAGAGAAAGACAGATACCATATGGTTTCACTCTTATGTGGATCCTGAGAAACGTAACAGAAACCCATGGGGGAGGGGAAGGAAAAAAAAAAAAAAAGAGGTTAGAGTGGGAGAGAGCCAAAGCATAAGAGACTGTTAAAAACTGAGAACAAACTGAGGGTTGATGGGGGGTGGGGGGGGGGGGGGAGGGTGGGTGATGGGTATTGAGGAGGGCACCTTTTGGGATGAGCACTGGGTGGTGTATGGAAACCAATTTAAATAAAAAAAATAAATAAATAAATATTAAAAGAAAAAAAAGAAAAAGAAAAAAATAATAAATAAATAAATAAATAAATAAATAAATAAATAAATAAATAAACTGAGAACAAACTGAGGGTTGATGGGGGTGGGAGGGAGGGGAGGGTGGGTGATGGGTATTGAGGAGGGCACCTTTTGGGATGAGCACTGTGTTGTATGGAAACCAATTTGACAATAAATTTCATATATTAAAAAAAAAAAAAAAAGACTCAAAGAAAAAGAAAAGATTCTGGATTCAGTTTTATTCCTTACTCCAGACATGGAGTTGATTTAGTTTCTGACTGAATGACTCAAACAACAATTTAGCTGTTTCTTAGTCATGGAGAAAATTGCCACTGCCCTCAGTCCAATAATATGTCATGCCACACTAGGCACTATACACTGAGGCACAAGATTCAGCTCAGCATACACACATAGACAACCTGGAATGATGGGGCAGTTAGTGACAAGTTTTTAATAGAGGTCGATGGGTACATTCAGATAAATTCTTCCTCCTTCTTTCCCATGATGGATTATCTGCAGATAGAGTACCTTATACGGTTTCACTATTTAGTCCTTTGAGGCCACATAGCTTGTTATGAGGCATGATGGCTAGCTTGCTAGAGCATCTATGGCTCTCCAACATTCTCTTTCTCTCTTATTCTTTACTCCTCAGTCCCTGGGGATGTCCTCCCCACTAAACATTAGCACATAAGTCTTTCCAAAGGCTCTGATTTTGAAAGAAATTCAGTTGACAGAAAATTAGAAGATGTTTCAAATGCTGGATGAGAAAGAAAACTATGTAAACTAATACACGCTAAAACCTTCAAGTGTTATTTCCAAACTTCAAGAGAAGGTGATCATGTCTCAACAGCCATTTTCTGGAAAGGAGAAAGCGTTTGTAAGTTTACTTTTCTCCCAGATATGGTAAACACTGTGCCATCCTTAACCTCTTGATCAGAGTCTTCTTCTGGTTGAAATTATTTTCAAAGTTCATAGGTATGGGCAACTGGCGTGAATGAACTGGTTTCCTGAGTAGCTCTAACAAAGCTCATTTTCATGCTCTAGTTCCATTTCTTCAGATAACATTAGGCTTCTGTTTTGGTCTTTGCCAATCCCAAACCCTAGCCTCTGCAAATATAATTCGGAGTGGAATATGGGGCGCCTGGGTGGCGCAGTCGGTTAAGCGTCCGACTTCAGCCAGGTCACGATCTCGCGGTCCGTGAGTTCGAGCCACGCGTCGGGCTCTGGGCTGATGGCTCGGAGCCTGGAGCCTGTTTCCGATTCTGTGTCTCCCTCTCTCTCTGCCCCTCCCCCGTTCATGCTCTGTCTCTCTCTGTCCCAAAAATAAATAAAAAACGTTAAAAAAAAATAAATACTTTAATTCGGAGTGGAATAACTTTGCCTGGGTTCTAGAAATAAGCTTCTTTAGAAGATTTACTGGCTAGGCTATTACAGACTGTAATAATCTCTGGACTCTTCTAAAAGGGAGGCACATCAGACCTGGTATTGATCTCATTGAGCTTCTGAGTTAGTGAGAGAACCACACCAACACTGTAGAAAACAGAAGCCCAGACTATGCTGAAAGAAGCTGCATTATAGCCAGACTCCGACATCTCCTAGGGCTCATGCTGAGCAGGATAGAAAAATAGAAAAAAATTCTATTTTCTTTGGATTTAAAGGGGCTAGATAATTGATTTTTTGAGTTTTAACTCCTTTGGACTTTAGAGTCTTTGGAATTTAACTTACATGGGAATTTAGTCTTCCAATTGAATTTCTTTAACGGCTTCCCCAGGCTTCAAATAAGAATGAGATTTATAGTTGTATTTGAGTATCTCTATGGTCTTGGCATTCTTTGGAGTATCTTTATAATGTGTTATATAATCTTAATATAAAATTTTGGATGAAACGTAGCTCACAACATGGCT
Organism: Neofelis nebulosa; assembly: GCF_028018385.1. Lineage (NCBI taxonomy): Eukaryota > Metazoa > Chordata > Mammalia > Carnivora > Felidae > Neofelis > Neofelis nebulosa. The sequence goes on along the minus strand of NC_080784.1, from coordinate 67,447,112 downwards.
GGGCATAGTTGGGAAGTGTAAGAGAATTGGAATGAACATTCAGTTTGGAGGGAATAGTCTTAGAGTTACAGCTATTTTTTTCTGACTCATTTCAGCATCTTCTGGAGACAAAATCTACATGAGCCATCAATACATCAGTAGCCCTGGTTGATGGTGGGTTTGTGATTTCATGAAGGCTTGTAACTGTCCTGATAAATTCTAAGCAGGATGCCCACACGGCATATTGAACATAGGCTTAATAATTTAGTCAAATGGTTTAAAAGTAAAGCTAAAAACAATCTGAATGGAAAGCATGCAAGTTCTCTCTGCTCCTATTCTCCAGTAAATTTCCCTTGGAGTCAGTCTTTGCAGGGTAACAGTGTAGTTATCCTGTGAGGGTGCTCCTGCTGTGACTGAGATCATAGGGCCTGTGGGGTGCAGACCACATGCCAGATGGGCTGTATGCTGTATCCTGTAGATTATCTGCCAGCATGTTCTTTCCAGAATGACCAGACAATAGCCAAACTCTTTGTAACATCTCTACCTGACCTTTTTTTTTGATTTTGTATTTTTAGATACGTTCACTGAATACTAAGAGCCCTAAAGAAAAGTGAGAGCATATTTTTCACTGATAAAGTGTCTCTTAACATTTCTGAATTCTATTACATCACACTAAAATTAGTATAAATGACAACTGTTACTCGAGAGATGACCATGTAAAGAGGAAGTTGTGTCAGATATGCAATGAAGGCATCGTGACCTGGTGTATAGTTTCCACCATGCTTTTGAAGAGCAGTTTAAAGTGGGCTAAGCTTAGGGCACCAACACCATCAGGCACAGGATTTTGTGCGTTTTTAAATTAATTAACTTATTTTCATACTTCCAGCAGACCACTCACTAAGTCAGCCTAACACAATCAGCAGAGGATGGGGTCAGCAAGAACAGTAAAATAGTTTAGAGAGTGAAACAACAGTGGATAGCACTTTTTCCTAATGTACAAAGATTTAATGACTAGGTCATCAAACTCAAGTTTTTCAAAATGTGGTTTTAACCCATGTAAGCCATTGTTGTTTCAAATGTAGTTTCCTTTTCTAAACTTCCCCTAATGCAGATTTCCCTACCTACTGTACCCTTTGTAAGTGGTATTTTCCAGTTCATTACACCTCTTCCAGCAGCACCAACTGGGACCAGGCAGTGGGTTCCTGTCTTGAGCTCCTTGCTTTGGTTGTTCCTTTCTTGGCAAGGCAATCAGTTCTTGGGGTTATGCCCAAGTCTGTATCTTGCTCTCTTCCAGGCCTTATTTGAGGTGATTGGACCCCAGGATTCCCTAACAATAACTCTGAGTCTGCTTCCTGGACCTGCATAAGTCACTTCTCAGGGCATATTTTTGCTTTTTAAATTTTCCCAAGAGGAGGAGCACCAGGGTGGCTCAGTTGGTTAAACGTCGGACTTTGGCTCAGGTCGTGATCTCACAGTTCATGGGTTCGAGCCCCATGTTGGGCTCTGTGCTGACAGCTTAGAGCATGGAGCCTGCTTCGGATGCTGTGTCTCCCTCTCTCTCTGCCCCTCCCCATTCCTGCTCTGTCTCTCTCTCTCTCTCTCTCTCTCAAAAATAAACAAACATTTAAAAAATTAAAATTTTCCAAAGAAGGAAAAGAATAAAAAAGGGCATGCAATTATGTATAACAGAAGGAGAGAGCAAACTAAGGTGTGGGAGTAGGTAGGGGAGTGTTTTATTTGTACTCTTGGTCCAGTCTCCACAAATTTTAGAGTTGGGCCTATTTAAAACATGAATTAGCAAGACAATGCAAGTTAGTATAGGTTGAGTCAAGCATCTTAGGTTTTTTGCTATTAGAATATTGTTTTCCATTAATTTCCAAAAATCCTATTGATACCTAACATTGTATTAATTGGTGACAGTGGTTTGATAATCGTTTTATTTGTAGGTAATTGTTTTCTTATTTTGAAGCCTATTGAGGAAAATAAATCTGAAATAATTGTAAGATGCTCTTGCTGAAATATTTTAGTACGTAACGGAAAACATAAATGCAATCTAGATAATTTTTAACCTCACTATTGTTGATACTAAAGTAAGATTACTATAACTTTTTATATATTTCTGTATGTCTTGTGTCAGTAGCTTTACATTACTTTAAATAAAAAAAATAAAAAATAGATCAATGCCATCTTCTAACTCACTGTTCCTTTTTAATTTTCAGAAAACTTGAGAAAATATTCTACATAAGCTCAGACCCCATTCCTGTTCTTCAATGGCTCCAGTGTTAATACTTCATATTGAGGAGTTCAGTATTTTCCTTTTTACTGTTTCAGTGTAGATAGATCTGTCTTTTTCGCTATCCCCATCAATTCCATAGCAAATAATATCTTTAATAATGAAACATGAAAATAAGTAAATAATCTGTCTAAACCTAAATTGCTCATGTTATTTTTTGCATGCTGCAGTAATATACAAAAACATTTATCCTAGTCAAACAGTTAAACAACTTTCTATTGTTTTTTCTTTTTTTTTTTTTTTTTTTTTTTTCAACATTTTTTTATTTATTTTTGGGACAGAGAGAGACAGAGCATGAACGGGGGAGGGGCAGAGAGAGAGGGAGACACAGAATCGGAAACAGGCTCCAGGCTCCGAGCCATCAGCCCAGAGCCTGACGCGGGGCTCGAACTCACGGACCGCGAGATCGTGACCTGGCTGAAGTCGGACGCTTAACCGACTGCGCCACCCAGGCGCCCCTCTATTGTTTTTTCAAGAGTCCTTTGATGTTATTACAAATTATTTTTGGCCTGCAAATTTGACTTTGTGAGCCAGCTGTGAAGAAAGCTTTTTCTCTATGCACCTGAAATTGTCAATTTTTTAATGATATGGTACATATTTTCCCTCAACTGGGAAAATTTACATTTTGGTAATACACATATTATCTCTAAATCTTACTATAAAATAAAAAGTTTAAACTAATCACAATTTATACATGTTACTCATTAAAAATCTAGCTAAACATACCAGGCCATAGATACCAATTCATGTTTTTAAAATTCTTGTTGAAAGACAGATACCATATGTTTTCACTCTTATGTGGATCCTGAGAAACTTAAAAGAAGACCATGGGGGAGGAGAAGGAAAAAAAAAAAAAAAGAGAGGGAGGGAGCCAAACCATAAGAGACTCTTAAAAACTGAGAGCAAACTGAGGGTTGATGGGGGGTGTGAGGGAGGGGAAAGTAGGTGATGGGCATTGAGGAGGGCACCTGTTGGGATGAGTACCGGGTGTTGTATGAAAACCAATTTGACAATACATTTCATATTAAAAATATATATATATAGACTGGGAGGAGTTCCGGAAGATGGCGGCGTAGGAGGACGCTGGGCTCACCGCGCGTCCTGCTGATCACTTAGATTCCACCTACACCTGCCTAAAGAACCCAGAAAACCGCCAGAGGATTAGCGGAACGGAGTCTCCGGAGCCAAGCGCAGACGAGAGGCCCACGGAAGAGGGTAGGAAGGGCGGCGAGGCGGTGCGCGCTCCACGGACTGGCGGGAGGGAGCCGGGGCGGAGGGGCGGCTCGCCGGCCAAGCAGAGCCCCCGAGTCGGGCTGGCAAAAGCGGAGGGGCCGGACGGACTGTGTTCCGACAGCAAGCGCGACTTAGCGTCTGGGAGGTCAGAAGTTAACAGCTCTGCTCAGAAAGCGGGAAGGCTGGAGGACAAAGGGAGGGAGAGCTGCTGAGCCCCCGGACGGCAGAGCTCAGCTTGGCGGGGAACAAAGGCGCTCGCCAGCGCCATCTCCCCCGCCCATCCCCCAGCCAAAATCCCAAAGAGAACCAGTTCCTGCCAGGGAACTTGCTCGCTCCGCGCAAACACCCAACTCTGTGCTTCTGCGGAGCCAAACCTCCGGCAGCGGATCTGACTCCCTCCCGCTGCCACAGGGCCCCTCCTGAAGTGGATCACCTAAGGAGAAGCGAGCTAAGCCTGCCCCTCCCGCCCCCGTGCACCTTGCCTACCCACCCCAGCTAATACGCCAGCTCCCCAGCACCACAAGCCTGGCAGTGTGCAAGTAGACCAGACGGGCCACACCACCCCACAGTGAATCCCGCCCCTAGGAGAGGGGAAGAGAAGGCACACACCAGTCTGACTGTGGCCCCAGCGGTGGGCTGGGGGCAGACATCAGGTCGGACTGCGGCCCCGCCCACCAACTCCAGTTATACACCACAGCACGGGGGAAGTGCCCTGCGGGTCCTCACCACTCCAGGGACTGTCCAAAATGACCAAACGGAAGAATTCCCCTCAGAAGAATCTCCAGGAAATAACAACAGCTAATGAACTGATCAAAAAGGATTTAAATAATATAACAGAAAGTGAATTTAGAATAATAGTCATAAAATTAATCGCTGGGCTTGAAAACAGTATACAGGACAGCAGAGAATCTCTTGCCACAGAGATCAAGGGACTAAGGAACAGTCACGAGGAGCTGAAAAACGCTTTAAACGAAATGCAAAACAAAATGGAAACCACGACGGCTCGGATTGAAGAGGCAGAGGAGAGAATAGGTGAACTAGAAGATAAAGTTATGGAGAAAGAGGAAGCTGAAAGAAAGAGAGATAAAAAAATCCAGGAGTATGAGGGGAAAATTAGAGAACTAAGTGATACACTAAAAAGAAATAATATACGCATAATTGGTATCCCAGAGGAGGAAGAGAGAGGGAAAGGTGCTGAAGGGGTACTTGAAGAAATTATAGCTGAGAACTTCCCTGAACTGGGGAAGGAAAAAGGCATTGAAATCCAAGAGGCACAGAGAACTCCCTTCAGACGTAACTTGAATCGATCTTCTGCACGACATATCATAGTGAAACTGGCAAAATACAAGGATAAAGAGAAAATTCTGAAAGCAGCAAGGGATAAACGTGCCCTCACATATAAAGGGAGACCTATAAGACTCGTGACTGATCTCTCCTTTGAAACTTGGCAGGCCAGAAAGGCTTGGCACGATATCTTCAGTGTGCTAAACAGAAAAAATATGCAGCCGAGAATCCTTTATCCAGCAAGTCTGTCATTTAGAATAGAAGGAGAGATAAAGGTCTTCCCAAACAAACAAACACTGAAGGAATTTGTCACCACGAAACCAGCCCTACAAGAGATCCTAAGGGGGATCCTGTGAGACAAAGTACCAGAGACATCACTACAAGCATAAAACATACAGACATCACAATGACTCTAAACCCGTATCTTTCTATAATAACACTGAATGTAAATGGATTAAATGCGCCAACCAAAAGACATAGGGTATCAGAATGGATAAAAAAACAAGACCCATCTATTTGCTGTCTACAAGAGACTCATTTGAGATCTGAGGACACCTTTAGATTGAGAGTGAGGGGATGGAGAACTATTTATCATGCTACTGGAAGCCAAAAGAAAGCTGGAGTAGCCATACTTATATCAGACAAACTAGACTTTAAATTAAAGGCTGTAACAAGAGATGAAGAAGGGCATTATATAATAATTACAGGGTCTATCCATCAGGAAGAGCTAACAATTATAAATGTCTATGCGCCAAATACCGGAGCCCCCAGATATATAAAACAGTTACTCATAAACATAAGCAACCTTATTGATAAGAATGTGGTCATTGCAGGGGACTTTAACACACCACTTACAGAAATGGATAGATCATCTAGACACACAGTCAATAAAGAAACAAGGGCCCTGAATGACACATTGGATCAGATGGACTTGACAGATATATTTAGAACTCTGCATCCCAAAGCAACAGAATATACTTTCTTCTCGAGTGCACATGGAACATTCTCCAAGATAGATCATATACTGGGTCACAAAACAGCCCTTCATAAGTTTACAAGAATTGAAATTATACCATGCATACTTTCAGACCACAATGCTATGAAGCTTGAAATCAACCACAGGAAAAAGTCTGGAAAACCTCCAAAAGCATGGAGGTTAAAGAACACCCTACTAACGAATGAGTGGGTCAACCAGGCAATTAGAGAAGAAATTAAAAAATATATGGAAACAAACGAAAATGAAAATACAACAATCCAAACGCTTTGGGACGCAGCGAAGGCAGTCCTGAGAGGAAAATACATTGCAATCCAGGCCTATCTCAAGAAACAAGAAAAATCCCAAATACAAAATCTAACAGCACACCTAAAGGAAATAGAAGCAGAACAGCAAAGGCAGCCTAAACCCAGCAGAAGAAGAGAAATCATAAAGATCAGAGCAGAAATAAACAATATAGAATCTAAAAAAACTGTAGAGCAGATCAACGAAACCAAGAGTTGGTTTTTTGAAAAAATAAACAAAATTGACAAACCTCTAGCCAGGCTTCTCAAAAAGAAAAGGGAGATGACCCAAATAGATAAAATCATGAATGAAAATGGAATTATTACAACCAATCCCTCAGAGATACAAACAATTATCAGGGAATACTATGAAAAATTATATGCCAACAAATTGGACAACCTGGAAGAAATGGACAAATTCCTAAACACCCACACTCTTCCAAAACTCAATCAGGAGGAAATAGAAAGCTTGAACAGACCCATAACCAGCGAAGAAATTGAATCGGTTATCAAAAATCTCCCAACAGGGGCACCTGGGTGGCGCAGTCGGTTAAGCGTCCGACTTCAGCCAGGTCACGATCTCGCGGTCCGTGAGTTCGAGCCCCGCGTCAGGCTCTGGGCTGATGGCTCGGAGCCTGGAGCCTGTTTCCGATTCTGTGTCTCCCTCTCTCTCTCTGCCCCTCCCCTGTTCATGCTCTGTCTCTCTCTGTCCCAAAAATAAATAAAAAAAAAACGTTGAAAAAAAAATTTAAAAAAAAAAAAAAAAAAAAATCTCCCAACAAATAAGAGTCCAGGACCAGATGGCTTCCCAGGGGAGTTCTACCAGACGTTTAAAGCAGAGATAATACCTATCCTTCTCAAGCTATTCCAAGAAATAGAAAGGGAAGGAAAACTTCCAGACTCATTCTATGAAGCCAGTATTACTTTGATTCCTAAACCAGACAGAGACCCAGTAAAAAAAGAGAACTACAGGCCAATATCCCTGATGAATATGGATGCAAAAATTCTCAATAAGATACTAGCAAATCGAATTCAACAGCATATAAAAAGAATTATTCACCATGATCAAGTGGGATTCATTCCTGGGATGCGGGGCTGGTTCAACATTCGCAAATCGATCAACGTGATACATCACATTAACAAAAAAAAAGAGAAGAACCATATGATCCTGTCAATCGATGCAGAAAAGGCCTTTGACAAAATCCAGCACCCTTTCTTAATAAAAACCCTTGAGAAAGTCGGGATAGAAGGAACATACTTAAAGATCATAAAAGCCATTTATGAAAAGCCCACAGCTAACATCATCCTCAATGGGGAAAAACTGAGAGCTTTTTCCCTGAGATCAGGAACACGACAGGGATGCCCACTCTCACCGCTGCTGTTTAATATAGTGCTGGAAGTTCTAGCATCAGCAATCAGACAACAAAAGGAAATCAAAGGCATCCAAATTGGCAAAGATGAAGTCAAGCTTTCGCTTTTTGCAGATGACATGATATATACATGGAAAATCCGATAGACTCCACCAAAAGTCTGCTAGAACTGATACATGAATTCAGCAAAGTTGCCGGATACAAAATCAATGTACAGAAATCAGTTGCATTCTTATACACTAACAATGAAGCAACAGAAAGACAAATAAAGAAACTGATCCCATTCACAATTGCACCAAGAAGCATAAAATACCTAGGAATAAATCTAACCAAAGATGTAAAAGATCTGTATGCTGAAAACTATAGAAAGCTTATGCAGGTAATTGAAGAATATATAAAGAAATGGAAAGACATTCCCTGCTCATGGATTGGAAGAATAAATATTGTCAAAATGTCAATACTACCCAAAGCTATCTACACATTCAATGCAATCCCAATCAAAATTGCACCAGCATTCTTCTCGAAACTAGAACAAGCAATCCTAAAATTCATATGGAACCACGAAAGGCCCCGAATAGCCAAAGTAATTTTGAAGAAGAAGACCAAAGCAGGAGGCATCACAATCCCAGACTTTAGCCTCTACTACAAAGCTGTCATCATCAAGACAGCATGGTATTGGCATAAAAACAGACACATAGACCAGTAGAATAGAATAGAAACCCCAGAACTAGACCCACAAACGTATGGCCAACTCATTTTTGACAAAGCAGGAAAGAACATCCAATGGAAAAAAGACAGTCTCTTTAACAAATGGTGCTGGGAGAACTGGACAGCAACATGCAGAAGGTTGAAACTAGACCACTTTCTCACACCATTCACAAAAATAAACTCAAAATGGATAAAGGACCTGAATGTGAGACAGGAAACCATCAAAACCTTAGAGGAGAAAGCAGGAAAAGACCTCTCTGACCTCAGCCGTAGCAATCTCTTACTCGGCACATCCCCAAAGGCAAGGGAATTAAAAGCAAAAGTGAATTACTGGGACCTTATGAAGATAAAAAGCTTCTGCACAGCAAAGGAAACAACCAACAAAACTAAAAGGCAACCAACGGAATGGGAAAAGATATTTGCAAATGACACATCGGACAAAGGGCTAGTATCCAAAATCTATAAAGAGCTCATCAAACTCCACACCCGAAAAACAAATAACCCAGTGAAGAAATGGGCACGAAAACATGGATAGACACTTCTCTAAAGAAGACATCCGGATGGCCAACAGGCACATGAAAAGATGTTCAACGTCGCTCCTCATCAGGGAAATACAAATCAAAACCACACTCAGATACCACCTCACGCCAGTCAGAGTGGCCAAAATGAAGAAATCAGGAGACTATAGATGCTGGAGAGGATGTGGAGAGACGGGAACCCTCTTGCACTGTTGGTGGGAATGCAAATTGGTGCAGCCGCTCTGGAAAGCAGTGTGGAGGTTCCTCAGAAAATTAAAAATAGACCTACCCTATGACCCAGCAATAGCACTGCTAGGAATTTATCCAAGGGATACAGGAGTACTGATGCATAGGGGCACTTGTACCCCAATGTTTATAGCAGCACTCTCAACAATCGCCAAATTATGGAAAGAGCCTAAATGTCCATCAACTGATGAATGGATAAAGAAATTGTGGTTTATATACACAATGGAATACTACGTGGCAATGAGAAAGAATGAAATATGGCCTTTTGTAGCAACGTGGATGGAACTGGAGAGTGTGATGCTAAGTGAAATAAGCCATACAGAGAAAGACAGATATCATATGGTTTCACTCTTATGTGGATCCTGAGAAACGTAACAGAAACCCATGGGGGAGGGGAAGGGGAAAAAAAAAAAAAAGAGGTTAGAGTGGGAGAGAGCCAAAGCATAAGAGACTGTTAAAAACTGAGAACAAACTGAGGGTTGATGGGGGGTGGGAGGGAGGGCAGGGTGGGTGATGGGTATTGAGGAGGGCACCTTTTGGGATGAGCACTGGGTGTTGTATGGAAACCAATTTGACAGTAAATTTCATATATTAAAAAATAAATAAATAAATAAATAAATAAATAAATAAATAAATAAATAAAAAAAGAAAAAAAAAAAAAAAAAGAAAAGAAAAAAAAAAAAAAAAAAAAACTGAGAACAAACTGAGGGTTGATGGGGGGTGGGAGGGAGGGCAGGGTGGGTGATGGGTATTGAGGAGGGCACCTTTTGGGATGAGCACTGGGTGTTGTATGGAAACCAATTTGACAGTAAATTTCATATATTAAAAAATAAATAAATAAATAAATAAATAAATAAATAAAAAATAAATAAAAATATATATAAATAAATAAATAAATAAATAATTCTTGTCGAAAATGTTTGCTTCCACATTTTCAAACCTCAACACTTGAAATAAAATGAAAATTCTATGTATGACAATAAATGTAAAAAGCTAATAGTAGACTCTGACATATTGTTTGTCTAGATCATACACGAAAAAGATAACTGAAAATGTAATATACTTGCTATTGTTTAATGAAAAACACCTGGGAAAGTAATTAATTTTGAGAAAAAATAATGTATCACATTTATAATTAGAAATATTCTAAATAATTCATCATGGATTGCATGAGATGCTCTCATATGAAAGTATAGTGACATTTTGTAACTGAATATAGCTTCTAGCTCATTCATCATTTATTCATAAATATTTTCTGAATAACTTTTATGAAGAATGAACCTCCTCCAATGTTTCAATAGAGACACAAAAACTAGATAAGTACTGATTTTAACGATAAAGAAAGTGGTTGTGTATATGTGTGTGTGTGTGTGTGTGTGTGTGCACGTGAGTGTTATAATATAGAGTAGCTTCTCCAAAAGGCAGAAAGTGACTTAATTTTATACCTCGACATATATAAGTATATATGATAAAAATATACAAGTTTATTTTAAACAAATTTCACTTTTATGTAAACTTACTGAAATTATTGTGAATTATATAGATTTAATACTATATATAATTGAACTCTTTACTAGTTCATATACAATTATCTACATATATTCATAAACTGAAATTTGATACAGATTTAACTAATATTAATTGAATACCTTTGAGATTTCAGATAATGTGCTGAGTACTTTTTATATATTATTACATTAATTATCTTATTTGTCCCTCACAAAAAAAGCTTATAAAAATCTCCAAATTATAAATGAGAAAATTTATAGAGAAAAGGAAAAAAAATATGACTTATACTTTGTTCTTTCGATTTGAATAAATAATACTGAACATTCATCTCTTGATTAATAAGGGTCATGGGACACAAGTCATAGGCATAAACTCATAGTATAGATAAAACTAACAACTTAAGTTGTTAAAAAAAATCTATTTCATCAAAATTAAATCCAATACTTAGAAAAATTGATGATTAAGTTTACTGTTGTGAATAATCCAAATGTTGAAAGGGATCATTTTCCTTATTATAGATTCTTTCCACTCCTAGTCAAGATAACCCATGGTATAGGTATTGAACAATTCCCCACATCTTACTTATGTCACTTCACTCAATAATTTAAAATGGTATTTAAGCTAACAGTTATAAAGTATTTCCTATGTGCTAAAACTACTCCAAACACTTCCATATGTAATCATAGTTAATCCTCACATCCACCAAATTAAATAGGTGCTCTTGATTGATCCTCATTAGGGAAGAGAAAAATAAGGCCCAAATTAATGTGCTAATTTGCCTATAGTTACATGGCTAGTGAATGTCAAAGTCAGGTTTCCATCTATGTAGTGTGACTTAATCACAAGGCATTACGATTTGACTCTTAAATAGCAGAAGAGAATAAAGTTACTCTTCAACAATAGCAGCAACAACAACAAACCCAGAAAAAGCATTTCAAATAAAAATTATGCTTTTTCAGCACATATTTATCATGTGCCCTTTGGTGATTGAACCAACTGATTATTGCTTTATCAGGCCTCTCATAAGAGGGATTTTAATGCTTTAATTTTCTGTTTAATTTTATAATTAATATTGAAATAAGTAAAATTAATCTTTCACTTGTTTAAATCATAGGACAATGAAATTCTTTTTTGGGGGGCAAGGGTTTAAGTTTTTCTCCCATTTAATTTCTTCAACCTGTGCAATTTTTTATTGGCTATGAAACATGAATTTTTCATATGGAAACTGATATTTAAATAATTAACCTATTTATTGAATTTTTGAGGGCACAGGCCTTTCCATCTTGCAACAATGTACTTTATATTTGTTACTATGTATTTGCAAACAATGACCATATTCTCAATAGATTTATCCAAAAATAGAAAATTTCACTGTATTACACATGCATCAGGAATTACAGTAATTAATTTAATTACTTTAAATTAAGCATTTATTTGCTGTATATGATTCAATGAGTTACTTAACCTTCAAGATTCCTATTCCTTACATATAAAATGATACCTATTTCTCAGAGCTTTCTCACAGATATAATAAGCTGGAGAAATAAAACAAATAGATGTGTGTTACATGGTAAGAGATTGATATATATCAGCTCTCCTTTTAAGCCTGTACAACAGACACAACAAAAATACACAAACAGAAAATAAATCACATTGATGATCACCCAATATTGTGATTGTATTAGTTATGTTATTTACATACTACATTACACATCATGTTATATATCACATAATCATATTATTTATAATATATGTTATCTATTACCATTTTAACATTACATGTGTATTGTATATTATATATAATTATATATAATTATCCTCCATATCAATATTTTTAAAAAGAAAGTTAAAACACTATTTATTAAAAATTATACTGGGATAATAATGTTCTACCATTATTTGCATCCTGTGAGAGGATAGAAATGTACCTAATAAAGCAGAAAGATTACCACATAGAGACCAAGACAGGTAATGATGCCTCTGTAGGTAAACCATAAGCCCAACATCTGTGTGCCCTAAGTCATCCTAGGAAAGCATTGCTGCTTCATTTCTGTGAGAAAATGAAATGTTCCTGAAGACCAAAAAGGGCCAATAAATGACAGAGTTCTTTCCTCTTAAAGATTCATGAGAATTACATCATGAAAATTACCATGATTCTGAATCACTAGGAAGAGATTTGGGGGCAAGATTGAGAGACACATATTTTGCTGAGTCAGAAATTATCTCCTAAGGTTGGAAGGTCTGGAAAGGGGTACTTTAGACATAGCAGCAGTTTAACTTCTCAGAGAAAGGGTTTATCCTTCATCAAGTTGATTCTAATTTATCAGTTCCTGTTTACTTTCTTGCCTCCATCCCCTCTAGTACTGGTGTCTTACTCTTAATTTTAGACAGGCGCTAAGGTAAAGTAGAGAAAGGGGATGGTAAGAAGATGAGCAGAGAAGATAAGTTGCCTGTGCTTTTCACGAGATTTTAGTTGTTCTTTGAAAAGAACAACTATCCTGTGGTACGGGCAGATTTCCTACGAACTGCAATCTAAGATCCAGGAGGGCAGAATATTTTTTCTCCAGTGCCCAGAGCTCACGTTTGGCACACAGTTGATGCTCAACACCAAAGTGTGAATAGCTTGCATAAGGGACTGTATGAGCCATAATTATGTTTGACTTAAGAATTCCCTACTGTTATGCTCACCAGCCAGATAGAACCACCTGGTTTTAACATGTACCTGAACAATGCATGTTCACTCTACAATTTGAGCTTAACAACTTGTACCTCTTGGGTATCATTGCCTGCATCAGCCTTGCAGATAGGTTTGCTTCCTTGGGTACTTTGTCCATTCCAGGTCCCAAGCTGTTGTAGTCCTAGAATGGACCAATGCTTTGAAACAAGGCTCTATGTTACAGACAACAAATTCTTCACTATTTAAGTAAAAGAGATTTATTAAAATAGTTCACAGGATTGAAGAGAAGGTCTATGTATTGAATTCTTAGAAACAACTTCTAAAACCTCACCACAGAACTGTAATAGCGAAAGGCTTACTACTCCTGCGATACTCAGGACTAACACACAAGTAAGCTGTTACCCTAGTTGCTGGGTTCAGAACTACACTGCCCTTGCTATTGTGCAAGGAAAATTTCTTTCCCCAAACTATGCTTGTTTTACAATAAGAATTTCATAAAAGTCCAAGCTTGCTGGAATTTGATAGGAAAAACCTAAAACACATCCAGAAGGCTAACTGCAAGAAAATCTGGGAAATGTAGCTTTGAATTTACTAGATTCTGTAAAAGGTCTATAAAGAGAAATCATACTATTTGGTGTTTGAAATGGTTGTTGAGTGAACCAATTTACAGTACCCATCACAAAGTGTTAACAAAGTTTTGAGAAACAAGGTTATCCGTTAACACTTTCAAAAGAATATGAGTTTTTTTGTTTTGTTTATTTTGCTGAAATATATGCATGTATAAAAAATGTTTGAATTCACATATACCAAAATGATAATTATGGTCATTTTTAGATAGACAGATTGACAGTAAAAATGTACTCTCTTAATAGTATGTAAAATTTTTCTGATGCTTACATAAAATAATACATGGGAAAGAATTAGCAGAAGACCTGACAATAAACTAGTACTCATAAATGTTAAATATATATGTTATAACATAACATAAATATATATGTTATAGCATATATACTTTTAGTATATATATAAGTATATACTTAAATATGTATCATATATATGTGTGTATATACAGTAAAACCTTGATTTGCAAGCATAATTCATCCCGGAAACATGCTTGTAATCCAAAGCACTTGTATATCAAAGTGAATGTCCCCATTAGAAATAACAGAAACTCAGATAATCGTTCTACAACCCAAAAATATTAATATAAAAACTACTCACAATCCAAGGTTGTTTTACTATATATATATATATATATATATATATATATATATATATACACACACACACACACACACACATACACTTATATAATGTATATATATATATAGGGGCCTGCCATTTATTAATTACACAGTTAATTGCGAATTACTGCAATTATTTTTAACTCTCTGAATGTGTGTGACTTTTAAAATAACCATGCATTAACATGGTTAACCATTTATAAAGAGAAAATATATTAACGTTTTTCTCTGTGTATCTATCCATCTGTGGTATGCATATACACTTATTTGATCTTAGAAGCAAATTCAGAAACATCTCCCCTTCCATGAAACATCAACAGAAAGGCTGTAGACAAGAGAACCCTGCATTTTCTCTGGTCTACATTCATTTGCACCCCAGAGGATAACCAGGGGGGAAAAATACTCTCTGATCATGATGGTGGTGGCAGTGATGGTGGCAATTATAAATGTTTATTCAGTTGGTTTTTTGAGCCCCTACTCTTCTAACTTCTCGAAAAGACAATTTTCCCTACGACTTATGAATTTCGGCACATCTTGAAAGAAGAGACACTTTTTGGGTTCATTTTGTTGTTGTTTTTGTTTTTTATTCCAGACTTTCTTTTAAGGTATTTTGTACAGTGAATATTCTTAGGCGATAGACAGAGTGTCTCCCTCTAAAGCAAGGGGCGGGTATGCTTAATATCAAGTGTAATAAAATGTCTTTCAATGCAGCAAATGTCAGGTGTGCTTCCTGTTCATTATAAAATATTTGGGTTTCCTGAGCTGGGTGAGGGAGAGGGCAGTGGTCCTCTCCTCTAATGTAAATGGTGGCACCTGCAGGCATCATCCAGTCCTCTTCTCCTAGCCCTGCACAAATGCTTTAGTCTGGCTACTGTTTGACCATGAGTAACATATAATAAATTGGTCTTCGTCTCTGACATAGGAGCCTCATAGCTTCTGCCAGCATCCAGGAAACTGTGAGCCTCACTTGTTAGTTTGTGAAGAGGGTAAAATTTCAGATCATATATGGTTCTTGATTAACCATCAAAACAAACCTATCAAGAAACAACTATTATTACCCACATTTTACAGATGAGGGCATTAGTGCACTGAAGCCAAATAATTTGCCATTAGTCACACAGCTATATATTTAGTGCTCAACCCAGGATTGAAATTTACTGTATTTCTAGAGCCTGAATACTAAACCAGCAGACAAAACTGATTTCATGACCATTGTGCAGTTCTTAGTTTTTGTTCTGTTTGTTGCAAACAGATTGGAACAATTTCAGAAGATAGAAGAAAAAAAACCTGTGATTTGTCAAATTGGAAAACTGCTTAGCTTGTACCTAATATTTCTCAATGCTGTACATATTTTTTTAAGTTTTATTTTATTTTTTGAAGACAGAGAGAGACAGCACAAGCAAGGGAGGGGCAAAGAGAGAGGGAGACACAGAATGTAAAGCAGGCTCCAGGCTCCGAGCTGTCAGCACAGAGCTGGATGCAGGGCTCAAACCCACAATTGCGAGATCATGACCTGAGCTGAAGTCGGACGCTCAATCAACTGAGCCACCTAGATGCCCCTCAATGCTGTACCTATTAAGCAATACCAGTCTTCTATCTAGCTCGGGTCACGTCTTCACACTAGTGTAAGTTCTGCCATCAAATTTGCTGGTGATATTTTCCTAGTTATAAATGACTCTGTGCATCAATTCTCCATTGCATTCTGATTTCTTTTCTAATTCTCATCAGCCTGGAATTAATAGGTCAACATTTATATTTCAATGACTCACGACCTAGAATAATTTCCCTAATTCCTCGCCTCTCCTGTTCATCCCCATTTTTCCAGACAGTATCTTGTCTCTCTATAAAAAGAAAAGGCTAACCTTTTCCAATTGTCCATTCCTAGATCTCCTAGTACCTCCATGTATAGCACTTGGGCCTTTCTCTACCAAATTATTTATCACACTTTTTGTGTGACTATTTGTTCTAGTTCCCATCTCCCAAGCTCAAAGCCAGTATTACCTGACTCCTTGAGTTGGAAACTTTGTCCTTATCTTAATTTCCCTGGCAACTAACCTCATTTGTAACTTTTAAATAACTAATAAACATTTGTTGAACTAAGCTTTATTATCTGATGCAGGTGAATGCATCATATCTTCTCCCTTTCTGAATTTCGGGCAAGCTAACACTACCACAAAATTTCTCACATATAACATATAACAGTACTTTTTTTTTAATGTTTTTATTTATTTTCAGACAGAGCATGAGCAGGGGAGGGGCAGAGAGAGAGGGAGACACAGAATCCGAAGCAGGCTCCAGGCTCCGAGCTGTCAGCACAGAGCCTGACACGGGGCTCGAACTCACAGACTGAGATCATGACCTGTGCTGAATTCTGACGCTTAACTGACTGAACCACCCAGGTGCCCCTACAGTACTTTTAACTGTCGTAGTTGTTAACTTATATTCAATACGTTAAATTAGGTTTGGTTTTCTTGTTTTAAATTTCTCATAAATTTCTTCATATTTGAATATAAGCCATTACAACATCAAGTTCATACTCTCAGAGTATTCTCTCCATTTCCCCCCTCAAAAAGAATACATCTCCTATATACGTTTATGCTCAAATCATTGTCCACTGAACTGTGCTTTTTTTTCTTCTAAGAATAAATATGACAGGACACCTAAAGGCTATTTAATATCAGTAGGTCAAGTATATTCAAGTTTGGAAAGTATTTGGATTATAATTTAGATTATGTAAAATAATGAAGCAAAGTAAAATCAACATGTCCTGACATCTTAACACTTTATGAAATTAAAACGTTTTTTTCATAAATATGTTTCTACCACCAATGTATTACAAAATAATCACAATTTTTAAACATATTCAAATAAGAACTCACATAAAACAAGAGCTTTTCATTCTACTCAAAAGAGTCATATAATTTACCTCATTTAATCCTTAAAAGAGCACTTTGTGATATGTTATATTGATGTTACAGATGAACACAAAATTCAAAGTGGGTAATAAATAACTGATCCTAACTATGCTGAGTCTAAACCCTGTGATGTATCTTAAAAAGTGTTATAAAAAATCAGTGGTTTTCAGAATGCAGTTCTTGTAATTCTAGTGCTCTGAGTTAAAATATCTTTCTTTTTTTTTTTAAATACGAAATTTATTGTCAAATTGGTTTCCATACAACACCCAGTGCTCAGCCTAACAGGTGCCCTCCTCAGTGCCTCTCATCCACCCTCCCCTCCCTCCCACCCCCCATTAACCCTCAGTTTGTTCTCAGTTTTTAAGAGTCTCTTATGTTTTGGCTCCCTCCCTCTCTAACCTTTTTTTTTTTTTTTCCTTCCCCTCCTCCATGGTCTTCTGTTAAGTTTCTCAGGATCCACATAGGAGTGAAAACATATGGTATCTTTCTCTGTATGACTTATTTTCTTAAAAGGTGAGTGATGGGGAAAAATGGATCCTTGACCAAATACAATGAAAATGCTTAATGAAGCAAGATAAGCATCACTAAAGGATTATGTAAAAATTTTGCAGTATCACAACGCATATTTGACCAAAGTTTTCCCTTATTTTCCAGTATTCAATGGATAAGGATTCCATGTAGTAAGAATTTAAGAAACTATATTAATTCTAGTAAGATGACACGCATTTGCCAATAAAAACGTTTATTTTATATCTAATTATCGAAGTAATTGAAAAAAATTACCCATTTAATGAATTAAGACTATAAAATGTATCTTATGATCGTTTGCTTTTAACATATTAGGTAAAACTCTAAATTAACTAATCTATTATAGTTAGACAAAGAAATGTATGTCTACTTCTCCTCACAGAAGTCACTGAGTATATCACAAAGTAACAACTCATTTTTATATAAAATTTCTATCCTTCAGAATTTAAAAACATGAAATAATTACAAAATACTGAAATATTATTTCATTAGATGGGAAGAAGGAAGAAATACACATTTTAAAATCCTTATCACTGTTAAAAACTGAGAACAAACTGAGGGTTGATGGGGGGTGGGAGGGAGGGCAGGGTAGGTGATGGGTATTGAGGAGGGCACCTTTTGGGATGAGCACTGGGTGTTGTATGGAAACCAATTTGACAGTAAATTTCATATATTAAAAAATAAAAAAAAATAAAAAAAATAAAGCTCAAATTTTCCAGTGGTAAAAAACAAAAAAAAAATAATAAAATCCTTATCAAATATAGCCTTTTTAATAGAGTCAAATTTCATGTTAAAGAACCTGAGGACATAAAATATAAAGGGAAACTGATAGACCATGTAATTTTTCATTGGCAGATAAAATAAGGATTTACTCTCCCCCCAAAATTAATGTTCATAACCATTTCAAAAACTACTCTGTCACGAAGGCTAACCATTGTAATTGAGTGAAGTGATTTATCAAGTTAAATAAATGAAGTCAAGTTAAATCAATGCATTTTGGTTAGTAATACTTCACTTTTCTTGAAACATGCCATTCAACTGTTCAGACTATAGAATTAAAAAAAAAAAAAAAACCTCAGGGAAATTTAGCTCTGCTAAAGTCTAGAATAAATATATTTTTGGGGGTGCTTGGGTGGCTCAGTCGGTCAAGCATCAGACTCTTGATTTGAGTGCAGGTCACCATCTTGTGGTTCTTGAGATCAAGCTCTGTGTCAGCCTTGCTGAGCACGATGTCTGCTTGGGATTTTCTCTCTCCCTATCTCTCTGCCTCTCCCCTGCTCATGCTCCCTCTCTCTTAAAAATAAATAAATAAACATTTTTTAAAAAGATGTTTTGAGGGGCGCCTGGGTGGCGCAGTCGGTTAAGCGTCCGACTTCAGCCAGGTCACGATCTCGCGGTCTGTGAGTTCGAGCCCCGCGTCAGGCTCTGGGCTGATGGCTCGGAGCCTGGAGCCTGTTTCCAATTCTGTGTGTCTCCCTCTCTCTCTGCCCCTTCCCCGTTCATGCTCTGTCTCTCTCTGTCCCAAAAATAAATTAAAAAAAAAAAAAAGTTGAGAATAAAAAAAAAAAAAAAAAAAAAAAAAGATGTTTTGAGTTTGTGATTGAAGAAAAGATCAATGTTGAGATGTTACTGTACAGGTATACAAACTATTGGGTTCTGTAAAGAAAAACCTGAACAATATTAATTTGATATTACATGCAGCATTAAATTATTCTTTATTTAAAAAAAATAGAAATCCAGTTGTTCTGGGTGTTTTTCCAGCATCAAAAAAGGGATTATACCTTGATTTCTTTTAGTTAGTACTGCCTCCTGGTGGACAAAATGAGTGGCAAAATTAATCACCTTGAAATCAAAATAAATGATCTATTGGACCTTATGATTTATTGTTATCCTTTTGAAAACTAGAGAGTGTGTGCAAAAGGGGAAAGGGGCGATGTGTTTGGCATAATACAAATTGAGCCATTCATGGCATAAATGAGAAATAGAATCAGACGTTTTTTGAAATATCTTCTGGTTGATGATAACATTATGTAGTGAAGGAGGTTTGTCTTCTTGATTGTTGTGGCAGGAGGAAATGCACGGAGATCATTTAAAATTATACCAAGTTGGTCAAATGAATTTTTTTTTAATTTTTTTAACATTTATTTATTTTTGAGACAGAGAGAGATAGAGCATGAATGGGGGAGGGGCAGAGAGAGGGAGACACAGAATCTGAAACAGGCTCCAGGCTGTCAGCACAGAGCCCCAACGCGGGGCTCGAACCCACGGTCCGAGAGATCATGACCTGAGCCGAAGTCGGCCGCTTAACCGACTGAGCCACCTCAAATGAATTTTTTAAAGACTGGATAATGAGCATTACCTTAATTCCCTGAAAGAAATTTTTACTTTTAGTGAAATCTATAGTACTTGAAAGTTATTTAGTAAGGTATTTGGGGGCATCTTTTAGATTATTTATAGTGAATATACACCTATAAATTTGTTTTTTCTTCTATGGAGTTATACATTGGAACTGAAATTGCTATTTCAGTTTGTCAGTTTGGAAGTTATGTATATGGCTTCTAGAATTTACATCTATGTATTATTATTTTTATTTCGAAACTCACCTTACAACAAAACATCATTCATATAAAGAATTTTGACCAAGTTTTTTTCATAGTAAAAAATCATAAATGGAACAGATGTCATCTAATGAATTAGAAAAGTATGGCAATGTGTTCATAAAAACTGGAAATTAAATTTTTAATTGATCTGTTATTCAACAATCCATTTATACTCCTATTGTTATGTTAGGTTTAAAGTGAAATGCATTGAAATAAATGAGATGCTTATATTAGTAATTTAAGGCATGCTAATCAATCATACACTAGAAAGTAGTGCATATGTGACATTGATATTTTGCAACAAGGTAATTAATAATCATTTATGAGAATATGTTTTCCCCCAATTAATTTCAAAAGTGACTTTTTAATAAAATAAATAGAGCAAAATACAATTTTTAATTAATGCAATTGCTATATTGTAAAATGGCAAGCACACCTCAGAGATATTGGGGGTTAGATTCCAGACCACCTGCAATAAAGCAAATAAATACTCCCAATAAAGTGAGTGAAATTAATTTTTTAATTCCCCAGTTCATTCAAAAGTTATGTTACACTATACTGTAGTATATTAACTGTGCAATAGCATGTCTGAAAAAGCAATGTATGTATCTTAATTAAAGAATAGTTTGTTACTCAAAGGTGCTTACCATCATCTGAGCTTTCAATAGGTTGTAATAACTGATTGCAGATCACCATAACAAATATAATAAGCACAAAAAAGTTTGACATATTGTAAAAATTACCAAAATGTGACACACAGTGAGAAAATGCTGTTGGTAAAACGGTGCCAAAAGATTTGCTCAACACTGGCTTGCTATAAATTTTAATTTGTAAAAAAAAAAAAAAACGAGACAAGACAGTATCTTGTGAAGTGCAAAATGAAGTATAATAAAATGAGGTATGACTACATATATAGAAAAAAATTATTGCTCCCTTACATATTTTTACATTTATTTTTTTAATAATTATTATCACAAGTCTTCCATAAGTACACTTGTCTAGAGTTTATCCAACATTATAGTTTTGCCAAAAACAAATAAAATAATCCTTTGGTTGACATTTTCTAGACCTGAGTTTTCTTGTCTTTTAGATACTTAAACTTCTGAAGGATTATAACTTGGATATGATAGACAAAAAAACCACAGTTTTCATAAAATTTGCAATTATTTTTCTCAGCAATAGCTTTCTACACTGAATACCAAAATACCTAGCATTCATTATGTATTATATTGTAATTGATTAAAAATATAGAAACTCTGAATTTCATATAATGGTAACAGTCTCCATTTCAGGCATTACTTATTGTATGGCTATATTTTATTTTCTAAACATAAAGACATCCAACAATTAGACAAAGAGTCTCATGAAGGTCTCATGTATATGAATTCCCATCTTTCAGTTTTACATAATATTTTCATTTATTAATGTAATGTGTCCAGTGGCTTTTAGGAATACAAATTTGAAGGTCTATCCATATCCAATAACTGTTTCTGACTAGTTACCTGATATTAAGGAAGTGAGCTAACCTCAGTGACTCTGTGAGATTATTCTAGTGAAAAGAGCTCTGAATATTCAGGCAACCCAGATTAGAAGTTTATTAGCATTCCAATTCAATATTAAATACATATATAATGTATATGTATGTATATAATATATAGAGATAAATTATATATACTTATATAATATATAAAGTATATATATATATACTGTATATGGATATCTATATATGGATGGATATATATATATATATATATATATATATATATATATATATATCTACCCCTGTACGTATCACATCATTTCAGTGCTCTGGACTGGCAATTTTGTGCTGTAGGAAATAAAATAATCTGAATACATAGTTGCATAAAAGTAAACAGCATGTATGACTTGTGTGTGTGTGTGTGCTTGTGTGTAAAGACTACAGGTTCCATAGTATTTATTGTCCCAAACATACACCTTTTCTTTTTTAAGTCTATTTATTTATTTTGAGAGAGAGAAAGCCCAAGCAGGGGAGGGGCAGAGAGAAAGGGAGAGGGAGAGAATCCCAAGTAGGCCCTGTGCTGTCAACACGGAGTGTGATATGGGGTTTGAATCCACAAACCTGAACTGAAACCAAGAGTCAGACACTTAACCAACTGAGCCACCCAAGCACCCCCAAACACACACCTTAAATTTCATTAGGTATGGTCTTAACATAACACTGCCTTTATTGTTCACTACATGTACGAATGTGTGTATCTAGGGAGAACAATTGTGCAGCTTACATTTCTCTCATAGTCAAATATCTATGACATAATACTTGCCATATAGAACCTATGGAGATTTATGGAGTTTCAAGAGATAAGTGTTTTTAATAATAGCATTGTCCAATATTTTTATAGAAGTATAAGCCTTAGACTTTCATACATATAAAATGACTATTGATATCATGGAGTATGTTATGTTAATATTAACTAGAAAAAATGAACTACTTCTGGAGGGTTAAGTCACTTGTCAAAGATCACAAATATTTATTGAACAAGCTGGCACAATTCTTTCCTCTGTCCCTTAGAACATTACTATGCCACATGTATCACTATCAAATTTTTCTTAAAGTTACAAAGCCCTGAGCAGTATTTATACAAATTAGCAGTAGGGGAATATTTGTCACACCATACCATTAAAGAAAAATAATACACAAATAATAAAAATCATATGTATCAAATCCATGAAAATGTAAAAAAGCATCACTAATAACAGCACGCTAAATGTGTTTAATCTATAATTGGTACTGGTTAAATAAAATGCGACCCATTTAAAAATAGAACAAAATGATAATAGTTTTCTGAATTATTTACTTTAGATGTGCTTTCTACAAATGCTGTCATGATGGAATCCTAAATCTTACCTAGTAATGTGTTTGAGGATTAAAACGAGATAATACCTGTAAAAAGCTCAAT
This sequence comes from Neofelis nebulosa, assembly GCF_028018385.1. Classification (NCBI taxonomy): domain Eukaryota; kingdom Metazoa; phylum Chordata; class Mammalia; order Carnivora; family Felidae; genus Neofelis; species Neofelis nebulosa. Next base: position 67,423,791 of record NC_080784.1, on the reverse strand, counting down.
CCAATCTCTGACATCTATTAGATATTTAAGAAAAGATAGATGTTAGGGCGCCTGGGTGGCGCAGTTGGTTAAGTGTCTGACTTCGACTCGGGTCATGACCTCACAGTCTCTGAGTCTGAGCCCCACATTGGGCTCTGTGCTGATAGCTCAGAGCCTGGAGCCTGCTTCAGATTCTGTGTCTACCTCTTGCTCTCTGCTCCTCCCCCGCTAGCATTCTCTGTCTCGCTCTCTCTCTCAAAAATAAATAAACATTAAATTTTTTTTTAATGAAGAAATAGATGCCATGTAAGTGACTCTTAAGGAACCAACTTTAGACCTCAGTGTCCCCCAACATATAACTAGCAATGAAAGTGGATATACTTTATTTTTATCACTTCTGAATGAGAAGAGCTAAAAGTTTCCACTTGAAAAGAGAGGAAGGAAAAATGCATGATAAAAGAACTGAATCTTTTCCTGTGCCTGTTGGCCATCTGGATGTCTTCTTTAGAGAAGTGTCTATTCATGTTTTCTGCCCATTTCTTCACTGGATTATTTGTTTCTTGGGTGTGGAGTTTGGTGAGTTCTTTATAGATTTTGGATACTAGCCCTTTGTTTGATATGTCATTTGCAAATATCTTTTCCCATTCCACTGGTTGCCTTTTAGTTTTGTTGACTGTTTCCTTTGCAGTGCAGAAGCTTTTTATCTTCATGAGGTCCCAATAGTTCATTTTTGCTTTTAATTCACTTGCCTCTGGAGATGTGTAAAGTAAGAAATTGCTGAGGCTGAGGTCAGAGAGTTTTCTTCCTGCTTTTTCCTCTAGGATTTTGATGGCACATGAAAAGATGCTCAACGTCACTCCTCATCAGGGAAATACAAATCAGACCGCACTCAGATACCACCTCATGTTAGCCAGGGTGGCTAAAATGAACAAATCAGGAGACTATAGATGCTGGTGAGGATGTGCACTGTTGGTGGGAATGCAACCGCTCTGGAAAACAGTATGGAGGTTCCTCAAAAAATTAAAAATAGATCTACCCTATGACCCAGCAATAGCACTGCTAGGAATTGACCCAAGGGATACAGGAGTGCTGGTGCATAGGGGCACTTGTACCCCAATGTTTATAGCACCACTTTCAACAATAGCCAAATTATGGAAAGGGCCTAAAGGTCCATCAACTGATGAATGGATAAAGAAATTGTGGTTTATATACATAATGGAATATTACGTGGCAATGAGAAAGAAGGAAATATGGCCTTTTTGTAGCAGCGTGGATGGAACTGGAGAGTGTGATGCTAAGTGAAATAAGCCATACAGAGAAAGACAGATACCATATGTTTTCACTCTTATGTGGATCATGAGAAACTTAACAGAAGACCATGGGGGAGGGGAAGGAAAAAAAAAAGAGGTTAGAGAGGGAGGGAGCCAAACCATAAGAGACTCTTAAAAACTGAGAGCAAACTGAGGGTTGATGGGGGGTGGGAGGGAGGAAAGGGTGGGTGATGGGTATTGAGGAGGGCACCTGTTGGGCTGAGCACTGGGTGTTGTATGGAAACCAATTTGACAATAAATTTCATATTAAAAAAATAAAAAAAAGAACTGAATCTTTTTGGTGAATGGACAAACATACTTTTAATAACAGAAGATCAAGCACACACTCAGGAACATACTACAGCATAACCATATGTAAACTTTCCATAGTGATATTGTCCTTCTGATTGTAGTTAAGTATTTTAAATTATTGTTGGAAAATTCAAAGCTCAATTAAGTTGACAGAAGTTTTATGCTTTTTGTAAAGGAAGAATCATTTAATTTTTTGTCACAAACAGTTACTGTTTTATCACTGAGAAGTCTAGAGAGGGGCTCTTAAATATAAATGAATAAGCAAATCACAAATTAAAATACTCCCCTGAGAAATATTGGCAGAGGACAACTGATTTATGCCCCTTGTATTGTAATGAACTATTCTTCAAAGGAAATTATTTCCTAACAATATTTATCAATTTCCTAATGGATTTTTTTAAGTTTATTTATTTTGAGAGACAGAGACAGCACAAATGGGGAAAGGGGAGGGAGAGAGAATCAAAGCAAGCTTTGCACTGTCAGCACAGAGCCCAGTGTGGGGCTTGGTCTCACCAACCATGAAATCATGACCTGGGCCAAAATCAAGAGTGGAACGTTTAACTGACTGAGCCACTCAGGCACCCCTCAAATTCTTAATGAATTTTAAACACATAATATATCCTATCCTAATGTACTTGTAATGTCACTGGAGAGCAGTGTGAAATACGGCTTCCCAAAGAGTTGATCATTCTTTTACACCTGTTAATACGATGATCCTGCTATCCTTGTCAATGGAACGTTAAGAAAGGATATCTTACATAATTGTAAACCTCAAAATTGTGTACTAACTAGAGCTTAAGCCCTAATTCATTTGACAACATACGCAATCTTAATGTGGAAATCAATTGAGAATCCAATGGTATACTATTGAACCCAAATTCATTTTGTCAATTGAATTCATATAAATATAATTTTAGAATATGTACATATTGGATTCTATAGTATTTCAAAATAATATTAGAATAAGAGCATGTGTATCAAATAATTAATCAGGGTTAGAGTTGCAAGTTTCCAAACATTTCAATATATATTTCCATGTACAGAGGAAAGACTGATTGATTTTCACTGGACTGCTTTGTGAATTTATGTGACTTCAGGTCACTGGTATAATGAGGATGGAATTTTTGTCATAAGCAAGAATAAGTACAGAATGCAGAAAATTAAAAGGTTAAAGACTTCCCCTGCATATATTCCTGACTATATAATAAACATGTCCTAATGAATAAGAATACCAATTAGTCAGGAAGTCTAGGGAATTAGATGTTACAATTGATTACTAACGTCAAGAGAACATAACTCACATTTCAATAGTTACCAAAATATGTACAATATTTGATTTTTAGAATTTTTCTCATCTATCAATATGTAAACTATTTGTTTTATTCAATTCTTTTTTTCTTAATATTAAACTTTAAAGACATTTTCATGCCGTTTGTAATTTCCAGTAAAAAAAAAAAAAAACATTTCAAGATGATTCCCATAAATAGTCAAGAAAAATATTGAATTCTAAGTAGAGTTAGGCAACAGGTCCCAACAAAACAGTATGTCTCTGGTTTACTTACAACTCAGTAGCCTACAAGCCATAATGTGAGAGTTCTGAACCATGTGTCAGCCAATAACAGTTAAAGAAGTGGCAAACATCATCTTGAAATTTTATTACATTATAAAAGAAAACATGTTACTAGCCACTAGTTGAAAAAATATAATTTCTACTACTTCAGATGATAGGATTTGTATATCCCAAGACAATAAGTTATCAAGAAGAAAGCTATACTAAACTTATTTCAACTATAACAGAATTATAAATATGATTTAAGTTTAACTTGAAACACTGGGACCCTTCACGAGAAGGAAGATGTGTACTCAATATGCTTAAAATGCACATATCATTTAAATGCACATCATACAGCACATCTTGGAATAGAAATTCCCCTTTGTAACACAAAAGTATGAAACTTTGAGTTAATATGAGTGCTTTGAGGATAAATAAGTGTAATAATTGCACATATAAAATAACAAGACATACTTCAGTTTGCTGAAAAAAGAACACAAATAGTTTGGGAATCCCTGGAAGGGCCGTCTTCCATAATTCATTTGAATAAAACATACCTAGCAAAATAAAAAAAAAAGTATACCTTTTCATATTCTTCAGGAATGCAGACACACACAGATGACCAAACACGGAAAACAAATTGAGTAATTCAATTGCTTGCAGGGAAGTGTGCAGAGAATATTCTATTTGGATTTATTAGTAAGCAAGGTTGATATTGTCAATTTAGAGACCCTCAGAAAAATAATTTCCCCTTCATCATTTTAGAAGTACATGTATACTTGGTAACTTCACGGTTTTTGGTTTTGGTTTTGGTTTTTGGTTTTGATGTTAGTTTTGGTTTTGTAGAACTCCAAGAAAAAGTAAAATAAAAACAAACCTATCTTCCTATGCAAAAAGGGTAGAAGGAAACAGGAAAACAGTACTTCAGCCCATAGTCAGGCTTGTGACTAAATGCCTACTGGAAAGGGATTGGTGAGTGAGGATGTCCAAATTGTGCAATAAGCAGGACCAGCACCTGAATGGAGAGGCTGGAAGAATTAACCCAGGAAAAATCAGTTACGATTCATTATTATGATCTGCATACACAAGCAAATGGAAACCTTTTGCTGAAGAACTACAATCTACCTAGAGTAATTGATTATCTCAACAAGTAAACAAACCTCAAAACATAAGAGTGTCATTGTGGGGAAAAGAGTTTCCCTATGTCTAACTAGAGTTGACCACGCCATACTAAAAGCTACCGCCAACTTTTAATATATAAATATGTTCTTGCTTTTTTTCGTAGAAAATAAAATAAGATACCAGTGATTTAATAGTAGATCTTCCATGAGACATATTTTGTAAAGTTTATCTGGTGAATCATAGATGTAACAGAACACCAGCTCTTCTGGACAATGTCTGATGGAGGAACTCCAGAAGAACAATTCAGAGAACTAACAGAAAATTAGGTTGAAGTTCCCAACAGCACAGTATGAAAAAAAGGAAACCTCAACAGAGGATCCCCAGTGACCTTGTAGAATTTCCACAGGGCTCACAATGCCCTTAAAACCACATTGAAGATTTTGAATTCTTATTGTTTCCTCATTTTTAACTATGTCCAAAGCTGCATGATTTTTTTTTCTTCTATACTCACGTGAATTTATGAAACTATGATCTTAAAACAGCCATTTCTTACCTTTGATTCTTGAACTTTCTTGACTCTTTTCCTGCTGGAATTAAAACAGAAATAGGTCAAAATCTGTGAGTATGTGATCAACAGCTTGATACAGCATATCATTGTAACTAAAGACTTGTCCAGGTATTTTGTTGTAAGTATACCCTAGAGTCATTGTAACACAATTCTCACCTTAAAAGCCACTTATGTCAAATCTTTTATCAGAGCAGTAATCATTCTTAGTGTCCATATATTTCTTTAAGAAACTAATACATTGTATTAATATGGATTTATAAAAAAATAAATGGTAATGAATAGTAAATAATCATGACTCTCAAATGCCTCAGGGCATTTTCATTTAATTTCAACAGATATTGAATGATATCTTCAAAATTTTCTATTAATGTCTCCACATTAATCACAAATTGGTGGTGAGGAAAAATGTTTAAGGGCAAACAGTGGACAATTCAGTAAAAAAACACAAAAGACATTTCAACTGTCTTTTCTTCAGTTTAACTTAGAATTGGTCCCTGCCTCACTTCTCTAAGGCTAAAGTTGACAACAATTCTATTATTTATTCAAAGGCTGCTTCAGTCAGACCTGTCTTTCAATTTGACATACTCCTTATTAGTTACCAGGCAACCCCAAAAGAATTAGCTTGCTTTCAAGTTTTTAAGTAGAAATTGTGCCCTCTATAACTTGTCAATTAATATTCAAGCACAGTTTACTCTGTCTAAAAGTTTCAGGGCCTCACACTAAAAATAATTTTGAAATAAATTTCTAATTAAAATTATAGATAGATATAGATATAGTTATAGATATAGATATAGATACACATACTTCAGAAATGTCTCAATGCCAATAAATTTTGGTAAAATTTATGAAAATAATGAAAAATATTAAGAATTTATTTTGTGGCAGGCATTAATCCCAGAGTCAGATTTGAGAACAAAAATGCATATTGACAAATGTATTTTTATGGAATATCCTTATCCAATGTATGATTCTACTAGACTTTAATACTTTATGTGCTATTTCTCCTTGCCTAATTTATCCAGCCTTTGTTTTTGAATTCTGTACTGTTTTTTGCTAATTGATTTTTTCTACTTCAGGTTTATTTTTAATTTAGAATATCTGTTGTTCATTTAAACTAAAATTTAAATTTTAATTACTTGATTTAAAAATACATTATTCTTTCATAATATAAGATAAGCAAGCGTAAATTCTCCAAAGAGGTATTTGTTAATGAAAAATAATCTCTCTGTCCTCTCTCCTCCTTTTATTCCATTGATTCTTTCATTCATTGAGTCATTCGTTCTTTGAATAAATATGTATAGATTGCTTTCATGTGCCAGACACTGCTTTAGGTGATAAGTCTACAAAGGATGAACAAAACAGAAACAAAACAAAACGAAACAAACAAATAAAACAAAAAAAAATGTCCTTAAAGTAACATACTGCTTAAATGTTAATAAGTTCTATTTAGAAAAAAAGATATATCATTGAAGGTAGTTTTAGATTAAGTGACTGCAATTTTACCTAGGTCTACAATGATAAAATGTCTTTTTTATGTTTCAAGTTTTATTTAAATTTTAGTTAGTTAACACATAGTGTAATATTAGTTTCGGGAGTAGAATTTAGTGATTCATCACTTACACCCTGTAAGTGCCCTCCTTAATGCCCACCACTCATTTAACCCATCCCCATACCCACCTCCCTTCCATCAACCCTCAGTTTGTTCTCTATGGTTAAGATTCTCTTACAGTTTGCCTCCCTCTCGCCTTTTTTTTTTCTTTTCCTCTATGTCCAGCTGTTTTCTTTCTGAAATTCCACATATGAGTGAAATCATTTGGTAATTGCCTTCCTCTGATTGACTTATTTTGCTTAGCATAATAACTCTAGCTCCATTCACATCATTATAAATGGCAAGAGTCACTCTGGAAAACAGTATGGCAATTCCTCAAAAAGTTAAAAATAGAACTACCCTATGACCCAGCAATTACACTACCAGATATTTGCCCAAAGGATACAAAATACTGATTCGAAGAGACACATGCTTATAAGCAGCATTAACAATAATAGCCAAATTATGGAAGAGCCAAAATGTCCATCAACTGATAAAATGACTTTTGAACAAAATTTTGAGTGAAATGAGAGGATATTATTCCACGCATTTATCTGGGGAAAATATATTCTAGGGGAGAAAAACAACTGTACATTTCCTGAGGTACAGAAATTCTTGGCATTGTCAAAGCTACCAAGGAGACCAGTGTGACTAAACTAGACTGAGTAAGGGGAATTTAGTAGAAAATACAATAAGGGAGCTAATAGGGGTCAGTAAGATTAGCACCTGGGCACTTGTTAGATCTTTGGCTCTTACACTGAGATAGTTGAGAAAACAATCAGAAGTTTCTTCACAGAAGAGTAACATTATCTTAATTGCATTTAAGTAGAATCATTCTGGCTACTAAAATAGGTTAAACAGGGCAAGGACAAAATTAGACGGACCAGGTGGAAGGGTATCACAGTAATCCAGATGGGAAGTGATAATGGCATAAAACAGTGTGATAACAGTGGAGTTGAAATATCAGTTGTAACTGTCAAGATTTCCTGACAGAATAAATTTGGGGTGTGAGATATAGAATAGATGAGGGTGATTTTAAGGATCTGAGTCATGAGAAGGATTTCTATCCCTTCTTCACTTGATTTCTGATACTGTCTCACTCTGTGAATTTTTCTCTTGTCTGACCACCCCTTTTGCATCTCCTTTACTGATTCCTCCTCATCCCCTCAATTTCTAAATACTAGGTTTGGAGATATTGAACCCTTACCTTTTCCCATACACATCTCACTTCTTTGGTGATCTTATCTGTTCTTATGGCCTTAACCACCATCCTTTTCCTAACGACTCTCAAATTTATATCTCTAGCCAATTCTCTCCATTGAACTTCAGCCTCATACATGTATTTTTGACATCTCTACTTGGATGTCTAATAACATCCCACTTATCACGTCCAAAACTGAACTTCTGATTTTTCCTTACTTCTTTGTCCATCCTTCTCATCTCCATCTTCCTCTTCTAGTTGCTCAAAGTAATCCTTATCTACTTTATCTCTTAAGAGATGAAGAGCCTGAATTTTTCATGGATTTGATATTTGAACATGCTGACTTTTATTTTACTTTAAATATAACTCTGAGGACACAAAGTAGGCAGATGGTTAAAATGTCTGGAACTCATAAGAGATATGTCAACAAGACATATAAATTTAGAAACCACCATCCTATGTATAAATCATCAGTACTGCATCTGGAGAACATATAGTATAGTTGAATGAGCTAGAATTGAGTACTGGAAACAATATAAGAAAAATATAAAGTTTAATTAAACAACAAAAGAGAATAGAAGAATAGACAAATTATAGGAGGAAAAAACAAAAACACAAAAAGGTGGAATCATGGACTCCCAGGGAATATCTTATACAGGGGTAAATTTTCAATAGTATAGACTTCTTCTGACAGACCAAGTATGATTATGTCTAAGGCAATGCCCATTAGAAAAAGTGACATAGATGTAACCATTGACTTCAAAGGAAGCAATGTATGAAACAGTAAAAATGGAATGGAAGAAACTTGCAAGGAAAGAAAGACCCGGGTGGTTTGTGGCTAGAGAGTAAAGTGAAATCTGTGCAGGTATTGTGTTTGTTTTTGTTCATCTCTTTGTTTCATGTTTAGTTTTATATTATCTATATCAGTGAGAATTGAGAATGTGTAAATGAGGGGGGTACATAGTAGAAATGGAAAGGATTATGATAAAAGGGAGAGATGGTATGACTGATAATAAGGTTATTGAATGTGACACAGAACTTGAGTGGAGACGTTTAGATAGGAGGAGAACCAGTTTCTCCAATATAACAGGTGGGCACAGAGAGGTGCAGGCATAGATGCAAGAGGTTTATAGGTTTGATATGATTAATTTAAAATTTTTAATCTGTGAGGATTTATTTTCTTTATCCATTAGAAGGGCAGTTGGCTGAGTGATGAAGTAGGCTGATTTGTCAGTAATTTGAGGAGATAAAGAAGATTTTTAAATGCACTGCTTTTTGTGAGACTAGGTGTGTAGGACAGCTTGGTACTGTAAAAATCCTAATTGGGTTTTGCCATCATAAGTTTGCATGATACTGATATTAGCCTTATTTTGACTATAGTCAAACAGACTTAATACTCACTGATATTATATCTTATTGTATTTGTTTCTGAAAACCTAATTTTCTACTTACAGAATTGTACATATTATAAATTACCAAAGAAAATAGCCTTAAATACTCTATAAACTGGAAATGTTTAAGAAGCATGTATCTAAAGAAAAAAATAGAAATTAATTTAATGGACTGAGACTAATAAATCTGTAAAGCAAGAATCAAATAAGGATAAACTACTTAATTCACTGCAAGACTTGATCTAGAACCATCTCAGCTGAGACTTAATGAACATTATTTAGGATTTTCAAAGTAGTAACTGTCCAAGTTGTTTCTATGACTAAAATGTTGCTTTATTCACCTGACAATATACTTCCCAGAATTTTATTTCATATGCCATTACTTCATGTTTTAAATGTTAATTTTTTAATGGATAAATATTAAGGAGAAAAATGTGATTATTTAATTATGTGAGAACTCTTAAAAGATCAGAAAGATTTGTTAGCCTGGACTCATGATACACTCGAAAAACATTCTTACATTAGGAAAACTTAGTCTCGTCTGCAATGGTAGAATGCCAATCCCTTGGCATAACTCAATTTTAATATTCTTTCAAAAGACTTTCTGATAAATTGATCTTGTCTTAAAATAAGAAATATATTTTGGCAACATATCAAAATTAAATAATAGCAAACCATTTGTGTTTTACTTTGTACTACACCATTTCTTGGAAGAATCCCAAAGTGCTATATTAATTATATAAATAGACTCCATGAAATCCAGCTTAATGGTAGAAATGAGTAAATAGATCCTTGCAGACAGTATGATAAAGATTGGCAAAGACAATCTGGGTAGTAGTATGGATTCAGAAAGAACACATGATTGTATAATATCTTAAATATAAAAAGATACAACATAATAAATAGAACTAGCTAAGCCAGTATAAAATTAAGTCCAGTTGGGGTACACAATAATTTTTAAAATGAGATGTTGTGATTCTAAAGTATCTAAGCAAACAAGACTATGGCCATATAACACTAACGTACAGGTTACTAGTTCCATTTAAGGGCAGAATAATATCTTCAATCTATAAGATATGATCAAGAATATTTCTTATCTAGTATTTGGATTTATAGAATGTCATTTACTAACATCTCGTGATGCCTATAACATAAAAAGCTGATGTCTCTTTATCAAGCACTAAAAGTAAATGTTTGGTCACAATATCTTCATAGTTTACCCGATTCCTTCTTTCTTACTGAGAAGTCCATGCTCTCTAGAAAGAGAAGACACCATCTAAATGCTAAGTGAATCATTTCCATCATAACAGCATTGTTATAAACATTAGACAGTGAATTGTTCTCTCACTCCATAATATAAAGCTTAAATCACTTAAAAAAAAAAAAAAAAGAACATGACACATTGGGCTTTGAACTAACAGCACGGAGACTACTTGGGATTCTATGAGTCCCCTTCTCTCTGCCTCTCCCTAGCTCCAGCACGCATGTGCTCTCTCTCTCTCTGTCAAAATAATTAAGCATTAAAAAAAAATACATGAACCTCATTCAAATAATACCCAAGATACTCTTATTTTCAATTTGCATATGCATATTGTAGATTAATGAGACTAATGAAGTGCTTTTTGGTCATCCCACAGGCTTTCCTTCACAAAGAGAGATATAAGAATGAAGCAAGTACAGGTTCAATAGACCTGGTCCCTTAAAGAGGTATACTTAGTCTTTCTTTTGAATATACAGAAAAATAATCTCTATACTACATGAAGGAAGTAAGGAACATCAAGTACGTAAAATGCAGCATTTTCCCCTTGCAATAGTGAGAAAGAAAGGATCTCTAGGTTGCTACTGTTTTTCCTGAGAAAACTATAGACTTTCTGAGAGACTACAGACTTTCTTTAATTCATGGTGGGAATATGGTCTTTTGTCTTTATTTGTTTTTCATTGCCTAAAGTGTATAATAAAGAACACTCAAACTGTGTTTAGGTTAATCACATACTGAAAAAAAAAACGCAAAACAAACAAACAAAAAAGAAACCACTTGTGTCATGAGATTTAAGAAAAGTCAAATGTACTGAATAGTTTTACTGGCATATTTAATCAAGTCCATAATGAACCTTAAAACTTAAATATTAACAAAAGAAACAAATAAATCTCAAGCACCCAGAAGTGATATGTCCTGGTTAAAGTAATCTTGCTCTCAATACATATGATCCACACTTGTTATTGAAGCAAATAGATTGTCAACATTCACCAAAGCTGAATCATTATATATATATATATATATATATATATATATATATATAGTCTAACATACAGCATTGCATAAAATGTGATTAGAAATATTTGCTACAGGGGCACCTGTGTTGCTCAGTAGGTTAAGCGCTTTGGCTCAGGTCATGATCTTGCAGTTTGTGAGTTCAAGCTCCACGTTGGGCTCTGTGCTGACAGCTCAGAGCCTAGAGCCTACTTCAGATCCTGTATCTCCCTCTCTCACTGCCTCCCCCCCACTCACACTCTGTCTCTCTCTCCGTCTCAAAAATAAAATAAACATTAAAAGAAGAAATACTTGCCACAACTTATATTGTATATACATGTATATGTACACACATACATTAATTGTATAGAAACTCAGGTAAATGTATATAATTTTAAACTTAAGACTAAAGACTAATAGACCCTAACAGTGAAAATAGTCAATGGATGGAGAGAAAGGATACACAAATATAAATTTTGGTGGCAAACAAACATAACGGTAAACATTATTAGTTTTAGATAGCTGCCTAGTTTAAATTTCTTCTCAGGATTCTTCCCTTCTCTTTGACACAATTATTGTTTACCAAAGACCACCAAACAAAAGTCGTGAAATGTTGATGTGCAGTAGATTACTCATGTTCAATATATATATTTAACATTTCCATGTGCTAGGTGGTTAAAATGTAAAATATTAAAGTTTTTTATGTTAGAGCTATTAAGTAATATTAATATTTAATAATAAGCAATATTAATTTCATGTAAGCCAAGAATAGGACACTTTCAGCCGAACCACTCAACCACAATCTTGTCGCAAATCTCTTCTATTATGACGCATGCATACCCATGAACACAGGAGCTCCCTCCTTCAGGCTTTCAATGCACATATACACACACATGTTCACACACACATACACATATGCACACACTTTCTTAAAAACTTATTTTGCTGGTGGCAATTTAATTATAAAATGTCTCGAAAATAAGAACTACTGGCAATGAAAATGCAGTATATCAGGCTTCCTAAATCTTGGAGATACAGACCTATTTTTGGTAAACTTCAATGGCAAATTTTCAGTCTTGCTTAGTTTAATCAATTTTAGGATCGTTTATTTAAAATACTTCCCCTTAGAATTTGAATAATGTTCTTGATCCAATATCACCTCCTCAACAAGCCTCAACCTTCACCGCTCTAAAACAGCACCCCCACTACTAGCTACTTTTCTTAATTTTTATCCATTTCACACAAAAGTAGCTACTTCCTGGAATATGTATTTATTTGTTCATTTTATGTTCCCTTTACTGGAATGTATATTCCCTGAGCAAAAGGGACTTTGCAGTCTTAACTGGTTTACCCACAGTATTTAGAAGAGTATCTGCAGAAGAGTGGGCACTATTCCTAACAGAGTCTCTGAACACTTGAATTTAACAAACTGTTGGCAGGACAGACACACACTCAAGAAATACGTAAAATAAAATGTGACATTCAAGAGTGGAAATGTATATAAAATCTTGAGAGCACAGTCAAGGGAACAATGTCTTCTTTTTAACTTAGATGAAAGGAAGTTTTGAGAATGCAGAAAACTGGGAAATACAGAGAGCAGATGAGATTGTAAGAATAAGTAGTTCATCTCTACAGCAATGGGAAGAAGATCCTATCAGAAAACATAGCTTGAACAAAGTTAAGAAACTATGAGAGTGCATGGTAAGACTGCAAGATAGCAAATAGTGTCTCATGGTAAATGCACAATGGGATGATAAAATTGGCCAACTAGTAGGCTTCAACGTTTCATGAAGGAGTCAAAGTAACTTGCTTATGTTTTAAAGACATATATATATATATGTCTATATATATAATCTATATATATGCTATATATATGCTATATATATAATCTAAATATAGATACAAAACATTTGATCAGAAATATATGCTATAAGATTTATAGATTTATATGGATAGGTATAGATACAGGTATATATATAGATATTCAAAACATGACCTGGAAAAGCTACACATTGTTAATATAGATCTGCTTCTTTCTTGACTTAATACATTGGTGTAAAGTCATTTATTCCAATATCAAAATTATAGTGCTTATTATTGTCAATTCATATTATATTTGATATGTTTCTGTGATTTTAAGTAAGAAAAAGATAAAAAAAAACTTGTTATTGGATTGATAGATATCCTCAATATTACTTTCAATTCTAAAGTCATAAGCTAGGTAACAAGACACATGCACAGGACTTGAAAAAAATCAAACTAGAACTGAATTTACTTATAAATCAAATCCATATTTAATAATATTTGTATTATCCTTTTGTTACATACATACTGAAATTTTAAATATTAAATTTAGAAGTTCATGATGGAAACGTATTTGTATTTACATTTAACATATAATCAATTATTATAAAAATATATAATTATATTCATGGTTTAAATCTAATGTAAACATTAGAAATATTTTTGTCTGTTTTTAACAAGAGTATGTGTATTTAAGTTAAATGGATATGACATATGCATAAACTATCACTACATATTGTGCCAAATACAAGTAATAAGAATTCTCACAATGTGTCACAAAAGACATCTTTGGTTCATGTACTCATGAAAAACATAAACAAACTGGATCTTAAAAGATGATCAGGATTTAACTAGATGAAGGCATTATGGGCATTTAGGGCAGAAAAAATAGCCTGTAGAAATGAGGAATTAGGTAGTGAGAAAGATTATATAGAAAATAATGCAAAGACTCACAAGGATAGTAGGTGATTAAAATAATCAAAAAAGAAATTACTCACTTAAAAGTCCACACATGGTGCACACATATATATGTACTCCTTTCTATACAAAGTATAAAATTATTTACTTTATTTTACGGTAATAAAGATTTGAGAATTTAAACATTTCTAGGAGGAAAAAATGTTATTTAACTTAACCTATAATATTAAAATAAAAATGATGATTCTGCAGTCCCTTTTTATAGCATCATTGTTTTACACTATTAGACTTCGAGTTGAAATATGGGGAAAATCTAAAATTAATATTATGTTGATGGGCCACTGTTTTGGAGCTATAAATTTGAAATGGAAAGAAAATATATCTAAAATTAAGTATGTTTGACAATTTTAATTATGGATTGTAGACAATATTTCATTGCGAAGGATATCCAGCATAAATATGGAAACTTTTAAAAGACATACCTATTTAATTTTTAAAACATAGATCATTTTTCTCTAAAAAGAGAATGGAGGAGATTACATTTTTTAAATTGATAATATACATTCTAACTGGCTTTATCCATTTATCGCATTATTGTGTGAAGAAATTCAAAATATAATTAGAAATTATTAATGTTATGATTATGTTACCACTTTAATAAGGTATTAGCATATTAAACTACTCACCCCTTGAATGAAGTTTTGTTTAGAATATATATACTATGAGATAGGTGTGAAGTATGGATAACGTAAATTTCCGATCTCATAAGTTTACATTCTGTCTGGAGAGACTGATAGCTATTAATTATAAACAATGATAAATAATTTATAGAATGAAAAAAAATAAAGAATTTATAGGATAATGTGGAAACAAGAATGGGAGGAGAAAATGTCTATGCTGAGTATGAAGCAAAGGGAGAATTCACAGTGAAAATTGTTGCTTGAGCTAAGAATTAAAGAGTAGTAAAATAATTCGATGGGGAAAAGAGTATTAGGCAGTGCAAAGGCACAGAACTGTAAAATATTTAATCTTTTTGGAGAAACAGTGAAGAAGTAAACATAGCTCACCTACATACTTCTTTATACATGAGTATTATATAAAAATATATTCAAGAAACTTCTCTCCTATTTTCAGAAGAATATTTGTGACTACTTAAGTATTATAGCTAAAGCTATTTGGTAAAGAGCCATATAAATTAAATAAACACGCCAATTATTATAACAGTTTTCACAGTGTGCTTTTGAAGTGTGAAAAATAATGATGATTTTCCTAACAGAAATCACTAATTAAAGGATTTGGAATAAATAGATATATAAATCACTAATTAATGATTTTGACATGGAAATGAAGTCTTAGTGAAGATTTATTATTTAAAATGCATACATTTACATTAGAATTATTTCCATTTTAAATTTATCCCTTAATAGATTTAAATTTGTAAATTATTAAGTCTGTAAATGGATCCTAAATTATAATTGTTATAAGAATCTAATGATTCAATTTGTAAATTTCCAGTGATCTGGAGTATAGTAAGCTTTTTCTAGTAATATACACTTTTCAGAGGCTACCAATAACCCACATTTATTATTGAAAATGTATTTTGTACAAAAAATATATCCTGCAATGTAAAAAATATAAAGACTTATAGCCAAGTGTTCCAGAGTATAAGATATTCTGGGCACAGGCAATCAAGGGAACTTGATAGGGAAGATAAGCACAACAGAGGTCAATAGATGACCTCTAAGCATAAACACAACCATTGCTCATCCCAACAGGTGGAGGGACTGGGTGCAAGTCTATGAAAAGAAGATTAAGACTTGGGGAATAAAAATGGAGATAGGTGGGGGTTGAGGGGTGGGGTGGGGTGGTGTGTGGAGAGGAAAGGGGAGCCTGAGGGAATGACAAATAAGGGGAATATTAAAACATGTACATTAGTCTTACTACATAGCAAGAAATGTTTAAGTTATTTATATATTTTATCTCATGGAGGTGACCAAAGTCATGGTCTAGCTTCCCCTACTTACATCCTCACCTGTGGGTTCATGGAGGTCTCTAGGAGATGATAACCATGGTATACACAACAACACTTTCAAGCAAATGTGATTACATGATATCGGAGACAAAACCATTAATTTAACTGCCATCTTAAAAAGATGATATCCCCAAGTGAGATATCCCTTAAAATAAGTAAAAGAATATTTAATAGGATTTTCATTCCTGCTTGGGCAGGTAAGTGGTAGCAGCTATTATAATATCATCCTAATTTTAACTTAAAGGTGAGTGAAGTCTAGGGCATTTTATTTACAACTGTTTACTTTTTTCAACTTTACTGAAGAATAATTGACAAATATAATTGTATATATCTGAAGTGTATGTGATATTACATATATAAACAAATACACACACATACACACACAAAAAAACGTACATCATGGAATAATTGCCAGGATCAAAATAACTAACATACCTAAATCGCAACAGAGCTGGATGAGTGCCTGAATCCTGTCCAACCCACACAGAGACTGAGACACAACCAGGATGAATGAATGTCCTGAGCCTTGTCTTCCTTGCTCAGCAGAGACCCAAATGGGTGAGATAAGCACCCTGTGTTTCAACTTCATTGATAAAGAGTTCAAAGTAATGATCGAAAGATGTTCATTAATCCTGGGACAGAAATGAAAGAGCACAGGAAGTGTTTCAAAAAGAGACAGAAAATATTAAGAAGTAGCAAACAAGTTACAACTGAATGGAAAAATGCACTGAAGAAGTTCAAAAATAGAATAGATGAAATAGAAGCATGAATCAGTAAGTAGTAAGACAGACAATGGAAAACATCTGGACAGAGCAGCAAAATTAAACAAACAAACAAACAAACAAAAAAAACAGACTTAAAAGAAGTGAGGAAATCTTTAGGGACCTCTGAGACAACATCAAGCTGAATAACATTTACATTATAGGCTCCCAAAAAGAGAAGAGAAAGAGAAAAAGCCAGAAAAATGTTTTTGGAGAAACAATGGCTGAAAACTCCTCTAATTTACAGAAGGAAATTACCAGGTCCAGGAAGTCCAAAGAGTGCCAAATAAGATGAACCCAAAGAGAAACAAATCTTAAAAGCATAATGGAAAAACAATATATTATGTACAAAGGAAACCCCATAAGTCTATCAGCAGAGTTTTGAACAGAAATTATGCAAGCCAAATGAGAGTGGCATTATGTATTTGAAGTGCTGAAAAAAAAAAATACAAGATACCAAAATGTCTCTAGCCAGCAAGTCTATTCAGAATTAAAAGAGAGATTAAGAATTTTCCAGATAAGCAATAGCTAAAGGAGTTCATGACCACTAAACTGGTTTTACAAGAAGTATTATATTAAAAGGACCTCTCTAAGGTAAAAAGAAAGGCAGTAGATAATAATAAGAAAACACATTATGTAAAACACTCATTAGAAAAGGTAAAAAAAATAATAAAGACAGTGGATTAACTACTTAAAGAGCAAGTATAAAGAGTAAAAGACAGAAGTAAAATTAATTAAAATGAAATAATTAGTTAAGGAATATGTAAAATAGAAATATGTAATGTGTGTCATCAAAAATATAAAATGGGGGGGTAAAAATATAGCTTTGAAATGGGTTCAATATTAACCTACTATTAACTTGTAAACGACTGTTATATACATAAGATGTTATGTGTGTAGTGCTTGTAGCCACACACAAACACACACACACACACACACACACACACACACACAAAGTTATAGTAAATACACAAAAGAAAAATGGAA
This sequence comes from Neofelis nebulosa, assembly GCF_028018385.1. Taxonomy (NCBI): domain Eukaryota; kingdom Metazoa; phylum Chordata; class Mammalia; order Carnivora; family Felidae; genus Neofelis; species Neofelis nebulosa. Next base: position 67,406,016 of record NC_080784.1, on the reverse strand, counting down.
AGGATTCTAAATATTTCACTGAAGAAAACAAACTACAGGAGAAGAGTGAAAGATAAGAAAGGAAAAGAGAGTAGCTACAAAAACAGCCAAAAAACAATGAACAAAACGGCAATAAGTGTATACGTATAGGGGCGCCTGGGTGGCGCAGTCGGTTAAGCGTCCGACTTCAGCCAGGTCACGATCTCGCGGTCCGTGAGTTCGAGCCCCGCGTCAGGCTCTGGGCTGATGGCTCGGAGCCTGGAGCCTGCTTCCGATTCTGTGTCTCCCTCTCTCTCTGCCCCTCCCCCGTTCATGCTCTGTCTCTCTCTGTCCCAAAAATAAATAAAAAACGTTGAAAAAAAAATTTAAAAAAAAAAAAAAAAAAAAATAAGTGTATACGTATCAATAATTAACTTAAATGTAAATGGACTAAATACTACAATCAAAAGACATAGGATGGCTGAATGGGTTAAAAAGCAAACAAATGAAAACCAACCAACCAACCAAACAAACAAACAAACAAAAAACAAGACTCATCTATATACTTCCTACAAAAGACTCACTTCAAAAGTAAGGAAATACACATATATTCCCAACATAGAAGCACCAAAATATATACAAAAAATATTCAGAGACCTAAAGGCATAATTTGGCAGTAATAGAATAATAGTGGGGGACTTTAACTCCCCACTTATATCAGTAGATAGATTATTCAGATAGAAAATCAATAAGGAAGCAGTAGTCTTAAATGACACATAGACATTCCAACCAAAATAGAAAAATATATATCATCTTCAAATGCACAAGGAACATTTTCTAGGACAGATCACAAACTAGGCCACAAAACAAGTATCAATAAATTTAAAAAAACTTTTAAATCATATCAAGCATCTTTTCAAACCACAATAGTATAAACCTGGAAATCAAGTATAAGAAGAAAACTGGACAAAACACAAACATAAGGAGACTAAACAACATGCTATTACACAATGAAAGGGTCAACAAGTAAATCAAGGAGAAAAATAAAAAAAATACTTTAAATAAATGAAATTGGAAATACAACGTTGTAAAATCTTTCGGACACAGCAAAAGCAGTTCTAAGAGGGGCTTCAGTGCAATTCGAGCCTACCTCAAGAAACAAGAAAATCTCAAATAAACATTTTAATTTTACATCTAAAGGAACTACAGAGAGGAGAACAAATGAAGCCTGAAGGTAGTAGAAAATGAAAACAATACAGATAAGAGTGGATAAATATGAAGAAGAGACTAAAAAAATAGAAAAGATCAATAAACTAAGAACTGGTTCTTTGAAAAGAGAAACAGAATCAACAGATTTTTAGACAGAGTCATCAGGAAAAAAGAGAAACCCCAAATGAATAAAATTAGAAATGAAAAAGGAGAAATTACAACTGACAGCATAGAAATACAAAGAATTGGAAGAGATGAGTCAGAGCCATGCATCAGGCTCTGTGCTGACAGCCCAGAGGCTGGAGTCTGCTTCAGATTCTGTGTCTCCCTCTCTTTCTGCCCTTCCCTCACTCACACTCTGTCTCTATCCCTCAAAAATAAATAAGTATTTTTTTTAAAAAATAAAGAAAAAGAGTTAGAGGAGAATAGTATAAAAATTATTTGCCATGAAATAGGCAGCCTAGAATAAATGGATAAATTCTTAGAAACATAATCTTCCAATACTGAATCATGAAGAAACAGAAAACTGAATAAACTAATTACTTGGAATTGAGTCAGAAAAAACAAAAAAAATAAAAATAAAAACAAACAAAAAACTTAACAAACAAATATCCCGGTCCAGAAGACTTCACCAGTGAGTTCTGCCAAACATTTAATAATGAATACTTATTAAATTATTCCAAAAAAATGAAGAAGGAACACTTCCAACTCATTTTATGAAGCCAGAATTATTCTGATACTAAAACAGAAAATACTACCAAAAAAAATGGGCTAACATCTCTGATGAACATACATGCAAAAATCCTCAACAGAAGTATTAGTAAACCAAATTCAACCATACATTAAAAGGATCATACACCATAACCAAATGGAATACATTCCAGGAATAGGATTGTTTAACATCCGCATATCAAAAGCATGATACGGCACATAGCAAAATGAAGGATAAAAATCATATGGCTATTTCAATAGATGCAAAAAAAGCATTTGTCAAAATTCAACATCCAATTTTGGTGTAAACTCTCAATGAAGCTGGTATAGAGGGAAACTACCTCAACATAATAAAGTCCATATACAAAAAGCCCTCAGCTAACATCAGAGTCAATGGTGAAAACCTAAAAGCTTTTCCTCAAAGATGAACAAGACAAGGATTCCCACACTCATCACTTCTATTCAATGTAGTATTAGAAGTTTTGCCCATGTCAATAAGGCAAGAAAAAGAAGTACAAGACATTCAAACAGGTAAAAAAGAAGTAAAGGTGTCATTACTTGCAGATGACATGATACTATATATAGAACACCCTAAAGACTCTAATCAAAAGATTATTAGAATTAATAAATGAATTAACTAAAGTTGCAGGATACAAAATCAATATGCAGAAATCTGTTTGGTATCTCTACACTAATGAAGTATCAGAAAGGGAAATTAAGAAAACAATATTATTTACAATTGCATTGAAAATGACAAAATACTTAAGAATAAATTTAACCAAGGAAGTCAAAGACTTTTACACCAAAAACTATGAGAGATTGATGAAAGTAATTGAAGACAACAAAAATAAATGGCAAGATATCCTGAGCTCATAAACTGGAAGTATGAATATTGTAAAAATGTTCATATTACACACAACAATCTACAGAGTCAATGCAATTCCTATCAAAATACCTATAACATTTGTCACAAAACTAGAAGAATCTTAAAATTCATATGAAACCACAAAAGACCCTGAATAGTGAAGGCAATCTTGAGAAAGAAGAAAAAAGCTGGAGGTATCATGCTCCCTGATTTCAAACTATACTACATAGCTACAATAATCAAAATTGAATGATACTAGAAGAAAAACAGAAACATAGATCAGAACGGAATAGAGACCCAAGAAATAACCTCTTTTATGGTCAATTAATCTATGACAAAGGAGACAAGAGAGTATAATGGAGAAAAGACAGTCTCTTCAATAAATGGTGTCTAGAAACTGGGACAGCTATATGCAACAGCATGAAACTGGACCACTTTCTTACACCATATTAAAAAGAAATAAATTCAAAATGGATTAAAGAGTTAAATGTAAGACCTGGAACCTTAAATCTCTTAGAAGAAAACATAGGCAGTAAGCTTTTGACATCGGTTTTAACAGTATTTTTTTGGATATGTCTCCTCAGTCCAGGGTAGACACATGATATCACAATTGTCAGAATGGCTGTTTTCAAAAAGACAAGAAACTGGTGTGCCTTGGTGGCTCAGTTGGTTAAGTCCTCGACTTCAGTTCAGTCGTGACCTCACAGTTCGTGAGTTCAAGTTCTATACTGGGCCCTCTGCTGTCAGTGCAGAGCCTGCTTTCGATCTTCTGTCTCCCTCTCTCTCTGCCCCTTCCTCACTACACTCACTATCTCAAAAATAAACATTAAAAGAAAAAGACAAGAAACAAGTGTTGGTGAGTGTGTGGAGAAAAGGGAACCCTGGCGTTCTGTTGATGGGAATATTAAATTATTGCAGCCACTAAAAAAATATGGAAATTCCTCAAAAAATTAAAAATAGAGCTAACATATAATCCAGCAATTCTACTTCTTGGTATTTAGCCAAAGAAAACAAAGACACTATTTTGAAAAGATATGTGGGCCCATATGTTTATTGCAGCATTATTTACAATAGCTAAGATATAGAAGCAACCTAAGCATCTTTCAGTAGATGACTGATAGAAAAGATGTGATTGTGATATACATATATACAATGGAATATTACTCAGCCATAAGAAAGAATGAAATCTTGCCATTTGCAGCAACTTGGACCTAGAAGATCTTATGCTAAGTGAAATAAGATAAAGAAAGATAATGTATGATTTCACTTATACGTAGAATCTAAAAACATAATAACAAACAAAACAAAACAAAAAACATTTTCATAGATCCACTGAACAAACAACTGGCTACCAGAAGGGAGTAGGAGATAGGAAAAAAAGATAAAGTGATTAAAAGTTACAAACTTCCTGTTATAAAGAAATGAGTCATGGAAGTATAATTTACACCATAGGAATATACTCAATAATGTAATAAGCGTATTGTGACAGAAGTTAACCGGAGCTATAGAGTTGATCATTTTGTAATGTATAAAAATATTAAATCTCTATGTTGTACACCTGAAATTAATATAATTAATTTATGAGTTATCACAGTATTTTAATAAGAATAATATAATTATTAATAATAATATTATATTTAATAATAATAACATTTAATAATATAATAAGAATAATATAAAATAAGAAAATTGTACATAATTAATCAGATAATCACTAATATTAGAATAATATCACAAGAATGCTGAAATTAGCACCCTATAGCTAGAATATACATATGAGACTACTAAGTAATCCTTTGATTAAAAAGAAAACCATACAGTAATTCTGAAATATTAAGATGGGAGCTAAAGAAAGTGCTGTATGACAATAATCATGGAGCTATGGAAAAGCAGTATTTGTGGGAAAATTTATAGCTTTAATTATCAGGAAACAAGAAAGGTTATAAAGTACAAACCATGAATTCAACTTCAGAGGTTAAAAAGTAGTAACAACATAAACATAAAGAAACAAACAAAAAAAAAACAGATAGCAAGGAAATATAGAACAAAAAGAAATGAAGAATTGAAATACAATTTCAATTGATATTTCCTTTTTGTTAAGATTAATAAGATCTCCTAGACAAACCTTATTCAAGACTGAATTAAAAAAAAAAAAAAGACTGAATTAAAAAATAAAAGGTAGAATGTCAGAGTAAACAAAATGTGGCATGTAAAAAAAAATAGAAATACAGACAACAGTGATTTAATGTACAGGACAAACATTACATTCTAATAAATCTCATCTAATGATCTTAGATGTAAACGATACAATTCTGAAAAAACTAAAAATGACAAAATGGTACAAGAAGAAAAAGAAGATGTGCATAGGTAAGTCAAATTTGAAAACCATACATGAAAACAAAACAAAATATGCCCAAAATGGCCACAGAAAACTTCTTTCCAAATGCCCAGACCCCAAAACCTTTGTAGATAGATTCCAGTAGACGTATAAGAAGTAAAGTTTTTTGTATATGAGATTATTTTCAAAAACATATATAATTATAAAAGATACACTGCTGTTTGCATAAAACCAGAGAAATAAAATAGGGACAACCTCCTGCAAGCAATCTATTACAAAAGCTTAGAAATTCTCCTAAGTTCCACAAGGAGCAGCAGGGAGGGAGGATGACCATCACAACATTGTTTGTGGTAAAATGTACTGGTGGCAACTGATGTGGTCATGACTAGAAAAACTGGTTTGTAAATATTAAGAATTCAACAATTAGAAGCAATAATCAAGTAACATGGAAAAATGTTAAAAACAAAGCACTGAGTGAAAAATTAATTAATGGCGTGAAAACAAAACCAACACTATTTATGTGAATTCAAAACACAAAAACACAAGAAAATGCATTCTTATAGGAATACATACAAAAAAATCGGTCATCAAACAAATAAAATGGTTGACAATAAGGAAAAGAGTTAAGTAGAGAATGAGGATGAAAAGGAATAGAGAAATGTCAGATGATGATAGATGATAGATAGATGATAGATAGATGATAGATAGATAGATATATAGATAGATAGATGATAGGTAGATATATAGATATATAGATAGATGATAGATGATATAGATAGATAGATAGATAGATAGATAGATAGATAGATAATTGATAGATAATAGGTAGGTGGGAAGATAGATAGATAGATAGATAGATAGATAGATAGATAGATGGATGATAGGTAGATAGATGATAGATACAAACATACATACATTCATACATGCATCTATAAGTAGATATAAATAAAAATAAAATATACAATTCATTTCACCAGATGATAACAGGCACTCAAAGGATACGTATTAATTGTTTTGTATGGAATTTAAGTAGGAAAGTTACGTACATATAAATTTTTTTAAATAATTTCTTTGGCATATGAGAGAAGGGAAATTTCCAAATTAATTGTATGAGGTCAGTATCACCCCAATACCAAAAGCAGACACCAGCACAAAAGATAACTTTAGGCCAATATCTCTCATGAGTATAAATGCTAAAAATCCTCAACAAAATGTTAGTAAACTAAATCCAACAATATATTTTTAAAAATCATATACCATGATCAAGTGGGATTTATTCCTAGGATGCAAAGGTAGTTCAGTATTTGCAAAACAATCAATGTGATATGTCACACCAATAAAAGAAAGGATAGAAACCATATGATCATTTCAATAGATGCAGAAAAAGCATTTGACAAAGTACAATATCTATTCATGATAAAAACCCTCTGTGAAGTAGTTCTAAAGAGAAAATACCTCCACATAATCAAGGTTTTATATGAAAATCCCACAGCCAACATCACATTCAATGGTGAAAAACTGAGAGCTTTCCCTTAAGGTCAGGAACAAGACCAGGAGGTCCAGTCTTACCATGTTTATTCAACAGGGTACTGGGAGTCTCAGCCACAGAAGTTAGACAACATAAGAAAATAAAAAAAATCCTAACCAGTAAGGAGGAAATAAATCTCTCACTATTTTCAGATGACAAAATACTATTTTTGGAAAAGCCTAAAGATTCCACCTAAAAACTACTAGAACTGATACATAAATGCAATAAAGCCACAGCATACAAAATCAATGTACAGAAATCTGCTGCCTACACTAATAATGAAGCAGCAAAAAGTGAAATTAAGAAAACAATCCCACTTACAATTGCACCCAAAACCATAGAATATCCAGTAATAAACTTAACCAAAAAGGTGAAAAACCTCTGCTCTGAAAATATAAAAACTGATGAAAGAAATTCAGAATGATGCAAAGAAACAGAAAGATATTCTATGCAAATGGGTTGGAAAAACAAATATTGTTGAAATATCTATACTACCCAAGTCAATCTACACATTTAATGCAATCCTTATCAAAATAGCAACAACATTTTTTCACAGAGCTAGAACAAGCAGTCCTAAAATTTGTATAGAACCACAAAAGACCCCAAATAGCCAAGGCAAACTTGAAGAACAAAACTGGAGGTATTACAATTCCAGATTTCAAGTTACATTACAAAGTGGTAGTAGTTAAAACAGAATGGTACTGGCCTAAAAATAGACACACAGTTCGATAGAATAGAACACAAAACCCAGAAATAAACCCACAGTTACATGGTCAGTTAATTTTCTACAAAGGAGGAATGAATATCCAATGAGAAAAAGACTCTTCAACAAATGATGTTGGGAAAACTGGACAGCTGCCTGCAAAAGAATGGATCTGGACCACTTTCTATCACCATACACAAAAACAAACTCAAAATGGATTATATACCTAAGTGTGATATCTGAAACCATTAAAAACCCTTGAAAACAGGCAGTAATCTCTGTGACATAGGCCATAGCAACATTTTTCTAGATATGTCTCCTGAGGCAAAGGAAATAAAGCAAAAACAAACTACTGGAACTGCATCAAAATAAAAATCTTCTGCACAGTAAAGGAAATAATCAATAAAATGAAAAGGCAACCTAACGAATGGAAGAAGATATTTGCAAATGGCATATCTGATAAAGGGTTTGTATCCAAAATATATGAAGAACTGATATAACTCAATATCCAAAAAACAAATAATCCAATTTAAAAAATGGGAAGAAGACATGAACAGATATTTCTCCAAAAAAGACATACAGATGGACAACAGACACATGATAAGATGCTCAACATCACTCATCATGAGGGAAATGCAAATCAGAACTACAATGTGATATCACCTCACTTGTCAGAATGGCTAAAATCAAAAACACAAGAAACAAGTATTGGCAAGGTTGTGGAGACAAAGGAACCCTCTTGCACTGTTGGTAGGAATGCAAATTGATTCAGCCACTGTGGAAAACAGCATAGAGTTTCTCAAAAAATTAGCAGTAGAACTACCCTATGATCCAATCATGGAACTACTGGGTATTTATGCAAAGATATAAAAACACTACTTCAAAGGTATACATGCATCCTATGGTTATAGCAGCATTATTTACAATAGGCAAATTATGGAAGCAACCCAAGTGTTCAGGCATAGATGAATGGGCAAACAAGATGTGATACACACACACACACACACACACACACACACACTAACATATATACTACAGCCATATGTGTATAAGTACATACAAATACATATATGCATATGTATATGTATACATATATATCACAGCCTTAATAAAAGAATGAAATCTTGCCATTTGCAACAATATGGATAGAGCTAAGGAGTATAATGCTAACTGAAATAAGTCAGTCAGAGAAAGACAAATAGCATATGATCACACTCATATGTGGAATTTATTAAACAAAACAAACAAGCCAAGGGGGGGGGGGGCAGGGAAGGCAAGGATCAAACCAGGAAACTGACTCTTAACTATGGAGAATAGACTGATTGTTACCAGAGAAGAGTTAAGTGGTAGGATGGGGAATAGGGGATGAGGATTAAAGAGTACACTGTGTTTTTTTTATGTTTATTTATTTATTTATTTTATTATTTATATTATTATTATTTTTTCTTGAGAGCGAGAGAGACAGTGTGCGAACAGGGGAGGGGCAGAGAGAGAGGACGGGGACAGAATATGAAGCAGGCTCCAGGCTCGCAGCTGTCACCACAGAGTCCCACAAGGGGCTCAAATTTATGAGCCGTGAGATCATGACTTGAGCTGAAGTTGGATGCTTAACGACCTGAGCCACCCAGGCACCCCAGAGTACACTGATTTTGGTGAAAAAAAAAATAACATAAAATGATATAAACAAACAAGTAAATAAAATAACTTTTTGGGCAAATGGAGGTAACATAAGAATGTTTGATTTCTACCATGAGCTTTACTTGGGGGAAATATATTTTCCTTAGTATCTATAATCATTGGCATGTCCTCATAAGGATTTGGAGTGCAAATGCATACTGTTATGACCATAAAAATTCAAGAAATAAAATATTTCTACTTTGGTAATGCCTTAAGATCCTTTACAGCAGAGAAGTTTTCATCTCTGGAAATTTGTGCCTTTGGCTGATGGTTCCCAAGTTTCCAGAAGACATAAATAAACAGAACACAATCACAGAATCCAAATTTATAAAGCACATGTAAATGTCAGTGGAAGAAATAATAGAGTAACTTTGCTGCCCCAAATTTCATATACTGGGATTACTGAATATAGAATATAAATTGCAGAGATGAAAAATACTTAGGGAGCTATAGAGAATTATGAATACATAAGAAAGGTAATGGGGTAGACTGGGTGGCTGTCAGTTAGGTGTTCAACTCTTGATTTTGGCTTAAGTCATTATTCCAGGGGCATGGAATCGGGCCCCACATCAGGCTCCAGGCTGCTTGGATTCTCTATGTCTCCCTCTCTCTCTGCCCCTTCCTTGCTTGTACACTCTCTTGCTCAAAATAATTAAATAAAAGATAAGAAAAAAGACAAGAAAAGTAATGGACCCTCTTAAATATTCTTTTAAATGAGTAGGACAGTTCAAAGTAACCTAACCAGTTAACAAGTTGAACAGCACCAAGATGAAGGGAATTGGAGAACTAGGAGACAAACATGAAGAGGTCCATAGAAGAAATCAGAATCATTGCAGATGATTTTCACTAGATCAGAAATATTGTTTAAGAAAATTGGTTTTACAGTTGTTTGTGAATATCAGCTACACTTGAATATGCAGATATCCTAGGAGATAACAAATCCACTTTTGATAATGTATCCCACTTTCTGCATATTCGCACTTGTGAAAATGTGTATGAATGATCCTAGCAGCACTGTTTGTAATTAAAAAAAATATGTGAAGCAAACTATCCTTCATATAGTGAATGCGACATACTTATAAGTGAAGCATTAATTATAGAGGAAATAAATAAATTGCAGCTATAGGAATCACTATGAAAAAATAAAATGCTACAATCATATACTTTTGTAACATGCTGACTCACTATTATGTATTGTCAAAATATCCATATATATTAAACTTCTAAATAATATTATAAGAGTGCTTAACACAAAATCAAGAAAACATTATCTTTTGAAGAGGTAGCCAGGTAAAGAATATGATTCGGGAGAGGTACAGAGGAGCTTAAACAATATTTATAATATCTTATTTCTTACTTTGATGCTGGATTCAAAGAGTTTTATTATTTTTATACATTATTGTACATCAGAAATATTTTCCAACATTAAAGGGAGAGAAAATTTATCTCAGTAACAAAGTCCAACAAACTAATAAAACAGTTTAATTAACTTAAAACATATGTTGTTGATTTCATTATCATAGAGAAAAATATATTGATACATGCAGACAGTTGATGCTGTGTGACTGCACAGGGATATGATTTCAACTGATGCTTAAAAAGACCTGTGTACGGCAGGTTGCAAATAGGTCCTGAGGGGACAGACCAACCCAGCTGGAGTGTGGCCCACCTGCCTGATTAGCACTGTGGCTAAAAGGAGCTGACAGGCAGCTTCTATTTTTATCTGATCTTTAAATTCCAGGAACCTCATTTCACTAAATCATGGTTTTCTAGCAGGATTGTAAAAGCTTTCCCTCTGCTTATTCCTTTTTAATCTAGATTCCTCTCAAAAGCTCTACTCATAAATGGCTACCATCCTGATAAACTCTTCATATCCTCTACCACTAGGACATTGGGGAAAAAAGAAAAAAAAAAGCCAAAACAAAACAAAAAAAAACCTCCCCTGAGCTAAAATTAAAGCAAAAGAGTAAGAACAATTTGACACTTATTCCGACTGGTAAAAACTCATTTTAAAGAGATTTAAAAATTATTAATACTCTAATATTTTTGGCATTTTTGCATTATGCATAATGTAGACCAACATGGACAGTTAAATATATTTACACCCTCTTGGACTATTTTGCTTAAAGAGACAATAAAAATGCACCCATGAGTTTATTAAATATTCCTACAATTGGTGTTTTAAACTTAGCTTGAATTGAACTTTAATATTCAAAATTTTCTCATTTAAAAGATATAATGCTGAAGTATTAGAAACGACAAAGGTAGGTATGCCATGAACACATTCTAAAACAGCATGATATTATTATGAGAGAATTTTAGTATTTTACCAACTACACATGTGTGTGCATTCCTAACTGATTTAATTTATGGCTATAGACTAGATAAGGTGTATACATATCCTAACTGATTTAATTTATGGCTATAGACTAGATAAGGTGTATACATACACTGATTGTGAGTATTGATATAGGTAGGGAGATGCATGAGGATGAGCGTAGTGATAGATGAAGAACCCATATGATTTCTTCTTTGACATCAATGGTAAGGAACCAAACTCATTTTCCATCAGTTAGGGACAAAGCTAGATTGGGAATGTGGAAATTTAATTTGAATTATTGGCTTCAAAAGAAAGCCAAGGATATCTTGGGGTGCCCTAGTGTCTCAGTCGGTTAAGCCTCCGACCTCTGCTCAGATCATAATCTCATGGTTCGTGAGTTTAAGCCCCACATCAGGCTCTGTACTGACAGCTCAGAGCCTGCAGCCTGCTTCAGATTCTGTGTCTCCCTCTCTCTCTGCTCCTTTCTAACTCCCCCACCACACTCTCTCTCTCTCAAAATCAAAAAACAAATTTTAAAGAAAGCGAGGATATAAAATGACAGGAAAATAAATCAGACTTTTATGCCAGTTTTCAAAAAATGAGAATAAATCTGATCTTTGTTTTAAATCTGATCAACTTTAGGTTCAACTTGTTATCTATTTTATTAGAATAGAGTTGACATCCTACATTTAGAGTTAGATTTCTAAACTAATGTAAGGAGAATATACTATTTGCTTTGTGCCAAAGTGAGGTCAAAGTGAGTGAGGTCAAAGGAATGTGTGGGATATTCACACTACCTGCTCACTTATCAGAAAATAAAAAACAAATCAATGAGCCTATAGGCTTTCAATGATAACATTTATTATTGCATCTAAAAGCAATAGCATCACTGTACTGGAAAGCAAGTTCACTAATTCTTAGTTCTATGAATAGGTGTGATTCAATCAATTTTAAATTTAAGAAAAGAAATAAATATCAAAATAAAGTAGCATAGAAATCTCATAACATTTAAACTTATTGAATACTAGGAGGACTACATGTATATCTTTTAAACAATAGCCAAAATTTCTAAAAGTCTGAGATAATATCAGAATTTTGAGACAATCTAAAACTATTTGATATTTAAATCCCAACAAATTTTGAGTGGGTAATATTTGTGATACACCAGAAGTGAAAGAAAAAAAGGAAAAACCCAGCGGTCATGTGTTAATGTTTTATACTTAATAGTCAAATTTTTCTGTTTGCAAACCTGAAATATTAGCTATTCAACATCATATGTAGAGGTCATAGATTCTTATAGATTAGTGCTGTGGTTGCATTAAGGCATTCAAATTTTAAATTTACTTCAGAATCAAATAAAAATTAAGTTGCAATAGTTTAAATCACAGTAGGTTCAAAGCTCTAAATTATAACCTCATATTGGAAATTGAAATTGAAATAAAATAATATTAATTATTATTTATTAAGCCTATTAAATATCATCAGCATTTTTTAATGTTTATTTGGGGGGTGGGGAGGGGCAGAGAGAGAAGGAGAAAGAGAATCCCAAGCAGGCTCCAGGTTGTCAGCGCAGAGCCCTACACAGGGTTCAATCTCACAAACTGTGAGATCATGACCTGAGCTGAAATCTAGAGTCCTATGTTTAACCAACTGAACCACCCAGGTGCCCCCATTAGCATTTTCAAGTACAATGCCAAACCACATTCTGTTCCAAATTACTGTAATACAATATTGGTCTGCACAAGCAATCACAAAGGTCAAGAAAAAGGTCCAGTGACAGTGGAATGGGAATGCTAATAATAGTCTATAAATAGCATAATCTATAACTCAAACAATTATGTCTATAAACAAGAGGAAGACAAAGAAGGACCATGCTCAAGATTTAAGTGGACTGTGGGGAAAGATGGGCTGCAAAAAAGGTTAAGAGATCAGAAACACACACAGATGCCTGACTTCCGGATAAAGGCCACAGGTCTGGAAAAAGTTTCAAATTTCTCAAATTTCAGCGTGCATAGGAATCAGTGGGGAACTTGTTAACCTGCAGACTTCCTTGGATTCTACTTTAAGAGGAGTGAATTGATTCAGCATAGTTTTCTAAAATATCTTTAAAATAAATTCCTCATAGAAGCCATTTTTCATAGTTTCTTTCAAAATTATATTGGAAATATAAAATAAAAACATATCACAATTGAAAGTTACAATAAGTTAGCTTGTGTTGATTTGGGATTAAATTAGTTCCTTATTTTCAGTTCTGCTATTTTTTCTTGTCCCTAAACCTCTTTTATTATTCCATAGCTTTCTTAAAAATGTAGCTGAAATTTTTTGGTTGTAAAATCTTAGAAATAATAGTGGTCTCATGTTAGATTTATACTCAAATCTGTAAATAAATAGATAAAACTACATGTATCACAGGATAGGAGAGGCTCTATAATTCACAGTATCTTCGTTGAGTTTTGGAAAAGTGATTGGATGTCTCAAGTATAATTTCAGAGTGTTCTGATTAGTTTCTGATAAGAATAAAGCTAACTTTATTATGTACAAATCTACACAAGCTTCTAAATATGTTTTTAATTGTTTACTTATTTATTTATCTATTAGATAATGTCCATGTACTTCCATTTTTATATTCTGACTTTGGTCATTTCCAGATCTGAGTGATATCTAATATTATGTCAGGTTTCAATAAGCATTGTTCCTATCAGCTGTCCTCAGATCTACAGAGACAAAATACTATAGACTATTTAGACTAAGATGGTATCCTATGTAGGGAAATGACTGTAAAGCAAAAGATTCCATGGCTGTACTGTGGGGTCTTCAACCATAAAACAAGTTTCCAAGTGTCTAGGATCCCATGTTCAACCACGTCAAGACACTGAAACTCTAAAAATTCTTGCAGTGCAATGGAAATATTCCTCTGGCCACTTTTTCTAAAAAACTTATGATTGACATTCTCCTTTTACAGTATCAATATCGAAAATGTGATAGTTTTGATTCTTCTTCCTGTTTCATGTGAAATTACTTCACTTTTAACTGATAGCTATGATGTAATTGTTTCAAGCCACTGATTTTCAATGAGTCAAAATAAAATTAAAAAAAATTTGTGGCCACAGGCTACGTGAGTTTGCAACTCTACCCTATTCCATCTTAACTGATTTTGCTTTTGAAAGAATTTCTGTCTAATCTTGAGTTTCTCAGTTGGCTTTGATGGCAATAGTCTTGTTTTATTTCTTAAATCATTTTCTTCCCTAGCTTACTTTCTCAGAATATAAGAACGCTTTAAAAACAAAACAAAACAAAACAAAACAAAACAAAACAAAACAGGGGCGCCTGGGTGGCTCAGTCGGTTGAGCGTCCGACTTCAGCTCAGGTCACGATCTCGCGGTCCGTGAGTTCGAGCCCGGCGTCGGGCTCTGGGCTGATGGCTCAGAGCCTGGAGCCTGCTTCCGATTCTGTGTCTCCCTCTCTCTCTGCCCCTCCCCCGTTCATGCTCTGTCTCTCTCTGTCTCAAAAATAAATAAATGTTAAAAAAATTAAAATAAAAACAAAACAAAAGACTATAAGAATGCTAGGTGCTACTTTTGTTCTTGTTTGGTTTATAGGCTTTCTCCCTATTACATTTTGAACTTCTCTGGATTGATATTTGATTTTTATTAATTTTGTTTTTCACCCACTTTTGCCATTTATAAAATTTTTCTTCAAGAGATATATCATGTATCTTATTTAAAATCTTTGACATATTTTTTAAATTCAGAACATATTCCCACATATCCAACCATACTCACTTTAACATCATAAAAGATAAACATTATTTCATTGATAAAATTACCTAAATGTAATAAAACTTATGAAAGAGATATTCTTACCTCAATATAGTTATATCCAATTTCTCAGAACCCAAATTATGAATTGGATGCTATTAAATATAAAATATTTCACTTTATATTTGTGAACCTATGGTTTTTCTACTAGTGATTTCTTTAAAACAATTTTTTTTTAATGTTTATTTTTGAGAGACAGAGTGTGAGCCGGGGAGGAACAAAGAGAAAGGGAGACACAGAATCCAAAGCAGGCTCCAGGCTCCAGGCTCCAAGCTGTCAGCATAGAGCCCAACATGGGGCTCGAACTCACAAGCCGTGAGATCATGACCTGAGCCGAAGTTGGACACTCAACCAACTGAGCCACCCAGGTGCCCCAGTTTGTGATACTTTGTTATAGTAGTCCTAGCAAATGAATACAGCATATGATCATTTTTGTTAAGGGGAACATGACTTACTTGAGTGACCTTTGTTGCTTGGTACCAATAAGTTGTCATATAAAAAGTGAACAGTTTCTACATAAATATTTTTGAAAAAGGACACACCCCCTTTTATTTTTTTTTATTTATTTTTTAATTTTTTTTTAATGTTTATTTATTTTTGAGACAGAGAGAGACAGAGCATGAACGGGGGAGGGGCAGAGAGAGAGGGAGACACAGAATCGGAAGCAGGCTCCAGGCTCTGAGCCATCAGCCCAGAGCCCGACGCG
Source organism: Neofelis nebulosa (assembly GCF_028018385.1). Classification (NCBI taxonomy): domain Eukaryota; kingdom Metazoa; phylum Chordata; class Mammalia; order Carnivora; family Felidae; genus Neofelis; species Neofelis nebulosa. Next base: position 67,390,183 of record NC_080784.1, on the reverse strand, counting down.
GGGCTCGAACTCATGGACCGTGAGATCGTGACCGGAGCTGAAGTCGGACGCCCAACCGACTAAGCCACCCAGGCGCCCCAACACACCCCCTTTTAAATACTGGTTTATGTTTATCTAGGAAACACTTAAAATTCCATGGGTGGTTCTGTTACAAAGTAACTTTTCTGTGACTGAATTGGGCCTTGAGTATTTTTTAAGATTGGAGCAACTTTCTTCCACGTCTAAATGTCTACCACACATGAGTTTATATGCTTTGGTGGTTTTGAGTTGTTATTTTGCTTGCCTGTTTTTTTTTTTTCTGTTTTGTTTTGTTTTTCTCCTGGAAGTAAAATGAAGGGCTCTGGTTCAAGATAAAAGGTAAGAAGATGCTACATTAAAGAAGAGGAAGCAAAAAAATAAAAGTGACACACTAAGAGAACAAAGAAAAGATAAGGAAGACGATTATGAGGAATAGTGAAAGGCAAGAGTAGCCAGCAAGGTAGCGGAGGAATTATGACTGAAGCCACATTACTGCCCAGACTCCCCAAGAGTAACAAAGGGAATGATAAACCCAAAGGCACAGCTTTGGTGAGCAATTTTCTGAGACTCTGCTTTGGAATACAGGTGGCATATGCAAGGAGTCATTCTCTCCATTCCAGGTCAACAGACAAGCCTCAGGCACCCAGAGCGTTGAAAACTGATGTCAGGAGCAGCAGAAAGCAACAGTAACCTTCCTATTGCCATTTGTGTTTCCATGGAAAAACAAAAGTCACAGAGACAGCACACAGGAGGAACTGTTACCCTAGGACTCCCTAAAATAAATGAAGGAAGTATTTGTGGCCCAGAGTCAGGATCAGCTGTGTAATTTGCAGGGCTCAGTGCAACAGGCAAATGCAAAGCCCTTTGTTCAAAAGTTATTAAGAATTTCAAAATAGTGACAGCACAGTAAGAATCCAAATATGTGGCCCAGACTCGCATGGGGTTTCAAGCAATTGTGTAGGTCACATGCTCATAAAGCTGGCCCCACCTGGACATGATTCATTTATAAGCAGATAAAGTCTAGGCACTGATGTGCTATAGTATTCTAACATAATGAGATTATGGTTAAATATGCAATCAATTTTCTGTAATTCCTCCATTCAGTAAGTATGATGGCTATTTGAAGGCATAAAATTTTAATTTTGTTTTTTAATTGCCTTAAAAATTAAACTGGTGAATCTGCTTAGAGTATACCTCTCAATAAAACCTTTTAAAGCATTAAACAAATAACTATTTTGAGATCTTACTTTCTGTTTTTTTTTTTAATAAAATGACTGCTTAATCAAGAAGTGCTTTCTAAACTCTACCTGAATTATATGCATGAAGTTAAAACATCTTCTCCAATTGATATATGGAACATACTATTTCTGATTAGCATCATTTACATGAAATTGGCATTTTCATAACAGATTAAGCAAATAGAAACCAATATTTTATCTTATCATGAATTTACTGCTGTCCAGGATACAAAGTCTAAGTAGTAGTTGAGTAGTCTTATTTCAAGTGCACAGATACACTAAGCAGGCAATCTGTATAGACAGAAAGAGAAATTCTTAATACCGCCTTGACATTCAGGATACTTTTTGTTTCTTAGTTCAATTCCTATTAGAATTTCCCAAAAGAAACAAAACTTTCCTATCCAACATCATACCTTTTTTGGCTGCCTTAGTAAATGCAGATAATAATCACTTTACATTTGTTTTCTCTTTTGTGTTTCTTCTAAAAACTTACAATCATGCATCTGACATTTCCATCCTCATTTCATATCCATTGTCATGTATCTTCTAAATAAGAAATCATTTTAGGATTGATTATTATTATAACTAAATATTGAATAATTTCTTTGTTGTCCTCCTCATGCCCTGTCTTGGCAATTAAAGGGTAGGATAAAATAAAGTTTACTTGAAGCATGTTTATAAAATGTATGTTTACTCACACAATTTAGTTGGATGACTGAGCTTTTTTGCCCACACTAAGTAAGCAACATTTTCAAATCCCTTCATGTTTTCTAATAAGAGTAATGACAATAAAAGTCACATGATTCTCTTTTCATAGGTATTGCAAATGGTCCTCAAATCAAGTTTCTCTATAAACAAAGTATTGTCTTATTTGAATTCTATCCAGTTTACTAATGATTCTGAAACGACAGTCTCTTGACTCAAGTTCATAAAATTCATCTCTTTATTATTTGTATTATATACTACCATGTTATTTATTTTCATTTTCATTTTTTTTTCTTTTTGAGAGAGAGAGAGAGAGAGAGAGAGAGAGAGAGAGAGAGAGAGAGAAAGTGAACAGGAGAGGGACAGAGAGAGGGAGAGAATCCTAAAGAGGTTCCACACCGTCAGCACAGAGCCCTATGAGGGGTTGAACCCACCAAACCCACCAAACCTGAGATCATCACCTGAGCCGAACCTGAGTTCTAGGCTTAAAAGACTGAGCCACCCAGGTACTCCTATATGCTACTATTTTAAATGGAGTTTTTCCTTTTGCTCTTCGAAAAATATTCTGAATGTCCTCACATTTTCCTACTGACTCCTCCAATCCCATTGTTACATCTTTGCATCATTTAATTACCTGAGTCCTTAACTCTTCCGGGATTAGTCTTTTAATAAGTCTTTTAATAACCGCAATGTGGTTATTATTGTGTGCGTTTCTTGTCTTGCTCCACCATTTTCTCTCCATTCTTCTTTCATTTGTCTTATCTGTTAAATTATGCATAAGTTTTTGGGGCGCCTGAGTGGCCCAGTCGGTTAAGTGTCCAACTTTGGCTGAGGTCATGATTCCACAGTTGATGGGTCATCGGGGGTCTGTGCTGACAGCTCAGAGCCTGGAGCCTGCTTCGAAATCTGTCTCTCCCTTTCTCCCTGTCCCTTCCCTATTTGCAGTCTGCCTCCCTCTCTCTCTCAAAAATATAAACATTAAATTTTTTTTTAATTATGAAAAGTTTTTGAAGTATTTGTTTACCACTTATTTTCATACTTAAGTACACATAGTTTTGAATAACAAACCCTCTTTTAATGAAGCTTTTATAAACTTCTTTTATATGAGAATTTTTTCATTCCTGTTTTCCACCTATAAAACAATGATTGCATTTTAATTTCAAAAGGCCTATTTTGATGGCTCCCTGAGTTTTACTGATAGCCTGTATTGATCAATATGCTGTATCATCTAAAATTCTTTATACTCAAATGAAAAAGCACAGTAAAACCATCCTTTCAAATCTTATGATACACAGTAAACATTCTAAATGTAGATGTTAATTTCTAAAAAAAAACAACTTATATCATTATAATAGGAGAATTAGTTATCTTAAATTTGTCATGGACAGTTAAATCATTGAGTTTTTCTTTTTCTAAAATCTTGTTGATTTGTTATTGTTTGATCAAAACTAACTGTAGGCTCTTAAAAAATAAATGTTTGTACTCCTCTAAAACAATAGATGCTTTACTTTGAGAGCTTTATATTTGGACAATTATACTCCTTTAATTTATCTCTGGAATTAAACAAGGTTCTCATTTCATGAGACTTTTCTAGGAAGCTCTTCTCATTACTTATGAAGTGAATTCTTAAAACTAACTCTTCTTGAAAGTTTTTTTTTTTCTGTACTGTGTTCTTCCTCTCAGAGATTTGTGTCAACTTTCAAAATCTATGTTTCTTCATGCAGATTGATGACAAATAGACTAAGAAACTAAGAAGTACACTTTCTTTCTTTCCCCTTGCCCAATGTTTACCTTAATTACATTCTTCTATCTTTTCTTTCTTTCTTCACTATTCAGCTATTTTTCCATTAGTATTTTTATTCTCCTTCTCTAGGCCTCCCTGTTAAACTTCTTTACCAGCTTTTACTATGCTCATATGCCTTTCTGTTCATCCTCAGGCCAGTGGCTTTCTTCTTAAATAGGGTTATTTACTGATGGAAAATTCTTGATCAAAAGTAAACTTGAGAACCTGTGTGCTATTTTGCTGATTGCATCTGAGGCTTGTTTGTAGAAGGGGTGAACATTTATTAGCTGATGGTACATATGATGGTTAATGTTATGTGTCTACTTGACTGGGCAACACAGACATATGTTCAAATGTTATTCCGGGTTCCTCGGTGAAGGTGTTTCTAGATGAGATTAACATTTGAATCAGTAAACTAAGTAAAGCAGAATGTTCTCCCCAATGTGGCTGGCCCCATACAATTGAAGAAATAAATAGAACAAAGAGGCTGAGTAAGAGGGAAATCCTCCTGCTTGACCACTTGAGCTTGGGATACAGGTCCTTACCTGCCTTCAGACTGAAATTGAAAAACAGGCTCTTCTCAGGTCTCAAGCCTCTCCTGGGTCTCCAGCTTCCCAACTGCAGATTCTGAGACTTAGTCTCCATAATGTTGTGAGCCATTTCCTTATAATATGTATCTTCCTTTCTCTCCCTCTCTCTTTTCATTTTATATATCTGGAAGCATCATTTATAGACACTTGAATGTTTAGGACTGCTCTTCCCTCTTGATGGATTGACCCCTTTATCATTTTGAAATGACTTTCTTTATCTACAGTAAATATGTTTTGCCCTGAAATCAGTTTTCTCTTATAGTGATATTGTAACTGAACTAACATGAGTTTGCTTCTTGGTGAGTTACAGGTAGAGACTAGGACCAGGTAGAGTTGTCACACAAAAGAAACTGTTTGCAGCAAATAAGGAGATCTCTTGAAAAAAATCCCCAAAGCCAAAACCTGACTCTCTGAGGGGGTGAATGGGTTCATTTTAGTTAGGTTCAGAATGAATATTCAGAAAGGAAATTTTGCCATTGCATATAAAGGCAGGCATAAAGTTGTGCAGCCATACCTAGAACACATGCCTGTGTAGGTATCCTACGTTACGTTAATGAAACTTGTGCTCCTCCTTGAGCAAATATTTAGCATTGTAATAAAGCAGAGGAGGGGCACCTGGGTGGCTCAGTCGGTTGGGCTTCAGACTTCTGCCCATGATCTCATGGCTCCTGTGTTCGAGGCCCGGTCGGGGTCTGTCTGTGCTGACAGCTTGGAGCCTGGAGCCTGCTTTGGATTTTGTGTCTTCCTCTCTCTCCGCCCCTCCCTTGCTAATGCTCTGCGTCTCTCTCTCTCCCAAAAATAAGCAAAAACATTAAAGAAAAAATTTAAAGCAGAGGTAACTATCAGACAAAGAGAAGGGGCTATGGGCATGCTCTGAGAGCTGGCATAAATTGGATGACGTCTTGAGCTCATTATTGTCTTGCTTACTCTGGAAACAGTACTGGGAATTTTACCACTGATTTATGTCTCTGATGTAGTTAAGCTATTTCCTGGTCTGGTAGAGACATTAGCTTTTACATTCCCTCTGTTCCTTTAAAATCTTTAACCATTGGGGTTTTGCATTTCTTTGTGATTCTGACACCTCCTAGGGAAGTTCTGCAGGAGCTAGTGGAGCATAGTAGGGCATAGTTGGGGTGGGGTGGGGAATCAGCTAGGAGCCTAAAATTACTTTTCTTATGTCAAGAACATTGCATCTCCTCATTCTTTCTCTGGAGATCTCTAACTCCTGCTTACAATATTGCTAGTCTAGCTTTTTTCTTTAATTAATGTTACCATGTGATATGTTTTTCTATTGTTTAACTTTTGATCTATTTGTATATTTATATTTAAAGTGAATTTTATAGGCAGCATATAATTATTCCTTGCCTATTGATGCAACGATGACAATCTCTACCTTTGAACTGTAATGTTTTGACAATTTATATTTAGTGTGATCATTAATGTACTTAGATGTGAATCTATTATCTAGCTATTTTTTGCATTTGTCCTTTCTGCTGTCTGATTACTTATCTTTTTCTTCTTCCTTTTGGATTATTTGAACATCTTTTCATATGCTGATTTTCCATCTGTTTATCTTCTTTGGTGGGATATCTTTTCAGATATTTTGCCCATTTTTTATTAGGTTGTTTTCTTACTGTTGACTTTTAAGAGTTCTTTGAATATTTGGATACAATACCTTTATCAGATATGTGTTTTGCAAATATCTCTCCTTGTCTGTGGCTTGTTTTCTCATTCTCTTGACAGTGTCTTTTGAAGAGCACAGTTTTTAATTTTAATGAAGTCCATTTTATCAATTATTTATTTCATGGAATGCACCTTTGCTGTTGTAACTAAAAAGTCATTGCTATATCCAAGGTCTTCTAGCTTTTCTCTTATGTTATCTTCTATGAGATTTATACTTTTATGTTTCTCATTTAGGTCTTATACCATTTTGAGTTAACTCCATCCTTAACTTATTAGCTACAACTCTTTAGCCTTTTTAAAAATGTTATTAGTTATTTAGGGGGTTATTTCCAGCTTGAACATATCTACCATCAAATCATATTACCTCATGTCTTCTATAATAAGAGAACCTTATGATACTATACATCTAATTTGCCCTTTATGCCCAAATGATTCATTTGCTGTAAGATATGTTAAAATGAATCTTCTAGGCCGAAGGAAAAAGATACCAGTTGGAAATATGGATCCACACAAAAGAACAAAAGCAATGGGAATGGTAAACATATGGATATATATATATATATATATATATATATATATATAATATCAGCTTTAAATACAGTGTTTTCATTGTATTTCTTAAAAATGAAACATTATCCACCTCCCCACCCCCAACCCCAGAGTTGTACTGTATAATGGAAATGCAAGGGACATAAAGAGAGGGGTAGAATGTATGGAAAAGCTCACTCTTTCCCTATTCCTCCCACATAACTATATCTGCCCCTAGTGTCATCCCTTGAGACTCCTCTGGTCTCATTCTTTCTGAGATTGGCTTATTATAGAAGTTTTCCTAGTGTGATACTTAAGAAACACATGTTGTTGTTGTTGTTGTTGTTGTTGTTGTTGTTTGATGTTTATTCTTTATTTTTGACAGACAGAGTGCAAGCAGAGAAGGGGCAGAGAGAGGGAGACACAGATCCAAAGCTGGCTCCAGGCTCTGAACTGTCAGCACAGAGCCCAGTGTGGTGTTCGAACCCATGAATCGTGAGATCATTACTTGAAGTCAGATGCTTAACTGACTGAGCCACCCAGGCGCCCCAAGAACACATGTTTGAGAGCTCTCCACACAATCATAATTCATTTCAAGTAAATGTACATTTAATTTATTAAAATAATTTATTCCCTGCTAGCCCTTATTTTTGGGTTTCTGAAATCTATAATTTCTAAGTATACCACCTATTTGGTTTGGTGTAAAACCCTAGAAATAGGATGTGCCAGTAAATAAAAGATTAGACACTGAGAGGGAACACAATTCTTTCAGTATGAATTTGGTGAAACACAAGGTGAAACTGAAGAGACATCTTCCACCTATGAAAATAAGATTGAATGCCACATGACTTGGGACATAGGAAATTGGTTTATAGGAAATTGGTAGCTAAGAAGGATACAAAAGGGCTTAATGGGAACTCCTGGTTTCATTATTCCTTTTATTTATAATATGTATATAACACACATAAACTGAACCAGAACACTGAAATAATCGTCTTTTGATGTAATATTTTAACAGAAAAATTAGGTGAGGATTGGCATCAGTTTTGATGAAATGGTATGGTTGCTTAGTTAGATACTATATATGCCACTGGAATATCATAACATAAATATTTGCAGCAAGCGATCAGTGAGTGATACTAAGGAGTGTCACTAGATGGGAGAAATATGAAGGAGACTTAGATCACCTAGCCTGTCTTTTTTTCAATAATGAATGTCAGTTTAATTGACATTGGTTCAACAGACTAAGTAATGAATAGTTAATAAGGGACATCTAATCAGAGCTCATAATATTAACTCACATCTAAAAAGCCAAAATATATGTGCTTATTTATTAAAGCATATCTTTTGTTTTACACTAACATACATAGAATAAAATCAAGATGAAACTTTACCCTGAGAATTCCAGCGTGGTTATTCTTCTAAAATGTAGAGATAAAATATTGAAATGAAATTTTCCTGCCTGATTTTTCTGTGTAATTTTCAAAATGAATACAACATATGCATTAGATGTCATTAAGTATCAATGATGCTATGGGTAAATAATCGGCCCTTTACTGATTGAATACTTAAAAACTTTACTCAATATTTAATTAATGAATAAATGAATTACTGTTTAAACATAAAAAGGTAATATATAACAAATTATAGATAAATAAAAATAACCTTGCTCTGAAATCTATTAGGAATATTATAAGGTAAAAACTAATAAACAAATGACTCATTTAATCACTAATAATTATTCATTTATTTGCTACTAATTTAAGGAACAAATATACAACATGATTTTTTTTTCTACATATGTGATCAAGTTCTTTGAACAGAGACAAGTTTTATACTTATATGACAAATATAGGCACCCTTCAAGGAAGACAATTTTAACAGTGTAATTGCATTCTGGTACAACAGCACATACTTGCTGTGTATAATATAAGATTGTTGAAACCTAAGATATATTCACTCAAAACCTAGCTGACATTCTTAAGTTTACAATGTGTAATGGTTAATTTTATGTGTCAACTTGATTGAGCCAAGGAGTGCCCAGGTGTTTGGTCAAACATTATCCTAGATGTTTCTGTAAAACATTATCCTAGGTGTTTGGATGAGATAAACATGTAGATAGGTAGAATGAATACAGCAGATTGCTCTCCTTAGGGTGGACCTTATCCAATCAGTTGAAGGGCTAAATAGAACAGAAAGGTTTACCTTCCCCAAAGAAAAGAGAATTTCTCCTGTATGATTCCTTTAGATCTGAGACATCAGCTTTATCTTGCTTTCAGACCCAAACTGAAAAACTGTTCTTCCTAGTCCTTGATTCTGCTAACATTTGCACTGGACCTATATCATTGTTCCTTCAGGTTTTCAGGCCTTTAGACTCTGAACTACACCACCAGCTCTCCTAAGTCTTCAGCTTACTGACTCATCTTACAGACCTGGGGACTTACCAGCCTCTACAATCATGTGAGCCAATCCCTTGTAATAAATCTATTTCAAAATATGTATATATCCTAGTGGTTCTATTTCCCTGGAGCACCCTAATACAAAATGTAAAAATGCATGTTGTTAATACATTGTTGTTAATCACACTACCATATGCATGCGTGGGTGTTATGGGTATAAATTCAATATAATAATATTGTGTTGATTTAAAAAAGAATAACTTCTTTTACACTGACAAATTTAGGAAACTCATTTTTCTTGTTTTTTTTTTTTGTTCCTTTTAGTAAACTATCTGATTGATTAAATTGCAAACATTATAGTAGGACTGTTTATATAAAGGCAAACTGTGATGCATTTATTTGTGATATATCTTTAATTTTTGCAAGAACAGAAAAATTATATCAAGAAATATCTCAAGAAGTAGCAAAGCATAGGACTCAAGTGGCTGTACTTTGAAAATATGCTTATGATTAAAAAGTATTTAGGTAATATTTGACTATAATAGCAAGTGTAAAAAATGAATATTTGTTGCATAATAGTTTACTTTGGTGAATTAATTTTTGTCATGATAATATGTAATGGGTAAAATTGCCGGGAAATTAATGGTTCTAAATAAAATACCCTACTTATTCTGGTATTCCTGTATGTAAAATTGAATATTCTTGCTATACTACTCTCCTATAGAAATAAGATAGGATAGATCAGGCAACGTTTGTAGTGTTTTCAAGTTTTGCCAAAGCAATACTGTTATCTCTAGAGAATTTTGAGAATCTTGAGCAATGCATTTAAAAAATAAACATGATGCATTTTATAAATTTCAGCTTGTCAATGAGAAGTCTTATATGCTAAAATCTACCTTTTCTACCTGAATTTCTACATCTCTCAGTTGTTCCCTTGCTTATGAAAACTCTTAATCTATTATAAAAGGAAATTAAATTAGTTCAGCACAATTAGGCCTTCACAAAGTCAGCTGGATTACACACAGCTATTTTCTAATTTTAGGTGATTCTAAATTATGCCTTTAGTGACTTCAAGTAATTCCCCAAACACAAGTATTTTGCTCACCATTTGGTAACTTATAGATTTATGATTCTTCCTTACCTAAGGAGATTTTTAAAATCACTTTTCTTTCAGCTGCATTTATTATTTTGTGTAATCATAGTTGTGCAGTTTCCTTTAGTGTTTATGGGTCAAGTGATGGTATTTTTGTAAAGCTTGGTAAGTTTTATTTATTTTTAATTTGAATTTTTGTTCCCTCCTAAATATATCTATGTGTATTTTACAACTATAACCAAAGGATTTTTTCAGTAAAGACTAAATTTCATATGAAATACCAGTGATATCATGTGCCAAGGGTTAATGAATATCTGTTGAATTAACATTATATATACATGTGTATATATACATATATATGTTTTATATAATATAAACCTCAGTTATTAATAAATTAAATTCCCTAAAATATATGAGTGAATTTTTCCTCCTACTATACACCTATTGCATAATTATTGAAATTAGTATCTTACTATTATATGAACTCTCTACAAGCAAGTCCCTTTCATTTTCTTCCTTTTACTTTAATTGTGGCAAAACAGTCAGCATTAAAGATCAACAAAAATATTAATAACAAAAGAAAGCCAATATTTTCATCTTAAGTAGATGGGAAAATTTCTTAGCAGAACATTTCGAAGGAATTCATGTTCCAAGTAAGATGTTTCAGAGCTTGCATCACTGCTTTCCCTTGATTTCCTCCATATCTATGAGAAAATGGTCCAAAGCTTATCCAGAAAGTGTTTGTTACTGGAAATTGGCATCAAATAATATAGTAATAAAATCAAGAAAATATTCTTAAGAGAGAGTTACAGGGAAAACTACCAATTTCCCATCAGACAAAAATTAAGTATCTATAAATATATAAAATGAAATAAATTTACCAGATAATGATAAGTGGGATGAAGTGATTACCATAAGGATAATTTGGCTACTAGCTTCAAAAACCTGTTCCAAACACATGCATGCACACACACACACACACACACACACACCCTCCAAGACATTCTTGGAGAAACGCAACAAATTTTACTTAAATGCATATCTCAGCTTTCAAGAAAGAAAGAAACAAAAAGTACTAGAAACAAATAAGAAAATGAAAACCAAGTTGTAAGAGTCAAGATGAATACTGCACAATCCATAAGTTGCTGGTAAAGCAATTCTGAGGCTTGAAAAATATTGCCCATATGAAGCAGGAAATAAAGCTTTGGGCTTCCAAAAATTGGTTTATATCTTTGGGGACTGCAAAAAACCTGCACCATCAGTGGTCTGTACCCTTAGTGAAAGTCTGAACTAGGAAAAAAAATAAAAACATATATCCACTGGACCACAAAAAAAACAAGGCAACTATCTCTGATTCATTCTAGGGGATTGAGTAAATCTCTAAAAACACATAATCACAACTGTAAGCCCACCAGGGTAGATTTTAAATATGCAATATCTGTGCTATAGGAAAACCCAGGGTAAGATATTAGCACAAAATTTGCCCTTGGTTGGATATTGCTAAGATGCCAGGCAGAATAAAAAGCAAAAGCTTTCCAGAGAGATCATTCCCACAGGTTGTACCATAGCCTCCTGATCTTTCAGCCTCCTGTACATACTGTTGGTTGGATAGATAGAAAATGTAATATTTATAGTTCCCAAACTTCCTTTTCTGTGAAGGTTTAGATGTGAATTGGGTTCTTCCAATTAGATGCACCTGCATGAGATTTGGAACACAACTGCTGTGTGACAGGCCATCTTCTTGATGTTACTGTTGCCAGAGAGCAATGTGGTGACATTGAATGATAGACACAGTTGAAGTGACCAGAATTAGCATTCTAGTATTCGGCTGTCATCTCTATGAGGATTTAAGGCATGTCTCTTATATAAGACTTAAATGTATCAATTTGGAGGAAGTAGATTTCTGAAATTTAGAATGGACGCAAATGGATAGTTTCACATACACACTACAATACCTCCCTTGCCAGTAAAATCAACTCTAAGTCTAATCAAATTACTCCTGAGATGCTTAAAGAAATTACAGTAACCTCACTTGCAATAGTTATCTTACAATGAGATACCAATACTTTCCTACCCCTTTCTTATCCCCAAGTGTAAGATCCACATACCCCAGAGGGAAAATAGCAAAATCTGACTAAGGAAGAAGTAACTAACACAATAACAATTGTAAGATGTTGATCATTGGTTCCAGTGAAAATTTGGATGGCACATGTAGAGATGAATTCTAAGAGTGATGGCCTACATAGGAAAAAAAAATAACTAGATTAGGCCATAATAATCAATCTGGGTATAATTATTAATGTTCCGAATTTATTAGACTAGCTTCAAAATAGGACACTTGATTCTTTTGTTTGATTTATTGACCAAAACTAGACTACTTATGAGTGCCCTATATTAAATAATGTTAAGAGTCCTAGTATTTTTATATAGTTCAAAAGATGAAATAAAACACTCAAAGTATAGTGAAGTTAGAATAGACTTATCTTAAACTACATATTCAAGCTCTTTAATGATGTTCCCTCAAATACCAGACTGAAATCTTTATAAGGGCATTGGGTTGATCACCAGCACCCTTGAAAAGTACTGTGGTTATGCCAAAGCAGAAATTGACTCTAAATCTCTAATATATCATCTGTAACCAAATGAACAAGCCAATTATCTGGGGCAGGTTTATTACATCGGTCAGATTTCATCATGAAGTTTATAGATATTTTCCACACTAGAATAGACAGTAATCTGTAACTTTCCTATCAGCAGTAGTTCAGAAGTTGTCACCATCTTAAGACTTATCAAAAGCCTTATTTACTGCTATACATCCTACATAATATTGCTTTTAGCCCAAATAACTAATTTTCATGTAAAAGAAGTGATTAATACAACTATGAAATTCACTTATTTTACCACAAATTCCAATACTCAGAAGCACCTGGCTTTATAGAGAAGTTCAATAGTTTATTTTATTGAGTACTTAGCTACATTACCAACTAGGAGGAAACAACTGTTTGCAAATTAATGGCTCAAGATGAAATGGATATTATCAATTGATAACTAATATATGATGCTGTTCTTCGATATCCCAAATGCCAGGGAACAAAGGTAAAAAATGGGAGAGATGTTTCTTATTATTATACTTAATAGTGTATTCTCAAATTTTTGTTCACTCCTTTTCCAACTCCGAGTTTTGTTATTTTAGTATTCAAGGGAGAAATGCTCTCACTAAGGCACAAAATATTCTTCTATTGAATTGGATGTTTAAATTGCTACTTGACAACTGTATATCTTCATGCAATTGAAACAAGAAGAAAATAGGGAGACTGATTATGATCAAGAAAATAGGGTTTCAGGCGCAAAACATCTGTGTGAAATTCAGAAGTTCCTTTGGACTAACTCGTAATATTCCTACATGCATTACCAAATATTGAAAGAAGGCTTTAGCAACCTAATACAGAAAAAAAAAAAATCACTAAAGACTCAGGATCTTTAGAAAAGAAGTTACAGCCCAGCCTACTGGAGAAAACAACAACAGAACTCTAATGGCTGAAATATTGTCTAGAGATCCAGAAAACACGATATAGTTAATGAAGGAAGGTTGTTATAAAAACCAACTTACAATTGGTTTGTGATCAGTTGAAAATTACAGATTTTAGAAACTACCTGTATTTTCTGCTTTGCTCTATTCTGTGCCTCATGTAAAAAACAACCAATTGTCTTTCATATTAATCTACCTTCCTTCTATGATTTTACATAAGGTATGTAGGTGGTGGTTAACTTTCAAATTTAGTTTTAAGGTTACAGTGTACCCAGTTGAGAGTATGACTGAATTAGTGCAATGAATATCATCCCAAGATGGATCCTATGACTAAAAGAGCTCTGTGTGTCTTCTGGGTAAATGGATTTGTGTTGTATGATAATTGGTTGCCTTACGCTATAGGAAAAAGAATTTCAGGAGGAGAAGAAAGGGGAGGGAAATGGAGAGAGGGTCTTTTTTTTTTAAGTTTATTTATTTATTTTGAGAGAGACAGAGACAGTGTGAGTGGGGGTGGGGAGAGAGAGAGAGAGAGGGAGAGGGAATCCCAAGCAGGCCCCGTGCTATAGTGCAGAGCCTGATGTGGGGTTTGAACCCACGAAGCTCTGAGGTCACGTACCTGTGCCAAAAACCAAGAGTCGGATGCTTAACTGACTAAGCAACCCAGGTGCCCTGTAAAGAGGGTCTTTAGGTATATATGAGGTTTTTCTCTATTTTTTTTTATTTTTAGAAATATGAAAGCAATCTGGAACATTAATGTTTCCTTATATGGTTATGAGCATGTGACTTCCTATTACGTATTTCTCTGTACTATTTTATGTGTTTAAAAGGTTTAATTCAATGAAAATATAATGAGGATGTATTCATGTTTATTCGTCCCTAAACTTGCACGTATAGATATGTGGATATAGTAAAATTATGCTTTAATCAATGTATTCTTCTAGACAGGGGCAGGGCAACTTCAAAGCACTTAAATTTCCAAAAAGAAAAATTATGTAAATGAGAATTGGAGCAGGATTATGTAACATTTAAGAAAAAATTTAAAAAAATAGGAGAAAAATACTTAATAATAATATGCAGTACAGTAAAATTGGGAAGAAATTTTAAGATAATGAAGTGCACTTTGGATTTGATGTGTGGTTGGAGGTGCAAGAAATTAACAGCTTTAGGAACACATTACACTGGTTGAAGAGATAAGACTATAGTACACACTTCAGGAAAACAAAAATTAAGGGATTATAGCAGATAAAAGATGATGCTAGCTAATGAAAAAGAGAATAATGTGTATATTCTTAAAGGTGTCATAACTTTTTCCAAATTAAAATGATACAAATCGCAGTCAGGAAAACTGTTCCTGTCTCCCTAAAATCACATGTGTGTGTCTGTGTGTGTATGTATATATATATATATATATATATATATATATATATATATATATTTTTTTTTTTTTTTCTGCTCCACATGGACCTCCATATTCTGTCTTATTTATCACTAACTGAGCAACGTCTCTTCAAACAACATAGTATTGAGATTATCTATGTGTGTTAGGTCCCCCAAGCCCTCTCAAATACGATTTCAATCGCTTTTAAGTATAATTTTACTTACATTTTTCATTGTATTTTTCTATGGCAAATTGCATAAGGATTTATTCTGACTTAATATATTTAATGTATCCTAAAACTGACAAGAATAATTAAATCTCATGCTGCAGGGCATAAGCTGATTGCTAGAGGGTTTTATTCATTTTTATTTTTTCATTTTTGCCAGGGATTGCCAGAGGGTTTTAAAGAGGTATTTTCCCTCTGTGCACAAAACTGTGTATTGACAAATTAGAAGAGGGGTGTCTGGAGGAGAATCTGCTGTTCATTACTCTGTAGGTACTGAATTAAAAGCACCAATCAGGAAAATTCCTTAGGAGAGGTCCATTCTAGACATTGGATAAAATGTTACAAAATATAATTCTTTATAAATGTATCATAGATTGGCATTTCCCTTTAAATTAATTATAAAACTATCAGTTTCTCAAAGTTTTACTACTTTCTTGTGTTATATGATTTATTTCATTATCTTGTCTCTAAATTATTACTTTGTAGTTTAATTCGAGTATCAATAATTTGAAATTGAATCTCAACAAAATCCCCCATGTTTTCAAATTCACTAATGTGCTGTTATTGAAGTTTTTAATGTGAATTTGACAAACTCTGTGCATTAGATTAAATATAGAGACTTCTAAAGCACATTTTGTTAAACTGACGAGTCCTAAAAAAATTGACTAAGAGAACCCTACAGAATTTAAATTGCCAAAATTTAAAAGCATTGCTATGAACTAAGCATAAATAATCCTTGTTGTTTTAGACAACATTTTTCTGTACAAATTATGTCCACACGACTTTTTTTTTTCCAAAATAAGAACTGAAACTCCAAGATTGAAATATAACATTAGCTTAAGCTGGAGAGTTAATTTTAGTGAATATCTTTATGCCTGGCCTCTAAATAATCTTAACTGTGGGAAGCATTCTAATTTCTTAAAGATTACTATCTAATCACTTCTCATCTAACAGCAGCATCTCCAGGACTAGCAATATTGTAGTACATACAAAACCAGAGTTTTCCTGGGTCAGTGGCACCAAAATGCTCTTAAGAAGTAAAAAGTCCACTAGAGTAGATCACAACTAACAAAATATAATAGATCACAGTGACTCAGAGTTCAAAGGGCCACTGGGGAGGGCCTTCTGCTAATGAAGCAGATCAGAGGCAGGTATCCAGTCAGAACGATTTAGTTCTCATTTATTTCTGGCCTGGCATTTGGTTAGTAAAAGGCCAATTTGTAAAGTGATTCTCTTTATCAGGGAACACAACCCAGCTAAATCAAATGATATATGGAAAGTGAAAACAGACAATATTTTCTCTTTGCTCTCCCAAAAGCACAATACAAACAGGTGGGAAACAAAACTCCCACTTTTCAGGAGGGGTCAGGCAATATACAAGTTGTTAGACTCTTTATTTCTAAGGAGGCCACTTCCATGTATTATTTAACAACACTGTAGAGTCATTTTAATAATTCGGTAAACAAGGGCTAATTTATGGTTGGCATCCTGTTGTCCATGGATACTGTACACTAAAAGCAAAAGTCTATAATAGGAAAATAGAACCAGGAAAAAAAAAAAAAACTATTAAGCTTCTCTCTCCTTGCTCCCTTAATTTCTCTCTCCTCTCTACACACACACACACACACACACACACACACACACACATTTTCTTAGGCAGACAAAAAATTGACAAGAATATACATTTCAAAGATTTTTAAATACAGTTCAATAACCAATAAGCAGTCTTCAATCCCAATGACACAGCATTTCAAACAGTCACTATCTTCAACAAAATTATTTTGAGCCCAAAATATTTTATAAAATTTGAATTAATTTCAACATTTAAAAATTGAGATATATTACCAAGATGAAAACTGAATTATTTTAATACCATTGGCATTATCTGATTTTTAAAAATTAGGTCGTTAAGAAGTTAGGTAGTTAGATGACTCAATGTGGAGTCATATGGTTTTTGTCCCTATATCAATGTTGATCTCTAATTTCCTTTCCAATCTCTTTTATAGTAGTTGGAAAATAAGTTTTCCACCTTTGTTGGAGTTGATTTTGATAACTTGCCCTTTACTAAGAAATCAGCAATTTATCATAATTTTTAAGTTTCTTCAATTGAATCGCTATTAGAATTGCTTATGATTCTTTCCATTTCTCCTGATATTTCCTACTATTGTTATTATTCATTGATCAGGTTTTAAAAAGTATATATTTTTTATTAGTAAATTAAACAAAGAGCTTTTCTATATATTTACCTATTCCACTAATTTTTATTGTCTAGCTTATCAATTTCTGTTTCTACTTTATAAATTATGTATTCCTAAAGTTTATTTTATTTATTTTGTCCAATTTTAGCATAAACAATTAAGTTCATTATTGTTTCCAAAATCTGTAACAAAGAAGGTATTTAAGACTACATTTTTTCTTTCAAGTATTCTAGTTTCTTACAGTACTCACCAGGCCCAATTTGTCCATTTATTTCACTTACTTATTTTCCAAAATCATTTGAATTTGCAAGTCCTGAACATCAATTTATGGGAAATTAGGACTCCCAGCATATTAAATATGTAAATCTTTTGATGTCACTATCATATTAAATTTAATCCATATCTACCCAAGCCCAGGACACATAAAATATTTTTTTCTATTTCCTTTTTATTTGTGTGACAAAGCAAAATATTCTTTCAATTTCATGTGACATCCAAACACACTCAGAAACTAACCACTGAAAAAAATGCTTCAGTATATACTACAAAGTAAATCAATATCAAATAGAATGATAAATGAAAATTCTGAAGGCACCACAGTGAGATTTGTATAAGGTTGCTAAATAGATGATATCAGTAAAAGTTGCTGCCAGTATTTAGTGCTTACTCAATGACAAGTGTTTTGTGATGCATTTGTTTGGAAAAAGAGCTTATAATAAAGATATTCATATCAGAGAGAATATATTATCTTATCCCTTTTTACATTTTGAACAAAATGGATTGGAAACATGCAGAAAACATATGCCTACTAAAATTTATTTGACAATTTTCTTGTATTTAATGGCTAAGTAAATGTAATGAAAGTCTTTAAAATGTTGAATTCATAAAAACCAATGAACAATCATTAATTACCACATGACATGCTCTAATTCTCCCATGAATGAATGTTATCACTTCATTCAAAGCATGAAAAAATTGAGATAGTTTAGCTTTAGGATGTAAAATATTGCCTTTCTTCAAGAGCAGAGTTTGGTATCAGATAAACATGTATTTTATTCAAATATCTGGTTGAAGATAACAGAGATTTGGTGAAAGGAATTAATGCAGAAAATCCCATCTTTTAGGAAGAGATTTTCTCCTACAAAGATTTTCAACTAAGAATGTACCAGAACCGATAGGAGAACCCAAGAACAAAATAACTACAAAAAAAAATCTAGATCTTTATACACTTGCAAGGAATAGTTTAAAGAAATATAATCCCAGTGTTTAAAACTATCAAAACAGAGCTCCTGGGTGGCTCAGTAGGTTAAGTGTCTGACTCTTGGTTTTGGCTCAGGTCATGATCTCACAGTTCATGAGTTTGAGCCCTGTGATGGGCTCTTCATTGATTGCGTGGAGTCTGCTTGGGATTCCTCTCTTTCTGCCCCTCCCTGGCTTGTTCTCTCTCTCTTTCTCAAAAAATAAATAAACATAAAAAATAAAATATTATCAAAACAGACCAATTTCCAATAGGAAGTAAAAAACTCCTAACAGTCAACTTAACAAAATACTCAGCACCAATATCAGAAGAACGATGAAACATTGCTAACAGATATAAAAAATGGCTAATTGAGAGACATTTTATTTCCTCTTAGAAAAAGTTAAATTCATTGTAAGGTGATAATTCTTCTAAAAGTAAAATCGTACTTGTAAAAGTACAAATACTTCATTTAGGAACAAGTTAATTATTAATTTTAATGCAATATACCAATAAATCATTCTGTGATTTAACTAAATTATTCCAAAGTGTTCATAGAAGAAAGTGTCAATAGAAAGAATTCTGAAAATGAGTTATAACAACGAAGATGTGTTCCATTTCAGGTAGTAAAGTATATCATAAAGCTATAGTAAATAAAGCTATTGCTCCCATGCCAGAGTGCACAGACACATCATTGGTATAAATTATAAATTTTGGTTGCAGTTTTGCAGGGTTGACTGTTAGCTGATAAATTCATACAACAGTCCTTCTGATTGGTAAATGCTCAGACCATGCTTATTGTTTAATAGTTAGCATGTTATCTCCTGGATTCATGTTTATGTGGCAATTTAATTTATGACTACATAGCATTCAAAGAGATTGGAAAATATGAATCACTTAGAAATAATACCTGAAAAGGTGGTTAATAATTTGGATAAAAGAAATAAAGATTTTTGACCCCCAAATTAACATAAAAATAAAACATGTATTCCACATTTTGAAATGTATATTTATACTTTCCAATGTAAATGCAAATTATAAAATCATATTAATTATAGGATAAATATTCTAGAGTAACATTTTGACTTTATAGCAGCTTAGGAAAAAAAAACCTCTTAAATAACAGTTGTCATAAGGACTAAAATATTGGGAAACATTCCTATGTAACTAGGATAAAATATTTTTAAAGTTAAAGGAATTTAGTGTGAACAATACATATTTTAAATTTGCATCCTTGAAAATACTATTCACTGTAAGTCTTTGAAGTTGTTTAACAGATTGGAAAAACTTCTGTAATAAATAGGGTCAAAGGGTTAATGTATTTAATATATCAATAATTCCTATATATTATAAAAGTTAAAATACTGATAGTGAAAAATAGCAAAGAAAATTCAAATATACAAGAAATACTTAAAAATAATTGTCACCTAAAATAAATAATAAAACTAATAATAGGGAGATTATTTCAGGTTCAATATAAGGACATATTGGAAAAATATACTGATTTTAACAATTTCTAAACAAAAATCAACCACATATTTCTTATTTTCTTACAATTATATTACCCAGTATACCGTATAACCTGTTTATGTATACCCAGCTTCCAGTATATATTCAATGTATCTGTATATTATCATTAGCCACATGCTAAAGCATCTGATTCATTAATAGGAAATGTTATCAGAGATGGGGTGTGAGAAAGAAAGATAATAGTACTTGTATGGATGAGTGGGGCACCCAGAATTTCTGCCTGCCCCTGGAGGCCTCACCATTGAATAGTTCTGTCAATTAGGTGATGGTTTATTCTACTTCTATGGATTCAGTCTCCTGGATACTAAAATATAGGGCTTTGGATTTGATACCTTTGAGATATCCAACTCACACACATATGCTGTGTGATCCTATTCTAAGAAAATTCACTAATTTACATCACAAACTTTCATATTTACATTAAATAGGGGCTCCTGAAAGAAAGTAACAAAAAATGTTAAATTAATCAGCATTTTGACAAAAATTACAGCATATTAAGCAGGTGGTCTCTGAAATTGACTCTGTTATTAGCTTCAGGGCATTGTCAATGAATGCAAGCAATATTTAATATTATTTCCCCTCTTTCTGTTAATATTCAATAAATTTAATGTGCTTTTTACTCAGTCATTATCAAAATATGTGCTTTATGTATCTAATTCCACAAGGCACCAGGCTAAATATGAAACTTCTTAACATGGATTAGGGGAAATATATTCAGAATTTTTCTCTCCTTTACATCTTTCCACCTTACATATTATTGCCTTTACTTTTATATTCTCTCTCTCCTTCTCCCCTGTCCTTCTACTTGAAAAGCCCTAAATATGCTTTTGCTATTTTTTCTCAAACTTCAGTTTTGATAATGGATGTTTACTCAATTATGTCCTGACCTAGAATTCCACTGGCAACATTAAAAACATATAGGGTATTTGTAAAACTTTCAGTTCTGCAATAATGACTATGTGGTATGCTATTATATATATTTTTAAGCATTATGGCTTGTATCTCTGTGGGATGCTTTTGAAAATTGACACTATCTAAAATGTAATTCCCTTTTAATTACTTTTTTAATACTGAATTTGTGGCAATTTTTGTGGTTTATTCCAAATGTATTTTGCCTGGAGGATTGATTTTTTCCCTTTTGGTTTCCCTATGTCTTTCAAAATGTTTATTGATCTGAGAGCTATAGATTTTTATCTTTTCTCAAAGAGCTCAAAACTTCATTTTTATGTACTCAACAAATATTTCCATTTAAGGAAATAATAACATAGTTTAAAATTCTAAAAGATTAAGTTAACATTTTAGCAATGTTTTATAAGTAAAGAAAGTGGGAAAAGTATATCTCAATATTTAGTTAAATCCAAATATGTAGGTACTACTTTAGCATAACACATTCTTCTGTGAATTATTAAGATGACTATTCTTTGGATATTTTAAAATAACTTTTCTCTGATAGAAAATTTTTTTATATTTGCATCTATAAAGATTTAATTTACTAATGCACCAAATCTGAGTAAATCTGTGAAGAAATGTACTAATGTGAGTATATAAAATGTAGCATACAGATATTTCACAACTTTCTCTAGATTCTTATGCTCCTCTCCAATGTGAATATCTTACTTCTGCTCAGAGGAAATAAACCAAATTTTTAGAATAAGAGAATTTTAAAAAGCAATTTAAATTCTGCCCAAATGAAACACTTCAATAATAATTTCCGATAGTGGCATATATAAGATTGCTCTAATTTGTCAAAGCTAAGTTGAGAAAACCTGTTTGGCTATTTATTGGTTTATAACTTTGCTTGTATTTGGGGAAAATCAAGCAAATAACAGGTCTGTTGTTTTGTCATGATTATTACGCAGAAAGAAAATGTCTTCAATTTGCTTTTGTTTTGTTTTGTGTTCAATCAAGAGAACAAAATCTTAGAAAAATATTCATCAAAGATAAAATCCCGGAATACTAAGGAGATTATAAAAACTAAATATTCCAATCTCAGTCAAGTTTAAACTTCATGGCCTAAAAAATTCCATCTTTTCCATTCCCTCCCCTTCAAAAACAAAACAGAACAAAACACAGATTTATCAAATCACAGAAAGAAAAGTTTAAATTTAGTTTCAAATAATTTTTTAAAGCAATTATTGAATGACACTTTGGACATCTATAAACTGAGACTCTATATAGAAATCAGAATGGGTTAAGTAAAAGTCACCATATGCTAACTTTTATTCCCTTTATTTCCCCTTATCAAAAAGGGATATACAGTAGATCTTCATTTCAGTACAGTAATGAATACATTTTATATTATCATTACGGAATGCTGAATTACACAGGCTGATTCTAGAATAACTCCGTGCCTTGCATATTTTGAATAATTATTTACATCTTCAATATCAACAGTTGACTAATATTCTCCAAATTGTAGTAATGTCATATATATATATATGTTTGTGTATATTTATATATATATATGTATATATGTATATATAAGTGTATATATATATGTATATACATATATATATGTATATATGTATATATAAGTATATACATATACTTATATATGTGTATATATATATACTTATACTTATATATATGTATATATATATATAAATATATATATATTTGTGTATATATATATATATATACACAAAATGATATATTGATTTGTGAATAAAAAGAATCTAAGTAGACAAAAAATGTATTAAACAGGATTTTTGATCCTTAACAAAAATAAAGCTAAAATACCGGTTTAACTCTCAATATACAGAGTCCACCAAATTCACAATAAAATAGCATGACTTAACCACATGATAGGAAAAACATCTCACCCTCAAGCAAAATCCACAGAAAGGCAAAAATACAAATTAGATTTTAGATTGTAGATTCTAGACTACCTAATGTAGATGCTCTTTAATAAGATGGGAAAAAAGGAAAAGAAACAACTAATTTGTTATTAATAACTTAGTACTTTGATACCGATGCCATATCCAGAAGGAAGTCAGAGTTGAGAGAACTGAGTTTTATTCCAGGCACCACTTTTCACAGGGAAGGGAAAAATGAACCGCAGTCAGCAGTGTTAAGAATACCAGAACTTATAGCCAAAGTCATATGAAAAATGGTTAATGGAACCAGAGACTTTTAGCTTGAGGAATAGAGAATTTCAGGGGATATGACAGCCATGTTCAGATATTTCACAAGGCTTCTCTGTGGAGAGGATATTAGATACTTTATGAAAAATTAGCATCAGTAATTGAAAGCTACAAGGAGATAGATTTTAGTTCAAATTAGCAGGTTTTCAAAGTTGCAATGAGGAGTTTCACCCACTTGGAGCAGCTGGTTTCAAGTTACTCAAAGTAACTTAGTATAAGCAGAATGACTATTTAACAGGTATATTTGAGTATATCCAATCTAGAAAAGGAAATAATCTGGTGAATTAGATGATTTTTAAGATATCCAAAAGACACAATATAATGTACTCAACTATCCTAAGAGAAGGAACAGTTATGATTTAAATTATCAGATACTTACTTTTAGAACTTTTTATTTAACGGGGAAAGAGAATTACCTTGTTATGTTAAAATCCTCATGTGAATAAAACTGCTGCATTTTGAATTATGCCTTTCCCTTTAGGCAGTAGTTCTCAAATTTTATCATGAGTCAGAATTACCAGGAAGGCTGATTTAGCAGATGTGGGGGGATCTGAGAATTCACATTTCTAACAAGTTCCCCAGGGATGTTGATTGAGTTGATTCTGAGACCACTTTCTGAACTTTTTTAAGGAACTGGGTGTGTAATATTACTGTCAACTTTCAAGCAGGTTAAGCTTCTATCTACCCAATAGTGGAGTTTCAGTTACAGATTATTGTGCAGAATGGCCAGCCTTTCCAAAGTATGATAAAACTGAAACATGATAAAAATTAGCTTCTTTACAAAATTATGTTACTTTAAAAATTAGCAAGATACTTTTAACCTTGCTATATAAAGATATATAAATTTATAAGGTATAAATAAATTTAAAGGTATATAAAATTACTAACTTTATATTATTCCTTCCTCTTAAATCCTTTCAATTGGCTCCTTGTCAATCCTGATAAAATTCAAAAGTTTTACTACTTCTTATATGTAGTATCCTCCATTACCTCTCTGCTCTTCATCTGTTTTTTTTTTAGATTTTTTTTAAAGTTTAGTTATTCATTTATTTTGAGAGAGACACAGAGAGAAAGAGCAGGGGAGGAGCAGAGAGAGAGAGAGAGAGAGAGAGAGAGAGAGAGAGAGAGAGAGAATCCCAAGTAGGCTCTGTGCTGTCAGAGGAGAGCCCAACTCAGGGCTTGAACTCACAAACTGTGAGATCATGACCTGATCAGAAACCAAGAGTCAGTAGTTAAAACAACTGAACCACCCAGGTGCCCCAATGCTCCTCATCTTTTAAAATTGAGTTATTTCCCTGTGTCAAATACTTTAATTTTTGAAAACACTGAACTCATTCTCAGGGTTTTTTGAATAAATATTTTTCCACCTGCTTAGAATACTTTTACCCCTTCTTTTTACCAAGTAACATCAACATTTTTCTTTCAAGTTTGAGCTAAGTTGTTTCTTCACTTATGCCCCCCCTCAAAATCAAGTCAAATAACCATCCTATGCAATTCCATTGCACCCTGAAGTTACCTCAAGACTTTTGTTTCATACCTTATCTCATTGAATGTGTAAGTACTATATATGGTTCAAACCTCCACACTAATACATACTTAAATAAATGTATTGGTAGATTTTAAATATCTAAGCCTATAGGCATTGTGTTTCATAATCTTCACAGCTATCAAGTGTGGCTTAAACCAAACATATTTTCTTAATTATGAACAGAACCAACATATCCTAAACAAAAGCATTAACTACTTTTGGGATTACTTTCACCATAAGTTCCCATTAAAAGTCTCTAGGTATTTTTCCCCAGCCAACCTTGCAATTAAAGGGATGTTAATTAAACGGATGATCCAAACATTCCCTCTGGAAGTTCTGTTCTTATTATTTGTTTGGGATTCATTCTTCCAGGCCTTGTTTGTGGCTTGACAGATTATAGATTTGGTTTTCCTCTGCTAATATCATGTACATATTATAGTCAACTCTCCACTTCATGCATCACATATTAACATCCTATTTGCTTCATGTTGTTGCATTATTATTTTTTTTTTGGTCTTTCAACAACCATAGCAGTAAGAAAAATATTCACAACCAGTACAAAATTTTCACCAAAATGGGTTTCCTTTTATATAAAACCATTTTTCTTTAGTGGTTATATTCAAATTATATATATATAAATATGTGTGTGTGTGTGTGTGTGTGTGTGTGTGTGTGTGTATACACCATTTTTGGTATATATACACACATTTTTGTATATATACACACATTTTTCTTTAGTGGTTATATTTAAATTATATATATGTATATATATATGTGTGTATACACATATATATATTCATAGTTACTGTAAATAATACATAATTTAGTACATATATGAATATTTTATGTGAATATAATTATGCATTTTTTTAAATTTAGAAATATTGAACATTCTATATGTATTATACAATTCTATATCCTCTCTCTGTAAAATCTTATCTTCCTGTATATTCTTATTATATAAGAATTCTATGTTCTGTCTCCATATATTCTTATATGACATATATTTTATATATCTTATATAATACATATTTTATATGATATATAATAAGAATATGTGGAGAGAGAATATAAAATTCTATAATACATATAGAATTTTCAATATATCTAAATTTTAAAATACTTAATATTACTTTTTTAAACATAAATTAATATTCTTATGGTTTTTTGACACTCAACTCTTTGATACAGAATTCTAGTCATTAGCCCAGTGATTGTCTATCCTGACTGCACTTTAGAATTATCCAGGAAACTTTATAAGCATTCATGTCTGGGACTTAATCCCAAAAGCTCTGATTTAATTTCCTAAGGGAACAGACCAATATCTCATGTTTATATGCTACTAGACGATTCTAATATGCAGTCAATATTGATAACTATGGCTTTAGAGGCCCTTAAAATCAGTCTATACCTATAACTGCTTTCTTGAAATAGTCTCAGATTATTGAAAAGAAAAAATTTGACAGAAATACATAATCTTCTTCTACAGGTTTCTGTAATGTTTCATCATAAGAATGCTAAACATAAGTCTTCTGTTAAGAGTTAGTAGTGTCTGTTATCATTTTTAAACTGATAACAGGTAAAATTCATAACAGATGATCATTTTGTTGCCAGAATTTTATTTCACGTGGCTTACACTCCTGATAACAGCAAGAGCACAACAATGGCAGTAAGTAATTTTCAGATCATTGCTATTGACTCAATATTTGTGTCCTGCCCCCGAATTCAGACCAATTTAATAGTATTTAGGGAAGCAGAATACGGGTGGTAATTAGGTAATGAAGATGGAGCCTTCATAAATGGGATTGGCACTCTTTTTAGAAGAAACATAAGACATTTTGCTTTCTCTATCTCTTTCTTGGCCATGTCATGATAGAGTAAGAAGACTCTTATCTATGAATGGGTAAGACACCAAACATCATATCTACTGGCACTTTGATGTTTGACTTCCCAGACTTTAAAATTGTGATAAATAAATGTCACGGAGGCAACTCAGTCTATGGCATTTTAATTATATCAGCCAGAATTGACAATCATTTTCCTAAAGTTTGATAAGTAAAATAGAAATAAGCTACATTAGCTTCATTTAGAAACCAACTAATTCTACCAGTTGGTAAATAATTCAAAAGATACCTGAGCCTATGTCTCCGACTGGTATAGGAGCTTATATGTTATAAGCTTAGAAAATTTCAATAAACTAGGTTCAGCAAGTCTCTATAATTAATAGTAATATTATTATAAGAAAATAAAATATTCACAAAATAAATGTCAAACGGCATTCAATGTTGAATTGAACTAGAGGTGCTGGTGGGAAAGCCTGACAGTATAACAAGAATTTGGTGATCCACTTACACAAATGAAGACCACCAAATGGGCGCCTGGGTGGCTCAGTTGGTTAAGCATCAGACTTCGGCTCAGGTCATGATCTCACAGTTTGAGTTTGAGCTCTGCGTGGGGCTCTGTGCTGACAGCTCAGAGACTGGAGCCTACTTTGTGTTCTGTGTCTCCCTCTCTCTGTGCCCGTCCCTGACTCGTGCTCTGTCTCTCTCAGTCTCTCAAAAATAAATTAAAAAAAAAAATTAAAAAAAAAAAAAAGAAAACTACCAAAGGATGGCTGTGCTTTTTTGTTTTTTTTATGCTTGTTTATTTTATTTGTTGATTTTTGAAATGCTTTACTATTCACACATTCTTAGCTAATTTTCAATTCAGGAAAATTTGGACTAGCCTAAGAACTACTAGATAACAGGTCAAATGTCTGTTGAGAAATTCCAAACTACTACATATGAAGTATAGTGCTTTCCAGTGGCAAATACTGTTTCAGAGATACAAAATCTCTATTCTGTAATAAAATCTTATTTTGCTAATTATCAGCAAACACTACAAAAATAAAATGTTGAAGCCAATCCTACTGGGGATTGAGAAAAGATGGAAACTGCTTGAAATGACTTATTCCAAAGAGTATAAATATAAAATGCCATATCTGAGAGACCATTTCATGTTAAATAAATAGATATTGGGAACTTTGCTGTTTATGTACAAAAATTGTAAGAAGCTTAAATTGACAATCATTAAGTTTCCTCACATGTCAAAAAGAGTAAAAGTCTTTAAGAAAAAACTAAACTTCTAGTTCTGTGATTTGTTTATAATTAGGGTAACTTTATAAAGGAAGAATGGCTCTTTTTCCAAGTCAGACATTTCATACTAATTCACATTGTATTAAACTTTCAAAAATAGACTTAGTAAGAAATTTTGGAGCCTCAATTTTAGTATTTTTTTTATCTAAAAAGCTGAATATTCAGTCACTTAATCATCCTGTAATTGTTTTGCTCATCCATTAGTCAGCAGCAACAATAATATAACATCTGTTCACACCTCATTTTTTCCATCTAGGTAGACAAAAGAAAGATCTAGAATTAAAATAGTTGCTAAATCATTCTGAAATACTTTAAAAAACAAATATGCTGGCACAAACACTTTAGAAAACTCTTTGGCTTTATCTATTAAATCTAAATATGTGCCAACCCCATAATCTTATAGTTACACTTCAAGAGGAATAAAGGCATATGTCCAACAAAAGGCATATGCAGAATGTCATAATAGCCCCCAAACTAGGAGAATTCCTATTCCTAGACTACCCATCAAAAACAGAATGCATAACATATTGTGAATTTTGTGTAATAAGGCGCTATAGAGTACTAAAAACAATACAGTTCTGTTACATTCATCAGTGTAGATAAACATCACATAGTGTTTAGCAAAATAAACAAACAAGCCATACACCAAAGAATACTTGCATCAGGATGCCATTTATATATGAAGTTCAAAAGGAATACTAATTTATGGCAAAAAATATGGAATAGTGGTTATCTTCAGAAGATGGCATTAATTAGAACTCTTAAAAGGAAACTCCTAGACTGCAAAAAAAATTTTGTATCATAATGTAAGTGGAGGCACTGCAAATATGTACATACTTAAAAATGTATTTAAATTTAAGGTGATGATATACATGCTTCGCTGTATCTAAGTTATCTCAATTAAAAAATTTAAAATTGGTGTACTCTGATTTTTTATTTAATAATACAGCCTAGTTGCTGACAGCAGTATTTCGAAGAATGGGGATTACACACAGCATGAGATTTAAGGAAAATAAAAAACAAATTTGAAAAGATACATGTATCATAACTATTATACTATAACATCAAGATTATTTCTAGAAAAAACAAACCTAAAATAGACACTGATAAAAAAAAGAGAAAAGATGGACTTATAACACTTCGTTGTTTTTAACTATAAAAGGATGGTAAGCCGGATCTTTTTTTTTTTAATTTTTTTTTAACGTTTATTTATTTTTGAGACAGAGAGAGACAGAGCATGAATGGGGGAGGGTCAGAGAGAGGGAGAGACACAGAATCTGAAACAGGCTCTAGGCTCTGAGCGGTCAGCACAGAGCAGGACGCGGAGCTTGAACTCACTGACCCTGAGATCATGACCTGAGCTGAAGTCGGCCGCTTAACCCACTGAGCCACCCAGGCGCCCAAGCCAGATCTCTAATATCGTTAGTTTCAAGAGAGTCAAAGTCGGCTGATGTGTATAGTAACAATTAATTCTAAAGCTACTAGAGCATAGTTTCCCAAATTGTGTTTCTTAGAATACCAGAAGGTGTTGAAAATTTTCTATAGTCCATTTAGTTGGGAAATTCTAGGTTAAGCAAAGTTTAGAATATTTCTCAGACTTGAATATGCTCTTGTGCATTGTGTATTTCCACAGAAGCACACTCTGCAGTTCTCTCCAAATGACTTGGTCATTAGAATCCA
Source organism: Neofelis nebulosa (assembly GCF_028018385.1). NCBI lineage: Eukaryota > Metazoa > Chordata > Mammalia > Carnivora > Felidae > Neofelis > Neofelis nebulosa. Next base: position 67,360,563 of record NC_080784.1, on the reverse strand, counting down.
TTTTCAGCAGAACATTTCACAGAAATAATGTTCTCAGGGGCAATGAATACAGACTTCTGGGAGGTGAATAAGCAACTTTATTATATCAATCAAAAGGAAAAATCATAAGATCTTAAGGAACAGTTTTCCAAAAAGAGGGACACTAGACACAACAACAGGGCTTGAACTATATAGCACAAGGTCAATTCTATTTGTGTTTAAAAGGCTGCTTTTTAGCATAATAATGAACTTAAACAATGGCTATGATTCTTCAGGAAGAAATAAAAATTTGGGGTTTTTTTGTCTTTTTTTTGAGAACACATAGTTATTTGGCATATCAAATTTTGAAGACAAAGTTTTAGAAGCTGAAAATCTAGTACAATTGGTAAAAATATGCTTGTGCCAGTTATATTTGTACATACAATACACATACATGCTGCATGTGTATAATTGATGATAGTGTTTTAAACAAAAATATCAGAAAAATGTGTTAATGGGTAGGATCTCTAATCTACTCTTTGTTAGGAGATCAGGGTATTATTGCAAATCTATCACTACCTGATATTAGCAACTTGGGCATGTAACAGTTAAGACCTGAATTTTACACTAGCAAAAATGAAGATACTGGACTTGTAGACAAAGAAGATACATCTACCTTTCACTTTCAGTGATGCCTTTGTAATGGCTGTGTAAGTTAATACGAATGTTTTTCAAAATATTTAATTTTCTCTCCTGGAAAAACCTTTTAAAGTTGTCTTCAATTTTTTAAAAAAATATATATTTGGTTTTAGCTCATCTACATCCTTTGGGGACAAATTTGAGTTCTGGAAGTAGCTGAATCATTTGAAACCATAATTCACAAAATCACTAAGTAATCAAGGCCATCCATTTCTATATTTAATTTGCATTAAGCAACAAATTTTATCCAAATGAATCTTATTATGACTCAAAATAAAAAAAAAATCAGAAATGCTCTACGTGAAATGGGAGTAGAATAAAGAGAGCTTTCTGCTCATCTTGGTGTTTGCCTTCCATTTTCATGTATTATTTCTTGGTCACATCCATGTAATTGTAACCTAAGCATAAAATGGACTGGAAACTAGTAATCTGGTATAGTCATTCAGAGATATCCACATACTCTTTCCCTAAGTATCTCTAATACCTGATTAAAACATGTTCTTCATTCAAAGGAAAGAAATAGTTCTGTGGACAAGCACTGTAGGCATTTTTTTTCAATATAATATTGCTTAAGCATAAACAAGCTTAATAAGAGTTACAAAATTCAGGAAATAAAAACAAATAAAAGAAGAAAGCCCATCTCACTATTGGCAGATGATATGACACTCTATATAGAAAACCAGAAAGAATACACCAAAAAACTGCTAGAACTGACAAACACAATAAAGTGGCAGGATACAAAGCCAATATACAGAAATTTGTGGATTTCTATACACGAATAATGAAGCAGCAGAAATAAAAAATAAGGAATTGATCTCATTTACGATTGTACCAAAAACAATAAGACACCCAGAAATAACCTTACCAAAGAGGTGAAAGACCTGTACTCTGAAAACTATAAAACACTGGTGAAAGAAATCTAAAAGGACACAAAGAAATGGAAGGCCATTCCATTTCATTGACTAGGAGAACAAATATTGTTAAAATGTCTAAACTACTCAAAGCAATCTACACATTAAATTTAATCTATATCAAAATACCAAGAGCGTTTTTCACAGATCCAGAATGAATAATCCTAAAATTTTTATGGAACCACAAAAGACTCCAAATAGCCAAAGCAACCTTAAAAAAGAAAACCAAATCATCATCATCCTCCAGCCTCCGCATCCTCCACATTTCTTTCCATCCTCCACAATTTCTATCCTCCACATACACCATCCTCCATAATTCCAGACTTCAAGTTATATTACAAAGCTGTAGTGATCAAAATAGTATGGTACTGGCACAAAACAGACATACAGATCAATGGAACAGAATAGAAAACCCAGGCATGAACCCAAACTATATGATCCATTAATCTTTGATAAAGAAGGGAAGAATATCCAATAAGAAAAATACGGTATCTTCAGCAAATCCTATTGGGAAACTGGACAGCAACATTCAAAAGAATTAACCTGGAGCACTTTCTTATAACATATTCAAAAATATATTCAAACAGATTGAACCTAGGGGGCTCAGTCTGTTAAGCGTCCAACTTTGGCTCAGGTCATAATCTCAACACTTGGTGAGTTTGAGCTCTGCATTGGGCTCTCTGCTGTCAGCACAGAGCTTGCTTCAGATCCTCTGTCCCTCTCCCCTCCACGCCTCCCCTACTCACTCTCTCTCTAAAAATTAAATAAACACATTTAAAATATATATTGTAAAATGGATTTAAAGACCTATATGTGGCACCTGAAACAACAAAAATCCTAGAGGAGAACACAGTAACCTCTTTGACATCAACCATAGCAACTTCTTTTTAGATATGTCTCCTGAAGCAAGGGAAACAAAAGCAAAAATAAATTATTGGGACTTTGTAAACATAAAAAGCTTTTACACAGTGAAGGAAGCACTCAACAAAACTAAAAGGCAACCTGTAGAATGGGAGAAATGTCATTTGCAAATGTCATTTTTGATAAAGAGTATCCAAAATATATAAAGAACTTATAAAACTCAAACCCAAAAAAACAAATAATCCAGTTAAAAAATGGGCAGAAGACATGAATAGACATTTTTTTCCCCAAGAGGACATACAGATGGCCAACAAACATGAGAAAAGATGTTCAACATCACTCATCATCAGGGAAATGCAAATCAAAACTACAATGAGATATCATCTCACAACTGTCAGAATGTCTAAAATCAACAACACAGGAAACAACAGATGTTGGTGATGTAGAGAAAAATGGAACTCTCTTACACTGTTGGTGGGAATGCAAACTGGTGCAGCCACTCTGGAAAACAGTATGGAGTTTCCTCAAAAAGTTAAAAATAGAACTATCCTACCATCCAGTAAATACCTACTAGGTATTTACCCAAAGAATACAAAAAATACTAATTCAAATGGATACATGAACCTTAATGTTTATAGCAGCATTATCTACAATAACTAACTTGTGAAAACAGCCCAAGTGTCCATCAATGGATGAATAGATAAAGAAGAGGTGATCTCTCTCTCTCTCTCTCTCTCTCTCTCTCTCTCTCTCTCTCTCTCTGTCTTGAGAGAAATGTTATGCTAAGTGAAGTAAGTCAGAGAAAGACAAATACCATATGATTTCACTCATGTGGAATCTGAGGAACAAAAGAAATAACCAAAGGAAAAAAAAAAAGAAAAACAACCCAAGAGATTCTTAACTATAGAGAACACATGGATGGTTACCAGAGGGGAGGTGGGTGACAGGATGGGTTAAGTTGGTGATGGGGATTAAAGAATGCACTTGTTTTGATGAGCACTGGGTGTGTATAGAATTGTTGAATCACTATATTGTACACCTGAAACAAATATTACACTGAGTGTTAACTAAGTAGAATTTATTTATTTTTTTTTTTTATTTTTTTTATTTATTTATTTTTTTAATATATGAAATTTACTGTCAAATTGGTTTCCATACAACACCCAGTGCTCATCCCAAAAGGTGCCCTCCTCATTACCCATCACCCACCCTGCCCTCCCTCCCACCCCCCATCAACCCTCAGTTTGTTCTCAGTTTTTAACAGTCTCTTATGCTTTGGCTCTCTCCCACTCTAACCTCTTTTTTTTTTTTTTCCCTTCCCCTCCCCCATGGGTTTCTGTTACGTTTCTCAGGATCCACATAAGAGTGAAACCATATGGTATCTGTCTTTCTCTGTATGGCTTATTTCACTTAGCATCACACTCTCCAGTTCCATCCACGTTGCTACAAAAGGCCATATTTCATTCTTTCTCATTGCCACGTAGTATTCCATTGTGTATATAAACCACAATTTCTTTATCCATTCATCAGTCAGAGTGGCCAAAATGAAGAAATCAGGAGACTATAGATGCTGGAGAGGATGTGGAGAGACGGGAACCCTCTTGCACTGTTGGTGGGAATGCAAATTGGTGCAGCCGCTCTGGAAAGCAGTGTGGAGGTTCCTCAGAAAATTAAAAATAGACCTACCCTATGACCCAGCAATAGCACTGCTAGGAATTTATCCAAGGGATACAGGAGTACTGATGCATAGGGGCACTTGTACCCCAATGTTTATAGCAGCACTCTCAACAATAGCCAAATTATGGAAAGAGACTAAGTAGAATTTAAATAGAAGTTTAAAAAATAAAAATTATAAAATTTATTAATATATACTTCTTAAATATCTATAAACCCTCAATAAATTTAGAGAATAAATACAAAAATTTAAAAAAGTCCAAAATATACGATTAGTGAAACAGAATTGATACAATTAGTGATATATTATTGACGCTATATCAACACTTGCTATATATCTATGGTACTGATAGGAACATAGAACAGGGTAGCATTAAATATCTTTTACTTTCTTATTCTTCAAAGATGAAATGAAACTTCATTTTTAAGACTTGTTAAAATTCTAATATAATGTGATAAAGCAAGAGACATTTTCTCATTATAATAGTTATATGTCCTTTTATTCTTTCTTTTCCTAACTGGACTTTTAATTCCTTCTCATCAATGTTATTTCTGCCATTTCTGGTTTGCATATTGTTAATCTCACAGAAGTGAGTTATAGAGATGATATACTAGGGAAATACTGTTTTTGATCTTAAATTGGGTGTGATTGATTAACTATAGTGGCTCATAAAATAAGTGCAATAGATGAATTCCTAAATTTGTTAACAATGAAACATGAGTGAAATAAATATATTTTGAATTATATATATTATCATATATTATAACATACCTTGATGTATAATTATGCAGTGTATATAATCCTAAATATAAATAGATATAAGACTGTCCAAAGGTAGACTCTTTTTACTGACTTCACATTGCCTTTTATGAAATCACACTAAAGGCTGTAACAGTAGATCTATCTAGTTAAAAATTTTACAATGATATAAATATTTTTTTTAATTTTTTTTTAACATTTATTTATTTTTGAGACAGAGAGAGACAGAGCATGAATGGGGGAGGGTCAGAGAGAGGGAGACACAGAATCTGAAACAGGCTCCAGGCTCTGAGCTTTCAGCACAGAGCCTGACGCGGGGCTCAAACCCACGGACCGTGAGATCATGACCTGAGCCGAAGTCGGCCGCTTAACCGACTGAGCCACCCAGACGCCCCTATATAAATATTTTGATAAAGCAATTATATTTTCTTTGAAGTATTGAGAGAATGTAAAATACTTCAACAACTGAAAATAAAAACAATATTACAAAAAATGGGCAAAAAATTTTGGACACTTCACAAAACAAAATTTATGAATAGTACACAAATGAAAAAATTCTCAATGTCACCACCAGCCATCAAAAAAATATTAAAACTACAATAAATACCATTGTTCAGAATGACTAAAATAAAAATTAAGACCAGGGAACATAAAAAGTTGTCTTGAATGTAGAGTAGCTGCAAATTTTACATTATTGTTGAGAATATAAAATTGTGTATCATTAGAAGTTCTGGTGGTTTCTTTTTAAAGGAAAAGTATCCAACTTACAAACCAGCAATCCACTGCTAACACTTATTAACTATTAGCCCAAGGAAAATGAAAATATATAACCAAACATACTTGTACAAGAATGTTCAAAGAGGGGCGCCTGGGTGGCTCAGTCGGTTGAGCGGCTGACTTCGGCTCAGGTCACGATCTCGCGGTCTGCGAGTTTGAGCCCCGCGTCGGGCTCTGGGGTGATGACCTGGAGCCTGGGAGCCTGCTTCTGATTCTGTGTCTCCCTCTCTCTCTGCCCCTCCCCCGTTCATGCTCTGTCTCTCTCTGTCTCAAAAATAAATAAATGTTAAAAAAAAAAAATTTTAAAAAAAAAAAAAAAAAATAAAAAAAAGAATGTTCAAAGACACTTCATTTATAAGAGTTACAACCAGGTTTCCATCAACAGAAAATATATAAAAACAAAAAAATTAAACGCTGTGATATATTCATATGGTAAAATATTACTCAGAAATGAAAGGGAATGTACTATTAAGAGACAATAACATAAGTGAATCTCAATACATTATTTTGAGTAAAACAAGTATTAAACAAATCTGCATATATAGTATGATCCCATTTACAAGGATTTTAGAACAGATAAAACTATACTATGGTGAATAATATCAGAGCACTGGTGGCCTCAGAAAGACTGAGGAGGGCAGCAGAGATTGACAGGAAGAGGCATAAGGCAACTTTCTTGGGGACAGATGGTGATTTTCAATATCTTGATATAATTGTTTTTTATTATTATTTTAATATGAAATTTATTGTCAAATTGGTTTCCATACAACACCCAGTGCTCATACCAAAAGGTGCCCTCCTCAATGCCCATCACCCACTTTCCTTTGCCTCCTACCCCCCATCAACCTTCAGATTGTTCTCAGTTTTTAAGTCTTTTATGATTTGGCTCCCTCCCTCTCTAATTTTTCTTTTTTTTCTTTCCCCTCCCCCATGGTCTTCTGTTATGTTTCTCAGGATCCACATAAGAGTGAAAACATAGGGTATCTGTCTTCCTCTGTATGACTAATTTCACTTAGTATAATACACTCCAGTTCCATCTATGTTGCTGCAAATGGCATGATTTAATTCTTTTTCATTGCCATGTAGTATTCCATCATATATATAAACCACAACTTACTTATCCATTCAAGAGATGATGGACATTTAGGCCCTTTCCATAATTTGGCTATTGTTGAGAGTGGTCCTATAAACATTGGGGTACAAGTGCCCCTATGAATTAGCACTCCTGTTTCCCTTGGGTAAATTTCTAGCACTGCTATTGCTGGGTCATAGGGTAGATCTATTTTTAATTTTTTTGAGGAACCTCCACACTGTTTTCCAGAGCGGCTGCACCAGTTTGCATTCCCACCAACATTACAAGAGTTTCCTGTTTTTCCACATCCTCTCCAGCATCTATAGTCTCCTGATTTGTCCATTTTAGCCACTCTGACTGGCATAAGGTGGTATCTCAGTGTGGTTTTTATTTGTGTTTCCCTGATGAGGAGCAACGTTGAGCATCTTTTCACGTGCCCGTTGGCCATCTAGATGTCTTCTTTAGAGAACTGTCTATTCATGTCTTATGCCCATTTCTTCACTGGATTATTTGTTTTTCAGGTGTGGAGTTTGGTGAGTTCTTTATAGATATTGGATACTAGCCCTTTGTCTGATATGTCATTTGCAAATATCTTTTTCCATTCCGTTGGTTGCCTTTTAGTTTTGTTAATTGTTTCCTTTGCAGCGCAGAAGCTTTTTATCTTCATGAGGTCCCAATACTTCATTTTTGCTTTTAATTCTCTTTCCTTTGGAGATGTGTCAAGTAAGAAATTGCTGCAGCTGAGGTCAGAGAGTTTTTTTCCTGCTTTTTCCTCTAGGCTTTTGTTGGTTTCTTGTCTCACATTCAAGTCCTTCACCCATTTTGACTTTATTTTTGTGAATGGTGTAAGAAAGTGGTCTAGTTTCATCCTTCTGCATGTGGTTGTCCAGTTCTCCCAGCACCATTTGTTAAAGAGACTGTCTTTTTTCCTTTGGATATTCTTTCCTGCTTTGTCAAAGATTAGTTGACCATACTTTTGTGGGTCCAATTCTGGAGTCTCTATTCTATTCCACTGGTCTATGTGTTTGTTTTTGTGCCAATTCCATGCTGTCTTGATGATTACAGCTTTGTAGTAGAGGCTAAAGTCTGGGATTGTGATGCCTCCCACTTTGGTCTTCTTCTTCAATATTACTTTGGCTATTCAGGGTCGTTTGTGGTTTCCATACAAATTTTAGGATTGCTTGTTCTAGCTTCGAGAAGAATGCTGGTGCAATTTTGATTGGGATTGCATTGAATGTGTAGATAGCTTTGGGTGGTATTGACACTTTAACAATATTTATTCTTCCAATCCATAAGCACGGGATGTATTTCCATTTCTTTGTATCTTTTTTCAATTTCCTTCATAAGCTTTCTATAGTTTTCAGCATACAGATCTTTTACATCTTTGGTTAGGTTTATTTCTAGGTATTTTATACTTCTTGGTGCAGTTGTGAATGGGATCAGTTTCTTTATTTGTCTTTCTGTTGCTTCATTATTAGTGTATAAGAATACAACTGATTTCTATACATTGATTTTATATCCTGCGACTTTGCTGAATTCAAGTATCAGTTCTAGCAGATGTTTGGTGGAGTCTATTGGGTTTTCATGTATAATATCATGTAATCTGCAAAAAGTGAAAGTTTGACTTCATCTTTGCCAATTTTGATGCCTTTGATTTCCTTGTGTTGTCTGCTTGCTGATGTCTGATACTTCCAAAACTATGTTAAACAACAGTGGTGAGAGTGGACATCCCTGTCGTGTTCCTGATCTTAGGGGTAAAGCTCTCAGTTCTTCCCCATTGAGGATAATATTAGCTGTGGGCTTTTCATAAGTGGCTTTTATGATGTTTAAGTATGTTCCCTCTATCCAGACAATCTTGAGGGTTTTTATTAAGAAAGGATGCTGAATTTTGTCAAATGCTTTTACTGCATCGATAGACAGGATCATATGGTTCTTATCTTTTCTTTTATTAAAGTGATATATCACACATGTGAATGTTGAACCAGCCCTGCAGCCCAAGAATGAATCCCACTTCATCATGGTGAATAATTCTTTTTATATGCTGTTGAATTCGATTTGCTACTATCTTATTGAGAATTTTTGCACCCATATTCATCAGGGATATTGGCCTGTAGTTCTCTTTTTTTGCTGGGTCTCTGTCTGGTTTGGGAATCAAAGTAATCCTGGCTTCATAGAATGAGTCTGGAAGTTTTCTTTCCCTTTCTATTTTTTGGAACACCTTGAGAAGGATAGGTATTATCTCTGCTTTAAATGTCTGGTAGAATTCCCCTGGGAGGCTATCTTGTCCTGGACTCTGATTTGTTGGGAGATTTTTGATAACTGATTCAATTTCTTTGCTGGTTATGGGTCTGTTCAAGTTTTTTATTTCTTCCTGTTTGAGTTTGGGAAGTGTGTGGGTGCTTACGAATTTGTCCATTTCTTCCAGGTTGTCTGGTTTGTTGGCATATAATTTTTCATAGTATTCCCTGATAATTGCTTGTATTTCTGAGGGATTTGTTGTAATAATTCCATTTTCATTCATGATTTTATCTATTTGGGTAATCTCCCTTTTATTTTTCAGAAGCCTGGCTAGAGGTTTATCAATTTTGTTTATTTTTTTCAAAAAACCAACTCTTGGTTTCATTGATTTGCTCTACTGTTTTTTTAGATTCTATATTGTTTATTTCTGCTCTGATCTTTATTATTTCTCTTCTTCACCTGGGTTTGGGGTGTCTTTGTTGTTCTGCTTCTATTTCCTTTAGGTGTGCTGTTAGATTTTGTATTTGGGATTTTTCTTGTTCCTTGACATAGGCCTAGATTGCAATGTATTTTCCTCTTAATACTGCCTTTGCTGCATACCAAAGCATTTGGATTGTTGTATTTTCATTTTCATTTGTTTCCACACAGTTTTTAATTTCTTCTCTAATTGTCTGGAAAACCCATTCATTCTTTAGTGGGTATTCTTTAACCTCCAAGCTTTTAAAGGTTTTCCAGACTTTTTCCTGTGGTTGATTTCAAGTTTCATAGCAGTTTGGACTGAAAAAGTGTGCATGGTATGATCTCAATTTTTGTATACTTATGAAGGGCTGTTTTGTGACCTAGTATGTGATCTATCTTGGAGAATGTTCCATGTACACTTGAGAAGAAAGTATATTCTGTTGCTTTGGGATGCAGAGTTCTAAATATATCTGTCAAGTCCATCTAATCCAATGTATCATTCAGGGCCCTTGTTTATTGATCCTATGTCTAGATGATCTATCCATTGTTGTAAGTGGAATATTAAAGTCCCCTGCAATTACCACATTGTTATCAATAAGGTTGCTTATGTTTGTGAGTAATTGTTTTATATATTTGGGGGCTCCCATATTCAGTGTATAGACATTTATAATTGTTAGCTCTTCCTGATGGATAGACCCTGTAATTATTATATAATGCCCTTCTTCATCTCTTGTTACAGCCTTTAATTTAAAATCTAGTGTGTCTGATATAAGTATGGCTACTCCAGCTTTCTTTTGACTTCCAGTAGCATGATAAATAGTTCTCCATCCCCTCACTCTCAATCTAAAGGTGTCCTCAGATCTAAAATGAGTCTCTTGTAGACAGCAAATAGGTGGGTCTTGTTTTTTTTTTATCCATTCTGATACCCTATGTCTTTTGGTTGGAGCATTTAGTCCATTTACATTCAGTGTTATTATAGAAAGTTATGGGTTTAGAGTCATTGTGATGTCTGTAGGTTTCATGCTTGTAGTGATGTTTCTGGTCCTGTGTGGTCCTTGCAACATTTCACTCACAGAATCCCCCTTAGGATCTCTTGTAGGGCTGGTTTAGTGATGATGAATTCCTTCAGTTTTTGTTTGTTTGGCAAGACCTTTATCTCTCCTTCTATTCTAAATGACAGACTTGCTAGATAAAGGATTCTCAGCTGCATATTTTTTTTCTGTTCATCACATTGAAGATTTCCTGACATTCCTTTCTGGCCTGCCAAGTTTCAGTAGATAGGTCTGCCACTACTCTTAAGGGTCTACCTTTGTAAGTTAGAGCTTGTTTATCCCTAGCTGCTTTCAGAATTCTCTCTTTATCCTTGTATTTTGCCAGTTTCACTATGATATCTCGTGCAGAAGATTGATTCAAGTTACGTCTGAAGGGAGTTCTCTGTGCCTCTTGGATTTCAATGCCTTTTTCCTTCCCCAGATCAGGGAAGTTCTCAGCTATGATTTGTTCAAGTACATCTTCAGCCCCTTTCTCTCTTCTTCTTCTTCTGGAATTCCTATGATACGGATATTGTTACATTTGATTGCATCACTTAGTTCTCTAATTCTCCCCTTATACTACTGGATTTTTTACCTTTTTCTCAGATTTCTCTTTTTCCATAATTTTATCTTCTAATTCACCTATTCTCTCCTCTGCCTCTTCAGTCCATGCAATGGCCGCCTCCATTTTATTTTCCACCTCATTTATAGCATTTTTTAGTTCCTCATGACTATTTTTTATTCCCTTGATCTCTGTAGCAATAGAGTCTCTGCTGTCCTCTATGCTTTTTTCAAGTCCAGCGATTAATTTTATGACTATTATTCTGAATTCTTGTTCTGTTATATTGTTTAAATCAGTTTTGATCAATTCGTTAGCTGTCGCTACTGCCTGGAGTTTCTTTTGAGGAGAATTCTTCCATTTCGTCATTTTGGGTAGTCCCTGTGGTAGCTCCAAACTGCAGGGCACTTCCCCTGTGCTGTCCAGAGTAACTGTGTTGGTGGGCGGGGCCGCAGGCAGACCCGATGTCTGTCCCCAGCCCACTGCTGGGGCCACAGTCAGCCTGGTGTGTACCTTATCTTCCCCTCTCCCGGGGGCAGGACTCACTGTGGAGTGGTGTGGCCCCTGTCTGGGCTACTTGCACACTGCCAGGCTTGTGGTGCTGCTCTGATGGGATAGGACATATTAGCCAGTGTGGATCCACAAGGTGAACAGGGGTGGGAGGGGCAGTCTTAGCTTGCTTTGCCTTTGGTGGTCCCTTGCAGGAGGGGACCTGCAGCACTGGGAGAGAGGCAGACCCGTCAGAGGGATTGATCCACAGAAGCACAGTGCTAGGCGTTTGCAAGGTGCAAGAAAGTTCAGTGACGGGAACTGGTTCCCTTTGGAATTTCGGCTGGGGGATGGGAGAGGGAAATGGCACTTGCCAGTGCCTTTGTTCTCCCACTGAGCTCTCCTTATGGGGCTCAACAACAGTCCCTCCCAGTCCTATCGCCCTCCCTGCTCTCCGAGAGCAGAGCTGTTGACTTTTAACATTCCAGATATTAAGTCCCACTGGCTGTCAGAACTCAGGGAGTCTGGTCCCTCTGCTTTTGCAAGCCAGACTCTGGGGCTCTGCCTTGCAGGGTGGGCTGCCCTTCCACCACCCCGGCTCCCTCCTGCCAGTCCCTGTAGCGCGCACTGCCTCTCTGCCCTTCCAACCCTCTTCCGTGGGTCTCTTGTCTATGCTTGGCTCTGGAGAGTCCATTCTGCTAGTCTTCTGGCATTTTTCTGGGTTATTTAGGCAGATGTGGATGGAATCTAAGTGATCAGCAGGATGAAGTGAGCCCATCGGCCTCCTATGCCACCATCTTCCCCGAAATAATTGTGTTTTGAATTTTTTTAATGTTTATTTTTGAGAGAAAGAGTTGAGTGGCAGAGAGAAAGGCAGACAGAGGATCTGAAGGGGGCTCTGTTACAGGGCTTAAACCCACGAATGGGACATCATGACCTGAGTCGAAGTCTGACGCTCAACTGTCTGAGCCACCCAGGTGCCCCATGTATTTTGGTATTTATTGCAGATGTGCACACATTTGTCAAAATTCAAAGAATAAAAACATAAGAGCAGACCTTTCCATTGTGTATAAAATGTCATCTCAAAAGAAAAAAAATTTCTAAATAAATATTTAACTCTAATTAATGATATGTACTAAAGTATTTAAGACAGAAAAGTGTACTGTCTATAATTTGAAATAAATAAAAAATATGGTAGATTAATAAATTAAAAGAGGAATGGAGATACAAACATATACACATATATGTGAAAATCAAGCATAAGAAAATATTTGTCTAGGTTTTGGTTACATGAACATTCACTGTAAAGTTCATTCAAATTTGCTGTAGATTTAAAATTTAAAAGAAATAAAATATAAATTTGAAAGAAATACAATATAAGCGATTAAACCTTTACACAATTAAGAGAATGTTTACATCACTTCAAATAATAGATTTTAAAATTTTATGTTATATTTGTTTACTTATTTGAATATCATCAGAACACTCGTTTTTGTGACGTCTTTATAAAAGATTTATATAAATCTAAATGGCAAAATATCCAGCAGAAGGTTGATAGTGGAGGAGGGGTGCACAGGTGTGGTGCCAAGAGGAATATGGGCACTCTGAACTTGGGCTCACTTTGGTTGTTAACCTAAAACTGCACTGAAAATAGTAGTAAACATAACATATAGAGTTACTGAATCACTATGTTGTACACCTGAAACTAAGATAACATTGCATGTCAACTATACTCAAATAAAAAAAAAAATTAAAAAGAAATTACCTTGGAAAAACAAATTTTAAAAAAGCCTGTTAAAAAAAATTGAGAAAGACTAAAAGAGGCATAAACAAAACCACATTGCCAGGATTTCTGATAGAATATATAAGCAAACTTCTGACAGAATGTTTAATACTTTTAATGTTTATTATTTATTTTTGAGAGAGACAGAGACAGAGCATGAGCGGGGAAGAGAGAGAGAGAGAGAAAGGGCGACACAGAATCCAAAGCAGGCTCCAGGCTCTGAGCTGTTAGCACAGAGCCTGACACGGGGCTCAAACCCACGAACCTTGAGACTATGACCTGAGCTGAAGTCTGACCGTTAACCAACTGAGCCACCCAGAAGCCCCTGACAGAATGTTTAAAACAGAATTTTTATGTTGTCAAATATCTCTACCAATTGTTAGTGTAATGATTGACAACCCCATCTCTGAATGGGCTGTTTGTTTAACCCACACAACTGATAAACTCACAATCACTTTCAGACAGCCTGGTGACTAGTTCAACAACTTAACTAAGCATGTTTTTTCTAGTGCCTAGTCCAGCAAATATGCTGTAGACTACTAAATTTCCTGTAGACTACTCTCTATGAAGCAAACTTGGCACTGGCTCTCCCTGAGGGCCAGTTCCCTTGCTATATATTAAATAAGGTCTTTTATTGTATTTTCAACCCACTCATTTGAGAGGTTTACTTCACCAATGATCACAGGCATACCAGCAAGTGTATTTAAGAACTTAATTTGAAGCATTTTGTTCAGCAGCTACTTAATAAATGTGTGTTGGGGTGCCTGGGTGGCGCAGTCGGTTAAGCGTCCGACTTCAGCCAGGTCACGATCTCGCACTCCGTGAGTTCGAGCCCCGCGTCAGGCTCTGGGCTGATGGCTCGGAGCCTGGAGCCTGTTTCCTATTCTGTGTCTCCCTCTCTCTCTGCCCCTCCCCCGTTCATGCTCTGTCTCTCTCTGTCCCAAAAATAAATAAAAAACGTTGAAAAAAAAATTAAAAAAAAATAAAAATAAAAAAATAAATGTGTGTTGATATAATGAGTGAATGCATATTTTTGCTGATGAAAACCTGGACTTGAGTGTTAAAGGAAAAGAAAACTGTTTTGGAAGTTGGAAAATCTGGATTCTAATATTAGCCAAGCAACACCCACCTGTGTGATCCTCAACAAAGAACTTTTCCTCTCAGGTCCTTGGCTTTATATATTTTTTTAAATGGATTGAATATTTTCTAGTATTTTGTGGCTCTAAAAACCTAACTCTCAGCTCATACATAGGGAACTGATGCCTGAAATAAACAGTGAGTAATATTAGTTAAAAGTAATACCACACACTCATTTGTGGTTCATATACCATAGGGTGTTTATCTTTTAAACATGCTGAATATCAAGCTCATGAATCAGGATATTTCCTTTCATTTATAATACAGAGGTGTGGTAATTGAATTCACAATAGAATTTTAATAATTGAAGATGTACAAAACAACTTATAATTAATTTACACATTAAAGTGGTGAATGCAAATGCTATCATGCAATATATTAATATTAATGATCAGATAAAGGCATTTCTACTTCATTCACCTTTAACTCACGACCTGTTAACTCACAATCCTTTTTCCTACATCTACAGTGTAGCATTTCCACATTGAACCCTGTTATAAACAACATACCTATATTTTGTTTTTTGAATATAAAGTAGCATAATGTGCTTAATTAGCAAATAATAAGGATGTGTTAATAGGTGGATTTTCTATCAAGCTAATATGATGTAGTACTCTCCTCGCCACAGAAATGGTGAGAAAAGACAACCAGATCTAAAGATAAGAAGGCTTTGGAAGTCAACCTAAAGAAAATGAACAGTAATGACAAACTTATTTCATTGTACGTAGGTCCTAATATTTTGGTATTTGTTGATTAGTAAACGAATCAATGATTGTTAGAAAAACAGGGGTAAAACCATTTTTTAACTATCAGGATAATTTTTAAAATCATTGCATTGGAGGAAGCACTGTGACTCAAATCACATGAAAATCCATATTGGGATGGTAGAAAACATGATATGTGCCCAAGGCTGATACATAAGTAGTTTTCTGGAATTCTCACAAGCTTGGCTTTAATGTACTATATAAATTTGACTTTATTTGCCTACTTTGTTATACTTTGTGAACAGATGTAAATAGAATGCTAAAACATCATATTTTTAACGTTTCAAAACTTTAAATCTTCAATGTAAAGTAGCTCCAGTCTTTCAAGTTATAGCTACTTTTAAGGGTTTACAAAAAATAGTTTAATGTAGAGTCAGAGAACTGTAAAGGAGCATCCTGTTTTGCATACCACCTTACACATCTATAATAACAGTACTGCTTTGAGAATTCATTCTTGAAGGGATAAAATGACAATTTTCTGTAGCAGGTCTTCACCTTGAGAATTTTAAAAGTTAGATATATCCCTTTCTTGACTTAGTTTTGTTAGGCAGAATGATTCAGTCCACTGCATGCCAATTTTCCCCAGTTTATCAAATATACCCTGGTTTGATGGAACAAACATGCAAGCAACACATCCAAAGGTGAGAAAACTATTTCTCTCCCCTTAGAGTTCCAGAAAGGACAAAGTTAACCAGGTAAAAGGTAAGACCATCCTATAACCACATACTGGGGGTTCACATCAACTTGGAAACACACACAGAATTAATTTTGACTTTAGATATGCCTGATGGCAATTCTAACTTCCTGTTAAATGTGGTGCTCTCCATATGCATTGAGAGAAAATCTTCCATGGCCCCTCATGTACTGAGGCCTCATGTACAGAGACACTGAGCCATTTGCTCTGGACTATCTTGCCAGGGATATTTGGATAGAAAACTGTCTTGAAACATAGAGATAACATCTCTCACTGGAGCAAAGAGAAAGTGTATTTATAGCCTTAGAAGGGTTTGTATGTCCTTTCACAGAGAAGGGCAGGAATACTTGCCGTCCAGAGTAATAAAGGTCATGTTTTTCTCTGATACAAAGAAAAGGCAGGCTGATGGGCCATACAATAGACATGGTGTCCTTCAACTCACATATCTTCTCATGTAGCATTCTCTGTGATATGTGCTCGTTTAACCTGGTCCGGGAACTAGCTCAGTTAATACTGGAATTTCATTTCTCAGAAATAAAATTCCAAAAATGTTCTTATTTTTCAAACATAATTTACTTGACTAGAAAAAAATCTGTGATTTATTAATAATATTCGGCCATTATGATGTATATGGCATAAATAGTTAGATTTATATATTAATTAGTGCAGTCTTTAATATTTAGTTGATTATTTGACCAGTACTCCCTCACTCCCTTCATTGCCACCATCTGTTGCTCTTATCTACTGTGCTGATTTGCTTTCTGACCTCTGCAGAATATATTAACATTTTAAGATCCTTCTGTTGAACATGCTACAAGCAGTCAGATATTTCAGATGGAATGGAACAATTTTTCCTCAGTCAGGAAATAATGCTGCCGGGTTTGCCTGAAGGTTTCCAGCCTCTAAGCAGTCATGGTTTTGATGAGCTGTTTAATGTTTGTCTCCTGCCCTAGAGTTCTCTCCTACTACTCTCACCAATCCACAGCTACTATTCTTTAATACCAAAAGAAAAAACTCATCTCCCACAAATGACATCTTTGAAGTATTCTGTAAAATGGTGCATAGCAACACTCTATGGATGTATTAAATTATGCTAACTCTGTCCATTTATATAGTAACTACTCTCATAGACAAACATTTTGATTTAGAAGGTAAAGGAATCATAAACCCCTTTTGGTTTGCAGGAGTAGTTCTGTACCATTAAGTTGGACATAGCATTCTCTGGTCACATAAAGATGTAACAATTTTAAGGTCTTTAAGTGGCACCACTAGGTATACTCAAAGAACACTCCTGTTGTCCTCATAAGGTCTTCCTTCAAGCCTGACTTTGATTATTAGCAGCAGCAAATGATGCAGCAATGTGATCACCGCTATAGGTAAGAAAAGGGATGTAAGGTATAGTTTTGTTCCTAACAGGATTTACAACCAACCAATTAGAGTATATGACAATATGCTAAAATATTAAGACACACATGTTAAGGGTTGTAAATACAATAGGAAATTATACTATGATGGGAAATTATGACCCAGAAAGAAGTAGAGACAAGAAAGAAATAGAGAAAAGAGAGTAAGAAAAATCCAAAGAATGGAAATAAAATAAGAAACCAGGATGGTACAGACAAAGGAACCCAGGATTTCTGATTAGGTGATATGAGTTTAAGTTCTAGTTCTGTCCTTATTGGTGAGGATAGGCTATGGTCATGCTGATAACAAACAACTCTCAAATCTCAGTGGTTTAAAATGAAAGTGTTTTGTTTTATTTTGTTTTTTCTCTCTTTCATTTTACCTTTCAAGACAATCACTAATTACCTGGGTGTTTTACTCCTCCTAGTTATTTAGATACTTGGGATGCTTAAGCAACCACTACCTTGAACAGATGCTGTTTGTAATGCTAGAGGAAAAAGAGAGTTCAGGAACATTTTGTAAGTGTAGTCAAATGTTCAGTCCAGATGCATTCCATGGCACTTCTATTAACTCATTGGCCAGAACTACACACACAGTCCCATTCAACGACAGAGGGATATAATATCCTACCTTCCTACAATGTGATCAGAATGTGGGGAGAATAGGAAATATATGGCACATAGATCAAATTACTATAAAAAGTTCTCATTGTGTACTCTGCATTATTTAGTCTCTGTGTATTCAATCCTAAATCCTTTCTCCTAAATTTCTAGGTATGTGACAGTAAAAATTACTATACATTTGTGAATCTAATTTCCTCATGTAAGAAATAATAAAATTCCTTACTGCATATGAATATTCATAATTAAATGACCTAATGTATTGAATAAAGCTACTGAATCCTTACATTTGATGTTTCATAAATGCCTGTTGGATAACACAGCAGTTAAAACACATGATCAGCTCCTTCAGACATACTGTGGACTATAATTAGAATTTCTATAATTAACATGATGAATTTATATGGTATTCATTTTTATCTTGAGACACAGACATAGGTTTTCAATCATATTTATGTGTACATATAGTTATAAATGATAAAAAATATGTACATATATATTTATATTTCTATCTACAATGTATTTCTATGTAATCTGACAAATAAGTCACATTTCACTTTTTCTCCCTAACGAGGATTCATTATACAGTTGGCACACAAACATTTGGTAAACATGAGTCCTAAACATAATATTTGTTTAGACTCAAAGTACTGACATCTTTCTGGGGAAAATGTGGAAAATAGCTAATTATATCTCAAGATCTATTTTATCTATTATTTATTTTATAGTTTTTTAGTCAATAAATATACAATACAGTGGAGCCTAAACCAAATAGAAAATCTTCTTGTGTATTCCCTAAGTCTTACAGAAATATAGACATTTATATTCTTTGTGATTTAAATAAAACCATTTTTATTTACAATAAATAATAACAAATAATAGGAAATAACAAATAATAGTAAATTAATTCATGTATGTTAAAATAATCTATTTTAAACATTTTATTAAGTATTTCTCTGTTGATCTTACTATGATAAATTAATAGAAAAATCATACCTAATTTATTAATAATTATAATAAACTATATAATATAATTATATATACCTTATAATATATGATTTCAGCCTTATTCTAGTCAGCAGGTGGAATCATTCATTCCATACATATTTATTAAATGTTGGCCATGTGCCAAATACAATTTTAGGTGCTGTAGGATAGCAAGATGAATAGTGGCTCACATCATGATGGAAGGGAACAATCCAATAAACTAATAAATAAGTCAAATATACACATACACATATAAAACATATATATTTCTCATATAAATATATATGACAAATGGTGATAAGTTCTATAGATGAAAATGTATTTTAAAAGGAGAGATGGAAAATGTCTGTGACTGTAACAGTTTTTAATTATGGTTTGTGAAAGCCTTACCACTAACGTTGCAACTAAGCATAACTGAAATGGGAATCAGTGGAAAAAGGATGGCAGGGCATTTCTGGAATCCAAATAATAATTGATTCAAACAGAAATAAAGGCAGGGTGCCTGGGTGGCTTAGTCGGTTGAGCATCTGACTCTTGATCTCAGCTCAGGTCTTGATCTCAGGGTCGAGTTCAAGCCCCGTGTTGGAGCCTACTTTAGATAGATAGATAGATAGATAGATAGATAGATAGATAGATAGATAGACTATAATGAGCTTAATCCTCAAGGTCTTGGGGAAATAAAGACCTTGTATTCCCTGTGGTTGGGTAGGGGTGTTGCTAGTGAGTGGAAAGTACTTGGTGGGGTTTTGGCAGGGACTGGCACAACCTAGGATATTCTTTACTTTTGTCAAGATACACACTTTCACACACACATTCACGAAATCCTTTTATAACTTAATTTTACCTCTGTCCAAAATTGTTGGAAAGTTAGGTATTACTAATATTCTCTGCCATTTTGTTTTTAAATAACAGTAATAATATATTATCTGTAACTATTCAGAGGTAAGACCCATAGAGATGGAAAAGACTGAGAGGTAACTTTGATCATTTGGAGTGATTATCTGTGTTTCTAAAACAGGCTTGACTCACTGTGTTGTTTCTTTTCTTTAAAGGTTTAAATTTCATGGCAATACATGATAAATAATTTATCTTCAATATCCACATTTAATTCAAAATGGTTTATAAACGTACACTGACACATAAAAACCTGTGGTATTATATTTAGCAGAAGAACAATAAAAACAGCATAGCCATGCATTCTGCTGATCATTTCTCCACCATGGAGTCAATTAAACAGTATCAATTATACTCATGGCACCAGAATGAAAAGATTAGAAAGGCATAGTTTCCGACCTCAAAACATATAACTCAGGGGAGACAAACGGAAAGATTAAATAATTACTAGTATGTAACAAAATAAGCCAATACATTGCATTAATAATGTTTTCAGAATATTCATAAAGCAGTTATTATTTCTAAAAATTGGAGTAGGATGAAACTGACAGTCTGTGAGGTAGGGAACACAAATGATAATTGAAAGGTAGCAGAACAGGTCCAATTCTCCAGCTGCATTTACCTAGAAACTTATTTCCTTTCACACATGAGTAAATTTCAACAATGATTTTTCACATTGAAGTATATTTTCATATTTTACTTATTTTATTTCTTTTCTGGCTATCAAGCTTATACTTCACATTACCCTGGTCACTTAATATGTTTAATAAATGTATGCATTCATTGAATCTCTTAATGTTTCTATAAAATTGATTTTTCATATATAAAATTAAACTGGTACATCTTTATAAGATTGTTTGAAGATTAAATAAAATATGACATTTAAGAGCTTACCCTATGGTCTGGCACATAAAAATCCAAGTAAAAGTTACCTATTTTATCAAAACGCTGTAATATTATGAAAGAATTTTTAGCAAAAATATAGGCATGTGGGGCGCCTGGGTGGCGCAGTCGGTTAAGCGTCCGACTTCAGCCAGGTCACGATCTCGCGGTCCGTGAGTTCGAGCCCCACGTCAGGCTCTGGGCTGATGGCTGGGAGCCTGGAGCCTGTTTCCGATTCTGTGTCTCCCTCTCTCTCTGCCCCTCCCCCGTTCATGCTCTGTCTCTCTCTGTCCCAAAAATAAATTAAAAACGTTGAAAAAAAAAATTAAAAAAAAAAATATAGGCATGAAAACATACATGTATTTATACAACACAGGTTTGAACTGGGTGGGTCCACTTATACATGATGTTTTAAATAAATGTAGTACAGTAGTATAAATGTAAATTTTCTTTTCCTTCTAATTTTTAAAAATGTTTTTTTCTCTAGCTAACTTTATTGTGAGAATATAGCATATAATACATATACAATACAAAATCTGTGTTAATCAACTGTTTATATTCAGTCAACAGTAGCCTATTAGTATTTAAGATTTGAGGTAGTCAAAAGTTATGCTTAGATTTTTGACTATGCAGGGGTCAGTGCCCCTAACCCCCTGTTAAATAACCCCATGTTGTTCAAGGGTCAACTGTACTTATATTTATTTCAAGTGTTTCTTTTAAGACAAGTAACATAAGAAATTTTAAAGTATATATTTTCTCCCATAATTATTATTATTATCTGCTTTCTATTAAGACCAAAATGTATTGATTTGATTTGATTTAATCTAATTCGATTAAATTAATTTGATTGGATGAAACTGCTTTAGCATAATGATCTGTTATTAAAATAAAAGCACTAGCTTAATTAATATAAGTATAATATAATTAATATAATTAATTAATTAACATAAGTAATCTATATAATTTATAGTATGTCTAAATATCAACTTATTTTATGTTTGAAAATATTTAACATAAGGAAGTGATGTATTTGCCCAATATAAAATAACATGAATTTTATGAAATTAAAATGTCTAATGATTTCTACAAATTCTAATTCTTTGTCAACCTATATATCTCCAGATGGAATAGATATCCTTTTTTATTTACTTTTATCGCTAATTAAAAAACATAACACTTATGTTTAGTTTAAAAAGTCTTAAACTTAATATGGAAATGACAGAAACCATCTGATTGATTAGGTTAACAGATTTACTTATTTTTATAAATCCATTGCTATGGCTTAATGTAAATTTTAATGATTTTTTTTCAATAAACTATCTCTATATTTTGTCCAGAAATATTTAATTCCCCAAATTATAAATTTCTAAATTAGTCATTTCTCATTTTTAAATGTGCATTTTTATATGGAAATTTTATTCTGAAGGCATATACTGACATAAGTGCTCCTGAGTGAATAATAAAGCAGACACCTAGTAGTTTAGTTCATAATTGGTAGGCATTGTGTGCAAATTCAGAATGGTGACTGTACCTTGTGTCGCAATCTTATTAGAGGTTGGTAGGATTTAAGGCCATATCCTGCTTCTTTGGTTGGCCTTCCTTCTGACTCCAGAAAAATGAATCCAAGAACCAAAACAGCTGACCAGCACTTAAACATTCTTATTGCTTTCCACCTGTGAAAATTAGCATTGCAAGTAATCAGAAAATGCATTATATATTTAAAAAATGCATCAAGAAATATTCAATAGTGCATAGAAATCTCCACAGATTTAATCAATACTTGTAGGCAACTGTCAACTGAATCCATAACAGGGAAGCCTCTCCAATTAAAGATTAGGATCCCCTTCATCGTAACAAACAGTTTTTTAAAAAAGTTCTCACTCGTACAGCTTTACACAACATTACATACATAGAAATATAGAAGCCAATCAAAATGTATTGAGGAAAAAAATAATTAAAATCAAGTTGAAAGAAAATGAAAATGAAAAAAAAAAACAAACCCAACTTTAAACCATGGTTAATTTTCTAAGCATCTGTATAGAGTACAATTATCAACATACTTATAAATCTTGAACTCCTCTTTGAGTACATTTGATGAATATCACTTAACTAAAATAATTCACTAGTAAAGACTGCTGACAGTTTGATAAGGCAGTCTTCTATGGTAGGCACTTAATAAACTGAGGTACAACAACAATTAGGCAGACAGTTATATTGAGTTGTGAGTGCATTTTTCCAACACTATCACAAAGAATATTTTCAAAAAATTTCTTCATAAGTGCTTTAAACTCAAAACTATATGAGTCTTTCCACTTCTCTGTGTCTTTGGACACACAAAAGAAATTGTAAAATGGCATAAATTTATTATCATATAACTCTAAGCCCTCTTCCTAACCAACAAATCAATGCTTTGAATTAAACTATATTTCTTTTTATCATTTTCACCAACATATATTTGCACCTAATGTGCCCCCCCAAAAAAAAAAAAAAAAAAAAAAGAGCTCTTTCTGCTCCTGCCTAATCC